>NC_136428.1:372269284-373469284 GCF_052849685.1 Lactuca virosa | reverse complement strand
ATGTTTAAGATGATCTAGTCATCTAGCAGAGTATAGACAACGGCCACAAACTATTTTAGATAGTCCAGTGGAACGTTAGCAGACTTGTAGTCGGTACGTATGTTTGAACTATATGTTCATAAGGTGTTCTTGAACTATATTTTCATTAGGTGTTTTTGAACTAAGTGTTCATCTGTTAGTTCTTCTTTTTGACACTATTACGCGTCAGGGTATGGGAGCGTACGGGAGTACTTTATCAGTATTTTCCCTATACTTTTATTTTGAAGAGCTTTGGAGTCTTTGTTTCTTTTATGAAGTGATCGGACGAGCTTCATGAGTCAGTGATATAGATCATGAGTTAAATAGTGGGTGTGTGATGAAAGTTGAGTTGGATAAATGAGATGATCAGTGATATAGATCATGAGTTGAGAGTGAGTGGTGAAATATGAGAAAAGCCCTTACCCAAACGTTGGCGTGAGTGGTGCAATATGAGAAAAGCCCTTACCCAAACGTTGACCCCCTTCATTCAGCAGAGTATGGATGACAACCATGGACTGTTCTAGAAGGTCTGTGGAACACTAGCAGGCTCGCAACCTGTAGGTGTTAATGGACTTCAGTGTTCATTCGTTGTACTCTATTCCCCTTTGTGAGTGGTGCAATATGAGAAAAGCCCTTACCCAAACGTTCACCCCCGTCATTCAGCAGAGTATGGATGACAACTATGGACTGTTCTAAATGGTCTGTGGAACACTAGCAGGCTCGTAACCTGTACGTGTTAATGGACTTGAGTGTTCATTCGATGTACTCTATTCCCCTCATGAGTGCCTTTAGGGCATGTATGGCTGGGGAAACCCCTTAGTATGTTCATCAGCTGTATGGAAAACCCATTGACATGTATTGCCGGGGGGGGGGGGGGGGGGACACCCGTGGGAAATACCGTCGATGAATAAGAGCTATGGACTTAGCATATGGAAAACCCATTGACATGTATTGCGGGGAGGAACTCCCATGGGAAATACTATCGATAAATAAGAGCTATGGACTTAGCACATGGAAACGATGTGACTTCATGTCTTATTTGACATAAATTGCAGAGGGAAGAAATGTTGTCACTTTATAGGTTGTTTTATGTTAGGATGTCTTGTTTGACATAACTTGCTGAGGGAAAGCAATGTTGTCACCCCGATGTTTGTTTTATTTGACAGAACTTGCTGAGGAACCCCCAAAGCAATGTTGTCACCCCTAGTGATAATCCTTAGGCTAGGTCCCTTGTGATAGTTGTTTTAGGGACGTAAAGTGATGATAATGGGAATGGGTAATTAGGGTTATTTTGGTTGATGAAATTAATAAATTTATTGATTGAGAACTTAATAAGTTTATTATTTATTGTGGGTTGAAAAACCTATATGCTCACCAGGCTCCCAAGCCTGACCCATTCAGTTTAATTGTATCACAGGTATCGATACGAAGTTGCTTTACACTGAGAGATTAAAAGAGAAGTAGATCACTAGTGTAAATGAATGTAAGTTTTGTTTATGCTTATGTTTTTGTATTGACAATGACATCCTAATGGTTTAAGTAAATAAAATACATTTCTTCGGAAATGATTTGATAACATATTTATCACGTTTTTCTGGGAACAAATTCTGCAACACTTTTAATCAAATGATTACTCTGAAATTATTTTAAAAGCATAAATTAAATCGGTCTTTTCTGGCCGTGAAATTGGGGATGTCACAGTTGGTATCAGAGCATTAGTTTAAGCGAACTAAGAAATTGTAGGATTTCTAGACTTAAACTTAGAATGCTAAGTAATGATTGTGAGATGAGTATCTACCATATTTTAGACACGAGCACTAGTTTATTTTAGGAAGGATGCCTAAAATGCTTTGATGTGCTAAATGTTTTGTGTTATAGCTATAATGATGCTATTATTTGTTCGGATCTACGGTCTGTTGCCGACCGGATCTGGAAACCTTATGTGTGTAGGATTCTAAGCGTATGATTACGAGATTAGAACTAACATGTAAATGTTTCGGAGTGATAAGGAGATTTATACGTCTATTGTAAATAAAGCTTTCTTATCTTAAATTCTCGCCCAGTACACCGAACGTCTGCTTGGGTGTACAAAACATTATGGTGAAGACTCGTAGAGAATTGAGTAGATGGAGGAAATGAAAAGCTTTTGATAGTGAATGATACCTATCAGGAGATATCGTAAGAATGGTATCTTGCCTTTAGAATATGTCTAATAAAATAACGGAACGTTTAGAGGGGTACGGTACGTCTGAAGTACACCTCCGATTGGCAGGATGATGAATGGTTGGTGTAATTCTTGAAGTTATTCCATCGTCTGGAATTTCCATCACCAACCAAGTTGAAGTAGAATTGATGATTGAAGATACGCATGGAAGAAGTCCTAGTAGAGTCTAGGAAAATTCTATGATTAATTGGACACATTCGTATGTGTTAAATTGTTTTGTGATATTAGGACTTAGGAACTGCGAGACAGTACTTGGGACGAGTATGAGTAGGTGTGAATAGTAGTAGAGATCTATACTACTGGAAGCACAGGACTCACACTTGGATCATGGAAAGTCACAAGGTTACCATGGAATTAGTAATTGATTCCGTCTTATTCTAGTCTGTTGTTACCATCGTTTCGGTAATGACTAAGAAGATGATTGTTATTCCGACCCTAGTGGTCATATCAAATTGAGTCCGACTACGATGAGTTCGTTATGTGGTTCAGAAAACCAAGTTCGATGTAGCAGTTGACTTAAGCCGAATTGAAGTAAAGGCTGATCAAAGCGATCAATAGAAGTATCGCGTTCGTTGTTAAAGAAGTTGGGTTAGGTTGTGTTCTGACCCAAAGGGATAAAGTAATAGCGTATGCATTGAGGCAATTAAAGGAGCATGAAAAGAACTACCCCACTCATGATCTGGAGTTGGTAGTGGTAGTATTCGCCTTAAAGATAGGGAGACACTATCTTTATGGTACTAAATGCAAACTTTTCGCTGATTATAAGAGTCTTCAATATCTCTTTAATCAGAAAAAATTGAACATGAGGCAACGACGCTGGCTAGAGTTACTCAAGGACTGCGATTGTGAGATACTTTACCACCCTGGTAAAGCAAGTGTTGTTGCTAATGCTCTCAGTCGGAAGGTGAATCTTGAAAGGAAGAGGCCAAGAGCGTTGAGAATTGAAGTTGTCTCTACAATTGTGGAAAGTATAAAGAAAGCTTAAGAGGAAGCTTTAGAGAAAAAAATGACCGAAAGGAGGAACGTTTGGGAAAAACGTTGGTGTTTGATACAAACGGTCAAGGACTAAAGGTATTCAAAGGTAGGATTTGGATACCTAGGATGGGAGGAGTAAGAGGTCTTCTGATGGAAAAAGCTCACAAAACCATGTACTCAATTCATCCCGGCAGTGCGAAAATGTATAGGGATCTAAAACCCTATTACTGGTGGCCGATGGTGAAGCTCGATGTTGCTAAGTATGTGGCTGAGTGTGTAACTTGTGCTAGGGTTAAGGCACAACATCAGAAACCGTATGCGAGTTTAGATCCTTTACCTGTACCCATGGGTAAATGGGAAGGTATCACTATGGATTTTGTGACTAAACTGCCCAGAACAAGGAACGGTCACAACATGATTTGGGTGGTCGTTGATCGCTTCACTAAGAGTGCGCATTTCATAGCAGCCAACAAGAAATGGTCTATGGATAAACTTGCGAATTCTTATGTGAAGGAAAGTGTGAGGCTTCACGGTGTTTCGTTAACGATTGTATCCAATCGTGACAGCCGTTTTACCTCAAGGTTTTGGAGGAGACTATAAGAGGAATTGGGTACCAAGTTGTGTTTGAATACAGCTTACCATCCACAAACCGATGGTCAGAGCGAACAAACAATTCAAACGTTGGAGGATATGCTTAGGGCATGTACCCTGGAATATCCAAGGTAACTGGGGTAAACATTTACCTCTAGTAGAATTTTCCTATAGTAATAGTTTCCACTCAAGCATCAAGATGGCACTTTATCACGCTTTGTATGGGGAAAAGTGTCGAATGCTGTCATGTTGACTGGAAGCTGGGAAAAGCAGTTTATGGGACTTGAAATAGTCCATCAGACTGTTGAAAAGTTGAAAGTGATTAGGGAAAGGATGTTAGCTACTCAAGAGAGCTATGCTGACAAGAAAAGATAACCGATATCATTCAAAGTTGGAGATTTGGTTTTACTTAAAGTCTCGTCGTGGAAGGGACTTATAGGATTTGGTAGAAGGGGAAAGTTGAGTCCAAGGTTTATTGGACCATTTAAAGTTCTTTAGAGGATCGGGAATCAAGCTTACGAGCTAGAATTACCGAAAGAACTGGAGGGTATTCATAATACCTTTTATGTGTGTTATTTGAGAAAATTTACGGGAGATGTGCCCGACATAATTCCCATTGCTGAATTAAGGTTGGATGAAAACAAGAGGTTGACTGAAGAACCTGAGGCAATCGTTGACCGTAAGACTAAGAAGTTGTGACACAAAGTGGTCGATTTAGTGCTTGTGCATTGGAAACATACGAATGGGCCAAATCTCAATTGGGAAACAGAGAGTGACATGATGAGTCGCTACCCGTATTTGTTTGCTGATGTGTGATTCTGGGGACGAAATCATTCTAAGGGGGAGAGAGTTGTAACGCCCGTGTTTCTAGGCTAGGCATTAATATTGACATAATGGTCTAGGTTAACCTTTGTAACTCATTTAGAAGAAATGAAAATGAATTATGTGAATTTTATGTGAATTATGTGTTTTATGCTTAATTATTAGGGTTTAATTAATTAAGAATAAAAATGAGCGTCAAAATTAAATATTAAATAAAGCCGATATCTATTAAGAAACTTGTAGTGGGCGTGACAAGGATTATAGATATATAAAGAATATCGAAATCCGAGTTATAACGAAGAAGTTATGACCTGTCGAAGTTTCGCGACAAAACCGGCACGGGGCCGGATGTCGTAAAAAGTGAGTTTTTGATAAACTACTTTTTAGCCTTGGTGATCTAAACGAAAGTCGTAGTGTTCGTTAAACCGATAGTATGTGTAAAAAGAACGCTCAAATCTGACTTCATATGAGGAAGTTATGATTTTTCGAAGTTTCAGCTTAGCAGTAGACAGCTAAAAACTCGAATTTTAGATCGAGTGATTTTTAGCAAACACGACCTAAATGAGAATCTAAGGTCTCGTCATTAGTAGCACAACGGTAAAAAGTCTGACGAAAACGGACGTCGGATGAAGAAGTTATGAATTTTTAATGCATTTCCTGTCCTGGTCTGTTAAAAATAAAAAATATAAAAATTAAATTCAAAATTAGCCGACGAAGTCTAAATAAAATTTGTAGAGCGTAACTTTACCTACGCGTGCATATAAAGAACGTAAAAAACGGAGCTCGTATGCGAAAGTTATGAATTTTAGAAGATTTTAGCACAAAATTCGAGAAATTTCGCATGGATGAGCTTCACCCAGAAATGCCACGTCACCTTCGCTCGTAGCGCGCCACGTGTCCGAATTGTTGAATCACCTGAGGCCAGCTGGCGAGATGTGTCGCCTTCCCTCGCATGAACAATAGCCGCGTGTCGGATTATGATACGACCGAAGGGAGGCCCAACTGAAGCATGTCGCGTGTCCGATGCTGCTGAGTCATCCAAGGCCAGCTGTCCGACCCGTGTCGCACCCCCTCGCACCGAAGGGTCGGTCCAATCAGGAGCTGCCAGCAGCCACTTCGCACGCGCAGCCCATGTGCGAGCACCTGCGCACCCTCGCCTGCGGACCCCACCTCCCTAGCCGACTTCGGACCCTATAAATAGAAGGGGTATGCGAGCCACATTTAGCCCCTTTTTCCATATTTTCTTCATCTTAACATTCCCTAAAGCCCCGGTATCGATTATAACCCCCGGAACACGCCCCGAAGTGCCCGAAGACACAGAAAATTTATCTTTTCGGTTTCGAAGCCCGACCCTTCGCAGAGCCCGGTTTTTCAATAAAACTCCCGGTTTTTTTAGAAACGATCGTTTTAGGCAACGAAGTGCTGCCCGGTTATCGTTAAATCATGTGAGTGTATAGTCACCTTCATCTTACACATAGATATGAAGTATCTACTTTAAAATACGTGCTATGTGTAAATATATTAATTGTTTATTTGAGGTGACTGTTGACTTGATATTTTATACAAGTTTTAAACTATGTATGTATTTTTATCTACAAATATGTTGGGTAAAACATGGGTAGATAAATTAGATGATGTGTGATGAAATAAAAGTGATGAGAGATATCGATGTTTAAGATGATCTAGTCATCTAGCAGAGTATAGACAACGGCCACAGACTATTTTAGATAGTCCAGTGGAACGTTAGCAGACTTGTAGTCGGTACGTATGTTTGAACTATATGTTCATAAGGTGTTCTTGAACTATATGTTCATTAGGTGTTTTTGAACTAAGTGTTCATCTGTTAGTTCTTCTTTTTGACACTATTACGCGTCGGGGTACGGGAGAGTACGGGAGTACTTTATCAGTATTTTCCCGATACTTTTATTTTGAAGAGCTTTGGAGTCTTTGTTTCTTTTATGAAGTGATCGGACGAGCTTCATGAGTCAGTGATATAGATCATGAGTTAAATAGTGGGTGTGTGATGAAAGTTGAGTTGGATAAATGAGATGATCAGTGATATAGATCATGAGTTGAGAGTGAGTGGTGAAATATGAGAAAAGCCCTTACCCAAACGTTGGCGTGAGTGGTGCAATATGAGAAAAGCCCTTACCCAAACGTTGAACCCCATCATTCAGCAAAGTATGGATAACAACCATGGACTGTTCTAGACGGTCTGTGGAACACTAGCAGGCTCGCAACCTGTAGGTGTTAATGGACTTGAGTGTTCATTCGCTGTACTCTATTCCCCTTCCTGAGTGGTGCAATATGAGAAAAGCCCTTACCCAAACGTTGACCCTCGTCATTCAGCAGAGTATGGATGACAACCATGGACTGTTCTAAACGGTCAGTGGAACACTAGCAGGCTCGTAACTTGTAGGTGTTAATGGACTTGAGTGTTCATTTGTTGTACTCTATTTCCCTCATGAGTGCCTTTAGGGCATGTATGGCTGGGGAAACCCCTTAGTATGTTCATCAGCTGTATGGAAAACCCATTGACATGTATTGCGGGGGGGGGGGGGGGGGGGGGGGGAGGGACACCCGTGGGAAATACCGTCGATGAATAAGAGCTATGGACTTAGCATATGGAAAACCCATTGACATGCATTGCGGGGAGGAACTCCCATGGGAAATACTGTTGATAAATAAGAGCTATGGACTTAGCACATGGCAACGATGTGACTTCATGTATTATTTGACATAAATTGCAGAGGGAAGCAATGTTGTCACTTTATAGGTTGTTTTATGTTAGGATGTCTTGTTTGACATAACTTGCTGAGGGAAAGCAATGTTGTCACCCCGATGTTTGTTTTATTTGACATAACTTGCTGAGGAACCCCCAAAGCAATGTTGTCACCCCTAGTGATAATCCTTAGGCTAGGTCCCTTGTGATAGTTGTTTTAGGGACGTAAAGTGAGGATAATGGGAATGGGTAATTAGGGTTATTTTGGTTGATGAAATTAATAAATTTATTGATTGAGAACTTAATAAGTTTATTATTTATTGTGGGTTGAAAACCCTATATGCTCACCAGGCTCCCAAGCGTGACCCACTCAGCTTAATTGTATCACAGGTATCGATACGAAGTTGCTTTACACTGAGAGATTAAAAGAGAAGTAGATCACTAGTGTAAATGAATGTAAGTTTTGTTTATGCTTATGTTTTTGTATTGACAATGACATCCCAATGGTTTAAGTGAATAAAATACATTTCTTCGGAAATGATTTGATAACATATTTATCATGTTTTTCTGGGAACAAATTCCGCAACACTTTTAATCAAATGATTACTCTGAAATTATTTTAAAAGCATAAATTAAATCGGTCTTTTCTGGCCGTGAAATTGGGGATGTCACAATATTGTGTCAAAATTTAATATTGTTAAGTTACAAATATTTTTCTGTGAAATTTAGATTTCTATGAATCAATTTGTTGTATAACAAACTCAAGTGGAAATTCTCATTATTGAAATGTTAAAATTTATCATTGTAGGAGGTGTTACAATGATTATATATTCAAAAACTAAATCAATTTAGTTCCAAAATTTTCCAAACATTGCATTTCAGTTATAACTGAAGTCAAAGACCTTAAGATAAATTTTCTTGAATTTTTGATTTGTCTAACTATTTTTCACCATTTTAATTTCTTGAATATTCAAAAAATCATGGAAAAACAGTAAATGATCATGAAAAATTCTTACACTTTTTTTGTAACTGTTTCATAGCATCCCTAAACTGGGAAAATTATTAAATGCTACTTTTGAATAATAAAACCAGGCTTTTGTAATTTAATTGTGTTTTACATCAAGGAATTCTAATTAAATACAAAATAGAAACAAAAAATCACACAACTTTTTATTGTGTTCCAATTGCAGTCAAAGATTTCCAGAAAAAATGTTTCATGCATTTGAGATAGGTATAGTCATTTTTCCTATATTTAATTCTCTAAATCGATATAAATTCATGAAAAATAGCAATCGGTTAAGAAAATTCCCCAAACTTTGTGCACCACTTTTATGCTATAATCTGGAAAAAATATAAAAACTTATTTTCAAACAATTTAACATGATTTTTTTCTAATTTTTGTGTATTTATTCTATCAAAATAGAGATAAATAGAAAAGAGTTTCAAAAAGTCCCCAAACTTTTTGTACTAGTGTTATTAGATGTATAAAATACAGGAAAAATATAAAAGTTTTTTTCCAAACAGTTTAGATATTTTTCTTTGTTTTATTCACTTAAATAAGCATTAATTCGTAAATAATTATTAAACTGTTAAGGAAAATTACCAAACTTTTTGTAAACTTCATATAGAACATGTATAGGCTGGGAAAAAAGCCAAAGGGGATTTTCATATATAGGAGTCCGATTTTCATAATTTATGTGTATTTAGTATAAAGAGTCATTTGTAAACAGTAGAGTCCGATGTTTGGATTTTTGAATGTTTAATCTTCGGAAAATAGGAAACAAAATAGCAAACAATAGAGAAAAGTCATTAAACTTTTTAATTGCATCCTACTGTAACATAACATGTCCTGTTACATTTTCATGAAATTTGGATATGCTAAACTATTTTTCCCGTTTTTAGTCGATTAAATACACAAAAATCATGGAAAATTAGGAATAAGCTGTGAAAAATTCCCAAAATATTTTTCTAAGTATGAAACATAACCTAAAAGAAGTGAAAATTCTTAAATTCTCTTTTAATATCTCAGAACTTGGTTTTACGATTTATTTGAGTTAATCATAAAGACACTTAAAAATCATAGAAAACAGTAACAAAAGTTGATGAAACTTCGTAAGGGATGTTTACTCACGTTATGAGTTATTCATGAATTTTTATATGAATTATTGAACTGAGTAAGTATTTTATGTGATTTATGACCTCATTTTTTTTGGAGAAATTACAATAAATCAAGAAAATGAAAACAAATTTTGGGATTTTCTAGATGTTCTTATTTTCTTATTGGGTTTCTGGGAAAAAAAATTTGAACCAAAAAGGAGATTTAAACTTTTTTGTGAATAAAATCCTTTACATGCACTATTAACAATGTACTTTGATCATCAAGCCTTTAAGCTTGATGTTTATCACATGCATCACGGTTTGAAGACCATGCATGGACAACAAGAATGTACTTCTTCCCTTGTATGGTTTGGGTTTTGGAAGGGCTACAAAGGTCTATGTGCAGCAATTCTAGTGGTTCGGATACACTAGATTATGAGATGCTTTTGTGAGTTGATTTGGAAAGTTTTCCTTTTTCAAATGCGGCACAAAGAGTTTCCTTATCGAGCTTCAGAATTGGTAGCCCTCGAACAAGATCATCGCTGATCAATTTGTTGATGTACCCAAAGTTTAGATGGGAAAGGCGGCGGTTCCATAACCAACTAATATCTGTTGGGGCTTTAGATAGCAGACATATATCGGATTTACCATAGATAAGATCCATGTCAAGTGGATACATATTTCCGGCACGGTCAGAATCAACTATAACATCTTTGGTTTTGGCATCCATGATAAAGCGTCGTTGTTTGGTGAACAAAACTTCAAGATTGTTATCACAGAGCTGAGAAACACTGATAAGGTTGTGTTTGAGGTCATCGACGTAGGCAACTTTCCCTATGGTGAAATTAACATTTGTTAGGTTTCCATAACCCTTGATTTTTGCTGTTATGTTGTTGCCGAAGGTAACATCTTGATTGGTTTGTGTAGGTTTGAAGTGTCACACCCCGCTAAAGCGGAAACACGAGGCATGGCAGTATAAAGGGTTTCATAGCAAAAGTTAGAAGACAACATCAACCATAGTATTAAAAATCTTTACAAATTTACAATTGGTTTGAACAAATTTTAAAAGAAATAACAATGTAAATTGAAATACAACACATGCGAATGCTCCTAACAATGATGTGTCCCTAAGTGCCACTTACTCGATGATTCCTGAAAAAGCATGTAAAACGAGCGTCAACTATAAAAATAGTCGGTGAGTACTCACAGATTTAAAAATAATATTAGTTTCATGAATTGAACTCAAAGTTCTTATAAGAGTTTCCATAAATGAAAATATATTCCAAAAATGAGTAAATAAGTTTTGCATAAACGAAGTTTGTTGTCATCATGAGAAATGAAGTATGTTGCCCAAATGAGATGTAACGTTCATATTCTCATGGGAAATAAAGTTTCCATAAATAGAAATATATTGCAAATATGAGTAAATAAGTTTGCGTAAACAAAGTTTGTTGTCATCATGAGAAATGAAGTATGTTGCCCAAATGAGATGCAACGTTCATATTCTCATGGGAAATAAAGTTTCCATAAATAGAAATATATTGTAAAAACGAGTAAATAAGTTTGCATAAACAAAGTTCGTTGTCATCATGAGAGATAAAGTATGTTGCCCAAATGAGATGCAACGTTCATATTCTCATGGGAAATAAAGTTTGTTGCTAAAACAAGATACAAGGTTCGTATGTGCATAATGATTATACCATGAGTTCACAACCCAAGCCTAATGACCGAGAGTGCCCTCTTCTATGTCTATCGCTAACATAGGGAAATATGGTAAAATGCACTCAAGCGAATCGTGCGAGTGAGGAGTTGTCTACCTCCTAATAGCACTATCCATAATAACCATAGGCTCAAATGAGTTAATGAGTTGTGTGAATTGATTCCAGGGACTTAAATGCGATAAGGCCTCATGAATTAAAGTAACATACACATACATACAAAGTATAGCAACCAAGTTTCATACGAGTCAAAATAAATACAACGAACATAAATAGATTAGGACATGCTTTTCCACCCCAAAACATAAAAACCGAAAATAGGGGAGTGGTGAATACTCACAATGCATTAAGATGATGCAAATGGTGTCTTGAACTACGCTCCACTTGTACCACTACCGATTCCTACAATAATGATATTTGCTAGTGAGTCTCTAATCGAAATCTAACACTAGTATACTTACTACTACAATAGAATTATGCAAATATTGTGTCAAAATTAATATTGATAAATTTTAAACATATTTCTGTGAAAATTAAATTTCAATGAATAAATTGTTATCTAACAATTTAAGTGGAAAATTCACATTATTGAAATGTTAATATTTAACATTTTAAGAGGTATTCCACTGATTAAATATTCAAAAACTAAATCAATTTAGTTCTAAACTTTCCCAAACTTTGCATTTCAGTTTTAATTGAAGTCAAAGACCCTTAGATAAATTTTATTGACTTTTTGATTTGTGTAATTATTTTTCACCATTTAATTCCTTGAATAATCATAAAATCATGGAAAAATAGTAAAAAGTTAATAAAAATTACCAAACTTCATATTTTGGTTCTAACTACATTAAAATACTTCCAGGTAAATTTTCATGGTTTATAGATATGTATAACCAATTTTCTTATATTTAATTCTCTAAATAGATAAAAATTCATGAAAAATAGCAATCAGTTAAGAAAATTCCCCAAACTTCTTATATAACTGCCATTACACATACTTAAGCTGGGAAAAATATAAAAATGGATTTATAAACTACTTAACCCAATTTTATGATTTTTGTGCATTTATTCTAATAAAAATGGAGATAATTAGAAAACAGTTTCCAAAATTATCCAAACTTTTTGTATTACTCTTACTAAACATTCTTAAGTTGGGAAAAATATAAAAATGGATTTATAAACTGTTTAACCCAATTTTATGATTTTTGTGCATTTATTCTAATAAAAATGGAGATAAATAGAAAACAGTTTGCAAAATTGTCCAAAATTTTTGTAACACTGTTATTATATATATATATATATATATATATATATATATATATATATATATATATATATATATATATATATATATATATAAGCTGTGAAAAATATAAAAGATATTTTTCAATTAGTGTTGCTATTTTTCCTTGTTTAATCCTCTTAAATAATCATTAATTGAATAATAATTATTAAACAGTTAAAGTAAATTACCAAAAATTTTGTAAACTTCATTTACAGAGTAAATAATCTGGAAAAAATACCAAATGTGGTTTTTATATACTGAAATCCGATTTTGTGTATTTAAGTGTATTTAATCTTAGAAAATAGGAGAAAAATAGTATACAGAAGAGAAAAATCATCAAAATCTTTATGTAGCCTCCTAATGTACTACAAGGTGTTCTGGTAAATTTTCATGAATTTTGGATGAGCAGAACTATTTTTTCTATTTTTAGGCCATTATAAATACAAAAATCGAGGAAAAATAGGAATGCATTATGAAAAATTCTGAAAATATTTTTCTGAGTCTTATACCTCTGGTAGAAACTGCAAAAATTGTTATATATCATTTTAAGATTCCCTAAGGTGCTTTTATGATTTATTGGAGCCAAAAAAAAAAAAAAATTCAAAACCATATTAAACTGTAACAAAAACTGATGAAATTTAATGTGGGGTCATTATTTAGCATAGGGGTCATCCAAGAATTTACCTAGGATTTATAGACCTCAGAAAGTATTTTATATGATTTATTGCCCTATTTTATTTCAATAATTATTTTCTGAAAAATTTGTTGAACATCTCATTTTGTTGATGGGAATCTAGAAAAAATCGGATTTGGTCAGAAAAGGAGTTTTAGATATTTATTTGGAAATAAATCCTTCATGAACATATTTGAAAGCTTTTAACAACATAGTTTGATGATCTAGCATCTAAGCTTGAAGATCATCACATGCATGTTTGTTTGAAGACCATTCATGAGTTTGAAATGTTCAAAAATCGTTTTTGAAAGAAAACTTAAAGTACATGTGGTGATTTTCCACCAAAACTTGTAGAAAAGTGCATTTTCATGATCTTGACTTAGGTTTAGGTCCTTGGATTTCACCATTTACAACATGCATGTTGTTTTTGGGTGAAATCCTACCACCATCATCATCAAAATTGAAGTGAATGAACATGCACACATATTTTTCTAAGAGAAAGGTGTAGAAGAAGAAGGAAATGCAAGAAAAACCTTGAAAACATGGAGGAAAATGAAAGGAAATCGTGTTCTACCTTAATGAACACCACTAGATGATGAAGATTTTGAGCATCACGAGTGTTCTTGGACTTGTTTCCTGGAAATTTTCATGGTTCCTAGAGAGAGGAAGAGAGAAAATGGAGTGGTGAAGGTAGAGAGAAGTGAGAGAAAATGAGAGAGAAAGTGGAGTGTGAGAGAGAAATGAGTGATTATGTGTTTTGGGAAGAGGGGAGGTGTCTTGGGAAGAGGGTGGACGGTTTTGAGAGTATTATGCCCTCCTTCCCTTTTAATTTTATAAAAAAATTTCAATTCTTTTATAAAAATATCAAACTTTTTATAAAATATACACCCTAACCAAGTTTTTGCTCATGAAACCTTGATTTTTGACTTATAAATTAAGGGTAAATGTTAATGACTTAAATTTTTATTTTCCTTAAATGCATTTTCATAATTTTAATTATTATAAGACAATATTAGAAGCTTCATAATTATTTTTATAGAATTTTATTATTAAAGTTTATAAATGTGAGTTTTTAGGGCATTTAGGGTTTTTGAGAGTTTGTAAGTCTTTGGATATCAAAATTAATTAAATTTTGAGACTTCAAACTATTTTAGAGTTTCATACTCTTATTCAAGTTAGAAATAATGTTTGTAATTTATTTTTTTTATCGGTTTATTGGCATTCTATGTAATGATTCCGAGATCCAACGAAATTGAGGAATCAAGTATACTAGTCCTAGTCTTCAACTTTAACTTAAGTTTCTATGAGACTTTGGCATAATTTCTACTACTAGGTCAAGTGCATGATGGGTATATATGATTCATGAAATGGTGTTCAAGTCAAGGAATGACCCGAGTGTGGATAGTCACTACAGTTAAGTAGTTGTAGAATTCACATACCAATGTGAAATCCAAGCACATTATCCATTGTTTCTAATTGTTTCCAAGTTTCTAATAGGTTATATCTTAACTTCTAGTTACTAAGTCTAGTATGTGTCGTGCCTATACGTGCAACTAAGTTTATTCAAATCTAGAACTAACTCGAATTTTGACGGTTGTCACAGTCTCCCCCGGTTGAAAGAATTTCGTCCCGAAATTCAATTCGTGACGTATTCTATTAGAACTCAGCCGAATACAATTGTATAGCTGGAGAGGTGGTGACTTGAAGAGCTCTTTGATTATTTTGGGTTTATTTCCTCAAAGAAGAGCCCAATTCTTTAGCTATAGTCAAATTAGTGTTTCCTTAATTCGAGTTCTTTCGTCTAGATTATGGAAAATTTGGGTCATGGAATCATGATCCAACCATAGCGACCTATTCGAAAAAGATCATCTACTTAGATATTATCTGAATTAAGAGAGCGGTATAAGTTTTGCTGAAGCACCAATTGCACTGAGCGTTAAATCCGCATTGATGCTTAAGTCGCATTCTAAATCGGCACTAAGTGTAAATTTATCGCCTGATAAAGAAGAGATTAGGAACAATTTGTTCACTTCCGGGTTGGCTACTAAATATGGAAAATATATATAATCTAAAATAATAAGGTGTAGCACGAATGAAAAAGAAGTGATCGAGAGAAAGTTCCTAAAGATACGCACTAAGGGTAAGCAACGAAGTTTTGGTACATCTCAAATGTAAAGGCTATTTAAGTGTCATCTATAAAATAAGTTACGAAACAATCGAGGATTTCCGAAGCAATATTTACTAGCACGGTTACTCTTACTATAATAAAACAATATTCAAAGAATATATATATTTAGAGAGTCATTGTCGCAAATGGAGGCGATGCAAGTTTATGATAAATTAAATCACTTTGTCTAGATAGCAATTTGAGTGATTAGAAATGATAAGTAATCTCACTATTATCAAAATGTGTAATAATTCCAAGATAATGAAGATACATGTGTGGCGATCAAACGAAGTAGTAAAATAATAAAAAGATAAATTAAAGTTAAATGTTTAAGTCGTCATTAAGGGAAAATTTTTTTTTTTATAGAAATATTGATATTAGGCTTTTTGTAAAATTGACTAATTGTCTAAGTCAAGACAAATACAAGTTTAAGAGGAGTCAGAATATTTATGAAAGCAAGTATGAGAGTTTAGGAACTCACTGAAAATAGCAAAGTAGAATGCTATTTTTAAGAATTGAATAAAAATACCGATCATTGAAAATAGTGCATTCTTAGTTTAGTGTTTCTACAAAAACAATCATTTAGAAAATAGATAATCGTAAGATTTAAAACTTTTTATGATTTTAAAGAAAAGATGAAACATAAGAAATGTATTCTTGACATATATTTTCCGGATATAGAAAAAGTATAAGCATAAGGGTCTTCATCTTGTGTATTAATTATAAGGAAAAATATAATGAAACTTGCATTTTAAATAAAGTTTCCGAATTTAGAACGAAAGAGCAAATGTAAATAAGGATCACTTGTTTATAGTAGATTTCAAAATAAAAACAAGATGTATATGATAAAAGGCGTAATTGAATATATCAAAGTTGACTAAATCAAAATTATATCTCACAACTATACACGTATTAATTGCTCAAAACGAAAGGGTAGACTTCTGGTCTGTATGTGTACGAACATGATACCATGAGAAGCAAAATAGACAGAAACAAAGTTAGTCAATGTATTATGTTATTATCGTGGGTGTACAATATCTAAAATTAGAAGGAGAGCAAGAAATCAAGTGCGGGGGATAGAAAAGGAAGGTACCGGCGACAATGATTGCTATCGTTAAAATTTTAAGAATAATATGTATATGTAGATTTAAAGCCAAGTCGAGATATTTTTCAAACTTCAATATTTGATGTATGTTGATGATTAAATAGACATGTGAAACTTTTAAAGTGTTTGCTAAAAATCATGAGTGATCTATTAAGTTAAACTCCATTTGTGAAAAAGAAGAAGCACTACAAACGGTAGTTGAAAATCTGACAATTTGACTTTTTAGAATGGAGTTCAATAATAGTTAAAACATATAAGGTAAAGACTCAATAGATTTAGAAGAGTAATTATACATTGTTGAAGGTGCGTCACTAGAAATTTAAAAGTGAACACTAAGTTTTGCAATGCTTTATATTTTAGAAGTTTTACAGATTATTTAACTAATTTGTAATAAAATATACAAATAAGGTGTGTTTTGAAATGTACGCATTAGTGATGCCTTGTAATCACGCTTGGAGTAGAAAGTTATAAAAAAATATCATGTTAGGTTTCAAGAAAACACATTTAAGTAAAGTACAATGCCTAAATAAGAAAGTGTTCAAAAGAGTCAAAACAAAAGTGGTTTGAAAGATCCGATGAAGCTTTTACACGTAATATGAACTTCAATGTCATATGTCTAAGTTTTATAGAATAGAATTTAAACACTTTTATAAAAGAAAATGTTTCTAAGTTTTTCGAAAACGTGTCAAATTGGTAAGCAAGGTTTAAAATGGTTTATATGCCCTTAAAAGCATATCTATCCATTAAAATGGATTTGAATTGAAATTGAAATAGCAATGTTAAAACCAATATTGGTTAAATTGAGTTTAGAAGAAAATTGTTAAGTTAAAGCAGGTTGTCAAAAGATTTTAGCGAGAATATGGCTTACATTGTTTGGAATGGTCTACTAAGTTGTATGAAGTGGTTATAAAATATTTTATTGATGATAAACAAAACCGATGAAGCAAAATAACTTTTCGATGGAAGATTAAAAGTAAGGGATAGGTAGATTAGTGTAGATGATCGTACCTAAATACTAAGGCGAATATAAGGCAAGTATAAGGCGAGTACTGATGTCTTTTCCTCAAGATAAAGGACAAAAAAAAATTATTTATGAAAATTGTTTGAAAAACGTTTTACGTTGTCAATGTAGTTTATGACCTTTTATAGAGGTCAAAGGGACATCCTATGTTAAGTTTTAAGCTCAAGGTGGAAACAACCTAGGGCTAAGTCGTAACGTAGTAATAAGGTCTCACGTATAGGTTAAACCTCCTTACGCGATGATCCAATTTTCATCAGTGTCGGTATCGGAACGCTTTCCTAGTTGTAACTCTAGTACGAAGACGATGAAGAGGTATTGAGGAATAATTGGAATAGGTTTCGACTTAAGATTATTACTTGTGTATATCTAACTACTAACCTTACATCTAAAGTCAACAGCTACCGAGGAATACTCATTCTCAGTACTAAGTGCATTGCTCCTAGAGTGACTAGTGATATAACCTAAGTGGTTAACCTAGCACTTGATAAGGGGTAAGAATATTTCTAAATAAAGGCATTGTTATAAAAGTGCACTTAGTTTCTAAGTGTATCTAGATGAATGCCTATAATATGCAATGCCCGTACGCACACCGAAAAATTTTGTTTTTCAAAAGTTTAAGTTGAAAATTGTTTGGAACATAATTCTAGTATAACCGTTTCCAGCCTCACATTAACCTTCCTTAATTAAGCATAGTTGGCCAGGCTATACTTAATTAAAGTCCAATAATGCGTACTCGAATTAGTTATACCAGTAGTATGTTCTATATTTTAAAAACGTTTAGAAATTTTTTGGCTATAGTTGTGGTTCTCTAAAGGGAAAACCGGTATTCTCTATAACCTTCGGCTCTGATACCATTTCTGTCACACCCCGCTAAAGCGGAAACACGAGGCATGGCAGTATAAAGGGTTTCATAGCAAAAGTTAGAAGACAACACCAACCATAGTATTAAAAATCTTTACAAATTTACAATGGGTTTGAACAAATTTTAAAAGAAATAACAATGTAAATTGAAATACAACACATGCGAATGCTCCTAACAATGATGTGTCCCTAAGTGCCACTTACTCGATGATTCCTGAAAAAGCATGTAAAACGAGCGTCAACTATAAAAATAGTTGGTGAGTACTCACAGATTTAAAAATAATATTAGTTTCATGAATTGAACTCAAAGTTCTTATAAGAGTTTCCATAAATGAAAATATATTCCAAAAATGAGTAAATAAGTTTTGCATAAACGAAGTTTGTTGTCATCATGAGAAATGAAGTATGTTGCCCAAATGAGATGTAACGTTCATATTCTCATGGGAAATAAAGTTTCCATAAATAGAAATATATTGCAAATATGAGTAAATAAGTTTGCGTAAACAAAGTTTGTTGTCATCATGAGAAATGAAGTATGTTGCCCAAATGAGATGCAACGTTCATATTCTCATGGGAAATAAAGTTTCCATAAATAGAAATATATTGTAAAAACGAGTAAATAAGTTTGCATAAACAAAGTTCGTTGTCATCATGAGAGATAAAGTATGTTGCCCAAATGAGATGCAACGTTCATATTCTCATGGGAAATAAAGTTGGTTGCTAAAATAAGATACAAGGTTCGTATGTTCATAATGATTATACCATGAGTTCACAACCCAAGCCTAATGACCGAGGGTGCCCTCTTCTATGTCTATCGCTAACATAGGGAAATATGGTAAAATGCACTCAAGCGAATCGTGCGAGTGAGGAGTTGTCTACCTCCTAATAGCGCTATCCATAATAACCATAGGCTCAAATGAGTTAATGAGTTGTGTGAATTGATTCCAAGGACTTAAACGCGATAAGGCCTCATGAATTAAAGTAACATACACATACATACAAAGTATAGCAACCAAGTTTCATACGAGTCAAAATAAATACAACGAACATAAATAGATTAGGACATGCTTTTCCACCCCAAAACATAAAAACCAAAAATAGGGGAGTGGTGAATACTCACAATGCATTGAGATGATGCAAATGGTGTCTTGAACTACGCTCCACTCGTACCACTACCGATTCCTACAATAATTATATTCGCTAGTGAGTCTCTAATCGAAATCTAACACTGGTATACTTACTACTACAATAGAATTATGCCAATATTGTGTCAAAATTAATATTGATAAATTTTAAACATATTTCTGTGAAAATTAAATTTCAATGAATCAATTGTTATCTAACAATTTAAGTGGAAAATTCTCATTATTGAAATGTTAATATTTAACATTTTAAGAGGTATTCCAATGATTAAATATTCAAAAACTAAATCAATTTAGTTCTAAACTTTCCCAAACTTTGCATTTCAGTTTTAATTGAAGTCAAAGACCCTTAGATAAATTTTATTGACTTTTTGATTTGTCTAATTATTTTTCACCATTTAATTCCTTGAATAATCATAAAATCATGGAAAAATAGTAAAAGGTTAATAAAAATTACCAAACTTCAGATTTTGGTTCTAACTACATTAGAAGACTTCCAGGTAAATTTTCATGGTTTATAGATATGTATAACGAATTTTCTTATATTTAATTCTCTAAATAGATAAAAATTCATGAAAAATAGCAATCAGTTAAGAAAATTCCCCAAACTTCTTATATTACTACCATTACACATACTTAAGCTGGGAAAAATACAAAAATGGATTTATAAACTATTTAACCCAATTTTATGATTTTTGTGTATTTATTCTAATAAAAATGGAGATAATTAGAAAACAGTTTCCAAAATTATCCAAACTTTTTGTATTACTCTTACTAAACATTCTTAAGTTGGGAAAAATATAAAAATGGATTTATAAACTGTTTAACCCAATTTTATGATTTTTGTGCATTTATTCTAATAAAAATGGAGATAAATAGAAAACAGTTTGCAAAATTTTCCAAAATTTTTGTAACACTTTTATTATATATATATATATATATATATATATATATATATATATATATATATATATATATATATATATATATATATATATAGAAGCTGTGAAAAATATAAAAGATATTTTTCAATTAGTGTTGCTATTTTTCCTTGTTTAATCCTCTTAAATAATCATTAATTGAATAATAATTATTAAACAGTTAAAGTAAATTACCAAAAATTTTGTAAACTTCATTTACAGAGTAAATAATCTGGGAAAAATACCAAATGTGGTTTTTATATACTGAAATCCGATTTTGTGTATTTAAGTGTATTTAATCTTAGAAAATAGGAGAAAAATAGTATACAGAAGAGAAAAATCATCAAAATCTTTATGTGGCCTCCTAATCTACTACAAGGTGTTCTGGTAAATTTTCATGAATTTTGGATGAGCAGAACTAGTTTTTCTATTTTTAGGCCATTATAAATACAAAAATCGGGGAAAAATAGGAATGCATTATGAAAAATTCTCAAAATATTTTTCTGAGTCTTATACCTCTGGTAGCAACTGCGAAAATTATTATATATCATTTTAAGATTCCCTAAAGTGCTTTTATGATTTATTGGAGCCAAAAAAAAGAAAATTCAAAACCATATTAAACAGTAACAAAAACTGATGAAATTTAATGTGGAGTCATTATTTAGCATAGGGGTCATCCAAGAATTTACCTAGGATTTATAGACCTTAGAAAGTATTTTATATGATTTATTGCCCTATTTTATTTCAATAATTATTTTCTGAAAATTTGTTGAACATCTCATTTTGTTGATGGGAATCTGGAAAAAATCGGATTTGGTCAGAAAAGGAGTTTTAGATATTTATTTGGAAATAAATCCTTCATGAACATATTTGAAAGCTTTTAACAACATACTTTGATGATCTAGCATCTAAGCTTGAAGATCATCACATGCATGTTTGTTTGAAGACCATTCATGAGTTTGAAATGCTCAAAAATCGTTTTTGAAAGAAAACTTAGAGTACATGTGGTGATTTTCCACCAAAACTTGTAGAAAAGTGCATTTTCATGATCTTGACTTAGGTTTAGGTCCTTGGATTTCACCATTTACAACATGCATGTTGTTTTTGGGTGAAATCCTACCACCATCATCATCAAAACTGAAGTGAATGAACATGCACACATATTTTTCTAAGAGAAATGTGTAGAAGAAGAAGGAAATGCAAGAAAAACCTTGAAAACATGGAGGAAAATGAAAGGAAATCGCGTTCTACCTTAATGAACACCACTAGATGATGAAGATTTTGAGCATCATGAGTGTTCTTGGACTTGTTTCCTGGAAATTTTCGTGGTTCCTAGAGAGAGGAAGAGAGAAAATGGAGTGGTGAAGGTAGAGAGAAGTGAGAGAAAATGAGAGAGAAAGTGGAGTGTGAGAGAGAAAGGAGTGATTATGTGTTTTGGGAAGAGGGGAGGTGTCTTGGGAAGAGGGTGGACGGTTTTGAGAGTATTATGCCCTCCTTCCCTTTTAATTTTATAAAAAAATTTCAATTCTTTTATAAAAATATCAAACTTTTTATAAAATATACACCCTAACCAAGTTTTTGCTCATGAAACCTTGATTTTTGACTTATAAATTAAGGGTAAATGTTAATGACTTAAATTTTTATTTTCCTTAAATGCATTTTCATAATTTTAATTATTATAAGATAATATTAGAAGCTTCATAATTATTTTTATCGAATTTTTAATGTTAAAGTTTATAAATGTGAGTTTTTAGGGCATTTAGGGTTTTTGAGAGTTTGTAAGTCTTTGGATATCAAAATTAATTAAATTTTGAGACTTCAAACTATTTTAGAGTTTCATACTCTTATTCAAGTTTGAAATAATGTTTGTAATTTATTTTTTTTATCGGTTTATTGGCATTCTATGTAGTGATTCCGAGATCCAACGAAATTGAGGAATCAAGTATACTAGTCCTAGTCTTCAACTTTAACTTAAGTTTCTATGAGACTTTGACCTAATTTCTACTACTAGGTCAAGTGCATGATGGGTATATATGATTCATGAAATGGTGTTCAAGTCAAGGAATGACCCGAGTATGGATAGTCACTACAATTAAGTAGTTGTAGAATTCACACACCAATGTGAAATCCAAGCACATTATCCATTGTTTCTAATTGTTTCCAAGTTTCTAATAGGTTATATCTTAACTTCTAGTTACTAAGTCTAGTATGTGTCGTGCCTATACGTGCAACTAAGTTTATTCAAATCTAGAACTAACTCGAATTTTGACGGTTGTCACAGTCTCCCCCGGTTGAAAGAATTTCGTCCCGAAATTCAATTCGTGACGTATTCTATTAGAACTCAGCCGAATACAATTGTATAGCTGGAGAGGTGGTGACTTGAAGAGCTCTTTGATTATTTTGGGTTTATTTCCTCAAAGAAGAGCCCAATTCTTTAGCTATAGTCAAATTAGTGTTTCCTTAATTCGAGTTCTTTCGTCTAGATTATGGAAAATTTGGGTCATGGAATCATGATCCAACCATAGTGACCTATTCGAAAAAGATCATCTAGTTAGATATTATCTGAATTAAGAGAGCGGTATAAGTTTTGCTGAAGCACCAATTGCACTGAGCGTTAAATCCGCATTGATGCTTAAGTCGCATTCTAAATCGGCACTAAGTGTAAATTTATCGCCTGATAAAGAAGAGATTAGGAACAATTTGTTCACTTCCGGGTTGGCTACTAAATATGGAAAATATATATAATCTAAAATAATAAGGTGTAGCACGAATGAAAAAGAAGTGATCGAGAGAAAGTTCCTAAAGATACGCACTAAGGGTAAGCAACGAAGTTTTGGTACATCTCAAATGTAAAGGCTATTTAAGTGTCATCTATAAAATAAGTTACGAAACAATCGAGGATTTCTGAAGCAATATTTACTAGCACTGTTACTCTTACTATAATAAAACAATATTCGAAGAATATATATATTTAGAGAGTCATTGTCGCAAATGGAGGCGATGCAAGTTTATGATAAATTAAATCACCTTGTCTAGATAACAATTTGAGTGATTAGAAATGATAAGTAATCTCACTATTATCAAAATGTGTAATAATTCCAAGATAATGAAGATACATGTGTGGCGATCAAACGAAGTAGTAAAATAATAAAAAGATAAATTAAAGTTAAATGTTTAAGTCGTCATTAAGGGAAATTTTTTTTTTATAGAAATATTGATATTAGGCTTTTTCTAAAATTGACTAATTGTCTAAGTCAAGACAAATACAAGTTTAAGAGGAGTCATAATATTTATGAAAACAAGTATGAGAGTTTAGGAACTCACTGAAAATAGCAAAGTAGAATGCTATTTTTAAGAAATGAATAAAAATACCGATCATTGAAAATAGTGCATTCTTAGTTTAGTGTTTCTACAAAAACAATCATTTAGAAAATAGATAATCGTAAGATTTAAAACTTTTTATGAATTTAAAGAAAAAATGAAACATAAGAAATGTATTCTTGACATATATTTTCCAGATATAGAAAAATTATAAGCATAAGGGTCTTCATCTTGTGTATTAATTGTAAGGAAAAATATAATGAAACTTGCATTTTAAATCAAGTTTCCGAATTTAGAACGAAAGAGCAAATGTAAATAAGGATCACTTGTTTATAGTAGATTTCAAAATAAAAACAAGATGTATATGATAAAAGGCGTAATTGAATATATCAAAGTTGACTAAATCAAAATTATGTCTCACAACTATACACATATTAATTGCTCAAAACGAAAGGGTAGACTTCTAGTCTGTATATGTACGAACATGATACCATGAGAAGCAAAATAGACAGAAACAAAGTTAGTCAATGTATTATGTTATTATCGTGGGTGTGCAATATCTAAAATTAGAAGGAGAGCAAGAAATCAAGTGCGGGGGATAGAAAAGGAAGGTACCGACGACAATGATTGCTATCGTTAAAATTTTAAGAATAATATGTATAGGTAGATTTAAAGCCAAGTCGAGATATTTTTCAAACTTCAATATTTGATGTATGTTGATGATTAAATAGACATGTGGAACTTTTAAAGTGTTTGCTAAAAATCATGAGTGATCTATTAAGTTAAACTCCATTTGTGAAAAAGAAGAAGCACTACAAACGGTAGTTGAAAATCTGACAATTTGACTTTTTAGAATGGAGTTCAATAATAGTTAAAACATATAAGGTAAAGACTCAATAGATTTAGAAGAGTAATTATACATTGTTGAAGGTGCGTCACTGGAAATTTTAAAGTGAACACTAAGTTTTGCAATGCTTTATATTTTAGAAGTTTTACAGATTATTTAACTAATTTGTAATAAAATATACAAATAAGGTGTGTTTTAAAATGTACGCATTAGTGATGCCTTGTAATCACGCTTGGAGTAGAAAGTTATAAAAAAAATATCATGTTAGGTTTCAAGAAAACACATTTAAGTAAAGTACAATGCCTAAATAAGAAAGTGGTCAAAAGAGTCAAAACAAAAGTGGTTTGAAAGATTCGATGAAGCTTTTACACGTAATATGAACTTCAATGTCATATGTCTAAGTTTTATAGAATAGAATTTAAACACTTTTATAAAAGAAAATGTTTCTAAGTTTTTCGAAAACGTGTCAAATTGGTAAGCAAGGTTTAAATTGGTTTATATGCCCTTAAAAGCATATCTATCCATTGAAATGGATTTGAATTGAAATTGAAATAGCAATGTTAAAACCAATATTGGTTAAATTGTGTTTAGAAGAAAATTGTTAAGTTAAAGCAAGTTGTCAAAAGATTTTAGCGAGAATATGGCTTACATTGTTTGGAATGGTCTACTAAGTTGTATGAAGTGGTTATAAAATATTTTATTGATGATAAACAAAACCGATGAAGCAAAATAACTTTTCGATGGAAGATTAAAAGTAAGGAATAGGTAGATTAGTGTAGATGATCTTACCTAAATACTAAGGCGAGTATAAGGCAAGTATAAGGCGAGTACTGATGTCTTTTCCTCAAGATAAAGGACAAAAAAAATTATTTATGAAAATTGTTTGAAAAACATTTTACGGTGTCAATGTAGTTTATGACCTTTTATAGAGGTCAAAGGGACATCCTATGTTAAGTTTTAAGCTCAAGGTGGAAACAACCTATAGCTAAGTCGTAACGTAGTAATAAGGTCTCACGTATGGGTTAAACCACCTTACGCGATGCTCCAATTTTCATCCGTGTCGGTATCGGAACGCTTTCCTAGTTGTAACTCTAGTACGAAGACGATGAAGAGGTATTGATGAATAATTGGAATATGTTTCGACTTAAGATTATTACTTGTGTATATCTAACTACTAACCTTACATCTAAAGTCAACAGCTACCGAGGAATACTCATTCTCAGTACTAAGTGCATTGCTCCTAGAGTGACTAGTGATATAACCTAAGTGGTTAACCTTGCACTTGATAAGGGGTAAGAATATTTCTAAATAAAGGCATTGTTATAAAAGTGCACTTAGTTTCTAAGTGCATCTAGATGAATGCCTATAATATGCAATGCCCGTACGCACACCGAAAAATTTTGTTTTTCAAAAGTTTAAGTTGAAAATTGTTTCGAACATAATTCTAGTATAACCGTTTCCAGCCTCACATTAACCTTCCTTAATTAAGCATAGTTGGCCAGGCTATACTTAATTAAAGTCCAATAATGCGTACTCGAATTAGTTATACCAGTAGTATGTTCTATATTTTAAAAACGTTTAGAAATTTTTTGGCTATAGTTGTGGTTCTCTAAAGGAAAACCGGTATTCTCTATAACCTTCGGCTCTGATACCATTTCTGTCACACCCCGCTAAAGCGGAAACACGAGGCATGACAGTATAAAGAGTTTCATAGCAAAAGTTAGAAGACAACACCAACCATAGTATTAAAAATCTTCACAAATTTACAATGGGTTTGAACAAATTTTAAAAGAAATAACAATGTAAATTGAAATACAACACATGCGAATGCTCCTAACAATGATGTGTCCCTAAGTGCCACTTACTCGATGATTCCTGAAAAAGCATGTAAAACGAGCGTCAACTATAAAAATAGTTGGTGAGTACTCACAGATTTAAAAATAATATTAGTTTCATGAATTGAACTCAAAGTTCTTATAAGAGTTTCCATAAATGAAAATATATTCCAAAAATGAGTAAATAAGTTTTGCATAAACGAAGTTTGTTGTCATCATGAGAAATGAAGTATGTTGCCCAAATGAGATGTAACGTTCATATTCTCATGGGAAATAAAGTTTCCATAAATAGAAATATATTGCAAATATGAGTAAATAAGTTTGCGTAAACAAAGTTTGTTGTCATCATGAGAAATGAAGTATGTTGCCCAAATGAGATGCAACGTTCATATTCTCATGGGAAATAAAGTTTCCATAAATAGAAATATATTGTAAAAACGAGTAAATAAGTTTGCATAAACAAAGTTCGTTGTCATCATGAGAGATAAAGTATGTTGCCCAAATGAGATGCAACGTTCATATTCTCATGGGAAATAAAGTTTGTTGCTAAAACAAGATACAAGGTTCGTATGTGCATAATGATTATACCATGAGTTCACAACCCAAGCCTAATGACCGATGGTGCCCTCTTCTATGTCTATCGCTAACATAGGGAAATATGGTAAAATGCACTCAAGCGAATCGTGCGAGTGAGGAGTTGTCTACCTCCTAATAGCGCTATCCATAATAACCATAGGCTCAAATGAGTTAATGAGTTGTGTGAATTGATTCCAAGGACTTAAACGCGATAAGGCCTCATGAATTAAAGTAACATACACATACATACAAAGTATAGCAACCAAGTTTCATACGAGTCAAAATAAATACAACGAACATAAATAGATTAGGACATGCTTTTCCACCCCAAAACATAAAAACCAAAAATAGGGGAGTGGTGAATACTCACAATGCATTGAGATGATGCAAATAGTGTCTTGAACTACGCTCCACTCGTACCACTACCGATTCCTACAATAATGATATTCGCTAGTGAGTCTCTAATCGAAATCTAACACTGGTATACTTACTACTACAATAGAATTATGCCAATATTGTGTCAAAATTAATATTGATAAATTTTAAACATATTTCTGTGAAAATTAAATTTCAATGAATCAATTGTTATCTAACAATTTAAGTGGAAAATTCTCATTATTGAAATGTTAATATTTAACATTTTAAGAGGTATTCCAATGATTAAATATTCAAAAACTAAATCAATTTAGTTCTAAACTTTCCCAAACTTTGCATTTCAGTTTTAATTGAAGTCAAAGACCCTTAGATAAATTTTCTTGACTTTTTGATTTGTCTAATTATTTATCACCATTTAATTCCTTGAATAATCATAAAATCATGGAAAAATAGTAAAAAGTTAATAAAAATTACCAAACTTCAGATTTTGGTTCTAACTACATTAAAAGACTTCCAGGTAAATTTTCATGGTTTATAGATATGTATAACCAATTTTCTTATATTTAATTCTCTAAATAGATAAAAATTCATGAAAAATAGCAATCAGTTAAGAAAATTCCCCAAACTTCTTATATTACTGTCATTACACATACTTAAGCTGGGAAAAATATAAAAATGGATTTATAAACTATTTAACCCAATTTTATGATTTTTGTGCATTTATTCTAAATAAAAATGGAGATAATTAGAAAACAGTTTCCAAAATTATCCAAACTTTTTGTATTACTGTTATTAAACATTCTTAAGTTGGGAAAAATATAAAATTGGATTTATAAACTGTTTAACCCAATTTTATGATTTTTGTGCATTTATTCTAATAAAAATGGAGATAAATAGAAAACAGTTTGCAAAATTGTCCAAAATTTTTGTAACACTGTTATTATATATATATATATATATATATATATATATATATATATATATATATATATATATATAGAAGCTGTGAAAAATATAAAAGATATTTTTCAATTAGTGTTGCTATTTTTCCTTGTTTAATGCTCTTATATAATCGTTAATTGGATAATAATTATTAAACAGTTAAAGTAAATTACCAAAAAATTTGTAAACTTCATTTATAGAGTAAATAATCTGGGAAAAATACCGAATGTGGTTTTTATATACTGAAATCCGATTTTGTGTATTTAAGTGTATTTAATCTTAGAAAATAGGATAAAAATAGTATACAGAAGAGACAAATCATCAAAATATTTATTTAGCCTCCTAATGTACTGCAAGGTGTTCTGGTAAATTTTCATGAATTTTGGATGAGCAGAACTAGTTTTTCTATTTTTAGGCCATTATAAATACAAAACTCGGGGAAAAATAGGAATGCATTATGAAAAATTCTGAAAATAGTTTTCTGAGTCTTATACCTCTGGTAACAACTGCGAAATTTTTATATATCATTTTAAGGTTCCTTAAAGAGCTTTTATGATTTATTGGAGCCAAAAAAAAAGAGAAAATTCAAAACCATATTAAACAGTAACAAAAACCGATGAAATTTAATGTGGGGTCATTATTTAGCATAGGGGTCATCCAAGAATTTACCTAGGATTTATAGACCTCAGAAAGTATTTTATACGATTTATTGCTCTATTTTATTTCAATAACTATAATAATTCGAGCAAAATGAATTATTTTCTGAAAATTTGTTGAACATCTCATTTTGTTGATGGGAATCTGGAAAAAACCGGATTTGGTCAGAAAAGGAGTTTTAGATATTTATTTGGAAATCAATCCTTCATGAACATAATTGAAAGCTTTTAACAACATACTTTGATGATCTAGCATCTAAGCTTGAAGATCATCACATGCATGTTTGTTTGAAGACCATTCATGAGTTTGAAATGTTCAAAAATCGTTTTTGAAAGAAAACTTAGAGTGCATGTGGTGATTTTCCACCAAAACTTGTAGAAAAGTGCATTTTCATGATCTTGACTTAGGTTTAGGTCCTTGGATTTCACCATTTACAACATGCATGTTGTTTTTGGGTGAAATCCTACCACCATCATCATCAAAACTGAAGTGAATGAACATGCACACATATTTTTCTAAGAGAAAGGTGTAGAAGAAGAAGGAAATGCAAGAAAAACCTTGAAAACATGGAGGAAAATGAAAGGAAATCGTGTTCTACCTTAATGAACACCACTAGATGATGAAGATTTTGAGCATCATGAGTGTTCTTGGACTTGTTTCCTGGAAATTTTCGTGGTTCCTAGAGAGAGGAAGAGAGAAAATGGAGTGGTGAAGGTAGAGAGAAGTGAGAGAAAATGAGAGAGAAAGTGGAGTGTGAGAGAGAAAGGAGTGATTATGTGTTTTGGGAAGAGGGGAGGTGTCTTGGGAAGAGGGTGGACGGTTTTGAGAGTATTATGCCCTCCTTCCCTTTTAATTTTATAAAAAAATTTCAATTCTTTTATAAAAATATCAAACTTTTTATAAAATATACACCCTAACCAAGTTTTTGCTCATGAAACCTTGATTTTTGACTTATAAATTAAGGGTAAATGTTAATGACTTAAATTTTTATTTTCCTTAAATGCATTTTCATAATTCTAATTATTATAAGATAGTATTAGAAGCTTCATAATTATTTTTATAGAATTTTATTATTAAAGTTTATAAATGTGAGTTTTTAGGGCATTTAGGGTTTTTGAGAGTTTGTAAGTCTTTGGATATCAAAATTAATTAAATTTTGAGACTTCAAACTATTTTAGAGTTTCATACTCTTATTCAAGTTAGAAATAATGTTTGTAATTTATTTTTTTATCGGTTTATTGGTATTCTATGTAGTGATTCCGAGATCCAACGAAATTGAGGAATCAAATATACTAGTCCTAGTCTTCAACTTTAACTTAAGTTTCTATGAGACTTTGACCTAATTTCTACTACTAGGTCAAGTGCATGATGGGTGTATATGATTCATGAAATGGTGTTCAAGTCAAGGAATGACCCGAGTGTGGATAGTCACTATAGTTAAGTAGTTGTAGAATTCACATACCAATGTGAAATCCAAGCACATTATCCATTGTTTCTAATTGTTTCCAAGTTTCTAATAGGTTATATCTTAACTTCTAGTTACTAAGTCTAGTATGTGTCGTGCCCATACGTGTAACTAAGTTTATTCAAATCTAGAACTAACTCGAATTTTGACGGTTGTCACTTGAAGTCACGTAAGTAGTTCCAGTTTCCTGTCATATGTTTGGAGCAACTACTATCGATATACCATGTATCATCATTGGGTTCTCCATCATTAAGTACCTGCAATCAGACGGAAGGTTTAGGTACCCAAATCTGAATGTGTCCTGGTGTGTCAGTTCTTGTCATTTTGGGTGTTTTTCTTAATGAATTTCTTTTAGCATTTTACTTCACGTTGTTGTAAAGGGTTGGTTTATGAGGATGGAATGGTTGAGGGTTGATTTGATTTATCAAGTTTACCCAAAGTGTGATTTGTTTTTGAAAACCTGTGGGTTGATAAGATCTGTGATTTAGTGAAAGATATCCTAGATATGAATATTTGTTTGAAAAGTTTTCTTCATGTCTAGGATGTGATGGGCGGTTTTGAAAAGCTTTTTGATGATGATGGTTTGGAACTTTCTGATGTGATGGTTTTTGAAGGTTCCTTGAATGATTAAAAGTGATATCTTGAAAGCGGTTTTCAAAAGGTTTTCGAAAAGGTTTTGGTTTTTTTTAGAAACCTGTTTATGTGGTACGACGTAGGGTTGAACTGGTTTCTTTGGTTGGTTTTCAAAAACATTTGGCTTGACCAGTGGGGTTTTGGTGACTTGAATGGATTTTGTGTTTGTTTGTTGTTTCTTGGAGTAATTTTGTCCCAGACTAGTTTTTCCAACAATTGATGAACTCATTTTAGGAAAACCAGTTGGTACAGAAGTACTACCATCCTCATAAGAGGAATTTTCTCCATTCAAAAAGTTTTTGAGTTTGGTGGTTCCGTCGGTATGTTTGATTTGGTGAGTTAAAGAAGTAGCAGAGTCTGTTTCAGAATTTCCAACTCTTTTGAAAGACTTTTTGGAAACAATGAAAGCAGTATCATCTGGGCTACAGTTGATAACTATTTCGTCATCTGAATCTTCCTCATTAACAAATGTGAAAAGATCTGGTAGAGTGAATTTAGAGGTTTCACAATTCGTCATGTTTTCCTGTTTTGCTTGTTCAATTTCAAAGGATTCTCTTCCAATTCTTGGTCTGTAATTCGTATCAATTTTGCCAGTTCTTAAGGTCTTTGCCTTGGTGAAAATATCATCACTTAGTTTACTAGCAATTTTGATAGAATCCATATTCCATATCAATCTATTATTCTCGGTTTCAAGAGAATTGATTTGTTTTAAAGAATCAGTCAATTTTTTATTTAAAACATTGTATTTGTCAGTTGATTCTTGAAAGTCTTGTTTCAACTAAAGGATTTCCATTTCTAAAACATCTTTTGTTTCAGTAGAAATGACTGACTGAATTTTTAGTTCCAACTCACTTTTCTGAATTAGGGTCTGATTTAATTGTTTCAAGACGTGATTATAATCTTCTGATTTTCTTTCAACATATCTTTACAATTTGTTTTTTGTTCTTGTTGATTCTCCAAATTTGAGTTGCAAGCTTTGTAACTCAGATTTGCAAATATCATTATTGACCATTGTGTCATGATATGTTTTGAGATCAGCTTCTAGACTTTTCTCAATCTTGGTTATGTGGGACTCAAAAATTATTTTAGAAAAACCAAGTTCATAGATCATAGACCATACCTATTCTATGACGTTGGGAGCTCTTGAAGGTATATCAATACCAGCTACGAAGCAGAAGTTTGATTGTGTTGGTTCATTTTCAGCTTCGTCATCAGAAGTTGGTCTGTATTCCACGCATGGTTCATGGATTGCCATCAATGCTCTTTGCTTTTCTTGGTTTTATTTTTTGTTAATTTTTTTGAAAGGATTCTGAACAAGTGATATTAAAATGAAATATTTAAAGAAAAGCTTATGGAAGGTTTACAAACGCTAACCAAAAGTTTTCGACAAAAATTTCAAAGTAAATCACACAAGCTCTGATACCAATTGTTGAAAATATTCCTTTAATCAACTCTGATACTATTTGTTGAAAATATATTATCTGATCACCACAAATAAAGGCTCGGATTCCAGTTTCTGTGTGACATATATATAAGTTAAAGATATATATATATATATATATATATATATATATATATATATATATATATATATATATATATATATATATATATAAGGAATAAGAATTGCAAGAATAAATACAAATTGGAAAGCTATAATAATATAAATAACTATATTTAAATGACGTAAAGCTATAAATAATATAAATAACTGTATTTAAATGACATTAAGCTATCAATAATTTAAATGACTGTACTTAAATGATGTAAAGCTATAATTAATGTAAATGACGTAAAGCTATAATAAAATATATAACTATATAAATATATATATCATGTAGGTTCGTCAATAAATTGACTGAACTAGACTGATGGAACGACTGGTCGATAGTTGGACTAATGGAACGATTGGTCGAAAGTTCGACTAATGGAACGACTGGTCGAAAGTTGGACTGGATCTTAATAGATTTTGTTCCTGTTTGTTTAAAGATCAATCCGGTGTTTGATAAGTAACAAAAAGTTCATCCAAAGCTCGGTTTTATGTAAAACGGGTTGTTTACATAAAAGTACAAAATACACAAGTTTATGTATTTGTATTTGATGTATTTCTGGGTAAAGACATGTACACGGGTCGTGTAAAGGAAAGGGTAAGTGACACGGGTCGTGTAGGAGGTTTTAGTCTTGAAAAGTTGATGAAAACGGGTACACGGGTCGTGTAGAATAAGGAACAAATAACACGGGTCGTGTAGGAGGGTTTTGGGAGGTTTTTCTTGATCAAGCTTCTGAACACGGGCCGTGTGGATTTAGGCAAAAGTAACATGGGTCGTGTTTCAGGATATAAGAGGGAAACACATGAGTACACGGGCCGTGTCTAGTTTAGGCATGCTGAACACGAGCCGTGTTCACGTAGAACTCAGTTTCAGGATTTTTGTGGTTTTAAGGTAAGGTTTGTGTGTGATGTTTTTGCTAAGGTAATGGTGTTTTGGTGTTTTGAGGATGTTTTCAAGGTTGTTTAGAGGTTGGAAGAGGTTGATATAAGGTGGTGAAAGTTCTATGAAGATGATGATGAATAGTGATGGGTTTTGTTGTTGATCTTGATGCATAAGGTTTTGGGTTGTTTCATGGTTGTGTTTTAGTGTTTTGATGTAAGGGGGGTGTTTGGTGGTGAATGGTGTGATGAACAAAGGTGGTGAAGATGAAGAACCTTGAGTTTCAATGAAGAAGATGAAGATGGTTGATGGTGTTCTTCATTTAGCTTGTTGATGATCTTGGTGTTATTCACTTCATTGTTGTTGATCTTGGTGTTCTTCACATTCTCCAGGGATGAAGCTTGTTCTTGAAGAAGATGAAGATGGTGATGTTCTTGGGAGTATTTGGTGATGTTGTAGGAAGTATTACAAACAATAAAAATGAACACACACCCTCACACTACATACTCACGTATACATATATTGGTGAAACAAATATCTTCTTCTACTTGAGTTGTAAGTTGAAAGGAATGGTTGTAAGTTGTAGTACGAGCTACTAGCAAAACTGATGGGTTTTGAGCATCCTAACACTCCTATGGTGTACATGCAACCCTAGAAACCTTGGATCTATGTTTTAGTATGAATACATGAAAATTTGTTTTTCCAAGGTTCATAACCTATCTAGCATGGCATGAGGAACTTTAAACATGAAGGCTGGATGAATTACATACCTTTTCAATAGTGAGTTGATTCCTTGGAGTTTGAGAGCCAAGCACCAATAATGTGGATGCCTCAAATGGAAATCAGAAATCACCACAAACTTGGAAAAACTATGAGAGTGTATGTTTGCTTATAGAAATCGGTCACCTTCTTACACACACACAACTAGTGCCATTTCTAGCATCATAAGCTCCTTTATATAGTGTGGGGAATTAGGGTTACATCCATGTAAACCCTAATACCCATGACTCTTCCTTTCCAATGATCCATGGGTTAAAAGCTCCATGGACTATCCATGGACTCCCATGCATGCCAAGCCCATTCCAAATGAATATTAGCCCACACTTATATAAATACAAGAGCCTATATTTAATTAGTCACCTTTGTGATCATCAAATTAATTCTAAATTAATTTATGATCAAATACTAATTAAATAATATGATTTCATATTAATATATTATAACTTATAATATATTAACAAATCATAAATATACAATTTTCAAAGGTTTAACCATACAAATAGTTCGTGTAACATCCCAAGTTTCAGAGCAAGAGATTGGGGGTGTAAAAATGCAAATGGAGGTTTGGACTCGGTGAGTTGGAGGGGTAACTCGGTGAGTCGAGTCGCGAGTAGACCGCGTGAATAAGTGACCTGACTCGGCGAGTCCGTGCTGGAATATGAAACCCTATTTTCAGGGTTTGAACCCTATTTAAAGAACAATATGCCTTCATTTCAGCCTCTATCTTCCCTGAGTGTTCCAGAGAAACCCTAAATCGTGAGAGACTCCATTGTTGAGAAGAGTGAAGCTTGGAAGAAGAAATTGGTGAAGAGAAGTTGGAGGAATTTGAGGATAGCATCAAGAGAGCTTGTGGATCTGAAGTCTACATCAGTTTAGACTCATCTTTGGGGTAAGAAGTCACCTCCTTAATCCTTTTTCCTTATTGTCATCCATGGTGGTTGTTTTGGGGATTCTTTAGCATGTTTGAGATCCATTTTGGGTATAGAGACTAGATCTGAGGTTGCAACTTCAGATCTAGGTTGTGTTGGAGCCATGAGGGCAGAAAGAATCAGCCATGGGACTTGATTGAGAGTGCCTTTGTCCAAAAACCTTCTTGTAGCTTGGTTGGAGCTTGTTGAGCCTTGCATGCACGTAAAGTTGGAAACTTTACGTGTGAATCTGGCCCTAGGAGTCCAGATCTATGTATTGGAAGCAATGAAATGGCCTGAAATCGTCTGAATGAAGATGTCACGTTTGGACTCGGCGAGTCACATGGGTGCACTCGACGAGTTGTATGAATATGTGCATGGACTCGACGAGTTAGAAGAACAACTCGGCGAGTCTGTTGAAGATTGCCTGGGACTCGGCGAGTCTATGCTTGGACTCGGCGAGTCTGGTCGTGGAACCCTAACCTTTTCTGGTTGAGCTGTGAATCGGTGAGTCAAGGGATGACTCGGTGAGTTGAGCAAGAAGGGACTCGGAACTTGTTGGACTCGGCGAGTCTTGGGGCGACTCGGCGAGTTGAGTCGTGGCATTGGAGTTTCTGAGCATAGGGACTCGACGAGTTAACGGGTTGACTCGGCGAGTAAGGTCAACCAGGAAGGTTGACTTTGACTGAGGACTTTGACTTGGACCAAGGGTTGACCAGTTTGACTTCCAAGGGTATTTTGGTAATTATTGGTATTTATGGAATTGGTTCTTTGGTAGTGTTTGGTGGTGGAGCTCGTGTCGGTGATCGGAGCAGCTGATCTTATCCTTTCAGTCGGCAATTTCGAGGTGAGTTATCCTCACAATATCGACAGGGTCTACGGCACCAAGGCCGGCCCTTTATCGGATGGAAATTCGGGTAGTTGTTGTTATGTTATTGCTTTGTTATGTCTGCATTCTGGTAGTTAGGATGGTATGTGTTAGAGACCTGGTGAAGGTCGGTACCCGGGATATAGGGTAATGTTATGCTAGTGACCGGTTAGGTCGGAATCCTGGTTAGGATGTTGATATGCCATGTGATCTGTTAGACTGTTTGTCTGGTTGAGGATTGTTATATGATTACATGTTTATGTGCACATGGTTGTTGGACTGAGGTTGGGTTGAGGCGGGTCCTGCTTTGTGCTGTAGGCCAACATACCCAGGGCGGACCGGATATTCCGAAGGCCCAGCGAGCGGTCCGGATAGGCTGGAGGCCCCAAGAGGGTGGACCAGACGTGTCGAGGCTCGGAGTGTGGACCATACAGACTGAAGGCCCGGTGCGGGCGGACCAGTCATACTATAGACTCAGAGAGTGGACCAGGTGGACTGAAGGCCCAGTGCGGGCGGACCAGTCACACTGCAGACTCGGAGAGAGAGTGGACCGGGTGGACTGAAGGCCTGGTGCAGGCGGACCAGTCACATTGTAGACTCGATATGCATGGCTGTTCTGTTTATGATATGATATGATATATGTATGATATTGTGGTTGGTATTTTGTAGGTAACTCACTAAGCTTTCGGGCTTACAGTTGTAGTGTTATGTTTCAGGTACTTCAGGAGATCGTGGCAAGGCGAAGGCGTGATCGTACCGCTCCTCATGTTTTATGATTTAAGAGATATGGTTCTGGGGGAAACTCTGATAGTAAACTATTCTGAAAACGAGATGTATGAAATTAATGGTTTTGAAATGAATTAAAATGTTTTAATTTGGCTCAATTTTTATGGACGTTACAGTTCGGGTGAAGTGCAACCCAAATGGACCATGCCGGGTCGGGTCAAGTATATACAAATAAAGTTATGGACTTGGACACTTTATCCAACAGTCTCCCACTTAGATAAGTCTAATAACTATATTTGCATATATTACTTCAGGAACCAGCCGGCAATCGTAGCTCTTAAAACTCTGTTGAACTATGAAGCACCATTTTAGATAAGTGATCATATAATCCTCTATTCTCATGATATCAGCCGGACAAATACATGGAACAACGTCGTACTTATTGTCCAACAGTTTGTTTCCTAATTTCCGATTTGTTTGACATAGAACTAAATTGAACACATCAATTAGGTTCTGACCGGGCCGAGTACATAGGTCAAAACAAAATCATCGAGGGGCCCAGATATCGCTTCTAATCCTCCAAGGACTAGAAGGAACAGATAAACTTCGACTCATATACTTGTGTCTACTACTTGTTGAATTATACAAAAAGGTTCGTTTTATAACATCAAGTTACTGATGCATTTTTCTAGCAATCAATGCATAACCAACTCATAGGCAACAACTCATATCTCTAGGTTTGAAGACTTATATGATATTACCGTCTCACGATCACTCGAGATAAATTCCATGAAGTGATGCAAGTGAGCGTGGGTTTCTTCCAATACTCAGAAATTATGATTACTGATGAATGTTGTAGAAACCATTGCTATGGCTAAACACCTTTAGTCATCTACAAGCCCAATTCATGAAAGTCTTAATTCATACCTACTTCCGACGTATGACCGACTGTGGAAGTTTGAATAAAGTAATTTATTCTGGAAGTCAGAATATGCAAAGCTGAAACAATAGTAAATAATTGACAAAAGACAATAACACCTTACTCATAAATAAACACACCTTTTATTCATCATCAAATGTCGATTACATTTTACAAGTTTCAGAAATAGCTATCTAATTTGTAAAACTAATATCATCCTTCAGCCCGATGCGCCTCGCATGATGTAAATGCCTAACCCTCGTCAGTCCCTTCGTGAGGGGATCTGCAGGATTCTCTTCTGATGATATCCTCTTTGCCACGAGGAGTCCTTGTTCTATCTTATGTCTTATGAAGTGATATTTTCTGTCAATGTGTCTGGATCTGCCATGATCTCTCGGTTCCTTGGCTAAGGTAACCGCACTATTGCTGTCACAGAAAATCTCCATACGCTCCCTAATAGCTAGTACAACTCCAAGGTCTCCGATGAAGTTCTTTAGCCATATCGCCTTTTTTGCCGCTTCACTCGCTGCTATGTACTCTGATTCACAAGTCGAATCAGCTACCGTCTCCTGCTTGGAACTCTTCCAAGTGATTGCCCCTCCATTTAGAGTAAAGACCCAGCCCGAATGAGAGCGAAATTATCCCTATCAGTCTGAAAGCTAGCATCACTATACCCTACTACTCTCAAGTCATCACTCCCACCAAGGGTAAGGATCCAATCCTTAGTCCTCCGTAGGTACTTGAGAATATTCTTTACTGCAGTCCAATGAGCCATATCAAGGTTCCCCTAATATCTGCTGACCATGCTCAAAGCGAAGGCCACATCAGGGCAGGTACAAGTCATAGCATACATGATCGAGCCAACAACGGAAGCATATGGTAATCGACGCATCTCAGCTATCTCAGCCTCTGTACTCGGGCTCTGAGCCTTGCTCAGTTTGGCATTGCGTTGGATCGGTAATTCTCCTTTCTTGGAATTCTGCATGTTGAACCTTTTCAACAATTTATCCAAGTAGGTACTCTGACTAAGTCCAATTAGTCTTTTACTTCTGTCTCTTAATATCCTTATCCCTAGGATATAGGCAGCCTCTCCTAGATCCTTCATAGCAAAACACTTCCCAAGCCAGGACTTCACCTCCTGCAAAGTTGGGATGTCGTTTCCTATGAGCAGTATGTCATCCACATATAGCACCAAGAAGCTAACTATACTCCCACTAGCTCTAACATATACACAGGACTCATCTTCACTTCTCGAAAAGCCAAACTCTTTGACTTTCTCATCGAAACAAAGATTCCATCTACGAGGTGCTTGTTTTAATCCATAGATGGATTTCTCAAGCTTACACACTCTTTTAGGGTACTCTGTGCTGACAAAACCCTCTGGCTAACTCATGTAAACATCCTCAGCTAACTTCCCCATTGAGGAAAGCGGTTTTGACATCCATTTGCCATATTTCATAGTCATGAAATGCAGCAATTGCTAACATAACCCTAATAGACTTAATCTTTGCTACTGGTGAAAAGGTCTCATCATAATCAACTCCCGGAGTTTGTGAAAAGCCCTTTGCAACCAATCGCGCCTTATAAGTGTGTACATTACCATCCATGTTGGTCTTCTTCTTGAAGATCCATTTGCACCCGACTGTCTTACGACCTCGTACATTGTCAACCAAGTTCCAAACTTGATTGTCATACTTGGAATGTATGTCGCTGTCCATAGCCTCTTTCCATTTAGCAGCCTCAGGGCCTGCCATGGCTTCCGTGTAGCTGTTAGGTTCATCCAGATTTACCAGTGTACTATCACTGATAAGTGTATCACCTTCGGCAGTAATATGGAAACCATAGTAATGCTTAGGTGCATTCCTAAATCTCGTGGAACGCCTCAGAGGTACAGACTCACCAGTAGGATCAACAGGAGTTTCCTCCTTAGGTTGATTGCCAGGATTTGAGGTTCCTTCACCACTTGACTCTTGAAGTTCTTCAAGGTCAATTTTCCTCCCACTGTTTCCTTGGCTCATGAACTCTCTCTCATGAAAGACCCCTCTCCTTGCCACAAAGACCACATTCTCACTGGGTCTGTAGAAGAGGTAACCAAAGGATTTCTGTGGGTAGCCGATGAAAATACACCTCTCACTTTGAGGTTCGAGCTTATCGTGAGTCTCGTGCCACACAAAAGCCTCGCAACCCCAAATCTTGATGTGGTCCAAGTTGGGAACTTTCCCAGTCCATATCTCATGAGGTGTTTTGGCATCCTTCTTTGTAGGGACTAGATTAAGGATATGGGCGGCAGTCTCTAAGGCATACCCTCAAAAAGAGATTGGTAGCGAAGCTCGACTCATCATGGAGCAAACCATGTCCAAAAAGGTCCGATTACGCCTCTCAGCCACACCATTCAACTGTGGTGTCCTGGGAGGTGTCAATTGTGAGACAATCCCACACTCCTTAAGATAGTTGAGGAACTCTGTACTAAGATACTTACCACCTCGATCGGATCGAAGCATCTTAATGTTCCTGCCCAATTGATTTTCTACTTCCTGTTTAAACTCTTTAAACCTTTCAAAAGTCTCTGACTTATGCTTGATTAGGTAGACATAACCATATCTACTATAACCATCAGTAAAAGTCAGATAATAGAGATTAGCATCCCTTGTGGAGGTTTTGAAGGGTCCACATACATCAGTATGTATAAGGTTCAACAAACCCTTACCCCTTTCACAAGTACCAGTGAAGGGTGATTTTGTTATTTTCCCAAGCAAACAAGAGTCAGAACTATCATCTGACTTTAGGTCAAATGACTCCAAGACTCCACACTTTTGGAGTTAGCCTATGTGTTTCTTGCTTACATGTCCAAGACGACAATGCGACAATGATGCTTTATCCAAGCTAGTAGAGGAATCAATACACAACACATTATTTCCTAGGTTATCAACAACCGACACAGTTTCATACACACCATCACAAACTAATCCTTTAAAATAAAGAACATTATTAAAGAAATCATTAATACCACCAACTTCATTATCAAAAGAAAAGGTAAACCCTTGTTTGTACAAACCCTGAAAAGAAATAATATTCCTCGCCATTTCAGACGAGTAAACACATTTATTCAAATCTAACTTTAACCCACTACTTAGCAACAAAGTATAAACTCCAATCTTGGTAACAGGTGAAGCCTTCCTATTCCCCATGATTAAGTTGATCTTCCCGTGCTCCACATCCTCACTTCTTCTTAGGCCCTGCAAATCACAACATATGTGAATACCACAACCTGTATCAAGGACCCAAGAGTTAGAATATGGTGAGTTATTAGACAATATAGTGTAAATACCTGCATGGGATGGTTTCACTTTCCCATCCTTGACATCCTGCAAGTACTTTGGGTAGTTTCGCTTCCAGTGCCCCTTATTCTGGCAATAGAACCAATCAACATCCTTAGGGATGGCAGAAGGAGTAGTAGAACCACCTTTGGTTCCACTTGATGAGGATCCATCAAGAGACTTTCCCTTGGTACCCTTCGAACGAGTCTTCCTCTTCTTCCCTTTGCCTTGCCCGATAGCCAAAACAGGGGTAGATGTAGGAGTAGGAGTAGTAACAACCGACTTACCTTTAAGACCACTTTTGGTGGTCTTCAGAAGTCCTTGAAGCTTGCTGAGTGTAACTTCCTCCTTGTTCATGTGGTATGTCATGCGGAATTGATCATAACACGAGGGTAGGGAGTGAAAAATGATGTCAATTGCCAACTCCTCAGGGAAGTTCACATTCAATTTCTACAAATGTTCCACGTACCTTTGCATTTTCTGCATGTGCCCCGTGATGGGTTCACCATCCTTCATTCGGGTTGTTATCATGGAGGAGATTATGTCATACCGCTCTTGACGAGCACTCTGATGGTACCTTTCCATGAAGTCCTGGTGCATCTCAAAAGGGTAATAGTCCTCATAGGACTTTTAGAGCTCAGCTGTCATCGTGGCCATCATGATGCATGCCACTTTGGTGGCATCTCTCTCATGTGTCCTGTATTCAGCGATCTCCTCAGAAGTAGCAGTAGTCTCATCGAGTTCCTTAAGCTCCTTGTCGATGACATATTCCTTATCCTCATAACGAGTGACCATCCTGATGTTCCGGATTCAATCCATAAAGTTGGAACCATTGAAGATGACTCTCCCACAAAGGTTCATGAGAGAGAAGGAGCCGATAGGGTTAGAACCCGAAGCATTGTTGAAAGACATCTGGAAAGAAGAAAGACAAGTTTAGATTAGACATATAGAGTCCTTAGTAAGACACCCAAATGTAATATTAAGGCTAGGACCCAACACAATATATTTTAACTTAGAAGAGGGATGCCGTAATCTAAGCTATAACATATTTGAAGGTAGGTGAATGACGATTCACCAATATCCACCATGAAATCGAAATGAATTATTAGGTTCAATTGGTTTTTGAAATTCCTAGATTCTATTGAGATTCATTGAACTTTTCAATGGCATGTTTCAATCTCGATTGTGCCCTTCAAGTTTTGTGACTGGGATGCCGAGGATCACAAAACAAGGTGTAAATAACCATGCAAATTCACTTGGTACCCTTAATATTATCACCTAATCGATGTGCGTGTTAACCACACGCGCTCCACCGATCTATGATAAACATTAACTCACCCTTTGTTATCCTTACTAGTCCAAGTTAGTGTGCTGGTTAACCACACACGCTCCACCAATGATTTGGTAAGGTACAAAGTGTGAATTTCATGGGTTAGCACCATATTCACATTTTCCTAAAGTAACTAAGATTGGGAATTTATAAAAACATTTATTTACTTTATAATAATCATTATACTTTTAATGAGAATTAAAGTCATTGTCCTACCCGTTCGGCTAACGACCCTCCACCGATCAAGGAAGCGGTGGGTGAGAGTAGACACCCATTAAGCTGCCATTTTATAGGCAACAACCTTATACCCCCCTTATAGACCGGCTTCGTGAATGAGGCCTACTATCGGTAAAACGACTTGATCTTATACATATATATAAATATTAACCATTAATCTTATAATAGTATAAGGGTTGAATTTTAACTTTTAAAATCCTAAGGGTTGGAATTAAAGTGTGTGTGACTTTATAAATTCCAAAACTTGAGGGCAAGTTTTGAAACTATTCAAATCTTTTCATTTCATAACTTATGAGTTAATGGTTCATAAAAGTGATGACTCTTCATTTTTATGTAACTTATGTGTTTTAAATGTACATTAAAGAAAGTGACCTTTGGAAATCCATAATTTGAGGGCAAATTATGGATTCCATTAAAACACATAATTGATCAAGAATTAATCATTAAACAATTTAGCAAGTAATTCCTATGATCTAACAATAACTCATAAGAACATGAATATCATATCAAAATTTCAAGAATCATATGAACATTTATAAACATGGAATTTCGATATAAGCCATTGTAAATGGATTAGCACAACCATTACACCATCTAAAACAAGTTTTAAAGCACCAAAACAGTTTAGGGTAATGTTTCTAGTCCATTTCCAGCAGCAAAAGTCGAAAAACTGTAGTCAGAGCCTCCTACTCGTCGATTGAATGAACCTACTCGACGAGTAGGATGAATTTGTGCTTGGACTCGTCGAGTCCCCCCATGGACTCGGCGAATCCACTATCCAAACAGCTCAATTTTTCGATTTTCTCACAGTTTGCATCAAGTATTCAAGAAAACAATCCTAGGCTCTGATACCACTGATGGGTTTTGAGCATCCTTGTTAGAACAATGTTCTATTAGGATCATTAGATTCTATGCAAGCAAACAATTATGAACGTAAATAAGAACACGAGTACGGCTTTGAATATGTCGTATGATTAATGCTTCAATACCTCAGAAGAGCTCGATTAAGAACTTCGACTATAGAGGTGTTTAGGGTTACAAAATAATAAACATAATGATCAACTACGTGTTATGCATACATGCATGCATATTTATAGTATAACCCTACTAGATAATCATGGATGGACAGGCCAAATCTGGATACAAAACATAAAGCCCAAGATGCAACACAATTAAACTCTACAATCTCCCCCTTTGCGTCATTGGAACCGAAAGCTCACTTCGGTTGAGCTGCAGAAGTCTTCTTTATTGTTTTGAACACCTTCGGAATGATAGCCAAAAGATGATGACGAAAAGTTATGTACCACCGAAGCATGTCAGTGAAGTTCTTCTTATCAGCATCCGAGTTCTGCTTGCACCGATGTATAATGTTGATGATGTGCTTTAAGCAGTCGGTTGAAAACAAGTGTTTATCCACAAGAGCGAATAAAAATATGTGAGCTTCGCCTTTGGTAAACATCACAGTAAGATGTGTTGAATCTATTTGGCCCATTCTCATCTTGTTCACATCTCCTGGTTTCGGTGTTGGCTTAATGGTCGGTTTCTTGTTCATCACTTTTTCTATCTCTTGATTGGTAGCCGCAACCTCATGGATGTAAGAAGCCAACATCCTCTTCAAGTGTTCCAAAATCGGCTCATATTCTCTCAAATTTGTGAGCAGAATGTTGAACAGCAAAATCCAATCATGAGGGTTAAGATTAGGAAGATCTGCTAAAGAAATAATTGACACCGAGTTTGCAGAACCTCGTGTGATTTTGAAATTAACATTCACAAACTTCCCAGCAGGTGTTGGTTTGAGTACCTTGACAGCGATTATTTTCTGTGCGCTCCATGTCAAGTACTGAGGTTGTCCATACTTCAAATAGAAATCAATCAACTCTCGGTCAACCTTTGGATGAGGAAAAGGAACCTCAGCAGTCGAGTCAAAGCAGTGAAACGTGAATGCTTTTCTTGTGATTGGCATGTCGAACTGCGAGTCCTTAGAGTTATCACAGTCAAACAAAGCAACAGGTTCCAACCAATAAACACTTGGAAACTCTATAGCTTGATTGATAAGTGCCTCTTTAGTCCACGAGGGAAACAAGGCCTTCTTGCAGATCAAGGCTTCTTCTTCTTCCTTGTTTCTCCTTTTCCTCTCCTCTGCTTCCTTCGCAACCTTTAAATTCTCATCCAACTCTCGGTCTCTCTTCTTTCTTTGGAGAGCCTCAGTAATTGTTTCTTCCACATCACTATCACTGTCATCATTGATCTCCTTTCGCTTAGCTTGTGAACCAGAACCTGAAGCTACATTATCCTTCAGTTCGGTTGTGACTTTGACTTTCGGTTGGGTAGTTTCTGTTTTCACAATCACCTTCTGTTGAACACCTTCTCCCCCTTGTTTTGGAGGTGTGAATGGCTCCGAAACACCTTTCAATTCGTGTAACATGGCAAGGGCAGGTAGAAGTTTTGTAGTGAGATGATTTGTGATTGTCAAAGTAAGAATAGGATCATGAGCACCAAGAAGATTGGTCAACATGTCCTTCACATCTCCTGCACAGCTACGGAATACAGCCCTTTCGGTTTTCAACAAAGAAATCTCTTTTTCTGCTTGGGCTAGCTGCACTTTCTGTACTTCAATAGTGGAGGATTGTCGGGCCAGTTCTTCCTTCAGAGCACTTTCTGTTGCTAGATTAGCGTGAAGAGATTCAAGACGAGAAGTCACTGAGCTGATAAGGGATGAATTCTCGGTTTGAATAGTTGAACGCACAGCTTCAAACTTGATTTGCTCTTCTTGAAGAGACTTAGAAAAGGAATCCACAGAGGCTTGAACCTTGGCTGTATTTCTGTCGGCATGCCCTTTCAGCGACTCAAGGAAAATCTGAGTGGTATGAACAATGTCAGTAACATCATTGGTGGCCTTTTTGCAAGAGGAGGTAGACGCATCAATGGCTTTTGTGGATTTTTCAATGGGCTCTGTGTATTTCTCCAGAGCAGTATCCATAAAGGCTTTGAGCACAACTCCACTATAGGACTTGCTATCTTCAAGCAACTTATCCAACTTTTCATGAATTCTCTGCAAGTGTTGGCGGGTAATAGGAGCATCATCATCCTCATCAGTAGGAAGCCGATAGGGACTGAAGTATGTAGAGTCATACTCATCCTTAGCACAACCAAGAGTGGCACCAGAGTCGGTTGAGTTAGTGGGTGAAAGAGGCTTAGTGATCACAGGAGGTTTGGTTTGAATAGTTGCCCCCGTATCAGATACGTTGACCACTACTGTCGGTTCAGGAATAGTGGTGGTGGTAGACTGGGAAATTATTGGAGGTGGTAAAGGAGTTGTAGAAATAGGAGTAGAAATAACTGGTGGTGGTGGTGGTAACGAAGTTGTAGTTGGTGATGTGGTAGGTGGAGGAATAGGTGGAACAGAAACTGGAACTGTCGGTTTCGATGATGAAGGTGGGGTAGGAATTTTGTCATGAATAGGTTCGGTTGGAGTTGGGGAGCGGGGAGGAGTATTAACTCTCGGTGATTCATGATGACTTTCCTCTTCTTCATCTTCCTTGTCATTTTCTGAGGTAGGAGGAGTGGGACTCTTGGACCTTCTGGCCATCTTTTTAATCTTCTTGGGCTTGGAAGAATCTCCTTTATCAGACTTTCGCTTCTTTGACTTAGGAACCGTAGACTTGTCCTCCTCTGTTGTCTCCTTCTTTGTTGTAGCCCTTTTCCCTCGGTTTCCAGGCTTGTCCACAGCTTCCAGGGCAGCCTGCTGTTCTGGAGAAAGGACTCTCGGTCCTGTAGGAGTAAGTTTGCGATAATTAGCCATTACCGTACTCTGGGCTGTGACACATCGATACATAGACTCAGGAATAGAGCCATTGTGAGGGAACTTGATTAGATCAGAAATAATGATCTTCTTGGTGTGAAACGTAGTAATTGACGGGACTAGGGCATCCTTCATTACAGGAATGTCCAAAGTATCAATCGCCCTGCATGTGATAAGAGTCCAGAAGCGTCCACACAAAATCTATGAATGCCTCGTAGAAGTGTTGAGGCTCTGCACCACTTGAGACCGGATAATTGTCCCATAATCAAGATTGAGACCATTGTAAAGTCCATAGAGAAGGGTCAGAAAAGCCTTGCTGGTGCCATCAGATCCACCACTCCTTTCTGCTAAACTCTTGATGAGAAGAGTAAGCAATCCATTCCACTGTGATGGTAAACAAGACTTCTTAACCTTTGTAACTGTGGTGAGCACATCCGTATACCCCATCTCGTAAAGCATCGAAAATAATTGAGTAGTCGTGATAAAGTCTGGCAAGATGACAGAGGAATCCACGGCAAGATGCATCAACGAATAAAATCTCCCCTTTGAAATAGAAGCCTTTTTATTATGTATTTGAAAGTAGATGTGTTCTTTGTTCTTGTCATACATGGCAGTAGAGTAGACCTGCGATAAGAGCGACATCGGAACGGCTTCCACCTGCGTTAGGGCTAGAACCAACGGTGAATACTTCAAACATTCAACTACGTGCAGCATATATGAATCATACAAAAACGGATTGAGTTCGATGATCATATTCTGATTTGGCTTTATCGAAAGCAATGTGGACGAAGCAGTCTGATCGTGAACTGATGAAGAAGCCGCCATTGTTGATCGAAGAAGGAAGATGAACAGTTTGAACTTGCCTTGTAATTTGAGAGAATTTGTTGCTGGTAAAAGACAAACAAAAGTAGAACCCCTTTATATACCGTTGTCAGGAGAGAGAAAAATCATGACGATAATGACGTGATCACTAAAATGTCGCCTGAAAAAGCGCGATGTGACAGTGTGGTTACTCCCAGGAATACGTCAGCACGCGTGGGTATAGAGACCGTTCAAATTCACGCGCCCAAATTCTTATTTTCAATCGTCGTTTAAAATTCAATCTTGCTCCAAGAAATAGGATTGCCCCTGTTTAGTCAAAAGATAAACAATACTCGAACCAACAGCAACCAGAATGTGGAAAATAAAATTTTCGTGCAATAGAGTGACAAAAGATAAAGAAATAAATCAAATGTGTATGGTTTCCCGAACTTCAAAGTCAAGAGAGACTTGAAGTGCTTGTGTGGTTTCCCGAAAAATACGATCAAGTGTTTGTAGAGAAACATTGAAAGGCTTCTTTTGAATATTAGGCTGTGGGTAGCTCATCTTCAACCAAACTTCGAGTCTTAACATAAGACCGAACGTTGGAAGAAGTACTTGTGAGACCGATGTGGTCTGTTGAACAAGTAGGTAGGATATTTTATTATGACTAAAGAAGATATAGAAATCTTAAAAACAAAAATAAACTGGATCTTTATGGGAAGAAAAGCCTTGGTGTTAGACGAATTCATAAAAGATCACTCAAAAATAAAAATAAGATTTCAATCGGTAATCAGTAAGATCTTGAATGTAAGAATTCACCTTCAATTCATTATAGGTGTTGAATTTTGGGTTTCACTTAGCACGTGGTATACGCATCTAAGATCATAAACACAGATTTTGTGCAACCATAAACCTTAGTGGTAAGGACCGAGAGTCTCAAGGGTTGCAGTGATGAACCGAAAGTAGATGGAGAATATGAGGAAGGTGGTTTAAAGAACCGAAGGTACCTTCTGTTATATAGGTGGGACAAAGCAGAAACACTCTTAACTCATATGAGAAGAGTAAGGTAGCTCTAGACTGAGTTAAGTTTAATAGCCTGATTGGGAAGAAACGATAGGTAGATATCGATTCATTAAGGCTTTGTTCTTAGTCAAAGAGGCTTTGGTCAACATGCAACAGCATGCTTCTAGGGACCCTTAACTAGTTCTTATGGAAATGATTGTACCTACCTTAGCTCCAAATTCTGTTGGATTGGTTCACTTATGATCTAATAAAAAGAAAGAGCAAACAAACACACCACACAAACAAAACAAACAAACAAAAAAAATGTTTGAGATTTGAAGTTTTCTTAAAAATAATAAAAACAGAAAGAGAAAATATTTTTGGAGTTTTGAAGTTTTCTGAAAAATAATAAAAACAGAAAGCGAAATTTTTTTTTTGTAGGTTTGAAGTTTTCTGAAAAATAATTAAAACAGAAAGAGAAAATATTTTTGGAGTTTTGAAGTTTTCTGAAAAAAAATAATAAAAACAGAAAGAGAAAGTATTTTTGGAGTTTTGAAGTTTTCTGAAAAAAATAATAAAAACAGAAAGCAGTAAAAAGAATAGAGATTATAGAAAATACAGAATATACAACCGAAACCTTATCTTTATTGAATGAAGCGAAATAGACCGAGAGATCGGTTCATTTCGGTTCCTTAAAATTCCAGAGCCGAAATAGACCGAGCGTTCGGTTCATTTCGGTTCCCGAAAATTATGGAGCCGAAATAGACCGAGCGTTCGGTTCATTTCGGTTCCTTAAAAATCCAGAGCCGAAATAGACCGAGCGTTCGGTTCATTTCGGTTCCCGAAAATTATGGAGCCGAAATAGACCGAGCGGTCGCTCCATTTCGCCTGTCTAATTATTAGTGTAAGATTTGAGGATTCGGTACCGACTCTGCTTCCATCATTCCCAGGCCTTGTAAAATTTTATTAAAACTTGCTTCAGGTAGGGCCTTAGTGAATATGTCAGCCAGTTGATCAGAGGATCGAACAAAATGCACTTCCACGTTCCTAACTTCTACATGATCCTTGATGAAATGATATCTAAGTGCAATGTGCTTAGTCTTTGAGTGTTGTACTGGATTGTGACAAATCCTTATTGCACTTTCTGAGTCACAATAGAGAGGCATCTTCTTCATATTTAGCCCGTAATCTCTCAGTTGACTTTGAATCCATACGACTTGAGAAGTACAAGATGCAGCAGCTATATACTCAGCTTCGGCTGTTGAAAGTGACACGCAGGTTTGCTTTTTGGACTGCCAGCTAACGAGTTTTCCATCAAGAAATTGGCATCCACCTGTAGTGCTCTTTCGGTCTAGACCACATCCTCCAAGATCAGCATCAGAAAAAGCTTGAATGAAGAATCCAGATCTTGCAAGATACCAGAGACCGAGAGATGAGGTTCACTTCAGGTAACGAAATATATTCTTCACTGCCACCATGTGAGGTTCTCTTGGATTAGCTTGAAACCTGGCACAATAACAAACAGAAAACATATGTCCGGTCTACTAGCTGTTAGATACATAAGGGACCCTATCATTTGACGATATAGTGTTATGTCAACAACAGGTTTTTCCAGAGATGGTGTTAACTTAGTGCCAAATGCCATAGGAACCTTCACTTTAGAGTCTCCTGTCATGCCAAATTTTGTTAGTAAGGTCTTTGTATACGCCTCCTGGTTGATAAAGATACCTTCTGGTCCCTGTCTAATATTCAAACCAAGGAAAAAATTAATCGAACCCATTGCGCTCATTTCAAATTTAGTCTCCATCAACTTCCTGAATTCAGCTGTTAAGCTAGGATTCGTAGAGCCGAAGATGATGTCATCGACATAGATTTGAACTATCATGAGATGTTCGCCTTCTTTCTTTCGAAAGAAGGTTGGGTCAACCGAACCTTGCTTAAATTTCGACATTTTCAGAAAGCGAGTTAAAGTTTCATACCAGGCCCTCGGTGCTTGCTTCAATCCATAGACTGCTTTATCCAGCACATAGCAATGATCACGAAATTTCTCATTTACGAACCCGGGAGGTTGTTCAACATACACTGTCTCTTCTAGTTCTCCATTCAAGAAAGCACATTTGACATCCATTTGGAAAACTTCAAAGTTTTTGTGAGCAGCATATGCAAGGAAGATTCTTACTGATTCCAACCTAGCTACTGGAGCAAAGGTTTCCTCATAATCTACCCCTTCCTCTTGACAATAACCTTTAACCACCAACCGAGCCTTGTTGCGAATGACATTATCCTCTTTATCCAATTTATTTCTGAAGACCCATTTTAAGCCAACCACTGAAGCATCCTTTGGTGTAGGAATCAGCCTCCAAACTCGGTTGCGTTCAAACTCATGGAGCTCATCTTGCATTGCTTGAACCCAATCAGAATGATCAAGTGCAACATTAATTGTTTTTGGCTCAACCTTGGAGATGAATGAATTAAACATACACAATTCAACTTTAGAGAATAATGCAGTTTGTTTCGCTTTCAACTGTGAACGAGTGAGCACTTTTTCAGATGATTCTCCAATAATTTGAGCTTTGGGATGGTCCTTGGTCTATTTAACTTATGGAGGATAATTTGGGTCATATGCAGGATCCAATTCGGCATCCACCTCCTCTTCCAATTCTGATTGATCACCCTCGCCTTCGTCAGTTGTATTCTCTTTCTCCCCCTCGATTGGCGAAGTGAAACCTGTCGCAATATCAGAATTTGCATCCTCTGTTGGAGATGGATTCTCCCCCTCGATTGAAATGCTATTGAGTGGGTTTGTGGCAGAGTTGTCCCCTACACCTGGACCTATAAGAATCGGGGATGAAATTGGATTCTCCCCCTCGAAAGATACTCTAGTTGTCTTTGGTGCTGATGAACTCTCCCCCTTGAATATTGGGGCGTTAATTGGAGAGTCAGTTGACGATTGACCATCTGTAGTTTTAAGAGGTTCACTTTCCATTTCTTTGGCAGCTTCATCTATGATCTTTTTGAGATTATCAATTTTGTTACCTGCTGCTTTCGCCTCTGAGTGTGCCGCTTTTTCTGGTTCATCGAATAACCGAATGTACTCTTCAAACAAGTTGGATATTGGAACCGAGACCTGTCCAGATTCCGGAAATATTTCAGCTAAGTCACCTTCACTCCTTTGCACTTTCTTCATGTAATTATCGTCAAAAGTGACGTAATAGGTTTCTTCAATACGTTTGGAGCATTTGTTTAACACTCTGTAAGCTTTTGAAGAGAGTGAATAACCAAGAAAAATTCCTTCATCTGCTTTGACATCAAACTTGTTTCGGTTCTCCTTTGAATTAAAGATGAAGCATCTTGAACCGAACACATGGAAAAATTTAACGTTGGGCTTCCGATTGTTTATGATCTCATATGGAGTGATCGAGAATCTCTTGTTGAGCAAAGATCGGTTCTGAGTGTAGCATGCGGCTGCTACTGCATCAGCCCAGAAGTATAACGGAAGAGAAGCGAAACTAAGCATGGTTCTGGCTGCTTCACACAAAGATCGGTTTCGTCTTTCAACAATCCCATTCTGTTGTGGTGTATAAGAAGCTGAAAAATTGTGAGTGATCCCCTTGTCAGCCAGAAAGTCTTCAAAATCGTTATTCTTGAATTCCAGACCGTTGTCACTTCTGATATTCCTCACCGTTTTCCTCAGTGTACTTCTAATTGCTTGATAAATGTCTTCAACTTGGGAGTTGCATCTGATTTCTGTTTAAGAAAGAAAACCCAGGTGAAGCGCAAAAAATCGTCTACTATAATAAGGATGTACTTACTACCACCGATGCTCTCGATAGCCGAAGGTCCACATAGGTCAATATGCAGAAGTTCAAGAGCTTCAACAATCTTCGTATTGATTCGTGTAGGGTGGCTCTTTCTGCTTTGTTTTCCCATCTCACACGCTGCACACAGATGTTCTTTGTCAAACTTGAGAAGAGGAAGGCCTCGAACGTGATCACCCAGCACCAACTTATTAATGTATTTGAAGTTCAGGTGCGATAGTCGCCGATGCCACAACCAGCTTTCATCAGTGTTTTCCTTTGACATCAAACATATTGCTGGTTTTCCTCGTATTAGGTTGAGATTTAAAGGGTACATCTCTCCCTTGCGTTCAGATTTCAACAGAACCTTCTTAGATTGTTTCTCAATTATCTCAAATCCCTCATCATCAAATGAAACCTTCAAACCTGTGCCCACAACTAATTGTGACACACTAATGAGGTTATGTTGCAATCCTTCCACATACGCCACTTTTCGAATCGAGAAATCTCCATTTGTTATCATACTGTATCCCTTGATTGTTCCATAGGAGTTATTTCCATACTTTACACACTCACCATCTTTCAGGGACCGAAACTCTCTTAGCTCTTCCTTCCTTCCTGTCATGTGATGCGAGCAGCCACTATCTATATACCATTCATCATCGAACTGCTCGTCACTGATTACCTGCAAATTCAAGCAGATTTAGGAACCCACAGTTTCTTGGGTCCTGGTGAGTCTTTCACAGAGAGAGGAATTACAGAAGAAATATCAACCAAATATGTTCTTTTTACTAGAGTGGTTTGATCATTTCTTTTAATGGTATACACCTTGATTTTAGTTTTATCTTGTTTGATTTTTGGTACATAACTTGGTGTGTTGTTAGATGGTTTAGGATTTTTCTTTTGACTCCTAGGGTTAGCTGATAATTTCTTATTATGGAACTTAGAATCTGATGCTAGCTTTCCCTTTCCTTTGATGTCTTTCACAAGATTTGTTTTGCATTGGGACTTAGAAGGACCGAAACTAGACTTAGGACCGAAACTGGACTTAGGACCGAAACCTGACTTTCGGTTCTGAGTGACGGTGTTGGGACCGAAAGCGTACTTTCGGTTGTTAACCGTAACGTTCGGACCGAATCTTATGTTTTGATTCTGTGAGCCTGTGTGGGGACCGAAACTTGACTTTCGGTTCTGAGAGCCCTTTTGGGGACCGAAACTGGACTTTCGGTTCTGAGTTTTGGAATAATAGGAACTTGGGCTGAAGTTTTCTTTTCCATTCAATTTTTCCTTTCCTTTATCCGTTGATTCTTTCTTATGAGGAACGTAGTTGGGATTTTGAGATTCCCAGTGACGTTTTCGTTCATTCAGATTTTTTGTGTATCTTTTATTTCTCAAGCGTTTTTGTTCAGCTAAGTCTTTCTGAGATTTGTGGATATTGAAGCTGGCCTTTAGCTTCTCCTTTTGACTTTCGGTTGTATTGGCTGGAACAGTTATTTCTATCATTGGTTCTTCAGGAATTTCTTTAGTTCCCCTCGTGCATGGTTTGTTAAAACTTGAGGGTTTGTTGATCGGTTCAGCAACATATCTTCCTTTAACTCTCCATGACGTTTGCTCAGATAAGCCTACGGTTTCGTCTACGTTGTCAATAGGGGCAGACCAGAAATAATCGTCACATCCTTCAGCATTGTCTTTGTCAACCAAGATCTTTAATTCTGCCGTTTGTTTAGCAGTGACTCCTGTAACTGCATATACCTGATTCGGCACAGTTTGAACCTTTTGATAGACCATAGCTTTTTCCTTGAGTTTCTGTGGCTTTTCTTTAGACAAGCGAGCGAATTCAACCGAATTTTCTAAAATAAGGGGTTTCTCATTCTCGGTTTCTTTCTTCATGAACTCTAAGCAATCAACTTCGTCTTCAACTGAGATCTCGCTCATCTCACTTTCCTCATCAAACTCAGACGTATTTTCTAAGTTCATTTTATTTTCTGATATCAATTTTGCGTTAGAGGAGTCAAATGATTTAATAGTTTCGGACTTTATTTTTAACCTATCATTTTCATCTAAAAGATCTTTGAGCATACATTTATGTTCCTTAGAGTCAATGAAGGTTTCTATTTTGTCCAGACCTATTTTGTAATGAATTGACGTTTCTTCTGAGGACACTTCTGATTCACATTCTGCTATGACCTCATCCTCCTTAAATTCAAGGAAGGGTAACATCATTTTATGAATCTTCCTTCCTATCTCACAATTTAAATGCAATTGAGCAATATTAAAGTATAAACGCTTAGCAATTAAACAAAAAAGATTCCTTTGTTTTAAAAACTTTAAATTGTCTCTTTGTAAATAAATACTTTCGTCCCTAGCTCTATTCAATTCTCCCTCCTTCAGCTCAATCCACATCCTCCTCTCCTCACTTTTTGAAGACACCCTGCTGAGTTGGTCAGTTAGGTTAGAATTCGCTAAGCGAGTTTGCATGAGACTACCACTTAAGTTAGAAAATTTAAATTTTAATTCATTTAATTCTTCTTCATAATCTGTTATTGGGACTTTAAGTGATTCAAGGATGGATTGTACCTTTTTGATCAGCCGATCGCAGTCGTTGATCTTCTCACTCACAGGCTTGGCTGCAAAACACTTGTCCTCAGTCAAGTTCGGTTCCTCACTTGCACTTTCGGTTGATGAACCAGCTGTGACAATTAAACACCTTCCAGCCGAACCTACTTCCTTTGCCACATAAGCCTTTCCATGAGTGGGCTTTCTCACCTCTTCATCTTCAGAATTGGTTGACCATACTTTGACGCCACCAAACTCATCTTCACCTGCATTCTCCTGCACAATCAGGGCAATCATAGAGCTGTTAGTTGCCTTCTTTTTCTTGATCTCTTCCAACTTGCGCATGTAGTACGCCTCATCATCTTCACCGTCTCTTTTCTCAGCCATTTTCCTTAGCATGCAATCTTTGGCAAAGTGGTTTTTGCCGTGACAGTAATTACAGTCGTACCCAGAGTCTCCTGCAAGCTTGCTCTTCTTCTTATCTTCATCATTTTGAGAGGTGATTTTCGCTTCATCCTTCACCTTCTCAGAGCTGTAACTTCCCTGCCAGTTTCGGTTCTTGTTGACAGGAAATTTTCTTCGTGCAAACTTCTTTGGATTGGTGACCATCATAGCGTATTCTTCGCTTGTAAGATCACACTCAGACATATCAGACTCTTCTTCTTCTTCTGCAATGCTTTTTCCTTTTGAGACAAGAGCCAACGATCCCACACCAGAAACCACTTTCGCTTCTTTGGTTACTACACTTTCATGGGACTTAAGTATTCCCACAAGTTTCGGTAGTGAGTAAGACTTAAATTGTTCGTGTGCTTTCACGGTTGAAACCACAACCATCCATTCCGGTCTCAATCCATTCATGAAGGTCACCTTTCTGTTTGATCAACTTTCTTTCTATTCCATGCTTGATCATCTTACTTAGGAGATGATTGAACGGATCGAAAGTTTCTATGAGTTTCTCCTCTGGTTTCTGTTCGAAAACTCCAAACTCTGACAGCAGCAAGGTTTGAATGGAGTGTTCTAGATCTTCATCAGTTGAATAAAGTTCTTTCAACCTATCCCAGATTTCTTTGGCCGTCGTGCATGAACCAACCAACCGAAAGCTGTCAGATTGCAAGGCGAATCTTATCATTCTCATGGCCTTCACATTATATAGCAATTTGTATTTCTCGTCCTGTGGCATCTTATCTACATCCGCCACCAGCTTGTTATATTCCTTTTGAGACTTAACTGTTGTGTTCGTTCCTGAGTGAACAAACAGCCCAAGCGTGATAGCTTCCCAGATGAGATAGCCATTGTCTTCAGATCCAACCACGTAGTCTTCGAAGTGATGCGCCCATACTTCATAGTCTTGAGTGTAGAGAATGGGTATTCTGGTTGTAGATCCAATGTTGTTTGAGATGTTGATGGGATTTGTTTGCGAATCTTCGTGAGACATGGTGAGCTGCTAGAATCAAACCTGTAAACTTGAGATTAGGGTTTTATCAGAAACAGAGTTACCGTCGATATGAAGAAGACGGCTTCTATTTATACGATAAAAGTGGAAACCCTAAGGAATTCTGAATACAGAAGGAATGTGTATTGATCACACAGTCTCCTGCTCTGATACCAATTGTTAGAACAATGTTCTATTAGGATCGTTAGATTCTATGCAAGCAAACAATTATGAACATAAATAAGAACACGAGTATGGCTTTGAATATGTCGTATGATTAATGCTTCAACACCTCAGAAGAGCTCGATTAAGAACTTCGACTGTAGAGGTGTTTAGGGTTACAAAATAATAAACGTAATGATCAACTACGTATTATGCATACATGCATGCATATTTATAGTATAACCCTACCAGATAATCACGGATGGACAGGCCCAATCCGGATACAAAACATAAAGCCCAAGACGCAACACCCTAGAAACCTTGGATCTATGTTTTACTATGAATACATAAAAATTTGTTTTTCCAAGGTTCATAACCTATCTAGCATGGCATGGGGAACTTTAAACATAAAGGCTAGATGAATTACATACCTTTTCAATAGTGAGTTGATTCCTTGGAGTTTGAGAGCCAAGCACCAATAATGTGGATGCCTCAAATGGAAACATAAATCACCACAAACTTGGAAAAACTATGAGAGTGTATGTTTGCTTATAGAAATCGGCCACCTTCTTACACACACATAACTAGTGCCATTTCAAGCATCATAAGCTCCTTTATATAGTGTGGGGAATTAGGGTTACATCCATGTAAACCCTAATAAACATGACTCTTCCTTTCCAAGGATCCATGGGTTAAAAGCTCCATGGACTATCCATGGACTCCCATGCATGCCAAGCCCATTCCAAATGAGTATTAGCCCACACTTATATAAATACAAGAGCCCATATTTAATTAGTCACCTTTTTTATCACCAAATTAATTCTAAATTAATTTATGATCAAATCCTAATTAAATCATATGATTTCATATTAATATATTATAACTTATAATATATTAACAAATCATAAACATACAATTCTCAAAGGTTTAACCATACAAGTAGTTAGGGTGAAGTGCAACCCAAATGGACCATGCCGGGTCGGGTCAAGTATATACCAAATAAAGTTATGGACTTAGTCACCTTATCCAATAAAAACGTGGGATGGGTTTGCTTCTTCATCGTTGACTTTTCTTTTGTTGACTTTTCCACACAAACATACATATATAATACATATATATGTATATATATATATATATATATATATATATATATATATATATATATATATATATATGTTGTTGAAACTGTTCAGTCGCATAGCTAAATTTTCTTGTCTATGCGATTTCTGTCTTTCACGTATTTTCCATTTGATCACGAATTCATGCAACCTGAAATCACTGATAATATACATAGCAAAATATAGCAATCAAGTATGATACAAATCAGTTTAAATACAACGGACAATAAAAAGTTTTCAGACATCATTTTCCACCCCAAAACATAAAACCGAAAATAGGGGGACATGAATACTCACAATGCCTTGAGATAATGCAAATGGTGCCTTGGACTACATTCTACCTGTACCACCATCGATTCCTACAACGATGTTACACACTAATGAGTCTCTAATCGAAATCTAGTACTAGTATACTTACTACTACAATAGAATTATGTCAATATTGTGTCAAAATTTAATATTGTTAAGTTACAAACATTTTTCTGTGAAATTTAGATTTCTATGAATCAATTTGTTGTATAACAAATTCAAGTCGAAATTCTCATTATTGAAATGTTAAAATTTATCATTGTAGGAGGTGTTACAATGATTATATATTCAAAAACTAAATCAATTTAGTTCCAAAATTTTCCAAACATTGCATTTCAGTTATAACTGAAGTCAAAGACCTTAAGATAAATTTTCTTGAATTTTTGATTTGTCTAACTATTTTTCACCATTTTAATTTCTTGAATATTCAAAAAATCATGGAAAAATAGTAAATAATCATGAAAAATTCTTACACTTTTTATGTAACTGTTTCACAGCATCCCTAAACTGGGAAAATTATTAAATGCTACTTTTGAATAATAAAACCAGGCTTTTGTAATTTAATTGTGTTTTACATCAAGGAATTCTAATTAAATACAAAATAGAAACCAAAATCACACAACTTTTTATTGTGTTCCAATTGCAGTCAAAGATTTCTAGAAAAAATGTTTCAAGCATTTTAGATAGGTATAGCCATTTTTCCTATATTTAATTCTCTAAATCGATATAAATTCATGAAAAATAGCAATCGGTTAAGAAAATTCCCCAAACTTTGTGCACCACTTTTATGCAACATATATAATCTGGAAAAAATATAAAAACTTATTTTCAAACAATTTAACATGAATTTTTTCTAATTTTTGTGTATTTATTCTATCAAAATAGAGATAAATAGAAAACAGTTTCAAAAAGTCCCCAAAACTTTTTGTACCAGTGTTATTAGACATATAAAATACGGGAAAAATATAAAAGTTTTTTTCCAAACAGTTTAGATATTTTTCTTTGTTTTATTCACTTAAATAAGCATTAATTCGTGAATAATTATTAAACAGTTAAGGAAAATTACCAAAACTTTTTGTAAAATTCATATACAACATGTATAGGCTGGGAAAAAAACCAAAGGGGATTTTCATATATAGGAGTCCGATTTTCATAATTTATGTGTATTTAGTATAAAAAATTAGAATAAATAGTAAACAGTTCACATAATACCTAAAAAATTTTGGAAATTTTTTTGATGTTGTATATAATATGGGAAAAATATCAAGAGTCATTTGTAAACAGTGGAGTCCGATGTTTGGATTTTTGAATGTTTAATCTTAGGAAAATAGGAAACAAAATAGCAAACAATAGAGAAAAGTCATGAAACTTTTTATTTGGCATCCTACTGTAACATAACATGTCCTGCTACATTTTCACGAATTTTGGATATGTGAAACTATTTTTCCCGTTTTTAGTCGATTAAATACTCAAAAGTCATGGAAAATTAGTAATAAGCTGTGAAAAATTCCCAAAATATTTTTCTAAGTATGAAACATAACCTAAAAGAAGTGAAAATTCTTAAATTATCTTTTAATATCTCAAAACTTGGTTTTACGATTTATTTGAGTTAATCATAAAGACACTTAAAAATCATAGAAGACAGTAACAAAAGTTGATGAAACTTCGTAAGGGATGTTTACTCACGTTATGAGTTATTCATGAATTTTTATATGATTTATTGAACTCAGTAAGTATTTTATGTGATTTATGACCTCATTTTTTTGAAAAAATTACAATAAATCAAGAAAATGAAAACAAATTTTCGGATTTTCTAGATCTTCTAATTTTCTTATTGGGTTTCTGGGAAAAAAAATTTGAACCAAAAAGGAGATTTAAACTTTTTTGTGAATAAAATCCTTTACATGCACTATTAACAATGTACTTTGATCATCACGCCTTTAAGCTTGATGTTTATCACATGCATCACAGTTTGAAGACCATGCATGGACATGGTTTGTTCATAGTTATGTATTCAAAGGAAAAATTGGATGCATGTGGTGTATGAACATTTAAAACTGGTAAAAATCCATATTTTAGGGTTTAACATAGGTTTTGGTCCTTGGATTTCACCATCAAACAACATGCATGTTGTTCATGGGTGAAATCCTACCATCATCATCATCAAACTCGACATTTATGGTTATGAACATTAATGTTCATAAAGGATGGTGTAGAAGAAGAAGAAAGTGTAGGAAACTTTGTAAAACTTGAATGAAAAGTGAAAGAAAGTAAAGGATTTTCGTGTCTACCTTTAAGAGTAACTTCAAATGATGAAGATTTTGTGCTTGAGAAGTGTTCTTGGCTGAATAATTTTCGTGTTTTTAGAGAGAGATCTGAGAGAAATGAGTGGAGTAGGTGTTGGAGTGTGAGAGAGAGTGAAGAGAGGAAGATAGAGTGTGAGGGTGAAGTAAATGCTTGAAATTTTTGGGAAGAGGATGCCTTGGAAAGAGGATGGACGGTTTTGGGGGGATAAGAGAGGGTTTCCCACTCTTCCATTTTAATAAAATTCAAATATTTCATAAAACTATCAAATATTTTATAAAATGTGGACCTTAACCTAGTTTTTATTCATAAAACCTTGATTTTTGGCTTATAAATTAAGGGTAATTGGTAAAGACCAAACATTTATTTCATTCGTTTTATTTTCCTAATTTTAAATGTTTTAAGTTTATATTTTAAGGTTCATAATTACTTTTATAGAACTTTTGAGGTGAAAGTTTATAAAATTTAGGTTTTCTGAGCTTTTAGGGTTTTGGAATTTAATGAATCTTCGGATATCAAAATAAATTGAATTTTTGAGACTTCAAATTATTTTTGGATTTCCTAAATCTTATTCAAGTAAGAAATAATGTTTGTAATTTAGTTTTATCGGTTTATTGGCATTTCTATGTAGTGATTATGTGATTCAAGTGAAATTGAAGATTTAAGTATACTAGTCATAGTTTCAACTTTGACTTAAGTTCATATGAGACTTAGACCTAATTTCTACTTCTAGGTCAAGTGCATGAAGTGACTAAATGATTCATGCAAAGATTTTCGAGTCAAATAATGACTCGAATATGGATATCACTACAATTAAGTAGATGTAGAATTCACATATCAATGTGAAATCTAAGTACACTATCCTTCGATTCTACTTGTTTCCAAGTTTCTAGTAGGTTATAACTTAGCTTCTAGTTAGAAAGTCTAGTATGTGTCGTGCCTATATGTGCAACTAAGTTTATTCAAATTTAGAACTGTCTCAAATTTTGATGGTTGTCACACCATGCAAACTTTACTTGAAGACATCCGTACCTTCAAAAAATATTATGCAGAAGGTTTAAAACAGAAGAAGGAATCTGATAGAAAGGTGTTCACCAGTATTGAGAAGTCGCTTACTGGTTCGAAGTTTGCTTTTCCATCCATAACTTCTCTATCTCAAGAGAAAACCTCTTATGTTGGTTCGTCATTGGAGTCATGTTTTAATACTGAACTTGCTCGTATTCTTGATTTGGTTCTTAGACCATCTATGAACGTGTCATAAGGGGGAGATAAGGGGGTGGTTCATTGAAAGATGGTGGAGAAGAAAAAGGAAAAGTATTTGGGAAGGTGTTTCCTAATCAAATCCCAACTTCACTACTAATGAAAGCTATTATGACATCTTCGACAACAATAACTTCTATACCAAATGTCAAAGTTGATATGTCAAAGATGCAAATGAAGAAAGGTTTGAACATAAGCAAAGGAGTCTCAGGTTCTTCAACATCTAAACATGTTGCTACATCTGATCCAAAAGATAAAGGAAAAGGTGTTCAAGTGGAGCCAACATTAGAAGAGAAAAAGAAACTTTAAGAGCTTGATATGGAAAGAATGAAATAGCTAAACAACATCATGAGGATGTGAGCGAATGACCCACCTGGTCTAAACAAAGGAGATCCTAACAAGGTTTGGTGCTACGAAACGATTGAAAGTGCGAGTTATAGCGAATTAGATGATTTTGATAAAAGACCAAGAAAAAATATGCCACTAAAGACTCAGATTTCAATGAACTGGATTTTCCAGTCAATCATTTGATGTTCATTTTTGCTCAGTTCAAGCTTACTGAGAATTATAATGCTGGGGAGTTTAAGAAGATGAAAATTTGTTTCGTTGAGGTACTTGGAAAGAGAGAAGAAGATGTGTGCTCTATGGTGAAGATTGTCAAAATCATATCGATAACTCATGATAGTGTGTTCGAAGGAGTCTTGCAAAACTATCGATATATTGTTTTCAGGGCGAAAAACATTTTATTTGACTTCACCATTTCCAAATTTCCTTTGATGAATCTGAATGATCGCATTATGATTACGAAGATCTTGGGAGATTCGAGTAAATCCCAAATTAAAGACAAAGCTTTGTACATCGTTGGGTATGGCCACATCATATGCTTTTTGGACTGTTATTATGCTTATCTAGCATTAACATATATTAATCTCTCCAATGCCGTCAACAAGAAGTGAAAATTTCATAAGGCCTTGTTGAAAGGAAAAATAAAAATTGATGGTTATGAAGATGGAGAAATCATCAATCAACCATCGGGAGTTGTTTTCCATAGGAAGACTAAGAAGGTAGGTAAAAATAAATTCTTATTTCGTAATGACGAAGTTGAAAGATATTCGAATCAACATCTGTAAGGTCACACCTTATGATCTGATGAGTCAAACACTTTACACATTAGCTATCAGTGTCAACGTCTACATCATCGTGTAGTCATATTATCTTTTGTAGCCTTTGTATATTACGTAATGACACAGATAAGAATAGAATAGATAGCATATCCGATATCTTTGTTATGAAGATCGATTCTTAGTATAGATTAGATACAATCCCTTCAATTTAGAGATATACTTATATAGATTAGTATATATTCAAAATTAGGATGAAACCCTGTGATCTTCTTGGTGACCTTCTTTATGATAACCCGTTTTCTTGGTGAAAACAAACCCTTTCTTGGTGAAAGACAATTTGGAGAATTTCTCGTGTTCTTTACTTTTTGTTCTTTATTTTCTTAGTTAATTTGATTTTGTTCTTTGCACTTGAAGTGTATTGATCGATACAAACCTTCAATTGGTATCAGAGTAGGTTTTTGATACACTCAAGTGATCATGTCGACTATCAACAATCCCAAGTCCTTTAGTCTCAACAAGATTCCTCCACTCGATGAGCACAACTTCCCCTTGTGGAAAACTAAGACCATTGTTGTTATTGAAACCATGGATTATGATATGCGTAATAATTATGAAAAAGGTCCTCACCTTCCTATGTATTAACCCATGGTCAACAATGCTCCCGTTGGTCCTCTGAAGCAAAATCCAAAGACTAGTTATGACGACGATGACAAGAAATTTCTTAGTCTTGATATGAAAGCTAGAGTCGTGATAATAAACTCTCTTCCCTCTCACGTGTATCATCTTGTATAGAACTATGAGTCAGCTCAAGAGATGATGGATACACTTACAGTGGCATATGAAGGAACCGTGGAAGTTTAGGCCACAATCATCAACAACCTCAATCGAAGATATGAACATTTCTTTGCTCAACAAGGTGAGTCATTAACCCAAACCTTTACTGGGTTTAACTATTTGGTAAATGATATGTGCTGGCTGGGAATTATCAAGCATTCTTCTCAGCTGGTTCTAAAGTTCCTCGACTCTCTTGGAAAAAGTTGGGAACATCATGTTGATGTCCTTAAGAATAGTGAAAATATCAATACCATGGATCTGAACTCCATGTTTGGAAATCTACGAAATTACGAAGAGACCAAAGCTCTTCGTAAAGACATCATGAAGGACTCAAGCAAGGAAAAGTATGTAGCAATGGTTTCTCGAAAGGAAGCAATGAAGCACATCAGCGACTCACATGACTCAGATCATGGTGAAGATAGTGGTGAGGATATCACTGATGAACTAGTTGCTAGCGCTGCACTTATTGTCAAATGTTATGAAGAAAGGAGACGACATGGGGGTCGAAGAGCTCAGTTTAAGGGATCCAGTTCAGCAAGGAGATCCACTTCAGAAAAGAACACATGTAATTTTTTAACTGTAGAATCCCTGCCCACTTTTCCAGGGACTGCAAAGAGAAGAAAGAAGCTCATAGTCTAGAGAACTATGAAGTTTTGTACAAGAAGCTATTAGCTCACATAAATAAGGAAAATATCTATGCCAAAATCTTTCATTGAAAAACAAGGGGAGACATCTGAAGATAGGGGATATATGTTAACGATCTAATGCTCTTATCAATGATTCCCCTGATGATAATCATATCATGTATGACGCTGATACCTCTCAAGTGTCTTAGGATCAAGTTAAAATATGGAACATACATGGTTCCTAGACAGTGGATGTTCTAAACACATGACTGGTTTCAAGTCTTTCTTAACAGACTTTGCAGAGCAGGAAGGTCCAATGGTGGTTTTTGGTGACAATAGTGGAAGAGCTGTTATGGGTGTTGGAACATTTGAGTGCAGGACGATCTAGCTAAAGGATGTTTTTTATGTCGACAGTCGAAAGGGCAATTTTATCTCCATTAGTCAACGTTCTGATGTTGGTTATAAAGTTCTCTTTGATTTCTATGAAAGAAACTTTTTTTACTCTAAAAATAAAATTATGCTTACTGCACTCACGAACAACAATTATATGGTTTGATTTTACTTGTTTAGACAATGCTACTGAATGTTTTTATTTTATGCTTTGCTACTTTAAAATTTCTGAACATAAGCTGATACAGTTTTAGTTATTTTAATTTTGTGCAATAAAAATTTCTTTAACTTTGATTTTACCAAAGAAGTATACATTGTATATTATTCTACTAACTTTTTTCTATGCATGTTCTTCTCTATCTATAGTGATTTTATTTGATTTGTTCCTCTAGAAAGGATCAGCGTGTCATTCCTTGAATGCAACATCTTCCTAGTAAAGCTAGTTGAAGCTAGCTCTACATCTTTTCTTCAGTGTCAACCACTCTCTCCATGATGTTGATGCTCACGCTAATTAACTAGTTGCATCCTATTGATGAGACCAGATAGGGGATAACTATGCCAAAATGTGTTCTTCTGGACACATATCTCTTCCTTCTTGAACAACATATTTCTGTTGCAATGGGATGAAGTGAAGTTAGGCGAGATAGCACGTCTAATTTCAATTAACGTTGTCACTAGAAAACCATCCCCTCAGATATCCAAAGGCATCTTCAACAAGACAGTGGTCCCACCTTCTCTTCTTTCACGGATCACAACAAGTGGAACCTTCGATTTTTGTCTTGGTGACTCTCATAAATCGAAGGTTATAAAGATTGGAGCCTCTTAACTTGTTGCTTACAAACACTTGTTCATACTCTTCTCATATTCCTGGTGAACATGAAGCTTGGAATAAATCTGCAAAACCACAATGTTTAAAGGCATTCTCTGTCTTTGTTTACTATAAATTGTGTTTTTCTTTAATGTATTTGCTCTTGTTTTCTCTCTTTTATAGACAGCATCGTGGAGTAGATATCTCAGAAAATGGAAGTTTATTTATGGCCATTCAATTCAAAATATAAGATGGATCGAGTTTTATCATGCTTCTAAAAAAGCTGCAAAAATATCGCTTTTAGAATATTTCATTGTTTAAATAACTATTTTGTTTGTATTCTTATATTAATTATATTACTATTTTGTACCATTTTTATAAAGGATTTAGCTGTGGCAATTCATGAGCCAATTATGTAACTATTCACAAACAATCGTCCCTAGAAGCATGCTACTATATCTGACTAAATCTCTCTAAGTATCTCATCAGCGAGACCATCTGCTGAGAACATTGAGTCACCTCCTCACGCTGATTGTCTAGCATCGTCTAAACTTTCTAAGTTAGATTTCCTGGTCCAAATAAAAAAGTGATAGAAAGGACTAGTTGTTTATTCTTAGTTAACTATCTTACCTAATTCTATCCCTGGAAGCATGCTTGCCGTATGCATCAAGTCTCATCTTCTGTTGAAACATTGAGCATAACCCAATGGCTTACCTTGATTGCTTAGTCATCAACATAAGAGTTACTTTCCTGGTCCTTAAATAACTGAAACAATCAATTCTCTCCATACTTTCTTCTTTAAAGCCCTAGGATTCAGCATATTGTACCATATGCTGATGACAGCTTGAAAAATCTATGCCGATGGTTAAGCTAAAACGCCACAACTTATCACATTCATCATACCACTCTCTCCCTTTTTTCTAAAAAAATTGATTAATGAGTCGGCGTATGAAACCACGCGCTGATGAGATCTCGCAATACTATGTCAGTGAATGGTATTTTAATCCCAAACTATCAAGAGACATCATAAACTTTCTAGGTTACAAACTGCAATACTGATACACTAATTGCTTCCGCTGATGTTCATTTCCGCTGATTCCATGTCTCATTGATGTAACTTTGTTATCTCAACGTTAGCTTTCTAGATGACGATGAAAAGGTTTATCGATATCTTAGGATACGAGATTTTTACAACAAAGATCTCTTTAATCATGATTACGTAAAAAGGAAGAAACTTCTTGGTATAAATTGAGAAAACTCCCTCCTAGGTCACTTTTACAAGGTATTCAAGCAATTGGTTTTGTCTCTCGAAAAAATGACTCTCTCAATCTTCATCTTCCTCAGGCTCTCACCTTGTCAAAGCCTTTTTAGGAGTTTTCCCCTAACGCTAATGTCGTCAAAGGTCCTCATGCCCCTGATTCTCCCATCATTATTCAAGCAAACAATGTAGCATTCTTTGATTACATCCCAAAGTAGTTCGTGAACTCAGGAATCGAAGACTTTGTCGACTATGTTAAAAGTTTCCCTCTTCGATACACCTTCTGCGACTTCAAGCCATTCTACCATAAACAAGTATGTAAGTTCTACTATTCATGTTCTGTTGATTCTAATGCTCAAACCATTACTGGAACCATTGGAGACTGTTACATCCATACATTTCATGCCAAATTTAAACTTTTCCAATCATAATTAAAACCCCAAAAGTATTTGTTTACAAATTGTTTTCAAAACATTATTCATCAGAGTGTCCCAAAACAGATCATAAGGATGAGGAGCGGTACGATCACGCCTTTGCCTTGCCACGATCTCCTGAAGTACCTGAAACAAACAACTGAAAACTGTAAGCCCAAGGGCTTAGTGAGCTACCCCCAAAATACCAATACCACACTGAAATACCATATCCGTAATAATCAATCAATCAATCCATCCATCAACATGCATACTGGGCCATCGGCCTGACTGGACCGCCCTACCGGGCCTACAGTCCAACTGAATCTATATTGAGCCTTCGGCATGAATGGACCGCCACGTGGGCCAACAGTCTTCCCGGACCGCTCATAGAGTGTGTTGGCCTTCATCACCAAGCAGGACCGCCTCAACCCCAAGCAACAAGCAGATAACCATGTGCACATAACTAACATATACTGACATATACAACATCAAACATATCTACCTCACTGAGCACCAAACATAGCAATCTCTCACAACTAGAGCACTGACCTAGCAGGTCACTAACATATCAATCCCTACGGATCATAAGAGCATAACATACTGTCTATCCTGACTCTGATCTAACAGATCATATCCACATGTAGCATATCATAACAATAACAACTAAAAGGGCCGGCCTTGGTGCCCTAGACCCTATCGATATAGTGAGGACAACTCACCTTGCAGATGCCGACTCGGAAGATGAGTTCCAACTCTCGTATCACTTGACACAGGCTCCACAACCTATGATCATAGTATAATATACTCATAAGTCCTTAACCTTATAAGGTACTCCATAACCCACAAGTCAACCCTTGGTCAAAGTCAAAGTCCTCAGTCAAGGGCAACAGTCCATGTTGACCCCAACTCGCCGAGTACCCTCGGCCACTCGCCGAGTTCCTTGAAGCACATTCCAACTCGCCGAGTCATCGGGGTGACTCGTCGAGTTCCTTCGATTCTCGATCAACTTTAAGGCCACCCGTCGAGTTCCCTCCTTGCAACTCGACGGTACACTCATGACCAACACTGTAACTTTATGCTTCTAGAATCCAAGGAGGGTCCAGATCTGAAGTTACAACCTCAGATCTAGCCCATAGCTCATCTTTCCAACTTAACATCTCACCAAAAACCCTAAAACTCAACCAATAGAAGAGATTCACAAGGAAAAAGGAGATTTGGTTACCTCCAGAAGATGATAACTGAGATAAGTGTTGATTCCCACACTCTACTTGCTCCAATCTCCTTCTCCTCCAAGCCTTCTCCCTCCAAAGATCCTCTTTTCAAGCTTCCAACACACAATGGGCACACACACACACACACACGCATATTAGGGTTTTAAGGAGCTCTCAAAGACTGCAAAGAGGCCAAAGGAGGCTGAGGCTCCTTTAAATAGAGGTGCAAACCCCGGAATTTAGGGTTTCATCTGCCAGCTCCTACTCGCCGAGTCCCAATATGGACTCGTCGAGTAGGTCACTTAACACGCGGTCCCACCCCGCTGCTACTCGACGAGTAGGTCAACCAACTCGTCGAGTAGAGCTTCACCCAATAAATCTTATTTAAACAATACCTGAGAATCGGGGCGTTACAACTCTCCCCCACTTGAACTAGACTTCGCCCTCGAAGTCCGTTGGAATAAACAATGTCGGGTAATGCTCGCGCATCTCCGGCTCCGGCTCCCATGTCCACTCGGATCCCCTCCGATGTTCCCACTGTACCTTTACTAAAGGTATTTCCTTGTTCCGCAGAATCTTCTTCTTCCTTTCCAAAATAGCCACAGCCCTCTCCACATAGTTTAGGCGCTCATCGACCTGAATGTCATCTAACGATACCACTGCCTCCTGGTCCATAATGCATTTTCGCAATTGCCAAACATGAAATGTGCTGTGGATCCGGCTAAGCTCCTCCGGAAGCTCTAGCCTATAAGCCACCCTGCCAACCCTGGCAATAATCTTGAACTGCAAAATGTAACGGGGACCCAATTTTACCCTCTTCCTGAAGTGGATCACTCCCTTACAGGGTGAGACCTTCAGGAGAACCATGTCACCCACCTGAAATTCCAGCTCAGATCGGCGTCCGTCGGCATAACTTTTCTGCCGACTCTGAGCGGTCTGCAGTCTCTGTCTAACCTGCTGTATCATCTCGGTAGTCTGCAGAACTACCTCTGTCCGACCCATCACCCTGTGCCCAACCTCGCCCCAACAGACTGGGGTCCTACACTTCCGCCCATACAACAGCTCGAAAGGCGGGGCGCCAATACTGGAATGATAGCTGTTGTTGTAGGCGAACTCTGCAAGCGGTAGGTGGGAATCCCAACTCCCACCGAAATCAATGACGCACGCCCTCAACATATCCTCGATGGTCTGAATGGTCCGCTCACTCTGTCCATCAGTCTGCGGATGGAACGTCGTACTAAAATGTAGTCGCGTACCCAGTTCCTCATGGAACTTCTACCAAAAACGGGAGGTAAACCTGACATCCCGATCGGAAACGATAGAAACTGGAACCCCATGGCGAGAGACGATCTCGCTGACATACATGTCGGCCAATTTCTCAGCTGACGAACTCTCCTGTATGGCCAAGAAATGGGCACTCTTGGTCAACCGATCCACGATGATCCATATAGCATCAAGCCCCTTCGCCGTCCTCGGCAACTTCGTAATGAAGTCCATCGTGATCTGCTCCCATTTCCACATGGGAATCTCCAGAGGCTGCAGCTTACCATGCGGCCTCTGATGCTCGGCCTTGACCATCCTACAGGCCAAGCAACTCTCAACATACCCAGCGATTTCTCGCTTCATGCACGACCACCAGTAGCTCAAACTCAGATCCCGGTACATCTTGGTGGCCCCCGGGTGTATAGAAAAGTGAGACTTATGAGCCTCCTCCATCACTGTCTGTCGGATCCCTCCGGACATCGGAACCCAAAACCGACCATGTCGGGTCAATAATCCGCGGCTATCCTGAACAAACCGGGCGCTCTCGCCCTTAATCCGCTCCATCTTCCAGTTCTCTGGTCTCATGCCCTCGACCTGAGCATCCCTAATCAAGCTCACAAGCGGGGAATCCACCGCTATCCTCATACACCTTGCCGGGGTTGAACACCCAGCTGACTTGCGGCTCAAAGCGTCCGCAACCACATTCGCTTTACCAGGATGGTAAAGGATCTCACAATCATAGTCCTTGACTACGTCCAGCCACCTGCGCTGTCTCATGTTCAAGTTCGGCTGATCCATGATGTGCCTCAAACTCTTGTAATCTGTGTATATAGTACACCGGACCCCGTACAGATAATGCCTCCAAATCTTGAGAGTGAAAACCATCGCTCCCAACTCAAGATCGTGCGTAGGGTATCTCGTCTCATGCGGATTCAGCTGCCGCGATGCATAGGCTATCACCCGTCGCCTCTGCATGAGGACCGCCCCCAGACCAGTGATGGATGCATCACAAAATACCACACAATCCTCGACTCCCTCGGGGAGCGTCAACACTGGCGCCTCACACAAACATCGTCGGAGGGTCTTAAACGCCCTCTGCTGCTCAGGACTCCACCGAAAATCCACCCCCTTCCTCATAAGATGAGTGACGGGTACTGCAATCTTGGAGAAGTCTCGAATAAATCTCCGGTAGTACCCTGCTAAACCCAAGAAAATCCTGATGTCTGAGGGAGGCTTCGGAGTCTCCCACTGCATAACCGCCTCCACCTTGGCCGGATCGACCAAAATCCCCTCCTGGTTAACGAGATGTCCGAGGAACTGGACCTCTCGTAACCAAAACTCACACTTCGAGAACTTGGCATACAGCCGTTCTCGCCGCAGAACGTCCAGTATCTCCCTGAGATGCTCCTCGTGCTGCTCTCGGGTCTTGGAATACACCAAGATATCATCTATGAACACAATGACTGAGCGATCAAGCATCGGTCTGCAGACTCGGTTCATCAGATCCATGAACACTGTTGGCGCGTTGGTGAGTCCAAACGGCATCACCACGAACTCGTAATGACCATAACGAGTCCAAAACACGGTCTTCTCCTTGTCTTCCTCCCTCACCCTGACCTGGTGGTATCCTGATCTCAAATCAATCTTGGAAAACCAAGATGCACCCTACAGCTGATCGAAAAGATCGTCTATCCTCGGGAGCGGATAACGGCTCTTCACCGTTAACTTGTTCAGCTCCCTATAGTCAATGCACATCCTGTGCGAACCGTCCTTCTTCCTGACGAAAAGGATCGGTGCTCCCCAGGGTGAACTACTCGGACGAATAAACTGCTTACCCAGCAGCTCCTGCAACTGAGATGATAGCTCCTGCATCTCAAGCGGTGCCAAACGGTACGACGCCTTGGCGATAGGGGCCGCACCTGGCACTAGATCAATTCTGAACTCAACCTGCCTCACCAGAGGCACTCCAGGTAACTCCTCCGTAAATACATTAGCAAACTCTCTAACCACCGGGACCTCTGATACTGAGAGCTGCTCTCTAACCCGCGTATCTACCACATACGCGAAATAACCGGCACACCCGTGCTGAATATACTGTCGAGCCCTGGCTGTCGAACAAAACCCTGATCCCGACCTGGTGCCCTCACCATATACTACCAGTTCCCCCCCCCCCCCCACTTAGGGATCGAACCACTACCCGCTGTCCCTCACAGTCGATCATGGCGCCAAAACGGCTAAGCCAATCCCTCCCTACAATCACGCATACATCCCCCATGGGGATAGGAATCAAATCTATCGAGAAGGACACCCTGAAAATCTCCAACTCGCATCCCCGGTAGACCGAAGAAGCAGAAACCCTGTGCTCGTTGGCGATCGAAACTCGCAACGGACACTCAAGATCATCTATCGGCACACTAAACCCTCTACTGAAAGTCTGAGATACGAACGACCGACTCGCCCCCGAGTCAACTAAAACCAAAGCAGGCAAAGAATTTACTAGAAACGTACCTAATCACAGGTACAATTCAGAAGCATAACACAAATACAATAATTGAGGCAGAGAACAGAAACGTACCAGCAACCACATCCGGTGCTGCCTTGGCCTCCACGGCCGTGAGCTGGAAGGCGCGACCCTGAGCCTTCGGAGGCTCCACTTTGACTGGCCTCCCATCTCCAATCCTCACAGTAGCTGGCGCGGAACCCTGCGCCGACTTGGCGGCGAGCTGCGGACAGTTGGTCTTCACATGACCAACCTAATGACAATGGTAACAAATTCTCATATCTGCGGGAGGGGCGGACTGACGGCAGTTCCTGGCATAGTGCCCCTCCTTGCCACATTTGTGGCACCCACCACCTGCTCTAGAAACTCCCGAATGAACCTTGCCACACTTTCCACAAGTGCGGCTCTGCTGACCCCCAGACCGTGTATCAGCGGTCTTAGACCGCTTAGGCGCCGGCTGAGACTGTGCCGGTGCCTGACGCTGCTCCTTCAGCTGCAGCTCTATCTCCAACTCATGTCGTCTCGCGGCTTCCTGTAGATCCAGGAGGGTATCACAATGCTGTGTAGCCACAAACTGTCGTATATCCGTCTTGAGCATACTCAGATAACGAGTCATATGACACTGCTCTGACGCAAACTCCGTGCAAAACATAGCCCTCTCAGTGAACATCCGGGTAATCTCCATCACAGACTCCCCATCATGCCTCAACGTCAAAAACTCCTGAGCAAGCCGCTCCCGTTCCACGCGCGGAACGTAGCGGGTGCGAAACATATCCCGGAACTGCTCCCAAGTAATAGCAGCCCGCTGATCATCAGAATATGAACCTGTCGTCAATCTCCACCAGTCCTTTGCCCCGAGCCTAAGCAGGTTCAGAGCACACCTGACCTTCTGGTCAGCAGGACATGAGCACGTGAAGAAACAGACCTCCACGTCAGACAACCACCGCATAGCTCTGATCGCATCCTGTGTACCATCAAATGTCGGGGGCTTCGTATTATCGAAGTCCTGGTACTGGAAAGCCCTGCCGGCTCCTCCTCCAACCCCTGCCGCAGTTACAGCCGAAGTGGCTACATCGGCTGCTATCTCTGCCAGAGCTGCATATCACTCATCAAAATACTCAACCATCGCGGTCTTGATCGACCCAAACATCTCTGGTAGCTGCGCTCGGAAAGCCGCAGCAACCTCATCGTGCAAAATCTCCCGGATCCTGGCATCTAGCTCCTCAGTCCCTATCTGAACCGCAGGCTCAGGTGCTACCGGCACCTCTGACCCTCCGTCTCCCGACGCTGACCCTGATCCGGATCCCGATCCTGATCCAGTCCCAGCAGCAAAACATCTCGTCACCACCATACTAAAAGGTACACTCAAGACATCAGATAAACAACATAACATCGGGAGACCAAAACCCACAAATCCTAGGGGTTGTGACTTCCTTTCTACGTGTATGGGTCCTGTGCGTCCAGTAGTACGGGCCCATACTACCTTCCACACCTACCCATATTTGTCTCAAGTATCACCACAACGCCCTAATACTATACTCAACATAATGTGCGCTCAACCCTCACTACTAGGGGACATCGCCTATCTCACAACTGATCCTACAGCTCTGCACAACTCACACCACCATGGAACTTCCAGCAGCCCCTGCAGCGCTAGTGTATGCTAGCCGCACATAACGCTGGACCCGATAGGCTTTCGAATATCAAATCCTACCCTAAGGTCGAATCAGACATTCTCAGGCTATAAGATCTTGACTATACACAGCCGTGATGCATACACTAAACATCTACAGTTATGATGTCAATTCCATCTACAAGAGACCCTAGGCTAATGGGCATCAGATAATCAGTCAAGTCTATCATGCGATTCCTGAAGATCCCTAGCCTAGCACTAGCATGCTCTTCTAACATATCAAAATATCAAATAACTGTATGGTATTTTGGGGTTTACTTACAGGCTCCGGCTGATCGTACTCTATGCATCCTCCATCCTTTACTTTGAAAACCATTTTAAAATTTTTACTTTCCGAAAATCTCCTTGATTTGAGACTGGATTCACACGAGTTTTCCTCCAATTCGCTCAAACCAAGGCTCTGATACCAACTTGTAACATCCATAAATTTCATGCCAAATTTAAACTTTTCCAATCATAATTAAAACCCCAAAAGTATTTGTTTACAAATTGTTTTCAAAACATTATTCATCAGAGTGTCCCAAAACAGATCATAAGGATGAGGAGCGGTACGGTCATGCCTTTGCCTTGCCATGATCTCCTGAAGTACCTGAAACAAACAACTGAAAACTGTAAGCCCAAGGGCTTAGTGAGCTACTCCCAAAATACTAATACCACACTGAAATACCATATCCGTAATAATCAATCAATCAATCCATCCATCAACATGCATACTGGGCCATCGGCCTGACTGGACCGCCCTACCGGGCCTACAGTCCAACTGAATCTATACTAAGCCTTCGGCATGACTGGACCGCCACATGGGCCTACAGTCTTCCCGGACCGCTCATAGAGTGTGTTGGCCTTCAGCACAAAGCAGGACTGCCTCAACCCCAAACAACAAGCAGATAACCATGTGCACATAACTAACATATACTGACATATACAACATCAAACATATCTACCTCACTGAGCACCAAACATAGAAATCTCTCACAACTAGAGCATTGACCTAGCAGGTCACTAACATATCAATCCCTACGGATCATAAGAGCATAACATACTGTCTATCCTAACTCTGATCTAACAGATCATATCCACATGTAGCATATCATAACAATAACAACTAAAAGGGCCGGCCTTGGTGCCGTAGACCCTATCGATATAGTGAGGACAACTCACCTTGCAGATGCCTACTCGGAAGATAAATTCCAACTCTCGTATCACTTGACACAGGCTCCACCACCTATGATCATAGTACAATATACTCATAAGTCCTTAACCTTATAAGGTACTCCATAACCCACCGACTCACCGAGTTGTTCATCAACTCGTCGAGTATTATGGTAATCTTCATCGGACTCGCCGAGTTGTTCATCCAACTCTTCGAGTTCACGACCATCTTCATATGACTCGCCGAGTCAACCCTGCGACTCGCCGAGTCCATTCAATCCTTTTTCCATACAGACTTGTTTTGAGCCATGCAGCGGCTCCAAATCACAGATCCAAGCTTCTAGGGCATGCTTATCACGTAAAGTTGCAAACTTTACGTGCATGCATGACTATAAAGGCTCTAAATGCCTATTTTAAGTTCTTAATGGAGCTTCATGTAACACCCGTCAAAATAGGTCAATAACAATCACATGTGATTATATCAATCATGTAATGTGATTTTGTGAAAACAAGTAATGTAGTAAACTCACTATGTATTTCATGATAATTCTAATATAAATATGAACTTTCATACATACTTTATAGTATAAATCGAAGTATACGTCCATACGATTCCAAAAATATAGAGAACATCTAAATCTGTCTTCGGGTGAAGAAGTTATGATAAACCGAACACTATAAAATCTCTATAATAATAGGAATTTAAAATAGACTCAGAATTAGCTATTGGAGTCTAAATGAAAGTTGTAGTACTTGGAATTAGCCACGCGTGCATATAAAGAACGTCAAAAACGGAGTTCGTATGCAAAAGTTATGACCTTCCGAAGATGCAGATGTCTAAGGGCATGACACCTGGCAAGAAACCCTAGCCGCCTTAAGCCACGACGTGGCAATTAAGGCCACGACGTGAAACGTCTCTGGGACACTAATCAGGGCTAGAAAACACGTGTTAAAGCTACCGGATAACTCATGGATGGCCACGACGTGGCCCTAGGTATGCCACGACGTGGAATGGCCCAGAACACCCTATAAATAGCGATCAAAGCTCATTCAATCCTTACACCTTCTACTTTCATTCTCTCTCATTTCTGAAGGCCGTTTCCCTTCCAAGCCTCACTACGATGAGTCTCTGACCGCTTAGATTCTATAGATCACGCTACTAGGGTGAGTTTCACGGCCCCACTTTCTAATATTTCGGCGGAAAACGCATGCTAGATATTATATATACGTTATTATTATGTCTATATGATAGTATATTAGTATCAACGTAGATAGTTATAATAACCGGGATATAGTTATTTTGTATATGAAATTATACAACTATCGTAAAGTTGTTAGTATGTTATTGTTATAGTAGTATACTAATATAGATCTTGAGTTATACTTAGGATTCTGTATATATTATGTGTGCGATATAGTTCCAGAGTTATACTCGGAAGTTCTATATGTTAATTGATAAATATGTTGTTATTGTTGGTTTTATGTCAAGATAAAACCATGTATGTTATATGTTGTTGTTATTGGTTTTATGTCAAGATAAAACTGGATATGTTATATGTTGTTATTGTTAGTTTTATGTTAAGATAAAACTTAGTATTGTTATTGATAGTTTTATGTCAAGATAAAACTAGGAATGTTATATGTTGTTATTATTGGTTTTAGGTCAAGATAAAACCTGGTTTTACTTCAAGATATAGCTGTTATACTGCCTAAATGTTATGAAGTTAGGAGTAATGTTTAAAAGCATAGTCTAGTGACTTAGGGTTTTAGAGATGAAAATACTTTTGTTGTTAGAGCTATAGGAAGCCGTCAAAGTGTACATGAGCTACCTCATTCATCAACTAAGATTGGGGATCTTAGTGAAAGTCCTCTGACCTGTAACCGTTAATCTCGTGTGAGCGAGGAAGTCGTGTATGAATAAGATACGGGTTGACGACCCCACTCGTGGTTGTTAATTACAACCCAAGACAAGCAAGTGACGATTCGTTCCTTTTATTTTTATTCCGGCATCGATGAAGCGCGCGGTGTTGTTTCTCATGGTAAATCATGAGTGTATTGTTTCTCATGGTAAATCATGAGTGTGTTTTGTCAGAGGTTTTGTTGTCAAGCAGCGGTTACGGACTCATGGTAGCAAATTGTTAGAAGCATTATACTTTGTCATTATACAAGTATTAATGTTAAGTATAAGTTTCCCCCTACTTATACCCTAGGTACTACTTGTATATTAAGTAGATAATTATACCTAACACACATACTCCTATAGAATTGAAATAGATTTATACGTAGCGGCAACTTTCGTTTGTATGGAATTACAAACATTTATACTCATAGTATATGAGACTTATAGGTAAACTACTTATTTGGTAAGTAAACTTTTATACCTAGGATATATATGCTAAACGTTGGAGAGTCAAAAATGATACTTTCAAAACTATACTTTTGAACTTGGCAAATGTATTATTTTTATATGGAGTCAAAACCTGTGGACTCACCAACTTTATGTTGACGTATTTTAAATTGCATGTGTTTTCAGGAAGTTGATAACTATGATACGAGAAATGACGTTACATTGCCCGGTGTTTCCGCCGACGGCCGGGGTGTGACAGATTGGTATCAGAGCTATTAACTATAGTGAATTAGTACTTTCTTAGGAAAGCACGACTATAGTTTAGGGCTTACTCTGTTAGGTTTAGGTATATCCCTTAGCCTACAATATAAAGTATTAGTAATTATACTACTGAAGGACTACTTACGGGAGCGGTGACAAAGATAGACATGTCGATTTGGGTTGCTGGATTTCAGAACGGCTATATGCTAAAATGATCCTGCCCTTTCGACTGTCCTGACTGGCCGGTGCCTTATCAGCTAGACCTGAAGTAACAAACAATAATTAATAATACTCGTGAATACAACAAACACAAAGATATAGAGTTATGTATGAACTCAGTCCCGCGATGAGAACACATGTATAACCCAAAAATATAGAAAACCCAAACCCTCGATAGCAATACAACACAATGTTTTAGGTGAAACTCCTTAGTCGAGTTTTATTGTACATGGTACGAACCACAACTAAACGTAGACTGGTCACCTATGTTTAATTTTGGTCACACCGATGCACAACTAAACTTGGATACGGTGTTTGATAGACTAAAACACCTGAAGATTCTAGAAGATTCAAGATAGATCTCAGATCAGGATACCATCAACTCGGAGTACAAGAAGATGATGTTCCGAAGACAACATTCAGGACTCGGTATGGTCAATCTAAGTTCCTAGTTAAGCCTTTGGATTGACCAACGCTCCAACAATGTTTATGGACCTCATGAATAGTGTCTGCGAACCATACTTGGATAGATTCATGATAGTAGTTATCGATGATATATTGATATATTCACGAACCAAGGAAGAAAACGGTCAACATTTGCAAATAATCTTGGAACTACCAAGAAAGGAAAAGTTGTACGCCAAATTCTCTGAATGTGAATTTTGGATTAGAGAAGTATAATTTTTAGGTCATGTAGTTAGCAACGAAGGAATTCATGTTGACCCCTCCAAGATTGAAGCAATCAAGAATTGAGAAGCACCAAAGACGCCAACATAAGATTTCGTCGAATACTGCGACGCATCAAATCAAGGATTGAGATGTGTGTTGATGCAAAGAGGAAGAGTTATCGCCTATGCATCACGGCAACTTAAGGTGCATGAGAATAATTACACTACCCATGGTCTTGAATTAGGAGTTGTAGTTTTTGCACTAAAAATTTGGAGACATTACTTATACGATACTAAGTGTACTATTTTTACCGACCACAAGAGTCTCCAGCACATCTTCAACCAAAAAGATCTTAATATGAGACAACATAGATGGGTCGAATTGTTGAATGATTACAAATGTGAGATTCGTTATCATCCCAGAAAGGCAAACGTGGTAGCAGATGCCTTGAGCCAGAAAGAATATATTAAAACCCGACGGGTACGAGCATTAACTATAACTATCCATTCTAACTTTACCGCACAAATTAGAGAAGCTCAACTTGAGGCTCTAAAAGAAGAAAATATCAAGAACGAAGCTTTGCGAGGAATGGAAAAGCAACTTATATAAAAAGATGACGGAACGCGATACTTTATGAACCGAATTTGGACGCCTAAGTTCGGTGGAGTTAGGGACTTGGTCTTAGAAGAAGCCTACAAGTCCAGATATTCCGTACATCCAGGCTCTAACAAAATGTACTTAGATTTAAAAGTACATTATTGGTGGCCAAATATAAAGGCAGAAATTGCTACTTATGTGAGCAAATGTTTAACTTGTTCTAGAGTAAAGGCAGAACATCAAAGGCCTTCAGGTTTACTTCAACAACCGGAAATACCTGAATGGAAATGGGAGCAGATATCAATGGACTTCATCACTAAGTTACCTAAAACTCCTAGTGGGTTCGACACTATTTGGGTAATAGTCGATAGATTGACTAAGTCCGCCCATTTCTTACCAATTAAGGAGAACGACGAGATGGAGAAGCTGACTAGAGTTTATCTTAAGGAAATTGTTAAATTTCATGGAGTTCCAAATTCTATTATTTTTGACCGAGATAGTAGATTCACTTCACGATTTTGGCAATCTCTACAAAAATCCTTAGGAACACTTCTAGATATGAGTACAGCTTACCATCCACAGACTGATGGTCAGAGTGAGAGAACCATTCAGACTTTAGAAGATATGCTCCGAGCCTGTGTAATAGACTTTGGAAATGCGTGGGATAGTCATTTACCGTTAATTGTGATGAAGCTATGAATCGAGTATGAAATTAATCAGAGTTTTATGATCAAAGTAAGATTGCGAGGTTTGAACATAGATGTAAATATGATCTTGTTTCAGCTCTATTACGCTCTCAAGTTTTATAGAGTACAAATGATAATTCTATAAAGACTCCTCCTCTATGACTCTAGTAAACACTCCTATTTATAGGAGAGGAAAGCGTACAAAAAATATACTAAGGACTATGCGTTAAGCTTCGAATACAATGCCCTAGTAAAATAGATTATAAATTGTTCGAAGGGTACAAAACATATACTTCGACTAATTACAACTATTAGACCCTTACAATCTCCCCCTTTGTAATAATAGTCGAAGTCTTCAATTAGTGAGATGTGTGATGGAATACAGCAACACCCTTCGAATCTCTGTGTACCAAGAGATAATTTTCTTCAACTCTTTCTTATCTCCTTCATTATTCTTTTTGCAGTGATTCATACGAACAATTAAGTTCGTATATTGAGACGTTGAATACCTTTCTACTTCACTTGCCTGGAATAAAAATCTTTTTGCTTTTCACGTTTTGTCTTTTCCTGTGAAGACTAATCCAAAAGGCTTTAGGCAAATTTCACCATCAGCATACTTCTTTAAATCAGCCTGAGTCTTCGAAGGAGCCATTAGAGCTTTTATTTCCATTCCTTTAGCTGTTGCTAACTCCACATCAGTCATTGCCAAACACTCATAGTAATTTTCAATGAAGATTTTGATGTGAGAAACTCCAATCTTGAATTCTTCTGGTTCTGTGTTTTGAAGATAAGAAAATGATTTGTCTTTCAAAAGTAATGCAACTTGTATAAGATCATACAAGTTCATTAATGGAAAATCTGCAATTGTGAATTCGCAAATATTTCCATTTGCCCTGGCAACCACATACTTAATATTTTGGACTGTGTTTTCGAAAATCACATCCTTTTTCATGCTGATCACTTTCTTTATCTTGACCAATGACCATACTTCCTCAGGGGATTTTCCAGGTACAGCATGAAAACGAATTTTCATGTGTGTGCCTTCATCTTTTTCTTTGAAATTCCTTTCAGCTTTGAACTGTGGCATGATAAACATCATTTCGTTTATCGAGAAATCCAGCTGACTTGCATCAGTATTTGTGACCAAATAGCTTTCCTTAGGTTTCTTTTTGAATGTGTACATGTGATTGAAAGCAACCTTGGCCTCAATTGTCTCGTAGTTATAATGTTTAGCTGGATCACCTTTATCCATTCCCTTCGGATCACTTTCTCGCTGAGTCATAATGCTTTGAATGATCCTCAGTTTTTCGATCTCAGCTTCATCTTCAGCCTTCTTTTCTTCCTTCGATTTTTCAACAAGAATCGATTTTCCTTTATCTTTTGAAGCAGGATTTTCAATTGTCTCTTTTGGCTTCGAACCACTCCCACCAGTTTCCAAGGGTTTACCAATTACAATTCCTTTCGAAATTGGTCTTGCAGTTGGCATTGTTGTTACTACAGTAGAAGTTACATGTTCAGCAGAAACAATAACAGGCTTTGTTGATGGGATTTTCCCAGAAAAAACCTTTCCCACCACTTTCGCATCTTCTTCACTTGACTTCCTTTCTCCCCCTTGCACCCCTGTGAAAACAGGAGGTGCAGTTGTTGTGGGAAGAAGACTGGATATGCGAAAGAGCGGTGCAAGTTGTTTGTTTAGGATGGCTTCGAACTGGATAAATTTCTGAGACAAAAATTCAGGAGTAATCAATGGAGACGAAACCGGCCTTTCTGAAATCTCCTTCAACTCCTTAAGCAGCTTAAGCATCTCCTCAAAGCTTGTTTGTTCGAATGTTGAAATTTGAGTAAGTTGTGGACTCAAATTTTCATACAACTTCACAAATCGTGTGACTGCATCACAAATGATATCAACTTTCTGATGTAAAGAGGCATAATCTTTTTGAAAATTGCCAATTTCTTTCGGCATGTCTTCGCGGAGTTCATGAATTTGCATGTTGACATCTTCTCGGACTTTCTTGACATCTTGAATAAAAAGCACATGGCGTTCTTTTGCTATATTTTTCAACTCTTTCAAATCAGTAGAAGATTTCGAACTTTGAGAATTAAGTCGAAGTTCAGTGTTTTGATCATTCAGATCAACTTTCTCCAAGACTCGAGATTCATAATCTTTAATCATTCCAGATACTTTGCTCACCATTCGGGCTTCGAGCATCTTGAGCATAGTGTCAACTTCCAAACTAGAAACTGAAGAACCACCTCCAAGATCGGCTTGAGATTGAAGTATGGTATTCAACTTCTGATTCATAATTTTATACTGCTTCATGGTCATCAGCATATGATCAGGAAATTCCTCTTCCTCTTCGTGAAACGCCAATTCTTCAAATGTACCACCAAACCCCTCATTATCAGTCTCAGTCTCCATATCAATGGTTTCTTGAATAGGTGAAGTTGATTTGGGTGGATCAGTAGATTGAGAAGAGAAAATTGAAGTGAATGGTTGATTGATGATGTGTTCGAATGTAGGTGAATCTGTGGTTGAAACAATATGTTCGAAAGGAGCAGAAGTAACAAGATCTTGAGTTTCAAGTTTCGAACCTCCTTCACCCATACTGACATTTGCATCCGTATCAGATACGTGTCCAGGGATGCCTGAAGTTCGAACCTCCTCAGGAACTGATTTGGCAATCGAATCTTCGGGTGGAGTGATAAGTATCTTCTCAGGAATGGAACCTTCTGTGAGATGAGTGAACTCTGGAGTCTCTGGAATTCTTTCATCTTCTTCTGTTGACTTAGTAGAGAGAACAAGTTTTCGAGTCTTCTTCTTCTTCTTTTGTGACAAGTGTTTTGCCATATCCTCAGCCCTTCGTTTCTTTGACACCGGAGAAACAGGTGCTGGTTCTTCGCGAATTAACACTCCTTGATGAGTGATTTGAAGTTTTCGAACCATTTTTTGTGCAGGAGACTTGCGTTTATGGGTAGACTTCATTTTGATCCTTCTAAACATTCCTGTTTTCGAAGGAATGATGACATTCTCTTGAGTTTCTTCAATGATGGGTTCAATCACTTGAGTCTCAGCAACAGATATTTCAACAGTTGCAGGCTTTTTCTTTGGAGACTTTGAGGATGTCGAATCCTTGGTTTTCTTTTCAGATGAAGCAGGATCAACCTTCTTTGACTTTTTGGACTTCTTTTCTTCTCTTGGCAATAGAATCCCAATCTGAACAGAAGAATCGATTGTTTGCAAATAGGCCACCAAAACAGAATTCGTAGGATCAACCCGTTTTAGCATTGCATCTGGAATTCGAGCCACAGTTGGAAAATCATCAGCATTATCTACAACTTCCTTCGGATAATGGTATGATTGAAAAACAACCATTTCTTCGTTATTTGGTACCAAAATCCCTTCCTTATTGTAGAAATATTGCAAAATAAGACTCCCATATCGTGCACACGAAATGCCATGAATAGCATTCGTATGTTCTACACCCTTTTGGAATTCCTTCCATAATTGTGTAGAATAATCTACTTGAAGATCATAGTATATGCATGCAACCATTGTATACACCTCCATTCTTCCTTTGTCTAACCCAACTGTTCTTCCGGTTAAACAACGTAGAAAAACTCCAAACAAGAAATTCCATAGTCTAGGAAGACCAGATTTCTTAAAGTCACTAATCTTTGACAATGGGGGCTGATATCCCATCTCATTAAACATGTGGACTATTTGAGGGAATGTGAAATCAACATAAGGAGGCGAATTCAGAATAGCAAGAATCTGGCAGAAGAGTTTCTTGGATAGTCTAACCTTTTTGTCGTTCACTAGATGGAAAGTGATCGTATCAGGTGATTTGTTATAAGTTGCAGTGGATCCTGCTTGAGAAAGCCAGAATAATGGAACAGAAAAGGAATTGAACATCGCCGTGGATAATACAGAGTGCTTCAAGGCCACGATGAGCATCTTCAATTCCTCCGGGTATTGAGAAACTTCACCATCCACATAGTAGTTTGTGGATTGAATCTTTATTACTGGTGCAGATGAAATATCTTCAGTGGAAGGATCGACATGAGCAGAAGTCGCCATTGTTAGGGTTTGAAGATGATGATGAACAGCGAATTTGGGAATTTTTCGTTTTGATCGCGTAAACGAATAATGAACTCTTGAACCCCCTTTTATATGTAACCCTGATTTTTGAATTTGAAGCGGGATGCATTTAATGAGATCTGACGTGGCACCTTGAAAATCGGACCATTACTGCGGAAAGGTAGCCATGCGTCAAAAAGTATCTGTCACATCACCTTGAAATCCGGACAAAATACCATACGTCATATGTAGACAGCCTGTATTGTTATCCCCAAGATGATTTGTAACCGTTATGACTCTTCGTATGGAAGCAAAGCTCTTTCACTTTTGGGATAAAAAAGCGAAGTCATATGCCAGAAGTTTGAAATCATCAGCCTGAGTTGGTATTACTCAGAACCTCAAGGAATTCGTGAGTGTAGTGTTCCAAAGAATAGAGACGAGAAACAAATATAAGAAAAATATGGGATATTGTGATGTCAAACCATTGATACAAAAGCAGACTAAATCCCGGGCAAAGATTACTTCATTAATCATTAAGAGAAATGATCAGTTGCTTGTGTAGGTTCCCGTGAATTACAATCGAAAACTTGTAGATAAGTTTCGAAGGGCATCTTTTGTAAGGCTACATAGGTGGCTTAAAAAATTTCGTTACATATCAACCTTAACATAAGGTGACGAATTGTAACAGAAATTACTTGTTTCACCAGTGTAGTCAGTGACAAGTTGGCTTTGATAAAATTTTAACATGACAAGAATATTCGAATGAAACTCACACTGAAATCATATTCAAGAAAAAAATTTGTGTGTTGGATCTTGTTGGGTAACAAACATCATGGGTTTCGAATGTTTGATCAAGACCACTCATTCGAAATGAATATGATTTGGAGTTTCGAATTTGGGTACAGAAACAAAAAGTTTCATGAATATCTGGAACTTAGTTCCCCGTCAATTCCTTAACAAGATTATGAAAATTGGGTTTCACTTTCATCACGGTCTCATGATGTCAGATCATTAAACACATATTTTTGATATGTCTAAGTCTCGATTGGTTTGATCATAGACCTCTCGGACATATGTCTTCATGTGTGATCGTGTAAGAAGTTTTGGGTGAAAAAGATGGATTTAAGACATGAAAAGTACCTCTGTTATTGTTGGACCAAACAGGAAACTCTTAACTCATTTTGAGAAGAGTCAGGTAGCTCAGAGACTAATGTGAATATAAGCCTGATTGGGAAGAAATTTTCGTATGAAGAATTTCATTAAGGCTTTCATACACACACATTGAGTCATTGGAGGCTTTTGGACAACATGCAGCAGCATGCTTCTAGGGACAACTTAAGTAGTTCAAAATGCGAAAAATATTGATCAATTCATACGAAAAAATTTACCTGACCCTAGAACTGCCAACATATTCCATCTTATATCTTCATGATGATCTCAACAAAATAAAATTGAAAATATTTTTGTTGTTTTGAAGTTTTCGAAAATTTGAAATATAAAACAAAAAAAATCTTTTTGGATTTTTAATTTTTTTTTTTAATTTGAAAGAGAAAAACAAAAAAATCTTTTTGGATTTTTAATTTTTCGAAAATTTGAAAGACAAAAACAAAAGAAATCTTTTTGGATTTTTAATTTTTCGAAAATTTGAAATACAAAAACAAAAGAAATCTTTTTGGATTTTTAATTTTTTGAAAATTTGAAATACAAAAACAAAAGAAAATCTTTTTGAATTTTTGATTTTTCGAAAATTTGAAATAATACTTGTTGCAAAACACGAAATTTTATCATCCTTGAGAAGTGATTAATATACGAATTCGAAGGGGTCGAAGCGTTGACTATGAACAGTAACCACTGAATCAACCCTTAAAATAAGTGACAAACATGCGAATTCGAAGGGGTCGAAGCGTTGACTATGAACAGTAACCGTTGAATGCTGAATGACTTTGCATTATCTTTTATTCAACGCCTCTGATTCATGCTTAGTCACCCATTATTCTTCTTTTTCGCATGGAACTGAATTTCCATCGATCATTCCCAGTCCTTCTATAATTCTCACAAAAGATTTTTCATCTAATGCCTTCGTGAAAATATCAGCTAACTGATCAGTTGTTTTCACAAAATGTACTTCAATATTCCCATCCTCCACGTGATCTTTGATAAAATGATAACGAAGAGCTATATGTTTAGTCTTCGAATGCTGCACATGATTATGACAAATTCGTATTGCACTTTGAGAATCACAATATAATGGAATCTTTTTCATATTAATTGCATAATCACGTAATTGACTTTGAATCCATATTATTTGTGAAGTGCAAGCAGCAGCAGCCACATATTCAGCTTTAGCTGTTGAGATGGATACACACGTTTGCTTTTTTGATTGCCAGCTCACTAATTTGCCATCAAGAAATTGACATCCACCACTTGTACTCTTTCGATCAAGATTACAACCACCCAAGTCTGCATCCGAATATGCTTGGACGAAGAATCCAGTTTTCGAAGGATACCACAATCCTAACGAAATTGTTCCTTTAATATAACGAAATATGTTCTTCACAGCAGTGAGATGTGGCTCTCGTGGATTAGACTGATACCTGGCACAATTACACACAGACAACATGATTTCAGGTCTACTTGCTGTGAGATAAAGTAATGAACCAATCATGCTTCGATAAAGAGTTATATCAACAGCTGGTTTATCTAACAAAGGTGTCAACTTTATGCCTGTTGCCATTGGAACACGTAACTTCGTGTTATTCGTCAATCCAAACTTTTCGAGCAGATTCTTCGTATACTTTTCTTGATTGATGAAAATTCCATTTCTGTTTTGACGAATATTCAATCCAAGAAAATTATTGATTTTGCCCATCATGCTCATTTCGAACTTACTTTTCATCAAATCTTCGACTTCCTTAGATAAAGCAGGGTCAGTTGAGCCAAAAATAATATCATTAACATAAATTTGAACAAGCATTAGATGATTCCCAACTTTCTTTCGAAATAATGTGGGATCAACAGATCCTTGTTTAAATTTAGATTGTTTCAAAAACGAAGTTAGAGTGACATACCATGCTCTTGGTGCTTGTTTTAAACCATAAACTGCCTTATCTAAAATATAAACATGATTTGGATATTCTTCGTTAATAAAACCTGGGGGTTGTTCCACATAAACAGTCTCTTCAAGTTCTCCATTTAAAAATGCACATTTCACGTCCATTTGATAAACATCAAAATCTTTATGAGCTGCATATGCCAGAAATATTCGAACAGCCTCGAGTCTTGCGACAGGGGCAAAAGTTTCTTCATAGTCGATTCCTTCTTGTTGTGAATATCCTTTAACAACAAGTCTGGCTTTGTTTCAAACAATGTTTCCATCTTTGTCGGTTTTATTTTTGAAAATCCATTTTAACCCGACAATCGAAACATTTTTAGGTTTAGGAATTAATCTCCAAACCATGTTTCGTTCAAATTCAGACAATTCAGATTGCATTGCAACAACCCAATCTGAGTGTTCCATTGCAACCTTAATTGTTTTTTGTTCAATTTTAGATATGAAGACATTGAACATGCAAAATTCTTGATGAGTATTCAATACCTCATTCTTTGCACGAATTTGAGCTCTTGTTAAAACTCCCTCTTGTGGATTCCCAATTACTTGATCCTTCGGATGATCTCTTGTCCATTTTTCCATTGGTGGATATGCTGGATCAAATTCCAAAGGAGCATCTTCGTATATATCATCATTCTCAGAACCTGCAATCGAATAAACATCATCAAAATCATTATTATTTGCAATATTTTCTATATGCTCCCCCTCAACATTAGCAGTCAATCTTTCTTTCTCCCCCTCGAAAGAATATACTTCATCATTTAAAGTATTCGAATCCAAGTGCTCCCCCTCCACTGGATTATTTTGCATACTTTCGCCTTCTTGAGGAGTTGATGTTGATTCATCAATAAACTTCGCAAATTCTGGTATGTGATTATCAGGAGCATGAATTTCAGCATCGATTGCATGATCTGAAATACCAAAAATCAAATCATAATCAATATCATCCATTTGTAAAGATTCAGTTTCAACTTGTGTGTCTTGTAAAATTGGATGATTTGCAAATTTATGCTCATTTTGTTTAACATAGTAATCATCAAATGTGAGATTGAAAGTTTCTTCCACTTTTCGTGTTCGCTTATTTAACACACGATATGCGACAGAATTGTGCGAATATCCAAGAAAAATCCCTTCATCAGCTTTTGCTTGAAATTTCGAAAGATGATCCTTGAGATTCATAATAAAGCACCTACATCCAAAAACATGAAAGAATTTCACATTAGGTTTACGATTATTCAGAATTTCGTATGGTGTAATATTAAAACGCCTGTGTATGAAAGATCTGTTCTGAGTAAAACATGCAGTGGATATTGCCTCAGCCCAAAGATATTGAGGTAAATTCGCATATGCCAACATGGTTCTTGCTGCTTCGCATACTGAGCGATTCCTTCGTTCTACAACACCATTTTGTTGTGGTGTGTAAGGAGATGAAAAATTATGCGAAATCCCTTTGTCCACCAAAAATGAATCAAGAACATTGTTCTTAAATTCAGTTCCATGATCACTCTTGATCTTTCAAACAATCTTCTTTAATGTCGTTTCCATCTTTTTGATAAAATCAATCATGATTTGTGCAACTTCGGATTTAAGCCTGAGAAAATAAACCCACGTAAATCTGGAAAAATCATCAACAATAACTAAAATGTACCGTTTCTTGTTGAGAGTTGAAACAGTCGAAGGGCCACACAAATCAATATGCAAAAGCTCCAGAGGTGCAATAATTTTCGAATCTATCGTAATTGGATGACCTTGTTTATGTTGCTTTCCAACTTCACAAGCTTCACATAAAGAATCATTATCAAATTTAAGTACAGGTAAACCTCTTACCCGATCTTGTACCACCAGTTTATTGATGTTTCGAAAGTTGAGATGTGAAAGTCTTCGATGCCATAGCCAGCTTAGATCAGATGTGGCTTTCGAAAGAAGGCATACAACAGGTTTGCCTATAATAGGATTGATGTCCAAAGTGAACATGTCACCTTTCCTTTTGGATTTCAGTAATATTTTTTTTGTGTTCACATTCGAAATAACACTTCCTTCTTCGTCAAAGAGAACTTGATTGCCAGTGCCCACAACAAGTTGAGAGACACTAATCAAGTTATGTTGAAGACCTTCAACATATGCAACACGATTCACTGTGAATTGTCCATTCGTGATCTTCCCATATCCCTTGACTTGACACTTTTGATTGTTCCCAAATTTAACTACTCCAACATTTTTGAGACTTCGAAAATCTCGTAAATTTTCTTTCTTCCCAGTCATGTGACGAGAGCAACCACTATCAATGTACCACTTATTATCATATTGCTCGTCACTCAGTACCTGCAATCAGTGGAAAAATTTAGGTACCCAAGTCTTTTTGGGTCCTTGGAAATTAGATTTTAATTTCGAATGTAATGAAGAACTTTTAACCCAATCATATACTTTGGTTTTGAGACTATCAATTAAGTTCACTTCATCATCTAAAGGAACCGAAACATAAGTGTTTGATGGTTTCGAATGTGCACTGACACTACCCTTCGAATTATGAGTTTGAGAATGAACATTCTTTCCTTTGATACTGGTTTCCAAGCTTTGACCGAGATGTTCGAATCCTTAGAAGATGAACTTTCGTTCGAAGAAGTATTCACATATTTTTCATATGCTTCATGAATTTGCTCCTTTAAATATGCATTCGACTGATACATCTTTCCTTTACCTTCAAGCCAATGATCAATGTTCTTTCTTGAAGTTATTCCTTTTTCACGTGACTTTTTCATAGTTTCTTTCTTCGTATGATTAGGAAAATTTGGCTTTTGAGGAACAAAATTAACTTTGGGATGAGGATATGATGTATCAACAGTTGATTTAAAATTTTGATTTTGAAAGACTTGTTGATTTGTATTAGATTTATTTGAAAATGCTCTTGATTTGTTAGTGTCAAAAACTTTCGAAAACTTTGGTTGCTTATTCACTTCAGACCTTGTATAATTTGATTGAGATGAATGTTGAGTTTTCGTTGAAAAATAGGAATTTTTAGCTTTGAAAACATTTTTGTTTGATTGTGATTCAGACATCTTTTGAGACTCAACATTTTGCCAAAATATTTTCTTTCTTGCTTGTCTTTTCGAAATGTTGTTTTCCTTCGAAAATTTGTCAATTTGATCTTTAAATTCCTTAGAATTTAGTTTAACAACTTTTTCATTTTCTTTTTCAACAGGTTTTGAATTCTCTTTTTCAATTTTTGATTTTTGAACCCATTGTCTTTGTGGTTTTTGATGTTGAAATACATACAAATTCTTTGTTAAGTTGTTTTCAACTATGCTTTGATTTGCGAAAAAACCTTCTTCATTTGTTTTTGAATTATCCTCCTCAACCAACTTCTTTAATTCTGGTTTGATTTTCTCAACATTTCCAGTTGGGACGAAAACTTGATTTGGGAAAATGACATCATCTGTGCATTTGAAATTTGGATAAACGACTGTATTCGTTTCAAGATAATGTTCACCTTTTTTATTCATTACTTTTTCGAACTTTTGTGTATCACCATACACTTGATCAACAATTATTCGAGGAAGTTCTTCTTCCTTTGAAGATTTCTTTTCTTACGAAATTTTCTCTTCATTTTCATCATCACTATCATCAGTTTGGCTGTCTTTGAGATCCACGAAGTTCATATCACAAACTTTCGAAGTTGAAGGTATATCAGTTTCATTTTCAACCATCAAATCCTTACCTTTTTCTTTCCCTTTAGATGTTGATGCAACATTAACAACAGACAACTGAGAACAATCAACATCTTCAAGCTCACTAATTTCACTAATATTATCAGAATTATCTTCAATATCAGCAAAATTAGATTGAGAATCAGACGTTGAATTCTCAGTCCTTTTCAAAATTTGAATTTGTTCAGATTTAGTCAAAGTATTATTCACAATATTAACTAATTCATTCGCATCAAGACATTCATCAACTTTAACTATTCCATATCTATACTTATCATTCGGAACTTTGTTAAATTCTACTATTTCTTTTTCACAGTCATACGAAATGTTATCTACCGTAGCTCTTTCATAAGCTAAAACTGGCAGCAATTTTCTATGTTGTTCTTTACTGATTTCGCACGAATGATGAAGTTCAGTTCATTTCCCATACAATCTTTTAGCCGAATTACAGTAAATGTTCCTCTGGGCTAACAACAGTTTCGTTTCACTAGACAAATTATCCCTATCCATCATGATATTAGTTATTTGAAGTTCTAAACAATCTATCTTAGTAATTTTCGAATCTAGTTTCTTCTGTGTTTGTAGCAACTGCATAGACAGCTTCTTAGCCTCATTGCTAGCAGATACCACAATCGAATCAAAATAAGTAACAGTTTCATCGAAAGATACTAATTCATAATTATAAGCATGTAGTGGAATATTAAAAGATTCAAGAATATTACGTACCTTCATGGTCATTGGAGATTTGTCAGCAGCTTTTGATACGAAGCATCTCCCATGAACTTCGTATTCCTCCTCATCTGAATCTTCTTCCATCTTTGCATACATTGCTCCGTGGGTTGGATTTCGCATTTCCTCATCATCTGATCCAGATGACCAAATTTGATAAGTTCCATCTTCTTCTTGTTCACCACGAGCAAGTAATGAAAGATTCTTTGCCTTCGCACGCACCTCCTCCAACTTTTCCACATAGTACGCTTCATCCTTCGTCTTATTCTTTTTCTCATCTTTCTTCCTTAGCATGCAATCATTAGCTAAATGATTAGCCCCGTTGCAATAATGACAATCAATCCCAGCATCTCCCTTTAACTTCTTCTCTGTTTTTCCCTCAACAAACTTCTTATCTTTCTTTTCTTCCTTCTTCTTCTCATCCCCAACATTTTTACTCATAAAATTCCGTTTTGTCTCAGATGACTTTGCATTCGGATTGAATGGCTTTTTGAAGAACCTTTTCACACGATTGTTTGCATGGAAAGCAATCGCCTCATCATATGAGTTCATGATAAACCCTTCGTCTTCGTCCGAAACATCTTTCTCAGCTTCCCTTTCAGAGATCTTCGAAACCAAAGCTAGTGGACCTCCCAAACTTGCCTTCGATTCTTCAGCAATTTCGTTCACTTCGCTTTCATGAGATTTCAGCTGATTGTACAAGTCATTCAAAGTTGACGTATCAAAGCTCTATTGATTCTTAACCATCATGCTCACACTACGCCATTCCTTACGAAGACCCATAACAAAAATGAAATTGAACTCCATGGCTGATCTGGTGATACCATATCGATTGCATCGATAAATTAATTCATTAAGACGATCATAGTAAACTTCAATCGTTTCACCATCTTTCTGTCTGAAGTCCTTCAGTTCCACTAAGCATTGCTTCACAGAGTTCACTTTTGTCTTCTCACTCCCCTGAAATTTCTCCTTGGGAATGTTCCAGATCTCCTTTGTAGTTATACAACTCCTCACATAGTTGTAAACAACTGGAGGCAAATCACCTCTTAGTTCTCTCACGCATCTCTTCTCTAGCTTTTTCAGACGATCAGACTGATTCTTGACTTCGGAACTTCCAGAAGATGATCCAATTGGTTGAACATTCATTAGTGGATTGAGATTGCTAGAAATGTAATTCCACAGTTCTTCATCCAATCCATTGAGATAATCCTGCATACGATCAGCCCATTAATCGTAATACTCAGGAATTAGCATAGGAATTTTGGTGGATGATCCTAGAAAATGAGAAAATGAAGTCATGGAATTAATATTGAAAGATGCCATTGATGTACGGAATAATTCCTTGAGAATTTTTGAAGAAACTTTGAGAATTTGACAACAAACTATATGATTCAAATCAGAATCACTAGCAGAACACTCGATTCAATGATTCAAGTGCAGAATCGAATCATAGACTTAGATCCAATGAATTTTTCACTTTCAAAAAGTGCGGAATTTCTTAAACCAAAAAGTTGATTTAATAACTTTTGAAAAGATGAAAATCAGATCAGAGATATGATTCCTGCTCTGATACCAATTGATTAAGCTATGAATCGAGTAAGAAATTAATCAGAGTTTTATGATCAAAGTAAGATTGCGAGATTTGAACAAAGATGTAAATATGATCTTGTTTCAGCTTTATTACGCTCTCAAGTTTTACAGAGTACAAATGATAATTCTGTAAAGACTCCTCCTCTATGACTCTAGTAAACACTCTTATTTATAGGAGAGGAAAGCGTACAAAAAATATACTAAGGACTATGCGTTAAGCTTCGAATACAATGCCCTAGTAAAATAGATTATAAATTGTTCGAAGGGTACAAAACATATACTTCGGCTAATTACAACTATTAGACCCTTACAAATTGAGTTTTCCTACAACAATAGTCATCACACCAGCATCAAGGCTGCACCTTTTGAGGCTCTTTATGGACGAAAATGTAGTTCCCCAGTATGTTGGGCAGAATTTGGGGATACACAGATAGCCAGAGAACGTACAGGCGATACCTTACGTACTGGACCACAAATAATCCATGAGACAACTGAAAAGATCGTACAAACTAAGGATCGATTAAAGGCTGCGCGTGATCGTCAAAAGAGCTATGCTGACGTAAGATGTAAGCCTTTAGAATTCCAAGTTGGAGCTAAAGTAATGTTGAAGGTCTCTCCTCTGAAAGGCATAATTCGATTCGGAAAACGAGGCAAACTAAACCTACGGTATATAGGACCTTTTGAAATTCTAGCAAGAATTGGTTCGGTCGCATACCAACTCAAGTTGCCTCAAGAGCTAAGTAATGTGCACGATGTTTTTCACGTGTCAAATCTCAAAAGATATCTACCCAATGACACTCTTCTTGTACCTCTCGACAAGATACAAGTCAATACCAAACTTAAATTTTTAGAAGAACCTGTCGAAATCATGGATCGAGAAACCAAACGATTAAAACAAAGTGTATTCCCATAGTGAAAGTTCGATGGAACTCTTTACGAGGACCTGAATTTACTTGGGAATGTGAATATAAGATGAAAAAAAAAAATACCCCCAACTATTTAACAAAACCCCATCCACAAGATAAATTTCGAGACGAAATTGTTCTAACGGGGGGAGAATGTAACACCCGTCAAAATAGGTCAATAACAATCACATGTGATTATATCAATCATGTAATGTGATTTTGTCAAAACAAGTAATGTAGTAAACTCACTATGTATTTCATGATAATTCTAATATAAATATGAACTTTCATACATACTTTATAGTATAAATCAAAGTATACGTCCATACGATTCCAAAAATATAGAGAACATCTAAATCTGACTTCGGGTGAACAAGTTATGATAAACCGAACACTATAAAATCTCTATAATAATATGAATTTAAAATAGACTTATAATTAGCTATTGGAGTCTAAACGAAAGTTGTAGTACTCGGAATTAGCTACGCGTGCATATAAAGAACGTCAAAAACGGATTTCGTATGCAAAAGTTATGACCTTCCGAAGATGCAGCTGTCTAAGGGCATGACACGTGGCAAGAAACCCTAGCCGCCTTAAGCCACGACGTGGCAATTAAGGCCACGACATGAAACGTGTCTGGGACACTAACCAGGGCTAGAAAACACGTGTTAAAGCTACCGGATAACTCATGGATGGCCACGACGTGGCCCTAGGTATGCCACGACGTGGAATGGCCCAGAACACCCTATAAATAGCGATCAAAGCTCATTCAATCCTTACACCTTCTACTTTCATTCTCTCGCATTTCCGAACGCCGTTTTCCTTCCCGAGCCTCACTACGACGAGCCTCTGACCGCTTAGATTCTATAGATCACGCTACTAGGGTGAGTTTCACGGCCCCACTTTCTAATATTTCGGGGGAAAACGCATGCTAGATATTATATATACGTTATTATTATGTCTATATGATAGTATATTAGTATCAACGTAGATAGTTATAATAACCGGGATATAGTTATTTCGTATATGAAATTATACAACTATCGTAAAGTTTTTAGTATGTTATTGTTATAGTAGTATACTAATGTAGATCATGAGTTATACTTTGGATTCTATATATATTATGTGTGCGATATAGTTCCAGAGTTATACTCGGAAGTTCTATATGTTAATTGATAAATATGTTGTTATTGTTGGTTTTATGTCAAAATAAAACCATGTATGTTATATGTTGTTGTTATTGGTTTTATGTCAAGATAAAACTGGATATGTTAGATCTTGTTATTGTTAGTTTTATGTTAAGATAAAACTTAGTATTGTTATTGATAGTTTTATGTCAAGATAAAACTAGGAATGTTATATGTTGTTATTATTGGTTTTAGGTCAAGATAAAACCTGGTTTTACTTCAAGATATAGCTGTTATACTGCCTAAATGTTATGAAGTTAGGAGTAATGTTTAAAAGCATAGTCTAGTGACTTAGGGTTTTAGACATGAAAATACTTTTGTTGTTAGAACTATAGGAAGCCGTCAAAGTGTACATGAGCTACCTCATTCATCAACTAAGATTGGGGATCTTAGTGGAAGTCCTCTGACCTGTAACCGTTAATCCCGTGTGAGCGAGGAAGTCGTGTATGAATAAGATACGGGTTGACGACCCCACTCGTGGTTGTTAATTAAAACCCAAGACAAGCAAGTGACGATTCGTTCCTTTTATTTTTATTCCGGCGTCGATGAAGCGCGCGGTGTTGTTTCTCATGGTAAATCATGAGTGTATTGTTTCTCATGGTAAATCATGAGTGTGTTTTGTCAGAGGTTTTGTTGTCAAGCAGCGGTTACGGACTCATGGTAGCAAATTGTTAGAAGCATTATACTTTGTCGTTATACAAGTATTAATGTTAAGTATAAGTTTCCCCCTACTTATACCCTAGGTACTACTTGTATATTAAGTAGATAATTATACCTAACACACATACTCGTATAGAATTGAAATAGATTTATACGTAGCGGTTTTACTCGTATAGAATTGAAATATGATTTATACGTAGCAACTTTCGTTTGTATGGAATTACAAACATTTATATTCATAGTATATGAGACTTATAGGTAAACTACTTATTTGGTAAGTAAACTTTTATACCTAGGATACATATGCTAAACATTGGAGAGTCAAAATTGATACTTTCAAAACTATACTTTTGAACTTGGCAAATGTATTATTTTTATATGGAGTCAAAACCTGTGGACTCACCAACTTTATGTTGACGTATTTTAAATTGCATGTGTTTTCAGGAAGTTGATAACTATGATACGAGAAATGACGTTACACTGCCCGGTGTTTCCGCCGACGGCCGGGGTGTGACACTTCATGCTCAATAGGGACCTCAATCATGGCCAACACTGTAACTTTATGCTTCTAGAATCCAAGGAGCGTCCAGATCTGAAGTTACAACCTCAGATCTAGCCCATAGCTCATCTTTCCAACTTAACATCTCACCAAAAACCCTAAAACTCAACCAATAAAAGAGATTCACAAGGAAAAAGGCGATTTGGTTACCTCCAGAAGATGATAACTGAGATAAGTGTTGATTCCCACACTCTACTTTCTCCAATATGCTTCTCCTCCAAGCCTTCTCCCTCCAAAGATCCTCTTTTCAAGCTTCCAACACACAATGGGCACACACACACGCGTATTAGGGTTTTAAGGAGCTCTCAAAGACTGCAAAGAGGCCAAAGGAGGCTGAGGCTCCTTTAAATAGAGGTGCAAACCCCGGGATTTAGGGTTTCATCTGCCAGCTCCTACTCACCGAGTCCCAATATGGACTCGTCGAGTAGGTCACTTAACACGCGATCCCACCCCGCTGCTACTCGACGAGTAGGTCAACCAACTCGTTGAGTAGAGCTTCACCCAATAAATCTTATTTAAACAATACCTGAGAATCGGGGCGTTACAGAGAACGGTCAATATAGGGTTACTATTGATTTTGAAATCTTTTTGAACTGCTCTTTGTCTTCCTCGATTAAAAAATTAATCTGAAACTCCCTTACAAGAATATTGCAAGTCTGTTCGTGAAAGATTGGGGTATTGTTTTAATCTTCAAGGCACCACTTGTGATCCATACAAATACACTCTTCTTCGGTGTTTTGGTGTAGGATGGAAGTACTTAACAGGGGCTATTGGAAAATTCGTTGGACACAAGACTGGGAGCTTGGATCAACTAAATCTCTTTGAGAAAAGGATTTGTTTTCTATTGTAAGTTATAAATGACTGGATTGTGCTCAACTTTTTCTTGATCAGGTGATTGATTGCATCACTGGGAACAAGAAGCGAGTTTGTGTTCCCTATCCTCGTTGGCTTGGATTGATCTTGGCTCATGGTGAAGGCTATTCTGAAAATCATGGGATCTTTATTCCCATTCCTTCCCTCTCTTCAAAGATCATTAATGCTGCTCCTACTGAAGGTGATTTACATATTACTGTAAGGATGCAAAAATGGATTGAAAAAACCTATAAGGTTGAATCCTCTAACTCTGAAGAAGAGATGATGAGGATAATGATGATGAAGGGATTGATAATGAAGAAGGGGTTGATGAAGAAGAAGACATTGATATTGATGAAGAAGAACCAGCCACTGATCAGGGAGAAGACTTTGTGCAGGTAATGAACTCTCCTCCAAGGATGAGCAAGCACATTTGATTCTCATCTACTTCTTCATCCACTCCCTTTGGAAATGATGTTGTGCAATGTAGATCAACTCCACCTCTACTGGTAACTGCTGAGCCACTAATCCAAGATGAGATCTCTCTAATACCAACATTTCCTTCTCCTCAAGCTGAGAATGTTCCTCCTATGCAAACACCTATTCAGAATGCTACTATTTATCAGGGGGAATCTAGCTCCAATTTTGAAACAACTATACTGTCATAACTTTCTCTAATAGTGAAAATAACTGAATCCGTGGGAGAAAGATTGTCTAAAGTTGAACAGGATGTGGTTAATATGAAGAGATTTATGGCTTTGGTGATGATGATACTAATGATATGGTTATTGATGACACCCCACCGAATTCTCCACGTGATAATCCTCTTCCTCCACCACCTCCATCATGAAATCCACCTCTACCTCCTCCGCCATCTAAAAATCTTCCTCCACCATCTAGTTCTCCTCCCTAATCTGATGCTTCCAAAAAGGGGTAGACTAGTCAAGAGAGTCGTGATCACCAAATGCAAATGGTGGTGATTGCACCTACTCCATCTCAACCTGAGATGTTTGAAACTGGAAGGGTTGAAGATGACCTTCAAAAGGAAATCGTTGTTGCTGACATCCCAAACGTTGATGCAAAAAATGATGATCGGCCCATTCCAAACACTGGTGATCAATCAAAAACTGATGACTATGAATGGTTTCTTGCTCTAGGATTCATGCCACAAGTTGTTGTTCCCGCTGTTCCGTTGAATGTTGTCTACCTAGAATCATACTTTGAGGGGGAGATTCCTCAAGGAACTAATAGTGATATTGAGTCTAATAATGATGATCTTAATACTCGAAAGAGGAAGGCTTCGTTCTCAGGGGGAGCTCATGATGTTGAAGCTAGAAGTTCTTCTGCTGCTGGTGATCCTTCTGCACCTCCACCTTCCAAGAAAAGCAAGCTGATTTTTGATCTAAATGTTTTAGCTGATGTATGGGATATAAGTGTTGATGAAGTAAGAGAAATCATGTTAGAGAACAATGCTGCTATTCGAGAAATAAAAGAAGCCAGAAAAGTAGAATGTTTATCTGCCAAACTTGCTCAAGCTCTTACTTCCGCTGATGAAAGTGCTGATGTTCAAAGCATTAATGATCAAGTCAAGAAAATTGAACTCTTCGATAATAATTTGGACAAACAAAATAGAGTTTTAGAGTTGAATGACTGGATTAACAAAAAGAAGTTTGGAGATGTTCTTGTTGGATTAGTGTCTAAGTCCATAACTATAATTGGTATATACTTAACCCAAGCCGGCATGGTCCATTTGGGTTGCATGGCATCGGAACATTTGGATAGATCTTTTGTGAGAAAAGGATATTTCTGACATATTAATATATTATAAGTTCTAATATATTAATATGAAATCATATTATTTAATTAGTATTGATCAAGAATTAATTTAGAATTAATTTAGTGATCAAAAGAGACTAATTAAATATATGGGGATTGATTGTGTAAATCATACATTCTTATATATGTGGGCTTATGATCCATGATTCCTTATGTTGGGTTTAACCCATGTGGTGACCCATGGATAGTCCATGGAGGTTAAAACCAATGGAGCATAAGGAATGGGTAAAGTCATGGGTTACATGGTGTAACCCTAATGTGCACACTATATAAAGACCCCATTGGTTGGTGAAATCGGCACTAGTGCATACACAAGAAGGCAAGCTGATTTCTAGAGTGAAGTATCTCTTCTCATGGTTATTCAAAGTTCTTTTGATGTTGTGTGAACCATTTGAGGTGTCACACTTGGGGCACTAGGCTCTTGAGCTCCATGGAATCAAGCTACAACAAAGAGGTATGTAATTCTACTAGATTTTATATTACATGTACTTGATATTATGCTAGTTAGAACAATACCTTGGAAAATTGATATATTTTCATGTATAATAGAGAAAACATAGATCCAAGGTATTTAGGGTTGCATGTACACCATAAGAGTGTTAGAATGCTCATAACCCAATAGTGGTATCAGAGCCTAGGCTTGTTTTCAAGTTATACATGCTGAAATAGCTTAAAAATCGAAAATTCTGGCTTCCTGGGCACTGGACTCGCCAAGTCCACTGATGGACTCGCCGAGTCCATGAAGAAATTCATCCTACTCGTCGAGTAGGTTCATACACTCGACGAGTAGAAGCCCCTGACAGCATATTTTTGACTTTTAAGGCTGGAATTGGTCTAGAATCATTACCTTAAACTGTTTTGGACTTATAAAACCTGTTTTTGATGTGGTAATGATTATGGTAAACCAATTTCAAGGTTGTTATCAAATTTCAAGTTTTATGTGTTTATATGATTCTTGAAAATTGTAGATATGGATTGTTCATGCTTATGAGTTTTGGTAGATCATAGGAATTATATGCAAATTGTTTGTTAGTGTAATTCTTGATCTTAATGAAATTGTATAGACTCCATAACTTTTCCTCAAGTTATGGATTACCTAAAGTTTTTTTTTTGTGTCACCTTGTTTTATGAGTTAATTTAGATTAATGGAAAAAAATTATGTGTTAGTTGTTTTCAATCCAAATTGATCTAAAAGTAGTTCATAAAATGTGTTTTTGTAATTTGTCCTCAAGTTATACGAAAAGTCACATTTATGAATCTTAAAACTCATAAAAGTGCCATAGGTTACAAAATGAAGAGTCTTTTTCTCATAAATAGTTTTATGGACTTCATAACTTGTCCTCAAGTAATGGATGTTCAAGAGTCTCTTCATTAAAGTTTTTAAAACATTAATTAAACTCATAAGTTATGAAAATCCAAGTGTTTTAATAGTTTCAATACTTGCCCTCAAGTTTTGGAATTTGTAAAGTTTACCCCTTATGTATACTTTAATTCCAAATCAAACCCTAGAATTTTAAAACTTTAAAATTCAACACTTATACTATTATTATAATTTTAATTATATAGATATGTATAAGATAAAGTCAATCTTACCGTTAGTAGGCCTCATTCATGAAGCCAGTCTCTAAGGGGGGTATAAGGTTACTGCCTACAAAATGACAGTTTAATGGGTGTCCATTCTCACCCACCGCTTCCTTGACTGGTGGAGGGTCGTTAGCCGAATGGTAGGATAATACTCTAATTCCCTTCATTGAAAGTATAATGATAAAAACTAAGTAACTAAACACTTATTAATTCCCAATCTTAGTTACTTAGGAAAATGTGAAATGGTGCTAACCCATGAAATTGCACTTTGCACCTTTGTTAAGTCATTAGTGGAGCGTTTGTGGTTAACCGGCACACTAACATGGGACTGATAATGTGTGGCAAAGGGTAACTTAATGTTTATCATAGATTGGTGGAGCAGGTGTGGTTAACCGGCACATCAATTAGGTGATAAAGTTAAGGGTAGCAAGTTAATTTGCATGGTTATTCACACCTTGTTTGTGATCCTCGGCATCCCAGTCACAAACTTGAGAGGGCACAATCGAGATTCAAACATGCCATTGAAAGTTTAATGTATCTCAAAAGATCTAGGAGTTTCAAATCCATTTAAAACTTAATTATATTTTGTTTTTCATGGTGGAAATTGGTAAATCGTCATTTACCTACCTTCAAATATTTTATAACTTGGATTACGGCATCCCTATTCCAGTTATAAATAGTTTGTTGGGTCCTAGCCTTAATATCTCATATTGGGTGTTATATATTAAGGACTTAAATCAACTAAACATGAATTTCTCCCTCATAAATGTCTATTTCAGACAACTATGGTGAAAGATGATATCCCACATGGCAATCAAGGTGAAAGATCAATCCCTTTGTTGTGCATTAATGGAACTAGAAATCATGCTTCACTTCCTCCACCTCCTCCAATAATTCTCCCTATCCCACAAGTTTCAAGACTTCAAAAGTTATAAGTCACTCAATCCCTATTGGCAAGCAAAGACTATATGTGCTTACATCATGGAGGTTAAGTCACATATTGGCAAGCCGGGAGAGTCGGGTGTCGAAGTCTCGAGGTAGCTGGCTGTTGACTTGGTTCTTCAGTCACTCCCTGATGACAGATCACGACATGACCCTTAGTGATCTTACCTATTTGCTTGATGTTGCTAAATCAACAATGATTTGGAGCATTGGTAAAGCAAATTAGATTGGAAGATCTATTTCCCAAACCTATTTGGACATTGACAATGGTGACATTCAAAGTCCATAAAAGCTTTCTCTTCCCAATAGAAAGGGAATGGCCATGGTCAAGTCATTTGACCAATGGTAAAGAGAAAGGCTAAGTAGTGTCGTAATTTACCAAATAAGGAAAGATTCTCATCACCCAAGTTTCACTTGGATAGAAACTTGGAATCATGCAAGTTGTGTTGTGTGATGAATGAGAATTTTCATCTTTGGGAAATTAAGACTTAGTCCTTGCTTACATGTATATGTGAGTAAGGTGAAGGACTAAAGGATTGGGTACACTTGGTTGTGCGCTGGTCAAGTCGACCACAAGGAATGATCAAATTATTCATCATGATTTACTAAAGTTTAGTAAATATGGTTATACTTACAAGTTTAAGTGTGATTTTGAAACATTGGAAAAGGTTCAATGTATGGCAAGACGAATGAGAAGAATCAAATTAGGCAGAAAGATAAAATTTTCTCCAATTTGAAAAGGTGGGAGAGTGCTTAAGTATCTTGGTTTATGGTTATCTTGGTGATTATGAAACCATATCACAATTGATCCTCTAAGGACACCTTAGTGCATTTGTTTGGCTAAGGAGAGGAATCATGGATTATTGAAATGGTTAAATCAAAAGATAAATCATACTTCGTTCCAAAATCAAATCTTAGAGTCATACTCCAAGATTGAGCCTTGAGTGACATAATCTTAAAAAGGTGTAAAACACTTGTCAAATGTAGAGTAAAATGTTTTCTACTCTTGTAAATTTGAGATTGGTAAGTTGTGATGTTTTAGATAAGACAAAGACCAACTAAGACCAATTGTGAGAAGTGTTTAACTTGATAAGAATCCGCACTAACTCTTGAATATTTGTTTTGTCAAGGAATGATTCTTGACAAAAGTGAATCTTATATGTCAAGAGGTTAGTGGAAGTCTTTAAAAATCTTGAGATGGTTTCAAGAACTAATCTGGAGTATTGTTAAACACTAGCCCACGACTTGAGGTTTGTAACCTATTGTGTTGACATATTCTTATTTATGTGCCTATTCCAGTTAAAGTTGACTATGCTTGTAAGTTCTATGAGTTCTCAATTGTTTGCATAACAATGTGGAAGCAATGGTAGGCCCTTGCTGCCAAGTGGCAAGAAATTAAGATTGAACAAGTTCAGTCAAAATGAGTTTGGGTTTGTCAGTAACCCTGTCTTGTGATTATGTTTTTGACAAATTCACATGGATAGGAATATATACACCATAAAAAATCTAAGTATCATAATGTTTCTCTCCGATCCATGAAAATGATGGTGAGGAAACGCTTTCACTAAGTAGATTTTAAGTAGATAGCAATTGTGATATTTGCATTCTCATGTCGTTAGTGGAGCATGTGTGGTTAACCGGCACACTAACTAGTGAGAATGGCAAAAGGTCTAGACAAACATGTGAGCTATCTAAGGAAAGGTGTATGATTTTGATAAAGTCTTATCAAAGCAATCTTGTATCAGAAATCTGAACTTTAGCAAGAAAGTCAATAAGGTACTGATTTCTAGAAGTCCAGTTGATTTCTGAGTACATGTCAAAGCTAGTGGGAGCATAAGTGTTGTGCTAGTAAGATAATAATCATTGCGCTAGTGGCAGCATGATTATTATGGTTAGTGTTGCAAGTCAGCAATGTTAATTATAGAAAACAAAAGGTTCAATTCGCTTTGAAAAGTTGTTTTGCTATAATTAAGGGAGAGGATTTATACTTCATTTCAATTCTAGAAGCTTAGATTGAGATTTTAATCAACTTTAGTCAAGGATATATATGAATGTTATGTTGGAATGGTTCAACATAAGGAAATTCTATATATGTTGCATATGTTGCATTCTCAAAATTCGATTATGATTACGGCATCCCTCTTCATAGTTCGAATTATGAGAACATGGCAAATAAAAATTTTTATAGCATGAATCGGGTCCCATATGCTTCGGGTATAGGATCGATTACATGTGCTATAATATTTATCCATTCTAAATTTTCCAAATGCCTAGGGCGTTGAGAGGGAAAAAGGAATAGAACTGGATTTGACTAAAATGATTAAACAATTGTCGAGGACAATCTGAGGTTTGCCAATGATTGGTTGCTCATGGACAATTGGAAGTATAGAGATAGGACCATATTGACATATTCTGAAAGGAGGCAACTCTTGTTCAGAAGTGATAGTCAAAATGGGAATATGGAATTTTCTCCATAGGTGGAAGTTATTCTTTGAATATGTGTAAGATTAGAGAAGTTAATGCAAGAAGGGTGTTCAAAGGAATGTACTTTGAATGTGAGACTTCGTTTCCATGGAATTGCACTCCATTGTAATACTTTGTAATATCTGTTGCCAAGTCTTTGTGACTTGTGTGCATATTAATTGTAGGGGGATCAGTGCATATAAGTTTAAAATCTAATAGATTATAGTAAATAGCAAGAGTTTGGTATTCTTACATTTACAATAAGGATTGGGATTGTGAAATGAGCATCATTGAAATATTGTCAATTGATCTGTTTCACAAATTAAGGATCATAAGACAAACATAGTGTGCATACTTGGAGTATGGCATAGCTATTGTTTAGACAAACATAGTGTGCATGCTTGGAGCATGGCATGACTATTGTTTTTATTCAAGTATTAAGTTGATAAATTGAAACATTATACAATGAATAATGAGTAATCAATATGGTGCTTAGATAAAAGGTGTTTTATTTACACTCAAAGTGTTGCGGCCATATAGGATCAGTATTATTCTTGTGTTTCACTTTGCATGTCTTGACTTGCCGACTAACTAAGTTATTCAAACCATCCACAGTCGATAATACATTGGAAGTAGGTATTAAGGCAAGACTGTCATGAAGTGGGTTTGTATGTAACACCCGATTCCTGGTACGCAGTTAATTCAAGCATTTCTTGTGTTTTTCTCTGGGACTCGACGAGTTGGAGGCCCAACACGTCGAGTAGAGTCGAGATCCGCGGACAGTTTAAGTGACCTACTCGACGAGTCGGAATACTGACTCGGCAAGTAGGTGCTGGTTGAGTGAAACCCTAAATCTGAGGGTTTGCACCCTATTTAAACACCTTATCTCAGCCTCCATCGCACTTATCACTCCCAGAAAGCAGTGTAACGAAACCCTAGCCGTTTTTGTGTGTTCTAAGGCCATTTTGGTACATTTGGTGGTTTGTGTAGCTTGGAGAAGAAGAAAGAAGCTTGATAGTTCGATTTGGGGCTTAGAGATTCAGGGATCTAGTTCCATTTTCAGCTCAATCAAGGTAAAATGCCCCTGTCTTGGTCTTCTATGTGTTTATTCATCTTTAGACTTGGGTTTTGGGCACATTTAGGGCTTTCCAAGCCATATGCGGATTTGGGGAGTGTTATATGAGGTCTTGACTTCATATTTGAGTCATTGGAAGGGTCTCATGGCATAAAGGTGCCAACTTTATGGCCATGAGAGCCCCATGCATCTTGTAGAGCACCTTTTATGGCTTTTTGAGCCAAAGCCCCAATGCATGTGCACCAAGTTTGGAGCTTTACGTATGAAATGGACATTAGGGGGCCAGATCTATGGTTTTGAGGTGTTAAGGCTCATCTAAATCGACTGTATAATGTTGGTTAAGGATGGACTCGCCGGGTTGTTCTTGGGACTCGGCGAGTCGCGGTGTAATGACCACCAAATCCTTTCTGTGGGACCGGTTGTTAGGGAGGAAAGTCCCGTAGATGTTTAGACGCGAAAAGGGACCTGGGAATCATGGGACTCGACGAGTGTATGAGCAGGCTCGGCGAGTCCAAGGCAATCTCCCAATCTTTGAAGATGGACTCGACGAGTTGTTCATATAACTCGGAGAGTCGTAGACGGACACATTCTTATGAGGGAGATGAGCTCGCCGAGTTCAAGGAAGAACTCGGTGAGTCGGATGAAGATGGTCCTGATGGTTTGGATGAAGGAGAACCCATCGAGTTCTTGCTAGACTCGACGAGTGAAGTCGGGGTTGGATTGGGTTAGTAGGGCATGGACTCGACGAGTTGGTAGAACAACTCGGCGAGTCAGGTCAATTGGGTGTTGACTTTGACCAATTTTGACTTTTCCTGGTTTTGGTATTGACCCTGGTTAGGGTTGTATGTTCTGTTCGATGACTTGAGGGTTGTCGTGTAGGGATTGAGGAGTCGAGGAGAGCCGACCTTCATGCCTATGACAGTTCAGACACTACGCGACATCGAGGTGAGTTACATTCTAGTAGAAGTGGGTCTAAGGCACCAAGGTCGGCCCACTAGTGATTGATAGTTGGGATGATTATCTCAGTGATAATTGTCTGGTCTGTTATTGTTGGATATGTGAGTATGCTAGTTTGTTAGATATGTGTGTATGCTATTTTGCTAGTTACTATGTTATGTGAGATAGTATCAGTAGAAGGGGACTAGTCCCCGATTCGGTCCCTAGGACCAATGTGTAGGCCCGACACCCCAGATATGTCTGACAGCATGATTATGATATGATATTATGTGTTAGTAGTAGGGGGGTGAAATAGTCCCTGGGTTCGGTTGAGATAGACTGGAGGGTAGGTCAGCACCCCAAAATAGCTTGACATGGGTAGGTCAGCACCCCAGAATGCTGTGACATGGGTAGGTCAGCACCCCAGAATGGCTTGACATGGGTAGGTCAGCACCCCAGAATAGCTTGACATGGGTAGGACGGGCGCCCCAGAATTGCCCGGCAGTATGAATACTATGTTATCGTATGGTATGTGGTATGATGGGGGAAGTCACTAAGCTTCGTGCTTACAGTTTCAGTTTTGGTTTCAGGTACCTCTTCGTCCAAGGGGAAGGAGTCGGCGGTGTAGCAGCGCATCACACACATACACATATGATTTCCGCTTAGAATTTTCTGGTAATGTAATCTGATGTTTTGTTATTCCAGATGATTTGGTTTTGAGACATGATATTATAGCTTTATGTATTGACATGATTTTGGCAACCTTTTGATGAACCATTTTATAAATCACCTAATCAAAAGTGAAATTTTTGGCCCTGGATTTTGGGATGTTACATTGTAGATGTCTAAGGTGTTGGACATAGCATAAGTTGCTACAACATTCATGAGTGCTCATAAGTTCTGAGTATTGGATTAAACCCACGCTCATTTGAATCACTTCATGGATTTTATCACGAGTGAATCATGAGACGATAATATCTTATATTCTTCAAACCTAGAGATATGAGTTGTTGACTATGAGTTGGTTATACATTGATTGCACGAAAACGCATTGGTAACTCGATGTTATAAAACGTGCCTTTGTGTATGATTCAACAAGTAGTTAGTAGAAGAATATGAGTCAAAGTTTATCCATTCCTTTTACCCTTAAAGGGATAAAAGCGATATCTGTGGGCCCCCTCGATGATTTACTGATGACACCCTAAGTGCTTGGCCAAGCCTGGACTGATTTGCTTTGTTCAATTAGTAGGTCGTCATAAATCAGAAATCGGGAAACAATAAATGGACAGAGAGAATGATTATAATAAATGTCTCAGTCCATATGATATCTAGAATGGAGGAATATATGATCACTTATCTAATCGACGCGCAAATTATTTGTTCTGAGTTCGACAGCGGCTTTTAAGAGCTACAATTGCTAGTCGGGTTATGAAGTCGTACTCGCAATAATAGTTATTAGACTTATCCAAGTGGGAGACTGTTGGATTAGTGTCTAAGTCCATAACTATAATTGGTATATACTTGACCCGACCCGGCATGGTCCATTTGGGTTGCATGGCATCGGGCCATTTGGATAGACCTTTTGTGAGAAGAGGATATTTGTAACATATTAATATATTATAAGTTCTAATATATTAATATGAAATCATATTATTTAATTAGTATTGATCAAGAATTAATTTGGAATTAATTTAGTGATCAAAAGAGACTAATTAAATATATGGGGATTGATTGTGTAAATAATTCATTCTTATATATGTGGGCTTATGATCCATGATTCCTTATGTTGGGTTTAACCCATGTGGTGACCCATGGATACTCCATGGAGGTTAAAACCAATGGAGCATAAGGAATGGGTAAAGTCATGGGTTACATGTTGTAACCCTAATGTGCACACTATATAAAGACCCCATTGGTTGGTGAAATCGGCACTAGTGCATACACAAGAGGGTAAGCCGATTTCTATAGTGAAGTATCTCTTCTCATGGTTATTCCAAGTTGTTTTGATGTTGTGTGAACCATTTGAGGTGTTACACTTGGGGCACTAGGCTCTTGAGCTCCATGGAATCAAGCTACAACAAAGAGGTATGTAATTCTACTAGATTTTATATTACATGTACTTTATATTATGATAGTTAGAACAATACTTTGGAAAATTGATATTTGCATGTATAATAGAGAAAACATAGATCCAAGGTATTTAGGGTTGCATGTACACCATAGGAGTGTTAGAATGCGCATAACCCAACAGTTCTGACATATAGAACAAAACCTGATCCCATATCAAGGTGAGATGCACCAAACCAAGAAACTGTTGGATTAATGTCTAAGTCCATAACTATATTTGGTATGTACTTGACCCGACCCGGCATGGTCCATTTGGGTTGCACTTCACCGGCACAATTTATATGGATAGTCTTTTGAGAATAGTATATTTATGATTTATATTAATATATTATAAGTTCTAATATATTAATATGGAATCATATTATTTAATTAGTATTGATCAAGAATTAATTTAGAATTAATTAAGTGATCAAAAAGAACTAATTAAATATGGACTCTTATATATATGGAATGGGTCAAGTTCATTTAGGTTGGGCTAAGCTTTTATGGATGGTCCATGAAGCTTTTAACCCATGGATCCTATGTAAATGAAAGGTCATGGGTATTAGGGTTTACATGGATGTAACCCTAATCCTCCATAATATATAAAGGGGTCATTGGCTCACAAAATTGGCACAAGTGTGTGAAAATAAGAGTGGGCCGATTTTAGTGTGCATACATATTCTCTCAAGTTCTTCCAAGGTGTTTTGGTGATTTGTGATTCCATTTGAGGCTTCCACACTATTGGGGCTAAGCTCTTAAAGCTTAAAGACATCAAGCTACATCACAAGGTATGTCATCTAACTTGAACTTTGTAGTATAGGTGCTTCATAATATGCTAGTTAGGATGAAACCTTGGAATAGTTAATATTTGCATGTATAATAGAGAAAACATAGATCCAATGTTTATAGGGTTGCATGTACACCATAGGAGTGTTAGAATGCTCAAAACCCAACAGTGGTATCAGAGCCATGGGTTGTTTTCTGTTATATTGATGCAAATGTTTTATTTTCAAGTTGAAAAAGAAAAGGAAAAAAAACATGACGTTTGTCAAATTTTAAGATAATTACTTGTTTTGTGAAAAACGAATTATTTGTAAAATTTGAATCATTTGTTATATGAGTTGAATTAGGTCAAATTTAGTAAAATATAAAATGATATGATTATTTTATTAGTTTTAAAAGTTTGATCTAAATGTTTTAAGGAGTTACATATTTTGTCATAAAATTTTGGAGCTCAAAAGTTTTTTTTAAAGTTGTGATCTTAAGGGTTTTTGAAACTTCCATAAGTTATGGATATGAAAGTTTTTTTTAAAAAAAAACAAAAAAATTTGATTCAAAGTTTTTATGGAGTTACAAAATTTGGTGTTAATGTTTTAAAGAATTCCATAACTTGTTCTTAAGTTATGGAACATGGAAAGTTTCATCATAAAACACCATTAATTCCATAAGTTATGGAATCCAAAGGTTTTCAAGAATTACAAAACTTGCCCTCAAGTTTTGGAATTTGAGAAAAGTTTTTTCAGAAAAAAAGAATTGAATTCTAAAACTCTTGGGTTCATAACTTAAACAATTAATTAAATGGTTTTAATTTTGAGTTTAATAATTGGAATTATGATGTTTTGTTGAATAGTTCAAATTAACTCTTATGGACTTTATTAATAGTTAATTAAAGCGTTTAATTAAAAGAGTATTATTAATCCATAAATATATTGTTTGAGTTTAATTAAATTAAAAGTCTAGTTTAATTAATAGATTAAACCACCAAGTATTTTAAATGTCTAAAATACACCTTTATACTATTATAATATTAAAAGTTTAATATATTATATGTATAAGAGCAAGTCGTCTTACCATTAGTAGGCCTCATTCACGAAGCCGGTCTATAAGGGGGTATAAGGTTACTGCCTATAAAATGGCAGTTTAATGGGTGTCCACTCTCACTCACCGCTTCCTTGACCGGTGGAGGGTCGTTAGCCGAACAGGTAGGACAAGGACTATAATTCTCCCTTCATTATAAGTATAATGATAAATACTAAGTAACTAAACACTTATAAATACCCAATCTTAGTTACTTAGGAAAATGTGAATAAGGTGCTAATCCATGAAATTACACTTTGCACTTTGTTTAAGCTGTTAGTGGAGCGTGTGTGGTTAACCGGCACACTAACCTGGACTTAACAAGGTAGGCAAAGGCTAACTTAATGTTTATCATAGTATCGTTGGAGCGTGTGTGGTTAACCGGCACATCGATTGAGGGGTAAATATTAAGGGTACCAAGTATATTTGCATGGTTACTTCACACCTTGTTTTGTGATCCTCGGCATCCCAGTCACAAAACCTGAAGGGCACACTCGAGATTGAAACATGCCATTGAAAAGTTCAATAAATCTCAAAAGAATCTAGGAGTTTCAAAACCAATTAAAACCTAATAATACATTTCGTTTATCTTGGTGGAAGTTGGTGAATCGTCATTCACCTACCTTCAAATATTTTATAGCTTGGATTACGGCATCCCTCTTCCAAGTTATAAAATAGTTTGTTGGGTCCTAGCCTTAATATATCATATTGGGTATTATATTAAGGACTTAAATCAACTACGTGAATTTCTCCCATTGTTGACGTCTGGTTTAGACAACAATGATCTTCCCAAACCAAGCTTTCCTAATGAATATGACTTCCCGAGTTTGGCTCATGGAAGTCATACTTCTCTTCCTCCACCTCCTCCAATTATTATCCCTAACCCACAAGTTCAAGGTCACTCAAGCCCTAATGGCAAGCAAGGTCTATGTGTGATCACATCTTAGAGATGAAGTCACATATTGACAAGCCGGGAGAGTTGGGTGTCAAAGTCTTGAGAAAGTTGAATGTTCAATCACTTTCTAAGTCACATAGTGAGTTCCTTTGGGACTAATATGAAACAGACTATGACATGAACCTTAATGATCATATCTATTTGTTTGGTGCTGCTGAATCAGCAATGATTTGGAACGATAGTAAAGCAAATTTGATTAGAAGATCAACTTCCCAAAAATTGATGGACAGTGACAATGGTGACACTGGAAATCCATAAAAAGCATTCTCTTCCCAATGGAAAGGGATTGGCCATAGTCAACCCGGTTGACCAAATGGTAAAGAGAAAGGCTAAGTCTGAGATAGTCCCATTACCAAAGGGTCCATATGTTTATTTTGCCAAAGGAAGGGGCGTTGATTGCAAAGCTGCCAAATTTACCTAAGGATGTTAAAGTCAATAAGTTTGACTCTACATCAGGTAGAGCCCATTATCTAACTCTGTTAAGTTCTATTCTGAGATCCTCATTACATGGTGTGACTGGGTCACATGTTGATGTTTTAAGAATCAAAGAATAGAGAGAAATCTTAAAGGAAGTATATGTTGATTCTGATCGCGAAGGTGGATTTCGATCGCATCAGAATTTTGAGCAGTTGCTTAAGAAGTTATGATATATTGCTAAGGAATAGATAACAACAATTTTCCATGTGGATTGTAAGGATAAGTTTTTCCGCAAAGTTTTAAAATAAAAGATAATTGTTTAATTTTATTTATTTGAAGTATCCTTACAATGGCATTTGTGGAAAATTGTTGCTTATATGATTCCACTGACATCAATATTGGAAAATGGATTTGATTCTTTCATTTGTGGTAGTGTCTAAATTTACCAAATCAGGAAAGTTCCTCATCACCCAAGTTTCAATTGGACCGAAACTTGGAATCATGCAAGTTGAATAGTATGATGAATGATAACTTTCAAGCATTGGAAAATCAAGACTAATTACTTGTTCACATGGATGTGTGAGTCAAGTGAAGGACTAAAGGGATCGAGTACACATTCTTGTGCACTGGTCATGTCCACCACAAAGCTCGTTAAGACTATTTGAATTACTAAAGTTTAGTAAATATGGTTATACTTACAAGTTTAAGTATAATTCTGAAACATTGGAAAAGTCTCACTGTATGGCAGAACGAATGGGAAGAATCAAATTAGGCAGAAAGATAAAAGTTTCTCAAATCTGAAAAGATGGGAGAGTACTTTAGTATCATGTTTGTGATCATCTTAATGATTTAGAAATCATATCACAATTAGTCCTCTAAAGTTGATCTTAGTGCATTCTTATGACTAAGAAGAGGAGTCATGAATTGTTGAAATGGTTAGATCAGGAATATGAGTCATACTTCGTTCCAAAACAATTCTTAGAGTCATACTCGAAGATTGTAACTTGAGTGACATATCTTAAAGAAAGGTTTAAAACACTTGTCAAATGTAAGAGTAAAAGTGTCCTACTCTTGTACATTTGAAATTGGTAAGTTGTGATGTTTTGGATAAAACAAAGACCAACTAAGGCCAATTGTGTGAAGTGTTTGTCTTGATAAAGAATCCGCACTATCTCTTGAATATTTGGCAAGATAGTCTTATATGTCAAGAGGATCGTGGGAGTCTTAAAGATCCTAAAAAGAATTTCAAGAACTAATCAAGAATAAAACCTGAGGTTCTTCACTAGCACACGACTTGAGGTTTATAACCTATCGTGTTGACATATTCTGTGCCCATTCCAGTTAAAGTTGGCTTTGCATAGGAGTTCTGAAAGTTCTCAATTGGTTGCATAACAACTTGGAAGCAATGGCAGGCCTTGTATTGCCAGGTGGCAAGAAGTTAAGATTGCATAAGTTCACTCCATATGAGTTTGGATTTGTCATTATCCTTGTCTTATGACTATGGTTTTGACGATTCACATGGATAAGAACACATACACCATAAAATCTAAGGGTCATAAGGTTTCTCTCCGATTCATGAAAATGATGGTGAGGAAACACTTCCACCAAGTAGATTTGAAGCAGATGGCAAAAGGTCTAAACAATTGAGACTATGATTATGACATCCCTTTTCATAGTTCTGAAATTGTTTAGACACACATGCATGCTATCTAAGGAAAGGTGTATGATTGTGATAAAGTTTTATCCAAGCATCTCGTATCAGAAATCTGAACTTTGGTAAGAAAGTCAATAAAGTATTGATTTCTAGAAGTCCAGCTGATTTCTGAGTACATGTCAAAGCTAGTGGGAGCATAAGTGTTATGCTAATAATCATCATGTTAGTGGGAGCATGATAATTATTGTTAGTGTTGCAAGTTAGCAATGTTAATTATAGAAAACAAAAGTTTCAATTCGTGAGGCTGTAGGGATTGAAAAAGTTGTTTTGCTATAATTAAGGGAGAGGATATACTTCATTTCAGTTCTAAAGGCTTAGATTGAGACCTTAATCATATTTAGTCAAGAATATATATATGAATTTCATGTTGGATTGGTTCAACTTAAGGAAATTCTATATATTGCGTTCTCAAAATTCGATTATGATTACGGCATCCCTCTTCATAGTCAAATTTTGAAAACATGGCAAATAAAAATATTGTAGCAAAAGACTGGTCTAGAATCATGTATTTATGTGAGACATCATGAATCATGTACCATTTGCTTTGGGTACAGGATCGATTGCATGTGCTATAATATTTTTCATTTCTAAATTTTTCCAAATGCCCAGAGGCACTAAGAAGGGAAAAGGTCTAGAATTGGATATGACTAAAATGATTAAGCAATTGTCGAGGACAATCTGAGGTTTACCAAAGATTGGTTGCTCAGGGACAGTTGGAAGTATAGTGCTAATTTTGGAAGGACCATATTGACAAGAGGCATCTCTTATTCATAAGTGATAGTGAAAAGGAGAATATGGAGTTGTCTTCATAGGTGGAAGTTATCTGTGTAAGATTAGAAAACTTAATGCAAGAAGCATGTCCAAAGCAATGTACTTTGAATATGAGACTTAGTTTCCATGGAGTTGATCTCCATTGGAATACCTTATAATGACTGTTGACAAGTCTTTGTGACTTTGTACATATTCATTATAGGAGGGTCAGTGCATATAAGTTTAAAATCTAAACAGATTTCGATAAATGATAGGAATTTGAAATTCTCACATTTCTTGATAAGGATTTGGGAGTGTGAAATTAGAATCATTGAAATTATGTTCAATTGGTTTATTTCAGAAAGTAAGGATCATAGACAAACATAGAGTGCATATTTGGTGTATGGCAAAGCTATTGTTTAAGAAAAACATAGTGTACATGCTTGGAGCATGGGACAACTAGTGTTTTTAATTCAAGTATAAAGTTGATAAAACCGAAACAATGAATAATGAGTAATCAGTATGGTGATAAATAAAAGTGTTTATTTATATTCATAGGGTTTGATACCATATTTGATTCATTTATTCTTGTGTTTCACTTTGCATGTTTTGACTTCCAGAATAACTAAGTCGCTCTTCCTGAATGATTAAGTTATTCAAACCATCCACAGTCGGTCATATATTGGAAGTAGATATGAATCAAGACTGTCATGGGTTGGTTTGTAGAGGTCCAAGTTGGTGGACAAAGTGGTGCTACAACACTCATGAGTGCTCATAAGTTCTGAGTATTGGATTCAACCTGCGCTCATTTGAATCACTTCATGGATTTTATCAAGAGTGATCATGAGACGATAATATCTTATATTCTTCAAACCTAGAGATATGAGTTGTTACTATGAGTTGGTTATACATTGATTGCACGAAAACGCATTGGTAACTCAATGTTATAAAACGTGCCTTTGTGTATGATTCAACAAGTAGTAGAACAAGCCATATGAGTCGAAGTTTATCCATTCCTTTTACCTTCGGGATAAAAGCGATATATGTGGGGCCCCTCGATGATTTAACGATGACACATGTGAGTGCTTGGCCAAGCCAGGACTGATTTGATTTGTTCAATCAGTCAGTCATCATAAATCGAAAATCGGGAAACATTAAATGGACAGAGAGAATGATTATAATCCATATCTCAGTCCATATGATATCTAGAATAGAGGAATATATGATCCCTTATCTAATGGACAAGTCATTGACAAGTTCAGAGTTCGACAGCGGATTTAAGAGCTACGATTGCCAGTTAGGTTTTGAAGTCATACTCAATAATAGTTTTAGACTTATCCAAGTGGGAGACTGTTGGATTAATGTCTAAGTCCATAACTATATTTGGTATGTACTTGACCCGACTCGGCATGGTCCATTTGGGTTGCACTTCACCGGCACAATTTATATGGATAGTCTTTTGAGAATAGTATATTTATGATTTATATTAATATATTATAAGTTCTAATATATTAATATGGAATCATATTATTTAATTAGTATTGATCAAGAATTAATTTAGAATTAATTAAGTGATCAAAAAGAACTAATTAAATATGGACTCTTATATATATGGAATGGGCCAAGTTCATTTAGGTTGGGCTAAGCTTTCATGGATGGTCCATGGAGCTTTTAACCCATGGATCCTATGTAAATGAAAGGTCATGGGTATTAGGGTTTACATGGATGTAACCCTAATCCTCCATAATATATAAAGGGGTCCTTGGCTCACAAAATTGGCACAAGTGTGTGAAAATAAGAGTGGGCCGATTTTAGTGTGCATACATATTCTCTCAAGTTCTTCCAAGGTGTTTTGGTGATTTGTGATTCCATTTGAGGCTTCCACACTATTGGGGCTAAACTCTTAAAGCTTGAAGACATCAAGCTACATCAAAAGGTATGTCATCTAACTAGAACTTTGTAGTATAGGTGCTTCATAATATGCTAGTTAGGATGAAACCTTGGAATAGTTAATATTTGCATGTATAATAGAGAAAACATAGATCCAAGGTTTATAGGGTTGCATGTACACCATAGGAGTATTAGAATGCTCAAAACCCAACAGAAACGTGTCACAAAAGCTTCACTTGGTCAGGAAGAAGACTGAATATGAATACACTCAGGTTGTATTTCCTCGAGAGCTAGTAAAATTTGGCTACAGTGAGTGAATTCAAATTCAAGAAATTATTGACAAACACAAGGGTATTCATTCTCAACAGGTGAAGTTAGCAATTCAATAGCTGCTCAATAAAGTCAAGAAGTTGAATCTTGTACCATCAGTTGGTCTATCTTGGCCATCCACCTCAGGGACAACAGGTACTCCTAGACAGTCCAAGAATACTAAGTTTCTTCTTCCCTACGGCACTTGGTACATCAACAACAAACTGCCAGTGGGTGTTGAACCAATTGAGTACATGTTCATTCGAGAACCAGAGCATGACATTTTCTATCTTGTCAGTCAAAAGCACATGTGCTTTCAATTCACTATTGATCTTCTTACGACTCCCACTAAACATTTGTTTCATCTTCCCAAGGAAGGACTTAGTCATTTTGAACTAGAAAGAGGATATCGTGTGTTGATATCTCTGGAGCTTAATGAAAGATTGGAAGATCTTGAAATTGTTGAATTCATATGGGTTAAGCATGAGTTCTTGAAAGAAGCTGACAAGTTCTATAATGGTTCTTCTGATGACTATGAACAAGAAGATTACTTTTGAGATCATCAGATATGGGAGATTGTAAGGTCACACCTTATGATCTGATGAGTCAAACACTCTACACCTTAACTGTCAGCGTGAACGTCTACATCAGCGTCAGTGTCACAAGTCTATCAGCGTTAGCGTATAGTCATATTATCTTATGTAACCTTTGTATATTTGGTAATGATACATATAAGAATAGAATAGATAACAGATCTGGTATCTTTGTTATGAAGATCGTTTCATAGTATAGATTAGATACAATCCCTTCAATTAAGGCATATACTTGTATATATTAGTATATATTCAAAATTAGGGTGAAACCCTAATGTAATCGTCTTGATGTCCGTCTTTGTGACAACCCGTTTTCTTGGTGAAAACAAACCCTTTCTTGGTGAAAGACAATTTAGAGAAGTCATTGTGTTCTTTACTTTCTGTTCTTTATTTTCTTAATAAATTTGCTTTTGTTCTTTGTACTTGATGTGTATCCGATCAATACAAACCTTCAGCATCTTACAAGTATCCTTCTTCACATCAACAACTATAGGAAGAATTCAAATGAAGATACAGAGGAGATTAGGAAGATCATCATCTGGTCTATGGAAAATAGAATAGTTTTTCTACAAGTGATGAAGACACCACCCTTAGTCTGAAGATCCGATATTGATCACAAAGTGGGAGAATGTAGAGTCTAGTTGTTGTGATATATCGAAGCTTATATAGTGGTCTTATTAGCAAACTGATTGTAAATATTGAATATATTCATGACTTCGATATGTATGTATTTTACTAGGCACTTATGTAGATTCACTTTCAAAGTCGAAGTACTAGTATATATTTTGCATCAATGAGTAATCTATAAATAAAGTAGGTATATAAGTAACCTGTAAACTTTGCTTTGTATGCATTGACCATATTCTCTGTGCAACTGTACTTGTACCCATTATGGATGATACGAGCTGAAACAAGATCTTATTCAGATTTATGTGTTCGTATTAAATCTGATTGCTTTATGATTGATTAAAACATTGTTCAAACATCTATTCAGAAATTAAACACAAAAAATGATGTGTACAATTTGAGTGTGATTATGTTTCAGATCTTGACAGGAAAAGCTATTAACGAATTTCCTCAATGGTTTATGGAAGAAGAAGATTGGGTGGGGCTTTTTTGATTTTTTTTCTTTATAGATAAAGAGAGAGAGAGAGAGAGAGAGAGAGAGAGAGAGAGAAAGAAAAGGGTGGGTCATTTCTTTTTAATATCTATTAAATAATTATAAAAATATTTAAAAAATCCATAAAAATAAGGAAAGAGGGTATATTAGTCTTTTTACTTTGGACAGGGACCAAAACTGCAATCAAACTTGCTGAAAATGACCACCAATCCAAAAGTTTAGTGGTTTGGACTTTATTCTTGAAAAAATGCAAACCACATGGACCATTTTGTAGTTTTTGTAAAAGTAAATAACTAAACATAAGTTTGATAAGAAAACAACAGTAACAATATAATATTGAAACAAACTAACCTAAATATGTTACTTTGCGCTTTGACAAGTGGCTACTATTATTGGTTTGTTCTCTATCCTACTTTTGCATCAACTCATTCATGTTCATGATAATCTCTCACACTTATTTTTTTTACGAAATACTTGATATTAAAAATCCCTTTACTGTAATGCTCTAACTGTAGGGACGAAAAAGGGTCGGTGGTGAGTGGGGTTGGTTGTCCTTGTTCCCAGACTCCTATGCTGTCTCATTCCCCAAACACATCCCCAACCCATCGGTAAAAACAAACTCATCGAAGAAAGAAAAAGGATTATAGAGATTCATAACTATTATTACATGAGTTTGAAAATAGGTAGTTCTACTACAGGAGAAGACAAAACATATAGTTAAAAAGTACTCCCAAATAAGGAAGTATTACCAATCACAACATACTACTGTAATGCCCGATTGATGGACGGGTTGGCCAATAAATAAATTCTCATTTACTATTTACTAAAAAGCATGTAAAATTCTGAAAACTTTCAATCTTTTTTATTCATTCTTTGGTATCTGGACACTAACATTTAGATGAAAAAATTACTAGTCTGATAGAAATGCCATTAATAGCAACATAATTTGACAAAAAATGACAATGTGTTGTGTATGTTTTCTATTTTCATAATTTTATAGTAATAAAAAAATAAACAATGCAGATGAATATTATTATGTGAAGTGGGAACATGCTAATTTTATGAACTCAAAATCATAATTATGTATATGATATTCTCTTCCACTTCCTCACAAACCTAAAGGAATGAACCAATTTCACTCACGGATAAAAAAATGGGCAAATATTTAAAAATCTATCAATTTTTGGTTTACTAATCAAATCTATATTTTAAATGAACAGAGCATACAACCACTTCAAATCCGCAACATATATTTCTAAGCCAGCCAAAAAAAATAACATAGCATATATCTTATTCAAATCATGTATTAGGGAACACAATGATGACTATGCATATCTTCTTTGTGTTTTTTCCTTCATATCGAATTAGATCAAAGAATTCATACACATACATAGTGTTACACATTGGAGACTAGAGTACATATATGCTTGTATAACCCATAATTCTTTTTATTTTAACTTATATACAGATACATATACACAACTATATCAGGATGTAAAAGCTAAACTGAATACAAGCTTAACTTTTATGTTCTTCCTCTACAAAATTTATAGAGAGCCAAAATGCTGTGAATTTTATGCGGCTTCTTCCACAACTGCCGAACCCCCAGAGTGAGCTCCTTTTGCTTCGGTCATGTATGGGTATTGCTAAACTTTTCTTTAGGTGGAGGCCGTGTCAACCCATCCACATGGAGGAGACGACATTTCTCTTTGACAAAGGACTACACAGGGCGATTGAGGACATCATGGTTTGCGGTGGCCCTTTCTTTGGCGATATACAGTGGCGAATTGCTTCCCTTCCCATTAGGTTTGGTGGTTTGGGCTTGTACTCGGCAGTAGAGGCTTCCTCATATGCTTTTGTGTCCTTAAGGGCTCAGTCTTGGGTGTAACAATCCCACATCTTGCGGGATAGCATTATATGTAGTATGGATTCTTATTATGCTTGTGCCTTGTCTTTTCTTCATAACAAGCTTATGGGCATTGAATTTAGCAATTTCACTATTAAAGACACCTCCCCCTAAATCCGAACATACGTTGGCAATTGTTCTTTTAGTAAAATTGTCGAAGATATGGAAGTTCATTTCGACATGACTGTACGGCAGAAAGCAGTTTTCGAGTGCTTACGAGCACCACATGCTCAAGATTTTCTTCTAGTTATCCATGTAGATGGGCTTGGCCAACATATTTCTCGTGTGGAGTATCGCATAGTCTTTCAATATAGGCTCATGATCCCTATATTTCCAGCTGACGAGATGTGTCCGGTATGCCGCAAGGCATGTTTGGACTCTTTTGGAGAGCATGCGGTTCATTGTAAAGAACTTTGGGATTCAAATACCGACATGATATGGTTACAGATGCTTTATTTGACATATCTAATTGTGTTGGGGCTTCCACCAAGAAAGAGGCACCTGTAAATTATTTGACTAACCCGACAGAAGGAAGACTAACCCTTAGACCAATTGATATTTTGGTTTTTGGATGGGTTGGAGGGAAAAACGCTTGTGTGGACCTTATAGGGGTATCCCTTCTTGTAGTCTTGAGCGTTGGGGGGTTTCAGGGTGGGACATGCTGCTTTAAAAGTTCCCACATGCAAAGTCACAAAACATGAGAAATAATTCTTGGAAAATCAACACATGTTCATACCATTTGCGTTTGATACGTTTGGTTTCCTCGCATCGGACGCGATGAAGATTCTTAATAGAGTACAATGGATCATGCACAACAACATTATATTCCCTGGATCTATAGATGTAGTCTTCAAAAGAATTGATTTTATCATACAAAAAGGTTTAGCGGCGTAGCTTCTTGCTTGTTTGCCTTCTCATTCTTTGTATTGTGATAACAAATTTATGTGAAATGAAGAATCACATTATTAACTAAAAAAACTTTTAATTTATAGCTTAAAGTATCAGGTTAATCTAGGAAATTACATATGATATGAAATTAAATAGAGTAATTCAATATATAACATCCACTAGAAGCCTTAAATAGAGCTTATTAATCTTATTTTTAACAAATAGAGATTGAAATGCATAGAGAGGGGGAAGGAGGGAGAGCTTACTTTCAGACTTTGAGACTTGGTTACTAGACCAGTAGCGGCGAGTGGCTAAGTAGTAACTAAAGGTCGTAAAGATGAGAAATGAGTCCCTCATTGTCTAATGAAGACACACACACACAAAGATATATATATATATATATATATATATATATATATATATATATATATATATATATATATATGTGTGTGTGTGAGAGTTTGGTCGTATAACAATCAAATTAGGTTAGAAAAAAGGGGTTTTTTAATTTTGAGTTTTTCTATAAATATCGAAGAAAAATAAACAAATTAAGAGGTTTTGACTAGAAAGATACTATACATGATGAATAAAATTGCTATTAATTTCTCAGTGACGAACTATTGTTACAGTTTAGAAATGAAAAATCCAAATGTAAACCCCCTTTGATACATCAATTTAACTCTCGTCTACCCCTTTAACTTTCATTGTCACTAGACGAACCCAAAATTGAAAGTCTAATATATATGTTTGTGTAAAGGAATGAAAAAGAGAAAAGTGGAGTTGATCGTTGATGAAGGAGAGGAGCCAAGCACTTCTTGTTTGTGAGGGAGAGGGGGACAAGCATGCAGGGGAAGGCATCAAATGATGACGTTGGCAAGTGGAATCCGACATCGGTCGTTTGAAGGGTACAAGAGCAAAATATGATGCCAACTAAGGTTAAGGATCATGTGTTTGTGTGGAGTGAGAAGATGGACTTATGCATTGTTAACGTTTCTTGATTAATTTTAGGGTGGGAGCCAAAACACAATTCTAATTTTTTGGACGGATAAAAAAGAGCCAAAGCAAAATTTTATTTTTTTGGAGGGATCTTGACCCTTCACTTCCGAATGTCAAAATAGAGCCATATTTTTTTTTTTTTAAATATTTTAGTAATATTATAATTTTTTAAGTTTTATTTTAATTTGGAAGTATATTTATAAAATTAATGTATGATTTTTTTTATAACTTTCCTCTATACTTATAAGATATCTTTTTATGTTTATTAAAATTAAAGTGTAGTTTTCTATTAATTGTTATTTAATTATTATAATTTATATTGAGATTATATTTTATCATATCAGTATTATAATTTTTTTGTAAATATGAGTTATGGGTTTTACGTTCAAAATTCAACACTTTTAAACATTTAAGTTTCACAAATCCAACACATTTTAGAAGTGTTGCTATTTTCAATAAAATATGCAGCACTTGAAGATACGGTGTTGCATCATATATGTTATGCAACGCTTATTCAAAAAAAAAATATACTATTTTTGCATCATGAGCAACACTTTTTAAAAATGTTGCTTCAAAATTGTTGCTTTAGGCTCATTTTGTACTAGTGAACGCTTCAAAAGTTTTGCCTTTTGATCTCAATAAATAGACATGTAAATATTGGCTTGATATGTTAAAAAACGTAATGAAATATATCTGACCTCTTATTGCGAGTATTTTATTAAGTTCATAGATATTTGAGTCAATAAGTTCAAGTAATGATGTAAATTGTTTAACGCTTAGAAAAGGTTTCTTAGTAAACATAAATTTTATAGAGTTTTTGCATTTATCAAAATCTTTATTGTTTACCTTTATCATACCTTTAGTTTGAATTTTATCAATAGTTTTAATATTTGTGTGTGCTAAACATATATGCCAAAAACAAATTAAGCAAGCGATATAATCACAAAACATAATTTCATTCACTTCAAAATTGGTTACATCATTTCTACTGGTACTGCCACTATCACTGGAAGTACCTCCACTGTCATTATCACTTACACTAGCACTAAAGCTATCACTATACTCAACATCCAAAACATAAATACCATGCCCAGATCCACCATGAAATCCACCATATTTATTTAGGTCAATTTGATACAATCACCACATGTGAATGGCTTGACTAACAATGAAGTCGTTATTGTTAAACTCCACATGACCATTCTCTATTACCAACTTGTAACCATTCTAGTCAAAATTATCAGCAGATACAAGTCCATTCGAGATACCAAGAACATGTAACACATCTTGAAGAGTGACTCCACAACCATGAAGAAACTTCAAGACTACCATGCCAATTCAAAAAACCCTCACTCTATGACCATCAACACACCACCATGATTCCTTTAGACACAAGAGCATTAGTACGGATGTTCGACTCATTTCCGCAAACATTAATTTTATCTCCATAATCCATAAACCACCCTCAAGTTGTAGCTTCTTGAGCAAGAGAAGACATTATGTTGATCCCTTTACAGCCCACATTTTCTACCAGGTAGGTGAGATCCTCAAAAACATTTGTGGATTTGGTTGAAGGCCTGGATTTCCACATGCTACACTCCCATTTATATTGGCCAGTTTCTCCGTAGATGTGGCACTTTCCGATTTTCTTTAGCTACTTGTTGTATTGTTGATAATTAATGCTTCTTGAACTCCTTCTTCGTAGGTGTCAAGCCTTTCTTTTTGTTGAACCCATTCTTAACCTTATGGCAGAATATCCACTAGAAACATGGTATACACTTTATCCAACTTTACCTCTCTTGACCCAGTTTCACATTTCGTCATCAATTCTGAGGTGCTTCATAATATCATCCAAGGAGTAGTCCTTGGATTTATAGATCATCCTTTTTAATAAGTCTTTACATGGTGGAGGCAACTTTGTGATGATTGTGAAAACTTGAAAGAGCTCATTTAGAGCAGTGGAAAGCGAAGTCAGTTTGTTGATCTCTCATCGACCATATGAAACTTCAAGTGCTTAGAACAATATACTTGTTGGTAACTTCTTTATATGTCTTGTACTTGATGTGTAAGGATTTCCAAATCTCTATGAGATCTATGACCGACATGTATAGATCATAGGGGTGGTCAGATGGGGAGTTTTGTATGTGACCAAGACATAAGTGTTCAGACTCTCTACGTAGAGCTCCCACCTTCTCCATTTCAGAAATTGCTTTCTGATCTGGCTCCTTTCCCACTTTGGTGATCGGATCTGCTTGAAGGGGGTAATTCTTGATCCAAAACATAGCCAGGCTTTAGCACATCAAATAGAAACTTGACATTGTCAGCCCAATGATTGTATTTTTGACCATCGAAATGATCTATTGTGACGAACTCTTGGTAAATTAGTTGATCCCTTTACAGCCCATATTTTCTACCAGGTAGGTGAGATCCTCAAAAACATTTGTGGATTTGGTTGAAGGCCTCGATTTCCACATGCTACACTCTCATTTATAGTGGCCAGTTTCTCCGTAGATGTGGCACTTTCCGGTTTTCTTCAGCTGCTTGTTGTATTGTTGATAATTAAGGCTTCTTGAACTCCTTCTTCGTAGGTGTCAAGCCTTTCTTTTTCTTGAAGCCATTCTTAACCTTATGGCAGAATATACACCAGAAACATGGTATACACTTGACCCAACTTTACCTCTCTTGTCCCAGTTGCACATTTCCTCATCAATTCTAAGGTGCTTCATAATATCATCCAAGGAGTAGTCCTTGGATTTGTAGATCATCCTTTTTAATAAGTCTTTACATGGTGGAGGCAACTTTGTGATGATTGTGAAAACTTGAAAGAGCTCATTTAGAGCAGTAGAAAGCGAAGTCAGTTTGTTGACTAAGACATGGAGCTCATGTACTTGCTCCATGATTGGTTTCTCATCGACCATATGCAACTTCAAGTGCTTAGAAACAATGTACTTGTTGGTAACTTCTTTATATGTCTTGTACCTGAGGTGTAAGGATTTCCAAAGCTATATGAGATCTATGACCGAAATGTATAGATCATAGGGGTGGTCAGATGGGGAGTTTTGTATGTGACCAAGACATAAGTGTTCAGACTCTCTACATAGAGCTCCCACCTTCTCCATTTCAGAAATTGCTTTCTGATCTGGCTCCTTTCCCACTTTGGTGATCAGATCTGCTTCAAGGGGGGTGATTCTTGATCCAAAACATAGCCATGCTTTTGCACATCAAATACAAACTTGACATTGTCAGCCGGATGATTGTAGTTTTGACCATCGAAACGATCTTGTGTGACAAACTCTTGGTAAATTAGTTGAAAGTTTGAAGTGGATATCTCAGTTTCCATTAGTTCTTAAAAATTTAATCACAAATAAAAAACTTTAATATTGGTGTTTGTCAAAATATATAGACAACAAATCGAACCAAAAAATTATATTGAGAATTATATGTCGAAAGTTGCGAGTAATAGATCCAAATATTATTAAATAGTTACCAAGTTTCGGCGAGAACCAGATCGATCATTCGAGATAATACTTGATTATAAGAAAGAAAGAAGGAAGATTGACATGTTATGGGACGAAATTAAAATACAAAAAAATAATATAAAACCAACAATGAGTTACTGATCTTCCACTGGTAAAATGATTGCACGGAAGAAGCTCTTTTCCTTAAAGGTTATTATGTCGATATATGTCTGTAACATTCAACATGTACATGCAGAAAAACACTTAACACTTAAGGTCACATGTAACCTATAAGGATCTATGTCTTCACAATTGAAAGTAGCATACTATAAACATGAAGAACCCTAAAAGAACCCTAATATATTCGAAATTATTAGATCTAGGGTTACATACCTTTGAATTGTTGTAGTAAACAATTCCTTGAATCCCTTCCTTTGTAGATCTTGGAAAGCAAGCACCACAATTATGATGCCTCTAATGGCTCACTCCCAAAAGTCTAGAAACCCAATAATGAAGAGCATAGAGAGATAGAATGTAACACCGTAAATTTACAAACAAAATTTTCATTTTAAAAATCACATAAATCTCATAAACATAGTTCACAAATCTCCAAAATGACAATTTGTCAAAAACACATGTTCATAAATTGTTTAAACACAATCCAAGATCCTTAAAACATAACTGCGCCTCGTGTGTACAATCAAGTCGGTGCCTTCCCGTGATCCTGAGAAGTATCTGAAACACATAGCACATAACACGGTAAGCATGAAGCTTAATGAGTTCCCCAAAATAGCACACATAACTCATTAGCCTCTCATGGCTATATCTCAAATAAGACCCTCCGGTCATTGTGTCTCAGTGGAACCCTCCGGTCCCACAACTCGGGTGGACCCTCCGGTTCTAACTCAGTAAAGCTCAAAATAATACACATCATAATGCAGGATGTCACAATACTCAATATAAACACACAAGACCCTCAGGTCAAACAAAATCACCACTCAAGGTAAGTATAGTGAGAAGACTCACCTTGTAAGCAAGCAAATAAACCTCGTACACGAATCACCGATATAGCCTCCGCCTAACACATATAATAATTATCTCTAATTAACACTTCAATCACGACTCTAAATAAACCAAAGGCTATTCTCTCTTTCTAACTCTTGGAATGGGTAAAAGACCATTCTACCCCTCCATGGTCTCCATAATCCATGTCTTGACCAAACCTTAAAGTCAACTGAAATCAACACTCGATTCAACAGTCCATGTTGACCCGACTCGTCGAGTGCATCTCTATGACTCGTCGAGTTCCCTATTTTCTTCGGAAATGTCACGAAAATCTATCTTAACTCGTCGAGTTGTCTTATCAACTCCCCGAGTTACTCATGTCCAGACTCATTGGGGAAAACCCTAGTTGACTCATCCAGTTGGCTCATTAACTCGGCGAGTCCCTTAAGTCTCTTTTCTCATTCAAACGTTTAAGGCAAATTCACAACCCCAAACTCTAGATCTAGCCTCCCAAGGCTGAGATACCACGTAAAGCTACAATCTTTACGTCCATGCATGGCAGTTAGGGCTTGAAATGCCAAAACAAGCTCCATTTAGGGTCTTAAGCATAAATGCTTCTCTAAAGTTGGATAAAGCTGGGACCTTTGGACTATAGGGACCTCACAAGGTCCAGATATGAAGTCCCAATCACTTCGTAAGTTCAACACACTCAAAGTCTCAAAGAAAGATGGAAAAAGCCCTAAAACTCCATGAAAACGAGATGTAATCACAATAAAGAGCAAGGTGGAGACTTTTTACCTTCAATAGAAGGTCAGAAGCTATAGATAAAATAACACCAGATCCAACAGTCTCTTCTCATTCCTTGCTTTGATACTCTACTCTTCTCTTCAAAAAGTGAACAAAAATGCCCAAAGATTAGCTCTCTTTCTCTCTTAGCTCAACATAGACGATTAGGGTTTCACACAAGGGAGTAAGGTGGCTAGTGACGCGGAAATGATGGCTTAAGGTCCTTTAAATAGGACCCAACCCCGAAGAGTTAGGGTTTCCTCTCACAGTGCCAACTCGGTGAGTTGGTCCCACTGACTCGTCGAGTTGGTCATAAAACCCACGTGGCCAATCTGCCTCTACTCGACGAGTTGGGGCATCCAACTCTTCGAGTTACTCAATCAACTCATAAATAAATATATACCTATTATACCTGGGAGTCGGGATGTTACAATTCTCCCCCACTAGAATCAAACCTCTCCCTCGAAGTCATGCTCCGGAAACAATTCTGGGTACTGCTCGTGCATCTCGGACTCCGGCTCCCAAGTCCACTCGGATCCCCTACGGTGCTCCCACTTCACCTTAACCAATCGCACCTCCTTGTTCCCCAGGGCCTTAAATTTTCTATCCAAAACTCCTGTCGGTATCTCAATGTAATTCATGCTCGTATCTACCTGAATGTCCTATAAGGGTACCACCGCCGTCTCATCGGCTACACACTTCCTCAACTGAGACACGTGGAAGGTGTTATGAATCTGGCTCAACTCTGCTAGTAGCTCCAACCGATAAGCTACCTTCCCCACTCTGACGGTCACTCTGAAAGGACCGATATATCTAGGACCCAACTTTCCCCGCTTCCTGAATCGGATCCCCCCTTTCCACGGGGATACCTTCAGGACGACAAAATCTCCAACCTGGAACTCTAGCTCGAATCTTCGTCGGTCTGCGTAACTCTTCTGGAGACTCTAAGCTGTCAGTAACCTCTGTCTGACCTGCTGAATCTGCTCAGTCATCTTAAGCACTATCTCAATGCTACCCATCACTCTCTTCCCTACCTCTCCCCAACAGATGGGAGTCCGACACCACCTCCCATATAAGAGCTCAAAGGGAGGCATACCAATACTAGAATGATGGTTGTTGTTATAAGAAAACTCAGCCATGGGCAAATAGGCATCACAACTTCCTTCGAAGTCCATAACACATGCACTCAGCATGTCCTGAAGCGTCTGAATCGTCCGCTCACTCTGCCCGTCTGTCTGTGGGTGGTATGCGGTACTGAAGTGCAATCGGGTACCCAAATCCTCATGAAACTTCTTCTAGAACCTGGAAGTAAAACGCACATCCCGATCTGACACTATCGATGTCGGCACTCCATACCGTGCCACCACCTCTCTCACATAAATCTCGGCCAATTTCTCTGCAGAAGAGCTCTCACTGATAGCAAGGAAGTGAGCACTCTTCGTCAACCGGTCCACAATCACCCATATCGCGTCGACACCTTGCGCGGTTCTCGGTAATTTGGTGATAAAATCCATCGATATTTGTTCCCACTTCCACTGGGGAATCTCTAGAGGTTGTAACGTGCCATGTGGACGCTGCCTTAACCCAGTGACAAGTTAAGCACCTCTCGACTACCCATGCCACATCCCTCTTCATACAGGGCCACCAGTAATCTCTCTTCGCATCCAAATACATCTTAGTGGCTCCTGGGTGGATCGAGAATCTAGATCTATGTGCCTCCTCCATTAGTATGCACCGAGCTCCACGTGTATAGGGCACCCAAATCCGTCCACAGAAAGTCATAAGCCCCCGACTATCCATCTCAAACTTACAAACCTGCTCGATCACTTGCTCCCTCTTGAGGTTCTTTAGTCTCACACCTCTACCTGAGTCCCCCCGATGGTATCTAGGACTGGAGTCATCACCATCATCCTCATACACATGTCTAGAATCAGAGCACTCTCTGATCAACGGCTCAAGGCATCAGCTACCACATTATCCCTGCCTGGGTGATATAAGTGTTGGATTAATGTCTAAGTCCATAACTATATTTGGTATGTACTTGACCCGACCCGGCATGGTCCATTTGGGTTGCACTTCACCGACACAATTTATATGGATAGTCTTTTGAGAATAGTATATTTATGATTTATATTAATATATTATAAGTTTTAATATATTAATATGGAATCATATTATTTAATTAGTATTGATCAAGAATTAATTTAGAATTAATTAAGTGATCAAAAAGAACTAATTAAATATGGACTCTTATATATATGGAATGGGCCAAGTTCATTTAGGTTGGGCTAAGCTTTCATGGATGGTCCATGGAGCTTTTAACCCATGGATCCTATGTAAATGAAAGGTCATGGGTATTAGGGTTTACATGGATGTAACCCTAATCCTCCATAATATATAAAGGGGTCCTTGGCTCACAAAATTGGCACAAGTGTGTGAAAATAAGAGTGGGCCGATTTTAGTGTGCATACATATTCTCTCAAGTTCTTCCAAGGTGTTTTGGTGATTTGTGATTCCATTTGAGGCTTCCACACTATTGGGGCTAAGCTCTTAAAGCTTGAACACATCAAGCTACATCAAAAGGTATGTCATCTAAATAGAACTTTGTAGTATAGGTGCTTCATAATATGCTAGTTAGGATGAAACCTTGGAATAGTTAATATTTGCATGTATAATAGAAAAAACATAGATCCAATGTTTATAGGGTTGCATGTACACCATAGGAGTGTTAGAATGCTCAAAACCCAACAGTGGTATCAGAGCCATGGGTTGTTTTCTGTTATATTGATGCAAATGTTTTATTTTCAAGTTGAAAAAGAAAAGGAAAAAAAACATGACGTTTGTCAAATTTTAAGATAATTACTTGTTTTGTGAAAAACGAATTATTTGTAAAATTTGAATCATTTGTTATATGAGTTGAATTAGGTCAAATTTAGTAAAAGATAAAATGATATGATTATTTTATTAGTTTTAAAAGTTTGATCTAAATGTTTTAAGGAGTTACATATTTTGTCATAAAATTTTGGAGCTCAAAAGTTTTTTTTAAAGTTGTGATCTTAAGGGTTTTTGAAACTTCCATAAGTTATGGATATGAAAGTTTTTTTTTAAAAAAACAAGAAAATTTGATTCAAAGTTTTTATGGAGTTACAAAATTTGGTGTTAATGTTTTAAAGAATTCCATAACTTGTTCTTAAGTTATGGAACATGGAAAGTTTCATCATAAAACACCATTAATTCCATAAGTTATGGAATCCAAAGGTTTTCAAGAATTACAAAACTTGCCCTTAAGTTTTGGAATTTGAGAAAAGTTTTTTATGAAAAAAAGAATTGAATTCTAAAACTCTTGGGTTCATAACTTAAACAATTAATTAAATGGTTTTAATTTTGAGTTTAATAATTGGAATTATGATGTTTTGTTGAATAGTTCAAATTAACTCTTATGGACTTTATTAATAGTTAATTAAAGCGTTTAATTAAAAGAGTATTATTAATCCATAAATATATGGTTTGAGTTTAATTAAATTAAAAGTCTAGTTTAATTAATAGATTAAACCACCAAGTATTTTAAATGTCTAAAATACACCCTTATACTATTATAATATTAAAAGTTTAATATATTATATGTATAAGAGCAAGTCGTCTTACCATTAGTAGGCCTCATTCACGAAGCCGGTCTATAAGGGGGGTATAAGGTTACTGCCTATAAAATGACAGTTTAATGGGTGTCCACTCTCACTCACCGCTTCCTTGACCGGTGGAGGGTCGTTAGCCGAACAGGTAGGACAAGTACTATAATTCTCCCTTCATTATAAGTATAATGATAAATACTAAGTAACTAAAGACTTATAAATTCCCAATCTTAGTTACTTAGGAAAATGTGAATAAGGTGCTAATCCATGAAATTACACTTCGCACTTTGTTTACGTTGTTAGTGGAGCGTGTGTGGTTAACCGGCACGCTAACTTGGACTTAACAAGGTAGGCAAAGGGTAACTTAATGTTTGTCATAGTATCGTTGGAGCGTGTGTGGTTAACCGGCACATCGATTGAGGGGTAAATATTAAGGGTACCAAGTATATTTGCATGGTTACTTCACACCTTGTTTTGTGATCCTCGGCATCCCAGTCACAAAACCTGAAGGGCACACTCGAGATTGAAACATGCCATTGAAAAGTTCAATGAATCTCAAAAGAATCTAGGAGTTTCAAAACCAATTAAAACCTAATAATACATTTCGTTTATCTTGGTGGAAATTGGTGAATCGTCATTCACCTACCTTCAAATATTTTATAGCTTGGATTATGGCATCCCTCTTCCAAGTTATAAAATAGTTTGCTGGGTCCTAGCCTTAATATTTCATATTGGGTGTTATATTAAGGACTTTAGATCAACTATCTTGAATATCTCCCAAAAAGATGTCTGGTTCAGACATCTATGATCCTCCCAAATCTCTTGGAACTTCACTTCCTCCACCTCCTCCAACTATTCTCCCTAACCCACAAGTTCAAGGTCACTCAAGCCCTATTGGCAAGCAAGGTCTATGTGTGATCGCATCTTGGAGATGAAGTCACATATTGTAAAGCCGGGAGAGTTGGGTGTCAAACTCTTGAGAAAGTTGGTGGTTCAATCACTTTCTAAGTCACATAGTGAATTCCTTTGGGACTACTATGAAACAGACTATGACATGACCCTTAATGATCTTATCTATTTGCTTGGTGCTGCTGAATCAGCAATAATTTGGAGCACTAGGAGAGCAAATTTGATTAGTAGATCAACTTCCCAAACTACCATGGACATTGACAATGGTAACGGATATCTAGAAAAGCCTTCTCTTCCCAAGTAAAGGGATTGACCATAGTCAACTAGGTTGACTGAATGGTAAAGAGAAAGGCTAAGTCTGCGATAGTCCCATGTACCATTCCCAAAGAGTCCCTATGTTTCTCTTGCCAAAGGAAGGGGCATTGATTGCGAAGCGACCTATTTACCTGAAAGATCATAAGGTTGATCAAGTCAAGAAGATTGACTCTACTTCAGGTAAAGTCCACTATCTAACTCTGTTAAGTTTCTATTCTGAGATTCTTGTTACATGATGTGACTGGGTCACATGTTGATGTTTTAAGAATCAAAGAAAAGTGAAGAAACTTAAAGGAAGTATATGTTGATTCTGATCGCGAAGATGGATCTCGATCGCATGGTTCTGTGATCAGAATTTTGAGCTGTTGCTTAGGAGTTATGATATATTGCTTAGGAATAGATAAGAACAAAGTTTTTCATGTGCTTTTGCACTGTAAGGATAATATTTCCGCAAAGTTTTTAAAATAAAAGGAAAAAAAAATTGATTTTATTTATTTTAAAATATCCTTACAATGGCATTTGTGAAAAGGAAAAAAAAATTGTTGCTTATATGATTCCATTAATAGCAAGAGTCGAAATATGAATTTGATTCTTTCATTTGTGGTAGTGTCTAAATTTTCCAAATAAGGAAAGATTCTCATCACCCAAGTTTCAGTTGGATAGAAACTTGGAATCATGAGAGTTGTATAGTATGATGAATGAGAACTTTCAAGCATTGGAAAATTAAGGCTAATTACTTGTTCACATGGATGTGTGAGTCAAGTAAAGGACTAAGGGATCGAGTACACATTCTTGTGCACTGATCAAGCCCACCCCAAATGTAACTTGAGTGACATATCTTAAAGAAGGTTTATTAACACTAGTGAAATGTAAGAGTAAAAGGTTTTCTACTCTTGTACATTTGAATTTGGTAAGTTGTGATGTTTTGGATAAAACAGAGACCAACTTAGGCCAATTGTGTTAAGTGTTTGTCTTGATTAGAATCCACACTATCTCTTGAATATTTGGCAAGAAAGTCTTATAGGTCAAGGAGACAGTGGGAGTCTACAAGATCCTGAAAGGGTATCAAGAAGTAATCAAGAATAAAACCTGTATTTCATCACTAGCACACAACTAGAGGTTTATAACCTATCGTGTTGACATTTCTGTGCCCATTCCAGTTAAGTTGGCTATACATTTGAGTTCTACATGTTCTCAATTGTCTGCATAGCTACTTGGAAGCAATGGCAGGCCCTTGAGCTGCTAGGTGGCAAGAAGTTAAGATTGCACAAGTTCAATCCATATGAGTTAGGATTTGTCACTAACCTAGTCTTGTGATTATGGTTTGACAAATTCACATAGATAAGAACACATACACCATAAAATCTAAGTGTCATAAGGTTTCTCTCCGATTCATGAAAATGATGGTGAGGAAATTCTTTCACTAAGTAGATTTTAAGTAGATTACAATTGTGATATTTGCAGTTCTCAAAGTCGTTAGTGGAGCGTGTGTGGTTAACCGACACACTAACATTGACTTATGAGAAATGGCAAAAGGTCTAAACAATTGAGACTATGATTACGACATCCCTTTTCATAGTTCTGAAATTATTTAGACACACCTGTGATCTATCTAAGGAAAGGTGTATGATTTTGATAAAGTTTTATCAAAGCATCTCGTATCAGAAATCTGAACTTTGGTAAGAAAGTCAATAAAGTATTGATTTCTAGAAGTCCAACTGATTTCTGAGTACATGTCAAAGTTAGTGGGAGCATAAGTGTTATGCTAATAATCATCATGTTAGTGGGAGCATGATAATTATTGTTAGTGTTGCAAGTTAGCAATGTTAATTATAGAAAACAAAAGTTTCAATTCGTGAGGCTGCAGGGATTGAAAAAGTTGTTTTGCTATAATTAAGGGAGAGGATATACTTCATTTCAGTTCTAAAGGCTTAGATTGAGACCTTAATCATCTTTAGTCAAGAATATATATATGAATTTCATGTTGGATTGGTTCAACTTAAGGAAATTCTATATATTGTGTTCTCAAAATTCGATTATGATTACGGCATCCCTCTTCATAGTCAAATTTTGAAAACATGGCAAATAAAAATATTGTAGCAAAAGACTGGTCTAGAATCATGTCTTTATGTGACACATCATGAATCGTGTACCATTTGCTTTGGGTACAGGATCGATTGCATGTGCTATAATATTTGTCATTTCTAAATTTTTCTAAATGCCCAGAGGCATTAAGAAGGGAAAAGGTCTAGAATTGGATATGACTAAAATGATTAAGCAATTGTCGAGGACAATCTGAGGTTTACCAATGATTGGTTGCTCAGGGACAGTTGGAAGTATAGTGCTAATTTTGGAAGGACCATATTGACATATTCTGAAAAGAGGCATCTCTTATTCAGAAGTGATAGTCAAAATGAGAATATGGAGTTGTCTCCATAGGTGCAAGTTATATGTGTAAGAATAGAAAACTTAATGCAAGAAGCATGTCCAAAGCAATGTACTTTGAATATGAGACTTAGTTTCCATGGAGTTGATCTCCATTGGAATACCTTATAATGACTGTTGACAAGTCTTTGTGACTTTGTACATATTCATTACAGGAGGGTCAGTGCATATAAGTTTAAAATCTAAACATATTTCGATAAATGATAGGAATTTGAAATTCTCACATTTTTCGATAAGGATTTGGGAGTGTGAAATTAGAATCATTGAAATTATGTTCAATTGGTTTATTTCACAAAGTAAGGATCATAGACAAACATAGAGTGCATACTTGGTGTATGGCAAAGCTATTGTTTAAGAAAAACATAGTGTACATGCTTGGAGCATGGGACAACTAGTGTTTTTAATTCAAGTATAAAGTTGATAAAACCGAAACAATGAATAATGAGTAATCAGTATGGTGATAAATAAAAGTGTTTATTTATATTCATAGGGTTTGATACCATATTTGACTCATTTATTCTTGTGTTTCACTTTGCATGTTTTGACTTCCATAATAACTAGGTTATTCTTCCGGAATGACTAAGTTATTCAAACCATCCACAGTCGGTCATATGTTGGAAGTAGATATGAGTCAAGACTATCATGGGTTGGCTTGTAGAGGTCCAAGTTGGTGTACAAAGTTGTGCTACAACACTCATGAGTGCTCATAAGTTCTGAGTACTAGATTCAACCCGTGCTCATTTGAATCACTTCATTGATTTTATCACGAGTGATCATAAGACGATAATATCTTATATTCTTCAAACCTAGAGATATGAGTTGTTACTATGAGTTGGTTATACATTGATTGCACGAAAACACATTTGGTAACTCGATTTTATAAAACGTGCCTTTGTGTATGATTCAACAAGTAGTAGAACAAGCCATATGAGTCGAAGTTTATCCATTCCTTTTACCTTCGGGATAAAAGCGATATCTGTGGTCCCCTCGATGATTTAGCGATGACACATGTGAGTGCTTGGCCAAGCCAGGACTGATTTGATTTGTTCAATCAGTCAGTCATCATAAATCGGAAATTGGGAAACAACAAATGGACAGAGAGAATGATTGATAATCCATGTCTCAGTCCATATGATATCTAGAATGGAGGAATATATGATCCCTTATCTAATGGACAAGTCATTGACAAAGGTCAGAGTTCATTGACAGGATCAGAGTTCGACAGCGGCTTTAAGAGCTACGATTGCCAGTTGGTTTTTGAAGTCATACTCAGTAATAGTTTTAGACTTATCCAAGTGGGAGTCTGTTGGATTAATGTCTAAGTCCATAACTATATTTGGTATGTACTTGACCCGACCCGGCATGGTCCATTTGGGTTGCACTTCACCGGCACAATTTATATGGATAGTCTTTTGAGAATAGTATATTTATGATTTATATTAATATATTATAAGTTCTAATATATTAATATGGAATCATATTATTTAATTAGTATTGATCAAGAATTAATTTAGAATTAATTAAGTGATCAAAAAGAACTAATTAAATATGGACTCTTATATATATGGAATGGGCCAAGTTCATTTAGGTTGGGCTAAGCTTTCATGGATGGTCCATGGAGCTTTTAACCCATGGGTCCTATGTAAATGAAAGGTCATGGGTATTAGGGTTTACATGGATGTAACCCTAATCCTCCATAATATATAAAGGGGTCCTTCGCTCACAAAATTGGCACAAGTGTGTGAAAATAAGAGTGGGCCGATTTTAGTGTGCATACATATTCTCTCAAGTTCTTCCAAGGTGTTTTGGTGATTTTTGATTCCATTTGAGGCTTCCACACTATTGGGGCTAAGCTCTTAAAGCTTGAAGACATCAAGCTACATCGAAAGGTATGTCATCTAAATAGAACTTTGTAGTATAGGTGCTTTATAATATGCTAGTTAGGATGAAACCTTGGAATAGTTAATATTTGCATGTATAATAGAGAAAACATAGATCCAAGGTTTATAGGGTTACATGTACACCATAGGAGTGTTAGAATTCTCAAAACCCAACAATAAGATCTCACAGTCATAGTCTTTCACTACATACAACCACCTCCTCGGTCTCATATTCAGGTTGGGCTGATCCATGAGGTACTTCAGACTCTTATGGTCCGTGTATATGGTGCATCGGACTCCATACAGATATTGGCGCCAGATCTTGATGGCGAAAACCATAGTCCCCAACTCCAAATCGTGGGCGGGATACCTCGTCTCATGAGGCTTCAACTGCCTCGATGCACATGCTATTACATGCCCCCTTGGCATCAACACCGCACCCATCCCTGATATAGATGCATCACAGTAGACTACAAAGTCCTCCGCTCCCTCGGGAAGGGCTAACACCGGAGCTTCGCACAAGCTCTGGCGAGGAGTCTCGAATGAGGCCTGCTGCTCGGGTCCCCAAGCAAAAGTAACACCCTTCCGGGTCAATCTGGTAATACGAACAATAATCTTGGAGAAATCTCTGATACATCTCCGATAGTAGTCGGCCAAACCCAAAAAACTCCTAATCTCGGACGGGGATCTCGGCACCTCCCATCTCATAACTGTCCCAATCTTGGTCGGGTCGACCAATATCCCATTCTGATTAACGAGATGTCCCAGGAACTGGACCTCTCGTAACCAGAAATCACACTTGGAGAATTTGGCATAAAGCCTCTCAGCCCTCAATACTCCAAGAATCTCTCGAAGATGCTCCTCGTGCTGCTCTCTGAACCTCGAGTATACCAGAATATCATCGATGAACACGATCACCGACCGATCCAACATGGGCCTGCACACTCGGTTCATGAAATCCATGAACGTCGCCAGTGCGTTGGTGAGCACGAAAGGCATCACCACAAACTCGTAATGCCTGTAACGAGTTCTGAATGTCGTATTCTGGATATCATCTTCGCAAACTCACATCTCAAGATATCCAGATCTCAAATCAATCTTGGAAAACCAAGATGCCCCTTGCAACTGATCAAATAAATCATCGATCCTCGGTAGTGGATAACGGTTCTTGACCGTTAGCTTGTTCAACTCCAGGTAATCGATGCACATCCGGTGTGAACCATCCTTTTTCTTGACAAAAAGGATCGGAGCTCCCCACGGTGAGCTATTTGGTCTGATAAAACCCTTTCCCAGCAGCTCCTGAAGTTGTGAGGATAACTCCTGCATCTCAGGCGGCGCAAGGCGATAAGGTGCCTTGGCAATAGGCGCCGCACCCGGAACCAAATCAATCTGGAACTCCACCTGCCTTTCAGGAGGCACACCCGGCAACTCCTTGGGAAAAACATCCAGAAACTCGCACACTATCGGAACCTCGGTGATAGAACTCGACCTCTCTGTAGCAACCCGCGTATCCATCACGTACGCCAAAAAGCCCATACAACCCTGTTGTAGACTTTGTTTTGCCCTGGCAGCAGAGCAGAAAGCCGATCCAGATCTGGTACCCTCGCCATACACCGTAAGCACTCCCCCACTAGGGTCTCGTATGGTCACCATCTGACCCTCACAGTCGATCACAGCTCCAAACCGACTAAACCAATCCATGCCCACTATGACACATACATCACCCATCGCGAGCGGTACTAGGTCTATCGGAAATCAACACCAAAAATCTCTAGTACACATCCTCGGAATACATCAGTAGCAAAAACCGTGTGCTTGTCGGCTATAGAAACCCTCAGCGGTCGACTCAATGCCTCACGTCGGATACTGATGTAACGATTAAAACCTAAAGACACGAACGATCAACTCACACCCGAGTCAAATAACACCAAAGCAGGTATAGAACTCACAAGAAAAGTACTAATATATAGCATAGAATAAGCATAATAAATCTTAAAATAATATAAATAACGAAATACGTACTAGCCACAACATCAGGTGCTGCACGGACCTCCTCCGCTGTCAGCTGAAAAGCTCTCCCACGAGCCCTCGGCGTCTCGGCTTTCACTGGCCGACTATCTGTTGCACGTAAAGTAGCCGGTGCAGAACCCTGGGCTGATCCCTGAACGAGCTGAGGGTACTCGGCCTTCCGATGGCCGGTCTGGTTGCATTGAAAGCAAACTGCAAACCCCTTGGGGCAATCCTTCGCCATGTGCCCCTCTTTGCCACATTTGTAGCAAATCCCTACCCGACACGATCCCTCGTGGCTCTTGCTGCACTTACCACAAGTGTGGCCATTCTAGCCCCAGCTCTCGCATCAGCGGGCTTTCCCTGCTTCGTTGCCAGTTGCGACTGTATCGGTCTCCTGTCTCTACCCTGGGACTCCTCCTCCTCTCTGGTCTGCAACTTAAACTCAATCTCCCTCCTCCTGGCATTGGTCTGAAGCTCAGCCAATGTCCAGTATGACGAGTTTGCCATGAACTCCCGTATATCCCTCCTCAGTATGCTCAGATATCGGCTCACACATGCCTGCTCAGTAGACACGTGCTCAGGGAAAAACAACGCCCTCTCATGGAACATCCTCGAGATCTCAATCACAGTTTTTGTCTTCTGCTTGAGAGATAGAAACTCCTGGGCTAACTGTTCCCTCTCCACCTGGGGAACATACTCGTCTCGGAACAACTGTGTAAATCTCTCCCATGTCACTATAGCATGATCTGCAGGAGTAAAGCTGGCTGTCACGAATTTCCACCAGTCCTTCGCTCCCAATCGAAGCTGGTTCAGCGCAAACAGAACTCTCAAATGATCGGGGCATGAACACGTGTAAAAGCATCCCTCGATGTCAGAGATCCATCTCATGGCTATAATCGGATCTTGCGTCCCATCAAACTCTAGTGGCTTCGTGTTGCTGAACACCTGGAACAACAACGAGTCACCTCCATGTGGCCTAGCAGCGGCAACAGCCGCGGTGGCTGCAGCAACAACGACCTCAGTAATAGCGGCATATATCTCATCAAATGTCTCATCAAACATCTCCAGTATCGCCTCTCAAATATTTTCGGTCACCTCCTCATGAATGATCCTACAGATCTCCTCGTCACTAACACTACTGCTCTTAGGGTTGTGGCGTGTATCCACCATGATGTCTCTGAAACACAACACAAAATCATCAGAGACTCGCTCGAGCATACTCACACTCGATTTCCCACCCTTACATGCTCCTTGGTACCCTAAGGATTCTTACTTAGGTTGCATACAGATTTGGTGCTTTCATTAGTACGGGCCCAATACTACCTTCCACACCAACATGTAGTCACCCCAAGTCCTCCTCCTAGGGTCCCAATTCACAAGTAATATATCTCTCACGAATATCAGACTACTCTCTCAGTAGACCTCTCCTAGGCTGATCCAGGTATCTCTCGTAAATTATCCCTCGACTCAGAACTCTTTCTAAGTGATTCCTGCTAGATACTCCTACTCAGCATATACTCAAGGCAAATAACAGATAGCAGCAACTCCTAGGCTAAGGCATCACAAATCAGGAAACTCTAGCCCTAAATATGAAATACCTAGCCTATGCTCTAGAGTGCATCCCTTACATCTCTTAAATATCTCATAACACAAATAAGTAAGGGTATTTTGGGAAATCACCGTTCGGGATCTGGCTGATTGTACACACTGCTCCAACTCATTTTTCTCTTCAAACTCTTTCTCATTTATGAAAAATCATTTCTTTTGAAGATTTTTCTCAAATCCTCAGCTTGAGTCCAGACATACCCGAGGGTACATCCGAATCCCTCAAACTAAGGCTCTGATAACAACTTGTAACACCGTAAATTTACAAACAAATTTTTCATTTTAAAAATCACATAAATCTCATAAACATAGTTCACAAATCTCCAAAATGACAATTTATCAAAAACACATGGTCATAAATTGTTTAAACACAATCCAAGATCCTTAAAACATAACTGCGCCTCGTGTGTACAATCAAGTCGGTGCCTTCCCGTGATCCTGAGAAGTATCTGAAACACATAGCACATAACACGGTAAGCATGAAGCTTAATGAGTTCCCCAAAATAGCACACATAACTCATTAGCCTCTCATGGCTATATCTCAAATAAGACCCTCCGGTCATTGTGTCTCAGTGGAACCCTCCGGTCCCACAACTCGGGTGGACCCTCCGGTTCTAACTCAGTAAAGCTCAAAATAATACACATCATAATGCAGGATATCACAATACTCAAGGTAAGTATAGTGAGAAGACTCACCTCGTAAGCAAGCAAATAAACCTCGTACACGAATAACCGATCTAGCCTCCGCCTAACACATATGACAATTATCTCTAATTAACACTTCAATAACGACTCTAAATAAACCAAAGGCTATTCTCTCTTTCTAACTCTTGGAATCGGTAAAAGACCATTCTACCCCTCCATGGTCTCCATAATCCTTGTCTTGACAAAACCCTAAAGTTAACTGACGTCAACACTCGATTCAACAGTCCATGTTGACCCGACTCGTCGAGTGCATGTATGTGACTCATTGAGTCCCCTCGTTTCTTCGGAAATGTCACGAAAATACATCTTAACTCGTCGAGTTGTCTCATCAACTCGCCGAGTTACTCATGTCCAGACTCGTCGAGGAAATCCCTAGCCGACTCGTTGAGTTGGCTCATCAACTCGGCGAGTCGCTTAAGTCTCTTTTCTTATTCAGATGTTTTAAGGCAGATTCACAACCCCAAACTCTAGATCTTGCCTCCCAAGGCTAAGATACCATGTAAAGCTACAATTTTTACGTCTATGCATGGTACTTAGGGCTTGAAATGCCAAAACAAGCTCCATTTAGGGTCTTAAGCATAAAATCTACTCTAAATTTGGATAAAGCTGGGACCTTTGGAATCTAGGAACCTCACAAGGTTCAGATCTGAAGTCCCAGTCACTTGGTAAGTTCAACACACTCAAAGTATCAAAGAAAGATGGAAAAAGCCCTAAAACTCCATGAAAACAAGATCTAATCACAATAATGAGCAAGGTGGAGACTTTTTACCTTCAACAGAAGCTATAGATGAAATAACACCAGATCCAACAGTCTCCTCTCATTCCTTGATTTGATACTCTACTCTTCTCTTCCAAAAGTGCACTAAAATGCCCAAAGATTAGCTCTCTTTCTCTCTTAGCTCAATATAGACGATTAGGGTTTGACACAGGGGAGTAATGTGGCTGGTGAGGCAGAAATGAGGGCTTAAGGTCCTTTAAATAGGACCCAACCCCGGAGATTTAGGGTTTCCTGTCCCAGCGGCAACTCGGCGAGCTTGTCCCTCCGACTCGTCGAGTTGGTCATAAAATCCACATAGCCAATCTGCCTCTACTCGACGAGTTGGGGCATCCAACTCGTCGAGTTGCTCAATCAACTTATAAATAAATATATAACTATTATACCTGGGAGTCGGGATGTTACATAGAATTTTCATTTGTATGCTTCTAGGAAAGAGTATGCACAAAAATAATGAGCCGAGGGGTCCTATTTATAGTTGGGAAAATGTCATATTAGCCCATCAAACTTGTCACGTTTGTTTATCCAACCCTTTTTTCACATTAAGGGAACTAACTCTTATATGACCATTTAATAATGTCCTTTTACCGATAGTAAAATGTTTAAAGGATATTTGGGTGATGTAGCCTCCACAGTGGAATGTGAATCAGCTAGTATTGTTCCAATTTTGGTCCCGAAGTTTGCCAACTCATCACCGATGCCCCCCCCCCCTTATTAATAGAAGTGTACCCTAAATGTGTGTTCCCCACCAACTTTCTTACCCTAATCGTATCTTATGTTGTATTAAGCTGATTTCAATATTTTCCCCTTTTTGCGACTATAAATCTAGAAGATGGCCTCAGAACAAAGCTTCTTGTATGGTGGTTTCAGAGTATCAGACCTAGACATACCAACTGACTACAAGCTTCATGCCATGGAAACATAAGTGCAGATTAAGAAAATGAGATATGCCATGCGATATCAGCTAGGAGATTTTAGGGAGGAAATACGTGACTTGAAAAAGATCGTTACTGTCATGGCTGATTTTGGAGTTGCAGTGGTGTTGATGATCGGGGTTTGTGGTTGCATCGAATGATCTGGGTGGGGATTTTGCTAGGTGTAGTTCTGTTAGTAGGTAGCACAATGGCGATTTTAGTGTTTTTTGGGTTATCGAAGGTTGTTGTTTGTTTTTGTCTAACTTAGCCATTTGCTAGTATAATATGTGTATTAGGGTTTGTTTTGTTGCTGGTGATTATGTGTTTTAGGTGATATTTGTTGGTTATTTGGATCAGTGGTCACTTTTGATTATGTTATGATTTTTAGAACCATATTTTTTGGGGTTTCTGGTAAGACGATAACCTCATTTTTAATGAATGTAAGGCCACTTTGATGAAGGAAATGAAATCTAGTTCTTATTTACTAGTGTTTTCATATGATGTCAGTTCCTATTTACTAATGTTATCATATGCCCAACTGTTTTGTTAAGTGTTGATTGATTTATTCCTGTGATTTATATTGTGATTTGTAGAGTGAATAGTAAAAATGAAAAAAAGTTAGAGTATGTTTCTAAAATGTAAAGTTTAGATTGATTTGGTCATGTGGTTTGTATTGTTATTTATACAGTCAAAGTACATTGTTATATTTATGTTACAACAATAAACAAACATTCATGTTATGTCAAAGTACGTTGTTGTATTGTCTTACAATCATAAACAAATGTTCATGTTATGTCAAAGTACATTTCTATATTTGTCTTATAATGAGAAACAAACATTCATTTATTCATATTACGCCAAACATACATAGCACATTGTTATATAGGAAAATGTCATTACTTGGTGTTTTAAGGACACACTAACAAACTTAACAAGACTATAACAAAGATAAAACAAACACATCTAATTCTAACAAACATACTCCATAACCAAAACACTTTTAATCCAAGTCAATTGGTTTGGATGAAGTATCTCATCCACCGTTCTTATCCTCAACCCTTTTGCCAACTTTTTATTTATTATCCTCTCTGAATTTTTCCATAACTTGATTGTACATAGTTGTTGACCATTCTTCTTTTTCACAACACCTCCACCTCAACCTTCACCCTTTCCTTTTTTAACAACATTTTCACCTTCACCTTCACACTTTCCCTTTCCCACGACACTTCAATTTCCACCTTCAACTTCACCCTTTCCCATTTTCACACCATTTCCCCCTTGAGCTTGACCCTTCCCCTTCTTCAATGCACTTTCATATTCATTTTCAGCCTTCCTCTTTTTTACCTGGCATTTTTAGGGCCTTGACACTGCATCACAAGTTGACTTGTTGTGCCCTGCCTTTTTACCAACACCACATACAATCCCTTTTCTTGACTTTGATACACTTTATGATCCATTGACCTCTGTATTGTTCCACTTCCTCTTTATACTGGGTCTCCCTAGAATCGTCCTTTTCAATGGTGGCAATGGTGCTATGTAGTCTGTTGGGGGTCACATTGCACTCCCATTCATACTTCCTATTGAATACTGATAGGTGTTTATATATATGGCAGCACGATATAAGCGATCAACAAATCAACATTTTTGTTTATATAAGAAATGGTTTCCACTAAATGAAGATAACCATACCCATTCAACTTCCATACCCTATAAGTACAAGTTTTCTTTTCTAAATCATAACCATATGACTCTTCTATGTTTCTTGTCTCAAAGGTATTCAGTCCACTAGGCAACACTTTCCAGTACCTACAAATAAACATGTTTACAATGAGCTACTAAGCTAGAAAAGAGTGACAAATAAGAAAAACCCTTTGTTGGATCTTCAATTCATTTATGGCAAGCCTTATGTTTGGACACACATCAAAACGCCCCCATCCATTACCTTTCAATTTCACACTTCACATCATGTGCATCACATATAGTCTAACATCCTCCAGAATAGTAATAATTGGCTTCTTCCTAGCATCAAAGATAACATTGTTAAAGCTTTCAAACAACCCATTCTCAACATCATCACACCCCCTTCATGTTTGAAAGAATGCTCTAAACCATGATTTTGGATTCCTTCCCATATGATTCATATATCCAGCAGGGCTAATCATTTGAATATCTTTCATTACAGTATTGAAAAGAGGTTCAGTTGATTCCTTACTTGCCTTCCAAAACAATGCCTCATATTGAGCACCAGGAAATCTCTTCATGAAGTTGGATAGAACATGTCTGCCACATTGCCTACATTCTATGTTTGGGAATATTTCCTTCACTGCTTCAATTAACCCCTACATTTACATAATAAGGACATTTAGACATGATCATAATTGAAATGCCCAAAGCATAGCATAATGAACACACACATAACTTATGTTGATCTGACATCAATGTCCTACCGTACCCAGATTCAAGATGTATCTTCTTTCCGATTTTCTAAAAACCATTTCCAGTTGTATTTATTTTCCACACATACCACATCCCAAGCTATTGGGTAGATATGATTATTTCCTTCCCTCCCAACAGTACATAATAACTGACTAGTAGACATTCCTTTTAACAAGCACCCATCCAAGGCGAAATGACTACCAGTCCATCTATAATTAACAGTTGACCCTAACCTAAAATTCTTGGCACAATTATGCTCATTGATAAGGGACTTGATTTGGAATGAGTGCTCCTTACTTATCCATGAAGCCTAAAGCCTAAATATGCATTCAGCATCACAACACTTAACCAATAACCTTTTACTGTCATTTTTTCACAATACAGTTGATAACCATTGGCTACAACATAATTACAAAGCATGAATTTCAATTATGTAGGGTTGGTAAACCTCATACCTAGAATAGGCAACTACTTCTTCCAAGGTATGTCTTCATTCAACATGGGTTTTCCTTTCACATCTAGGAAATTTTCATCTTCATCACCGAGTAGGATTTTATAACACCCTGTTTTAAATCGTTTCATAATTCGGGTCGTGACCTGAAGATCAGTTATCATAAGGCTGCGGTCCTTGGGGAGAGAGATATTTAGGCCCCTTTGGATGTGGGTAATGTATATTAGGTGATCCTAGAGTTCGGTTGGTGCTTTGGAGCCCATGGTATAATCGTAAAGTGATAGTTCGTGCCAATTATGAATTTTGGATTTAAGTTGGGAAAGTTTAAAGGCAAAGGATAGTTGATAGGATTATAGAGAATCTCATTACCTTTCTGTGGTTATAAAGATCATCGAAAACGGAGTTGGAACGAAGAAGTTATGATTGTTTGAAGTTAGGAAGCTTTTAGGGATTACACTAGTACGTTGGGCGTACCTGGAGTACGATGAGCGTACCTGGAGTACGTTGGCCGTACTAGGCATACATGGAGTATGTTGGGCGTACCTAAAGTATGTTGGGCATACACGGTCAGTGCCTAAACCGTATTTTCGTGATTTAAAACCTATTTAATCTCCTTAACTTCCCCAAACCCATTCTATTCTCAGCCTCCACCTCTCCAACACCCTCCCTTGAAACCCTAACCCTACTTTGAGCGTTATGAGCAAAAAGAAGGTGTTTTTAAGTGCTTTGTAGTGTTCTTGATGCATCTTGGAGAAGAAGAGCTCCTTGGAGAAGTGTTGGTTGCGTTGGAGCTTGTAGATCTAAACATTGTTCACTTTGATCTATCTTCTAGAGGTATAAAGTTTGAATCTTGATGATGCATTTGTTAGATCTATCTAGTTTTGGGTGTTATGATCTTTTGGTCAATTTAGTGCATAAATTTTAGATCTTGAAAGTTTGTGACCTTGTTATGGATAAAGTTGGAAACTATATCCATATAAACATCATATTGGTTCAGATCTAAAAGCATGAGACTTGGACTTGATGGATTAAAATGGAAATGATGCACTTTTGGTCCCTTTGAGACTTAAAGACTAGATCTTGGTTGGTTGGACCATTCTAATGGATAAAATTCAAAAATTTATCCATTATGGAGTTATTAGGAACCATAAAAATGGCATCTTGATGGGTTTTCATGAACCATGCAAGAGTTGGTACCCACATTATGGACATAGATGGATAAAAATGGGTATTGGGTCCTATTAAGTCATGAAAAGGAGTAAAGTTGCCAACTTTATGTATTAAGACTTCATTCAGCAGTGGATCTGAGGTTTAGGCGTTGTGGGCTTAATGGATTAAGTTATTTGGATTGAGAAATAGGGACTAATCAGTACGTTGGGCGTACTCCAGAGTACGTTGCGCATGCTGGGCTAAACATACGTACATCGGACGTAAGTCTGAGTACGCTGGGCCTACTCAGCAGTTGTTGACTTTCGTTGACTTTTGTGGTTTGGGCCATATTTGGATTAGTAAGGTTTTGGGCTTTGTTGGGCAACTAGCCATTCTGAATTTGGGCCATTGTGAAGCTTTGGGCCTTCTTGGCTTTGGGCCCATATTGGACTCTGGGTGTCCTTTAGGAATTGGGCCACTATTAGGCTTTTAGTGCCTATGAGTTTGGGCCTTGGTTATTAGGCCAAGTAAGGGAAGGGTAAAATGGTCTTTTACCCTGGTTATTGGACAAATGAACTAGATTCCCGGTTATGGTTTATGGCTTAATTATTAATTGGGGTTTTATTTGATTGGTTAGCACGGGGATTCTTCGGTTCAGCGGTCGAGCATCTGTTTGACTGACACCAGACTGAGGTGAGTTTGCTCACTATATTGTAGGACACTAGGATATGTTATGTTCTTGTAGTCTTTGTGATTCCTGTTGTATGTGTTATATGCATGTGTGCCTGTTTTCTATATGTATGTGGGGTGAAATAGACCTGGTACAACCTTGTATGACATTTGATTTGAAATTGACTCGGGGGTGAAATAAACCTGGTACGGCCTCGGGCCGACGCATGAGTTGAAATAGACTCTAGGGTGAAATAGTCTTGGGGGTGAAATAGATCCGGCAAAGCCTTGAGCTGGCAGATATATATGGTATGCGGTATTTTGAGGAACTCACTAAGCTTTGTGCTTACGGTTTATGTTTAAAATGTTTTGGTTCGAAATGTGAGGGCCCGGTGTGACTGCACCGCATCCACCCATGTTTCCGCACTTTGTAGTATTGGGATTGTACTCTAATAATTATTTTACTCTGATATACTTTTTAATATTTAAAATGGATTAAAGATGTTTATGGTGAATTAATTATGAATATTTTACCTTATAATTATTAGGTCATTTCAAGTTGTTATCAGAGCCTTGGTTTGAGGTATTCGGGCATACTCTTAGTTGTTTCTGAACTCAAACTGAGGGTTTGGTAGACTTTTCATAAAATAAATGTTTTATTAAAGGATTTTCTAATAAAAGAAAAGGGTTGTGGTGCATGCTATCATCCGAGCTCAAGTAAGTGACTCCCAGAATACCCATACATGTTTGTTTTGTGATATGATGTGAGATCTGCATGCTCGATTAGAGCTAAGGATCTACTCAGGATTTCATGCTAGCAGATATGCCTTTATATGCCTGATTGTTTGAGCTTTTAGAATTGCATGCTAGTATGGATTTCAGATGATTGGATGGATTGGCCTGACATGTGAAGCCTTGTAGTCTAAGAGGACTTGGATGTTATACTAGTGTTGGGTCAAAAATATTGTTTATACTTTGCTTTTCTAGGAAAATATATTTTTCTTTCATGTAATATGTAATTTTGTGGCTGTGTATGGACGTACTCGTGTGTACAAAGTATGTGGTTCACACCCCAGAACCGGAACGACGGAAACGTTCGGGGGTGGAGGACGTCATGTTTAGTATCACAAGACATGCACCATAGTAATCAAAGTAATAAACAACCATTTCATTAGAAAGAAAGTGTTTACAAAGTATGTGGTTCACATAACATATACTACAAGTAACTAACAAAATAAGACATGAAGCTATACTGCTCCATCTTCTGAATCCCAGTGCGCGTAGCTGTCTACTTGTCTCCTGAGAATACAAGTTATTTTGAAAGAGTAGATTAGCATTTAAGCTGGTGAGTTCATAAGATTTTAGTGATGTAAGTAAGTTGTAAGAAAGTTGTATTAAATTGTAAGTTCTGTTTAGAAAAGTTCGCCTGTTCCTCCAGAAAATCCTATATTTCCTGCTTTGATGAAAGATAAGTAAAAATGACTCTACAATCCTTTCTATGCGTACTAAACGGATACAAGTTATATAAAACCCGGAGTAAACAAACAATCGGTTGTGTGTATCTGCCCTAAGCCAACAACCAAACAAGGAACAGGAAATGAGGCGGAAGGCACACATCCCATTGTTTGTTAGATCATCGTTGTATATAACCCTTGCATATTCACTTGGTACTTACGGAGTTAATTGTAATAGTTCCTTTATGTTTGATGAAAAGATTCTTTAAGAAAACCCATATTTCTTTTAGTAAAAAATGGTTACCACAGTGGTTCCTTCTATAATCACTTAATTTATACTAGCTATATATAATCTAATATCGAACATATAGTTAATTGTGTGAATCTGCCCTAAGCCCACAACCAAACAAGGAACAGGAAATGAAGCGGAAAGCACACATCCAACTACCTATCGTGTATTAATTATATATAACTCTGATGTATAAACTAAGGTATTATAGAATTAACCACCTAAGGTCCTTTAAGTTTATACGGGTTTAATAAAATGGATTAAACCCTTTACTAGTAAGTTTCTAGTTTTGTATACCAAATGTTCTATTTGAAAAGTACGTTTTGTAGTAGAAAAATCTGCATTGAATTAGTGTCCTATGACCTGGCCCATACGTGGTACCCCTTATCATTACTTGGTGTACATGGAATATATATATATATATATATATATATATATATATATATATATATATATATATATATATATATAGCTAAGATCGAATAAATTGTAGGCTGGGTGAATCTGCTCTAAGCCCACAACCAAACAAGGAACAGGAAATGAAGCGGAAAGAACACATCCTACTACCTTTCGGATCCGATTAATATATATCCCTGATGTATAAACTGAGGAATCATAAAGTTAGCATTATAGGCCCCTCTCTACTGAATGTACTAGACTCGACTGTTCTGTTTGTAGTTTGAAAAGATGTAAGTTTTTCTAGTTTATAACTATCTTAACTCGAAAATAGTTTGCATTAACTTTCAAGTGGAAGTGTCACAATATGAAAGTAATGGGAAAATGTAAGTACACAGCTGTCTTTTGAATTGACATCCTGACGTACTGATTACCTTAAAACATGTTTGTTTTATTATGGTCATAATGTGATGGATAGTACCCATACTATACGCTCTCCCTGCAACAGATTCTGGGGACCAAACGCGACTTCCGCAAACAAATTGCTAGGCCGTGTAAATTCACATTAAAGTTATATGATCATGTATACCCAATTTACTATCACCTTTTGTTTAGAACAATGAGTTAGTGATTATTGGTATAATCAGATCATGTATTGTTCTCCTGCTATAGCATTTAGTATGTTCTTTCTGTTATAGTATCTTAGTATGTTCTTTCTGTTATCGCGTATTGTATCTTCCTCCCTGTTTCTCTTAATAGTATGATCTCTATGTTATCGTGTATTGTATCTACCTCCCTGATTCTCTTTATAGTATGTTCTAGAATCTAGTATGAACTGAACCCTAAACTATACCTACTATAGTTTACTAGTATGTTTACTTGAACTGTTATTGAAAAGACTCATTAACCTACTAAGTTATGATTGTACTTTAAAAACGGAGTTTTATAAACTATAAAGTAACATAACTTAAAAAGAGTATTTGAAATGTTTTGATCACTTATAAAAGACATAAGAAATCATTTCAAAGATGTTTATAACAAACACTTACACAATTATCATTGTCTTCAACTTGTATTCCCCCCTTAAAAGCATTTAAAATAGTATAAAAGATTGATTATAAGGGTTTGAACTCACCTTATGTGGGTGATTCAAACGAATATGCGTGTAAGGATGAGAAGTTCCACGAATGAAGTCCCGAGACATAAACGAGTCCTAAATGACATATATTGACATATATTGGCAGGAATATAGTGTTTAGAAGCAACCACATGCAAGGAAACACCTTTAGGGACTAGGAAACACTCGGACCAAGTGTTAGAATCACATGTGATTTATCAAAGGGATGTTTATGGCCACCAACTGGTGTTTACGACCATGGGTTTACGGCCATGGAGTTTACGGCCGTAAACTCATGGTAAAACGTGCACAAGAGGGTGATTGAATGATAGGGAAGCTTGTGGGACTATGGCTCAACAAGAGGATGAGCAAAACTAACCTTTTGGAAGGTTTTGAGGTGTTTATGGCCACACCAAGTGTGTACGGCCATAAACACTCCAAATGGTGTCATTTTGGGTCTTAAAGAAAAGGGGTTTCAAAGGTTCAAGTGTTCTAATGGATAGCAAGTGTCTAGAAGTGTTTAAGGCTCAAGACATGACCAAAACAAGGGTTTACGGCCATAACCAAGAGTTTACGGTCGTAAACTCTTGAAGTTTATGAGATTGATGATGTTTCAAGACTATGATCTAGTGTTTAACTTGTCTAACTAGATGATAGATGGAATACTCACAATTTTGAGGGCCTTTGAGGAGTTTTCAGCCACCAGGAACAAGTGTGTGTTCTTGGTGTTCTTGGTGAAAGATGATGATTATGGAGATCTAGACAAAAGAGTTAATTTTTGTGGATGAAATAAAAGGATGATACATGATTAAAAAGAATAACAACTCAAAGATGGAAGAACACATACATTTTTGAAGATCTAGGATAAAAGGCTTGATGATACTTGAGAGAGAATGGATGTTCTTGACTTGAAAGTGTAAGAATGAAAGAAAAGTGAAGGAAATGAGACTTAAGGGGGGAGTTTACGGCCAACCTTGAGTTTACGGCCGTAAACTCATGTGTTATGGCCGTGAACTCCTTATGGTGGTGTTTAAGGCTTGAATGTTGTACAGTGACTCTAGCAGGTACTTCCTAACACTCATTCCTTCAATGTACTAGGCTTAGAACACTCAAACAGACTCTAAACAGTGGTAAAAGATAGCAAGAGAAAGTCTGACTTAAGGTTGATTGTACTGACTATAGAAGGAAAAAAATTCGGGTTGTCACATCATCCCCCTGTTAAAGGGAATTTCGACCCGAAATTAGCTTTCTTAGCAATACTACTGGGGTTGTGCTCCTCTGATTTGCAGAATACCCACTCGTAGATATGACAACTTTGCCCTAATGTTCATGATCGGATTCATACTTGGTCCATCTATAATTACCTCGTATATACAAGTCGTATATAATTAGGATTAGTAAGACGGCCGGATGTGCGACTCTGCCCCAGGTCCATAACCCAACAAGGAACAGGATATAGGGCGGAAGCACACATACTAAATCTGCGTAATCATAATCATATACCACCCTCGTGTATACACTGAATAGTGATAGGTGGGATGTATTCGTCCTTAGCCTCTGTGCTTGAACTTGGTCTGCTGGACGAGTGGTATTTCGTGAAGGTCTGTGGAACATATGGTGGCAAGGCTTCGGAGGTCAAAGTACTCTTCGCATGAGTACTTCGGGGTTTAGAATACGAGGGACAAAACTGAGGTCTAGGTCGGACTGTCGTTACGAATGACGAAGGTTTCGTGAATTTGACGGTAGAGACAATAGAAACATATGAACTTAGCATAGTGAGGGCCACGCCAATTCATGACGAATGATAGCAACGGACTCTTTACTGAACAAAGGTGTGGCCGATTTGATAGAAACGTTTGTTATATGATGATGTACCCCTAGTGTGCTCGACAATGTACTCTTTGTAAACGTTCTAGCGCTTTATGTTTTCCCCTTGAAGTTAACACTTCTACGTATCGTACCGCGGTGAGCGAGTACATACAATGAAGGTGCTTTGTTAACTGGTGTCAGTACTTTATACTACGATCCTCCTTGGTACCACTACGATTGTCACACCCCAAAACAGGAACGGTGGAAACGTTCTGGGGTGAAGGACGTTATGTTTAGTATCAGAAGACATGCATCATAGTAATCAAAGTAATAAACAACCATTTCATTAGAAAGAAAGTGTTTAGAAAGTGTGTGTTCACAAAACATAAAATACATAAGCAAATAACAAACAAGACTTGAAGCTACACTGCTCCATCTTCTGAATCCCAGTGCGAGTACCTGTCTACTAGGCTCCTGAGAATACAAGTTATTTAAAAGAGTTGATCAGGAATTAAGCTGGTGAGTTCATAAGATTTTTTGTGATGTAAGTAAGTTGTAAAATGTTGTAGTAGTATGCTGTTGAAAATGTAGTTGAAAAATGTAGTGAGTTGTAAGTTCTGTTTAGAAAAGTTTGCCTGTTCCTCTTAAGAAATCCTATATTTCCTACTTTGATGAAAGATACGTAAAAATGATCCTACAATCCCTTCTATGAGTACTAAATGGATACAAGTGATATAAAACTCAGAGTAAACAAGCAATCGACTGTGCGCATCTGCCCTAAGCTCACCACCAATAAGGAACAGGGAGTAAGGAGGATAACACACATTCCATTGGTTGTTAGATCGTTGGTGTATATAACTCTGGCGTGTTCACTTGTTACTCATGGAGTTAATTGTAATGGTTTTTTTATGTTTAATGAAAATATTTCTTTAAGAAAAACCCTTATTTCTTATAATAAAATGGTGACCACAGTGATTACTTCAATAATCACTTAGTTTATACGGGCTATATATGATCTAATATCGGATAGAGAGCTAATTGGGTGAATCTGCCCTAAGCCCACAACGAAACAAGGAACAGGAAGTAAGGCGGAAAACACACATCCAACTACCTATTGGGTATTAATGATATATACCCATGATGTATAAACTAAAGTATTATAGAGTTAGTCACCTAAGGTCCATTAAGTTTATACTAGTTTAATAAAATGGATTAAACCTTTAACTAGTAAGTTTCTAGTTTTGTATACTCAAAGTTCTGATTTGGAAAGTATGTTATATACTAGAAAACTATGGATTGACTTTGTTTCCTATGACTTGACCCATACCTGGTTCCCTTATGATGACTCAATGTATAGTGGACATATATATCTAGAATCGAATAGATAATAGACTAGGTGAATCTGCTCTAAGCCCACAACCAAACAAGGAACAGGAAATGAAGCGGAGAGCACACATCCTATTACCTGTCGGATCCTATTGATGTATATATATCCTTTGATGTATACATTAGGGAATCATAAGGTTAGCATTATGGCCCTTTCTACTAAACGTAGCCTTCTACCAAGGCATCAAATGTTATGTGTGTTTGTTTCTTGTATTAGTATGTATTTTCCCAAGTGAGACTATCTTTAACTAAATATAGTATATACATGAATGAATATGTGAGAAGATCTCAAAGTAAATGTAGTAGGGAAAATAATGTTTTACCTCAGCAGTGACACTGCTGGCTATAAAGTAATAAAATACAGACTCCAGGTAGTATTAAATGTACAAGACACCTCGGGGAGTCTTTTTACCTTGAATCCCTAATGAGTTAATTTAAGGTTTAAATGTGAACTCGTATATGACTAGGAAGATATTTTATTATATTTTATCACCTCTTGTCTGCTAACCCAGATACGTGTAATCGTACTAAAGTTAACGCAAACTCGGAAAGATATATTATTATATTTTATCACCTCGTGTCTGCTAACCCAGATATGTGTAATCGTACTAAAGTTAACCCAAACTCGGAAAGATATATTATTATATTTTATCACCTCGTGTCTGCTAACCCAGATACGTGTAATCGTACTAAAGTGAACGCAAACTCGGAAAGATATATTAACGTGATTTTTCCCGGTACTTAGTATGGTGTGCTTTTCCCTGGTACTTAGTGTACTTTTCCCTGGTACTCGGTGTGCTTTCCCTGGTACTAGGTGTGCTCTTCCCTAGTACTTAGTATGCTGTGCTTTTCCCTGGTACTTAGTGTACTTTTCCCTGGTACTCGGTGTGCTTTCCCTGGTACTAGGTGTGCTCTTCCCTGGTACTTAGTATGGTGTGTTTCTCTCTATACTAGTTCTAGTATGTTTCCCTTTTGTACTTGTTATAGTATGTTCTCCTCTGTACTTGTTATAGTATGTTTCTCTATGTATCTGTTATAGTATGAACTGAACCCTTAACTATACCTATTATAGTTTACTAGTAATGTACTTGAACTGTTGTTAAAAATACTCGTTTTACTACTAAGTTATGCTTGTACTTTAAAATGGAGTTTTGTCAAACTATAAAGTAACATAACTTGAAAGAGCTTTTGAAATGTTTTGATCACTTATAAAAGGCGTAAGCAATGATTTGAAAGATGTTTATAACAAACATATACACAATTATCATTGTGTTCAACTTGTATTCCCCTCCTTAAAAGCATTTAAAACAGTTAAAAGATTCATTACGGGGTATGAACTCACCTGATGTGGGTGATTCAACGAATATGCGTGTAAGGATGAGGAGTTCCACAAATGACGTCCCGAGACACAACAAGTCGATGTAGAGGCTTGAAATGGTCGTTTTTGGCCAAAAACACTAGTATCTGTTCTTGGTGTTCTTGGTGAAACTTGAAGATGTTTTTGATGATCTAAAATGATGAACTCTATGATACTTGAGAGGATTTGGAGTGTTCTTGAGGTTGGAATGTGAGAAAATGGCTGAAAATGATCAAGGACCACATATATACTCTTGAGTTTACGGCCACATGAGTTTACGGCCGTAAACTCATTGGCATGGTGGCCGTGAACTCCTTAAAATGAGGTTAATGCTTGATTTGTTGCACAGTGTCTCCCGCAGGTACATTCTAACACTCATTCCTTAAGTGTACTAGGCTTAAACTCTTTAGAATGACCTTTAACCAGGCTAGAACTCATTACCATTGAGTCTGACACTCTGTTGAGTTGACTGTCTGAGCTTTAAAAGAAAAAAATAATTCGGGTTGTCACAACGATCGCCTGGAATATACAAGTTATGAATAATTAAGATGAATTAGATAGTTGACTGACTAACTCTGCCTCATATCCACAACCAAACAAGGAACATGAATTAAGGTGTAATCACTCACTCTAAGCCTGCTAAATCTTAGCTATGCACAACCCTGATGTACATACTCAGCCATCATAGCTTCTCTGAACGGATCTTTTAGTTCTCTTGAATTTTGTGACTTATTCCGATAAGTGAGTTATTGTAATTACTTTTAAGTGTTTTCCCCAAGTTTTAATCTTATATAAATATAAATTAATTTTTAAAGTAATTACTATTTCGAAAACGTACCGCTGCTCGCTCACGACTCCGGGGTCGATTCTCCTGCGGTGATCATCAGAATTCTTCCGTCCTCTCCTGAGTTCTTTGTTATTGGGCAGTCTCTCTGGTAGTGTCCAGTCTCACCACATCCATGGAAGGCTTGGTTTTCTTCAGCTCCGGGGACTTGGGAGATCGGTTGAGCCGGTGCCCTGCAGAAACGTACTGTGTGTCCGTTTCTATGGCAGTTCAGGCACTGCATTTCCCGGCACACTCCGGCATGGTGATAGTTGCACTTTCCACACTTCGGAAGGGTTCCAGCATATCGACTGGCAGGTGCTGGAGTAGCAGGTGTTGTGACAGCGTACATAATACTCGTTTGTTGCTCCTGCGGGGTTTCCTGTGTTGTTTGCTTCTTCTTCCTCTTGTTCCCCGACTTCCATTTGTAGTCCTCGCCCTTTGATGGCTCGGGAACGGGGACTTCTACACCATGGCGGAATCCATGGTCAATGAGTCGCTGAGCCAGGCGTTTGGCACTATCAAATGTGGCTGGGTCAGAAGACAGCACATCTCCTTGGGTCGGGGTAGTTAGACCCCAGATGTATCTTTCTATCTTCTTGCTCTCCAGGGTAACCATCCTGGGGCATAGTGCTGCTAGGTCGCTAAACCTGTCAGTGTAGGTCACTATGTCTGAGCCGACCATAGTGTGCTCCCACAGTTCTTGTTCCAATTTTTGAACTTCGCCTCTCGGGCAGTATTCTTCCAACATCAACTCTTTTAGGTTTTCCCAACCTATTGAGTTAGCCACTGATATGGTCAGTGACTTAACATGGTTGTTCCACCATGTCAGGGCTCTGTCGGAGAAGGTGCAGACAGAAAACTTTACTTTGCTCCCTTCTAAGCACGAACAGATTTCGAAGACCGAATCTGTTTTCTCGAACCATCGCATCAGATCGATGACTCCCCCATTTCCATTAAAGGAATTTGGTTTGCAGTTCATGAAGTCCTTGTACGAACACTCCCTTGGGTGTCCGTGAGAATCTTCAGGGTTGGCTAAGTGGGTACCGCTACCAGATCCGAAGGTACCACTTTTGCTGAATTGAGCTAGAGCAGCTGCCACTGCAGAGGATATCGTTGCTTGGAGAGCAGCAGGATCGAATTGTGGCGGAGGTAGTGGCGGTTGGGTGGGAGTTATCGGAGTAGCATGCCTGTTTGATCTGCGAGGAGCCATCTTTGCTAAAAGAATACAAAGATGAGATGGAATAAGTCTATAGCAGTGGGGTATAAGCCAAAAGCTGAAAGAAAAGGTTATCCTAGTTCTGGGTGTATCGGGTCTTGACTTCCACATGGTTCTGGAAACAATTCATAAAATAGTATATACCAAATAAACTTTATGAATCAGAAGTGGCTATCCTCGAATGAATTTCTGTGACCTGAATAACTGTTACCAGTTGCATGTAAAGAAAATAATCCTAACACATAATGTGAGCAGTGTTTCCACTAACTCATTAAGTTCTACAAGATTATTATTTATTAGTGTGACGCATAAGATGTTTTGGTTACTTCGGCTAATCCTTCTTTGAAAAGCTTCTCATGAACTTGCTCTTGATCCTCCTTGACTCTTCTGTTGACTGCTATGAAGAAGTGGTTACACATATCTGGGTTTGTCGTGCGAGAATGGAAGTGTCTAAAGAATCTATGAGATTTAAGTGAAACATTATGGGGTGATCCTTACAGAGTCCTCCTATAATTGCACAATGTATACAAGTTGTATAATTTAAGATTAAATAGACCTTCGAATAAGTGATCCTACTCCAAAACCACAACCAAACAAGGAACATGTAGTGAAGCGTAGACCACAAATTCTAAGTCTATAAAATCTCAATTATATAAAACCTTGGGAGTATACTTTGCAAGATTATAGACCTATCCGTAAGGGTCTTTTAAGTTATCACATAAGTTATTTATATATAGCCTAAAATACTCCTATAGTATTTTAATGTAATGAACTTGGTATGTTTTAAACTAGTGATCGTTTTATAGTATCATAAAATACTCCCATAGTATCTTATCCTTATGTTCTAATCTAGAATTCTCTTGAATAGAGTCAGGTAAGTTTTAAGACTGTTGCAACACCACAACACTCCAAACACATGTCGGTCACATCTCGAATGAATATAGTCGATCAGGCTATATTGATCCTAGCTATGATTACATAACTGTACAGGTTTGACCGCGGTGTTCAACCTTTAAATACTTCTGTTCTGTTCTGCTTGTGATACTTGTTCTAGTACGTATATATGTATAAGCACGTATGTATACTCTTATAAGGTATTGTTATATATTTAAAATATATAATTATCCAGAGCACTTCGGCCCCATTATATTTATAGTTGTATATCTTTTATCGGTTGATATACTTAGTTCACTATAAACAATGCTCTGATACCAATCTACCACACCCCAAAACCGGAACAGCGGAAACGTTCGGGGATGGAGGACGTCATGTCTAGTATCACAAGACATGCATCATAGTAATCAAAGTAATAAACAACCATTTCATTATAAAGAAAGTGTTTACAAAGTATTTGGTTCACATAACATAAACTACAAGTAAATAACAAAATAAGACATGAAGCTATACTGCTCCATCTTCTGAATCCCAGTACGCGTACCTATCTACTGGTCTCCTGAGAATACTAGTTATTTTGAAAGAATACATCAACATTTTAGGTGGTGCGTTCATAAGATTTTAGTGATGTAAGTAAGTTGTAAGAAAGTTGTAGTAAATTGTAAGTTCTGTTTAGAAAAGTTCGCCTGTTCCTCCAGAAAATCCTATATTTCCTGCTTTGATGAAAGATAAGTAAAAATAACTCTACAATCCTTTCTATGCGTACTAAACGGATACAAGTTATATAAAACCCAGAGTAAACAAACAATCGGTTGTGTGTATCTGCCCTAAGCCTACAACCAAACAAGGAACAGCAAATGAGGCAGAAGGCACACATCCCATTGTTTGTTAGATCATCGTTGTATATAACCCTTGCGTATTCACTTGGTACTTACGGAGTTAATTGTAATAGTTTCTTTATATTTGATGAAAAGATTCTTTAAGAAAACCTTTATTTCTTTTAGTAAAAATAGTTACCACAGTGGTTCCTTCTATAATCACTTATTTTATACTAGCTATATATAATCTAATATCGAACAGATAGTTAATTGTGTGAATCTGCCGTAAGCCCACAACCAAACAAGGAACAGGAAATGAAGCGGAAAGCACACATCCAACTACCTATCGGGTATTACTTATATATAACTCTGATGTATAAACTAAGGTATTATAGAATTAACCAACTAAGGTCCTTTAAGTTTATACCGGTTTAATAAAATGGATTAAACCCTTTACTGGTAAGTTTCTTGTTTTGTATACCAAATGTTCTATTTGAAAAGTATGTTTTGTACTAGAAAACTCTGCATTGAATTAGTGTCCTATGACCTGGCCCACACCTGGTACCCCTTATGATTACTTGGTGTACACGGAATATATATATATATATATATATATATATATATATATATATATATATATATATATATATATATATATATATATATATATATATATATATATATATATAAGATCGAATAAATTGTAGGCTGGGTGAATCTGCTCTAAGCCCAGAACCAAACAAGGAACAGGAAATGAAGCGGAAAGAACACATCCTACTACCTGTCGGATCCGATTAATATATATCCCTGATGTATAAACTGAGGAATCATAAAGTTAGCATTATAGGCCCCTCTCTACTGAATGTACTAGACTCGACTGTTCTGTTTGTAGTTTGAAAAGATGTAAGTTTTTCTAGTTTATAACTATCTGAACTCGAAAATAGTTTGCATTAACTTTCAAGTGGAAGTGTCACAATATGAAAGTAATGGGAAAATGTAAGTACACAGCTGTCTTTTGAATTGACATCCTGACGTACTGATTACGTTAAAACATGTTTGTTTTATTATGGTCATAATGTGATGGATAGTACCCATACTATACGCTCTCCCTACAAGAGATTCTGGGGACCAAACGCGACTTCCGCAAACAAATTGCTAGGCCGTGTAAATTCATATTAAAGTTATATGATCATGTATACCCAATTTACTATCACCTTTTGTTTAGAACAATGAGTTAGTGATTATTGGTATAATTAGATCATGTATTGTTCTCCTGCTATAGCATTTAGTATGTTCTTTCTGTTATAGTATCTTTGTATGTTCTTTCTGTTATCGCGTATTGTATCTTCCTCCCTGTTTATCTTAATAGTATGATCTCTATGTTATCGTGTATTGTATCTACCTCCCTGATTCTCTTTATAGTATGTTCTAGCATCTAGTATGAACTGAACCCTAAACTATACCTACTATAGTTTACTAGTATGTTTACTTGAACTGTTATTGAAAATACTCATTTACCTACTAAGTTATGATTGTACTTTAAAAACGGAGTTTTATAAACTATAAAGTAACATAACTTAAAAAGAGTTTTTGAAATGTTTTGATCACTTATAAAAGACATAAGTAATCTTTTGAAAGATGTTTATAACAAACATTTACACAATTATCATTGTGTTCAACTTGTATTCCCCCCTTAAAAGCATTTAAAACAATTTAAAAGATTGATTATAGGGGTATGAACTCACCTTATGTGGGTGATTCAAACGAATATGCGCGTAAGGATGAGAAGTTCCACGAATGAAGTCTCGAGACACAAACGAGTACTAAATGACATATATTCGCATGAGTATAGTGTTTAGAAGCAACCACATGCAAGGAAACACCTTTAGGGACTAGGAAACACTTGGACCAAGTGTTAGAATCACATGTGATTTATCAAAGGGATGTTTATGGCCACCAATTGGTGTTTACGTCCATGGAGTTTACGGCCGTAAACTCATGGTAAAATGCGCACAAGAGGGTGATTGAATGAGAGGGAAGATTCTAGGACTATGGCTCAACAAGAGGATGAGCAAAACTAATCTTTTGGAAGGTTTTGAGGTGTTTACGGACACACCAAGTGTGTACGGCCGTAAACACTCCAAATGGTGTCATTTTGGGTCTTAAAGAAAAGGGGTTTCAAAGGTTCAATTGTTCTAATGGATAGCAAGTGTCTAGAAGTGTTTAAGGCTCAAGACATGACCAAAACAAGGGTTTACGGCCATAACCAAGAGTTTACGGTCGTAAACTCTTGAAGTGTATGAGATTGATGATGTTTCAAGACTATGATCTAGTGTTTAACTTGTCTAACTAGATGATAGATGGAATACTCACACTTTTGAGGGCCTTTGAGGAGTTTTTGGCCACCAAGAACAAGTGTGTGTTCTTGGTGTTCTTGGTGAAAGATGATGATTATGGAGATCTAGAAAAAAGAGTTGATTTTGTGGATGAAATAAAAGGATGATACATGATTAAAAGAATAACAACTCAAAGATGGAAGAACACTTACGTTTTTGAAGATCTAGGATGAAAGGCTTGATGATACTTGAGAGAGAATGGATGTTTTTGACCTGAAAGTGTAAGAATGAAAGAAAAGTGAAGGAAATGAGACTTAAGGGGGGAGTTTACGGTCAACCTTAAGTTTACGGTCGTAAACTCATGTGTTATGGTCGTGAACTCCTTTTCGTGGTGTTTAAGGCTTGAATGTTGTACAGTGACTCTAGCAGGTACTTCCTAACACTCATTCCTTGAATGTACTAGGCTTAGAACACTCAAACTGACTCTAAACAGTGCTAAAAGATAGCAAGAGCGAGTCTGACTTAAGGTTGATTGTACTGACTTTACAAGGCAAAACTTTTCGGGTTGTTACATAAGTCAAAACAAAATCAGTGACGCGTCCTTTAGATAAGGGATCGTATATTCCTCTGTTCTTCAAGATATCATGCAGACAAATACATGGAACATAGTCATACTTATTGTCCTGCAGTTTGTTTCCTGATTTCCGTTTTGTCTGACATAGAACATAATTGAGCACATCAATCTAGTTCTGACCGTTAAATCATGCACAATGATATGTTTTAGAACATCAAGTTACTAATGCGTTTTCATATCATCAATGCACAACCAACTCGTAGTCAACAACTCATATATCTTGGTTTGAAGACTATATGATATTATCGCCTCACAATCATTCGTGATAAATTCAAAACATGCAAAAATGAAACAATATTAAATAATTGACACAACATAGTAAATTTACTTATAAATAAAACTCCTTTTATTCAATCATCAAATGTCAATTACAATTTAGCTATTACAAGTTTCTAAATATTTATCTAATCACAATGTGACAACCCGATATTTCAAGTCAATGTAATGACCTAAGTCACATATCGTAATCTACTTTTGATATAATAAAAATAGTGTCAAATATGAAATGTTCAAAAATCTCAATTAGGGATGTACCAAGTGGTAGATATCGTAACAAGGTTTTGAGAAATATAAAGAACACAAAAATCTGAGTTATAACGAAGAAATTATGACCAATCGAAAATCCGCAGCATAACCGGTAAAACACTGTTAAGCATACAATGCGAAATTTCAATAAAATACTTTTCAACCTAAAGTATCTAAATGAAAGTTGTAGGTATCACTAAACCGTAAGCATACACAAAAAGAGCGTCCAAATCTGACTTCGTATGAGGAAGTTATGATTTTTCTAAGTTTCGGAATAGCGGTAGACAGCTAAAAACTCGAAAAAGAGATCGAGCAATATTTAGCCGACGCAACCTAAACGAGAATTGAAGATCTCAACAATAGTAGTACAACGGTAAAAAGACAGACGCAAACGGACATCGGATGAAGAAGTTATGGATTTTTAACGGACTTTTCCAGTCCTGGCCTGTTAAAAATATAATATTAAAAATAAATTCAAAATTAGCCGACAAAGTCTAAACGAGAGTTGTAGAGTATATTCTCACCTTCGCGTGCATATAAAGAACGTCGAAAACGGAGCTCGTACGCAAAAGTTACAGAATTTCAAAGATGGGGGCACAAACTTCGAGGCTAGTCCTAAGGGAACGCCTTGCGTTCCCTAAGGAACGCCCCGCGTTCGCAGATCAGAACCGAGTCCCATCGCCATCCAATCCGAGGTTCATCAGCAGTGACGCACTAGGCTCCGGAACGCGCTGCGTATGAGGGAACGCCCCGCGTTCGAGACCTCTTCCAACACTATAAAAAGGATGCAAGGGTTCCGACTTTTAGTTGCAAATTTACCACCTTCTCTCCCAAATCTCATACTTTTACCCTCTCGAGACTGTCCCGACCTCCCGGTTACGTATCCAAGCTCCGACGAAGGTCCGAAACTCCTGAGAACTTTTCCACTTTCCGGTCGAAGTGCTGCCCGAGAAAAGTCTCGTTTTCTTCAAATCATCACACTTTCCAGGTGAGTTCATACCCCTATATTTTCATGTTTTTACTATATTTTAGGGAGAGAAATACAAGTGATACGCAAGAAAAACTTATGTTAAAATGAAAATTGTTACATACAGTTTCAAATGCTTTATCTACATTTTGTGTATAAATGTTAAATAAGTAAAATAACGTTATTACAAATGTTATACTTTACATGCAAAGTTGGTAGCACACTAAGGTTTATCATTCAAATGAAACACACTTTTGAAAAACTATAATAGGTATAGTTTACGACATATTCATGATATTTTACACTCTATGAACACTATAGAAAGGAAATACTTACATTTAGAAGAAAAATGGACTTTTCATACGTATATCTATTTGATACAAACTTTTGTGAGATATTTAACTTCACGTACTTTCAAGTACGCATTTCAAGTCCTGTGTTATAAACCATAATCTCCTGTAGGGAGAGCGTGATACTTGTGAATAGATCTATACGGGATTGACAATCCCGCACCGAAACTGTTAGCTACAGTTGGACCGGCAGGTCTGGGGTGACAAACGTCATATTATTTTAATGCCTGAAGAACGTTGTTACATGCAGTCTGGGTCATTAGCACGGTTATAAAACTCACATGAAGTATTAAAATATTTTGTTTTACGAGGCTATTAAGCGCCTTAGTGATTATATATCCACATATAAATCTACTTACACTGCTTTAGGTATGGATAATTACTTATGCATTTCGGGTTTTTTTGGAAATTTTAAAACTACTACACATTTATGGAAAATATTGGATTTTCTAAGAAACAAACACAGGTTATTTTTACAGAAAGGCATACAATTCTAATACAAAAACGCTTATGAACTCACCAACTTAATTTTTGACACTTTTTCAAAACTACTTGTATTTCTCAGGGATCAGTAATACAGGTAAACAACAGCTTTGGGGAAGGGACGTTAAGGCGTCAATTTCAAACTTAATATATCATCATAATGTAATTTCTTTTGAAACATGTAATAGTATCAACAATGTAACTTTTTAAATTATATTTATGATGGTTGTGTTTGCTTTCTTTACTATTTACTCAACTGTTATGATACTACATGAAGTCATCCGCCCTCGAATGATTCCGCCGTTCTAGTTTGGGGGTGTGACAGATTGGTATCAGAGCATCTCTGTCAAAACGTTTTACACCCGAACCATATTTTTATTAACTTAAATTGTTAGTTTCATAAAAGTACAAATACATGCATGCAACGATTTATTTTCATAGTTAGAACTATACAAAAGTATTAAGACAAGTTGGACACTACGACTAGGCCTCGGGATATGTAATCAGATCTGGGACGAATATAGCCTGATCAACTATATTTGTCCGAGATGTGACCAATGTGTGTCGGGGAAGAGTCGTAGTGAGCAACAAGTCAAAAACATACCAAAGTAACACTAGAATCAAACTTTCAAATTAAAATACTATAGGAGTATTTATGACACAATAAAAACTATAACAAGCGAGTAAACCCCGACATTTCGTTAGGACTAGGATCGTCAATTAAAATAAAATTTAGCTTATAAAAACTAAAAACCTTCACTGAAAGGGATATAATTGCAAAGTGCATACTTTAAGGTTACACATGAGTGAGGTTGCATGGACTTAGGATTTATGATTTCGCTTTAGGCTCTTTTCCTTGTTTGGATGTGGGCTTGGAGTGAAGCTACTTATCCAACGGTCCATTCAATCTCAATTGTATGGAGTTCGTATACACTAGGTAATTATAGGAGGACTCGGTGTAGGTCTTATCATAAAATTTTCTCTTTACACTCAAATTCTATTTATAATTTTCTTATCTCTATTCTCGATCAGACGAAATGGTAGGATTTCATATCCCCGGGGATCCCTACTACCCAAATCAGGGCAATGGTGGTTGGATCGAAAAAGATCCAGAAGAGGATCCCGAAGAGATTTTCGAAGAGGACCCAGAAGAGGATCCCGAAGAGGAAGAAGAGGAGGAAGAGGAAGAAGAAGGAGATGCAGACGATGAAGGCACTGACTCAAAACCCGAGGTCTACAATCCTCCCCAAAAGGCACCAAACCCCCGATGGAACTTTCAGGGTCCGACACCCCTCTAGGCTGTAGATCTGAAACGATGGAGCAGGGAACAAGGACAACGTCCACCCTACGACATGGGACAAGGCTTTTATAACCTCAGTAATGGAGGTTCAGCTGACAGAGCACTCCCTGTCATGGTTCGTCGCATCACAAATCAAGGCGAGCAAGCAAGGGTAAACGCCAACCAAATCATGGACGTTGATGCCACTGCCCAAATCACGACGGTATGTCTTCGTCGCCTGGATGAAGAACATGATCGAACAATAGAACACACCTTTTCCCTTCAGAAAGACATTACCGCTGCTAGAGCTGAGGTAAGGGAGTTCCAGAAAAACCAAGCCGCAATGGAGAGGCGCGTCATCGAGGCTGAACCTCAAGTGGCTCGAACTCGGACTTCCACGACAACATATCAGGGTCCGCATCGTACCACCCGCTCGGAGTAGAGCGCGTACTTCTTGCGCTATGTATATACTTATCGAGTGAGCATTGGTGCTACTCTTTCCTTTATGTATGTAAACCTGACGGATTGTGAGTACACAATTCGAGGGTCTGAATGCTGTCAAATTTTCCCATTTTCATTGATGTACTCTAGACCTGTGTTAAGGTAAAATTTTCCTGATCGATGTATCGAATATTAATATCAATGAGATTGACACGCATTTATTATTTCATTGGATATTTCATTAAGTTCATAAAATACTAACGAAATCATGTACTTATTTTTGTAAGTTTCCATTTCGCAAGTAACTTACAAAATTCGGTAATGTTCGGAACGTAACGCATATAATACTAAGACTTTTTATAACCATTTCGGAAGACTTATCAAGAATTCGTCTTTTGTCTTATGGCAGAATCTTGCCGCCAAGAAGGAATCCCCGACGCTTCAATACTACAGGACCACCACCTCCACCACCACCACCACCCCCATCGATGGACAGTGCTATTTTTCAAGCTGCCGTGACAGCAGGAATGGCACAAATGAGTAACAACGGGTCGGGAGGAGGAATAAATAGCTCTACCAATGGTCAGCACCAAGGTCGTTCCGGGAAATGCACTTACAAGGACTTCACCAACAGCAACCCCATAACCTTTAATGGTACTGGAGGAGTTATGGCTCTATCCCAATGGATAGAGAAAACGGAAGCAGTATTCGAGATCTGCTCATGCCAAGAAGGGAGCAAGGTAAAATTTGTTGCTTGTACCTTCTCTGAACGAGCCCTAACGTGGTGTAATGGCCACGTCAAGTCACTAACTCTGGTAGTGGCTAACTCCATGGGATGGGAAAACCTGAAACAAATGCTCATGCAAGAGTACTGCCCGACAGGGGAAGTACAGAAGCTCGAGCAAGAGCTTTGGGGCCTTACTATGGTAGGCTCGGACATCACAACCTATACCAATAGGTTCAGTGACTTAGCAATAATTTGCCCGGGAATGGTTGCTCTAGAGAGCAAGAAGATCGAGATGTATATCTAGGGACTGCCACCCCAGATTCGAGGAAGTGTACTAGCTTCCAAGCCAGTTACTTTCGATAGCGCCAAACAACTGGCACAGTCCCTTGTTGACCATTGTGTCTGCCAATGATTCATGACTGTTGTTCCGAAGCAAACCATAGAGAGCAACAACAACAACAACAATACCAACAATAACAACAATACCAACAATAACAACAAGAAGGAGTTTTGGAACAAAAGGAAGGGTCAATCTTCGCAAGAACCTTCCAAGAAACAACAGATAGTAGCAGTCCATGCAGCTACTACTCCCACCACTGTTCCTGTTACCCCTATACCAGCGAAGCAATATGCTGGAAACCGACCAAAGTGTAGCAAATGCAATTTTCATCACAACGGCAATTGTCGAGAGATGCACTGTAATAACTGCAACAGGAAAGGACACACTGCCCGATTATGTAAGGCACCGGTGCGACCAATCACCCAAGTTCCTGGAGTCGGTGTGGGTCAGGCGTGTTATGGGTCTGGTGAAGCAGGGCACTACAAGAGAGATTACCCTAAGGCAAGGAATGTTGGCGGCGTAGGAAGAGTGCTGGCAATAGGGCAGAACGAGGCAATAGTCGGCCCCACGGTGGTTACGGGTACGTTTCTTCTCAACAACACTTATGCATGCATACTTTTTGATTGTGGTGCGGAGAGGAGTTTCGTGAGCCATGAATTCAAACACTGGCTTAAACAAAAACCCCAATCACTCAATAAGATATTTACAGTAGAAATGGCAAACGGTAAAACAGAAAGTACAAACGATATATACAAAAACTGCACACTAGCTCTAAATGAACACTCTTTCCAAATCGATCTAATGTCGATCACTATAAGATGCTTTGATGTCATCATCGGTATGGACTGGTTAAGCCTTCACCATGCCGATATACTTTGTCACGAAAGGGCCGTTCGCCTTAATCTGCCAAATGGCGAAACTCTTATCATTTATGGTGATAAACCCGGTACCAATTTGCAAATCATCTCTTGCGTCAAAGCCCAAAAATACATGCACAAGGAATACCATGCTTTCCTAGCCCACGTGGTAGATAAGGAAAAAGAAACGAAAGATATCAAATACATCCCAGAAGTCTGCAATTTCCCCGACGTCTTCCCTGAAGATCTTCCAGGAGTTCCACCAGAACGTCAAGTCGAGTTCAGAATCGACTTGATTCCCGGAGCTACCCCAGTAGCAAAATCGTCGTACCGTCTAGACCCGGCAGAGATGCAGGAACTTTCCAGCCAACTGAACGAACTACTCAATAAAGGATTCATCAGGCCAAGCTTCTCACCTTGGGGAGCACCCGTCCTATTCGTAAAGAAGAAGGATGGATCCTTTCGCATGTGCATCGACTACCGAGAACTAAACAAACTCATAATCGAGAACCGATATCCCCTACTGCGCATAGACGATCTGTTCGACCAACTCCAAGGATCATGCTACTTCTCAAAGATCGATTTAAGATCCGGGTATCATCAGCTGCGAGTCCTGGAAGGAGATGTTCCCAAGACGGCCTTCCGAACTCGTTATAGTCACTACGAGTTTGTAGTGATGCCCTTTGGATTAACAAATGCACCGGCGGTGTTCATGGACTTAATGAACCGAGTATGTCGTTCTTTCCTGGACAAATTTGTGATCGTGTTCATAGATGATATACTCATCTATTCGAAGAGTAAAGAAGAACATAGTCAACACCTCCAGCAGGTCTTGGAAACATTATGGGCAGAGAAGTTATACGCAAAATTCTCAAAGTGTGAATTTTGGATTCCGAAAGTAGATTTCCTTGGTCATGTGGTCAGCAAATAAGGGATACACGTGGACCCTTCCAAAATCAAGGCAATCGAGAACTGGCCAGCTCCAAGAACTCCAACGGAAATCCGACAACTCATGGGCCTTGCTGGCTATTACCGAAGATTCATACAAAACATCTCAAAGATTTCCAAACCACTTACCGCCCTGACTCAGAAGTGTGTAACCTACAACTGGGGAGAAAAGCAAGACACTGCGTTCCAAACACTGAAACAAGCCCTATGCAGCACACCTATATTATCATTGCCAGAAGGAACGGAAGACATTGTGGTCTTCTGCGACACATCAAATCAAGGTCTTGGATGTGTTCTAATGCAACGAGGAAAGGTCATCGCATACGCCTCGAGACAACTCAAAACGTACGAAGTCAACTACACTACCCACGACCTCGAACTGGGATCAGTCGTTTTCGCCCTAAAGATCTGGAGGCACTATCTCTACGACACGAAATACACAATCTTCACCGATCATAAGAGCCTTCAACACATTCTCAACCAAAAAGAACTCAACATGAGACAGAGACGATGGGTTGAACTACTGAGCGATTACGAATGCGAGATTCGTTATCATCCGGGAAAAGCTAATGTAGTAGTTGATGCTCTCAGTCGAAAGGAATACTCGGGCCGCCGAGTGAAGTCCTTAACCATGACGATCCATTCACACCTGTCCACGCAAATCAAGGAAGCTCAAATGGAAGCCTTGAAAACAGAAAATGTGGCTGGCGAAGCGTTAAGAGGAATGGATAAAAATCTTGAAGTCAAGGGTGACAGAGTTTTTTACTTCATGAATCGAATCTAGACACCGAAGTTTGGTGGATTCAGAGACGTTGTCATGAATGAGGTTCATAAGACTCGATACTCCGTGCATCCCGGTTCAGACAAGATGTATTTGGACCTCAAGAAATTGTATTGGTGGCCGAACATGAAAGCCGAAATTGCTGCCTATGTAGGCAAGTGTTTGATTTGCGCCAAAGTCAAAGTAGAATACCAAAAGCCCTCGGGATTGTTGCAACAACCTGAAATACCCGAGTGGAAGTGGGAGCAGATAACAATGGATTTCATAACCAAGTTACCCAAAACAGCGGGCAGACTTGACACCATCTGGGTGATCATCGATAGATTAACCAAATTCGCGCACTTCCTACCAATAAAGGAAACTGACAAGATGGAGAAACTAGCTCGAACATACATCAGATAGATTGTGCGACTGCATGGTGTACCAATATCCATTATCTCCGACAATGATAGTAGATTCACCTCACGGTTATGGCAGTCACTACAAAAATCTCTAGGGACGAGACTAGACATGAGTATCGCTTACCATCCACAAACCGACGGTCAGAGTGAGAGGTGTTGGGTTTTGAGCATTGTAACACTCCCATGGTGTACATGGAACCCTATAAACCTTGGATCTATGTTTTCTCTAAAATACATACAAATAAAAATTTCCAAGGTTTACATCCTAACTAGCATGGCATGGGGAACTTGAATCATAAAATTACTAGTAGAATGACATACCTTTTAGTAGTGGTTGATTTCTTGGAGTTTGAGAGCCTATCACCAATAGTGTGGATGCCTCAAATGGAAATCACAAATCACCACAAACTTTGGAAAACTATTGAGAGAATAATGCACACTCATGAATTGGCCACCACTCTTGCTCACACACAACTAGTGCCAAATCAAGTTCCAAGGACTCCTTTATATAGTGTGGAGGATTAGGGTTACATCCATGTAAACCCTAATACCCATGACTCTTCCTTTCCAAGGATCCATGGGTTAAAAGCTCCATGGAGCATCCATGGACTCCCATTCAAGCCTAGCCCATTCCAAATGACTATTATCCCACACTATATAAAATACAAAAGCCCATATTTAATTAGTCACCTTTTTTATCACCAAATTAATTCTAAATTAATTTATGATCAATACTAATTAAATAATATGATTTCATATTAACATATTATAAATTATAATATATTAACAAATCATAAACATATTATTCTCAAAAGGTTATCCAAATCATTCGGGTGAAGTGCAACCCAAATGGACCGTGTCGGGTCGGGTCAAGTGCATCTCAAATATTGTTATGGACTTAGACACCTTATCCAACAGTCTCCCACTTGGATAAGTCTAATAACTATATTTGCAGATATGACTTCAGGAACCAACTGGCAATCGTAGCTCTCAAAACTCTGTTGAACTATGAAGCGCCATTTTAGATAAGTGATCATATAATCCTCTGTTCTAGATATCAGTCGGACAAATACATGGAACAATGTCTTACTTATTGTCCAACAGTTTGTTTCTCGATTTCCGATTTGTTTGACATAGAACTTAAGTGAATAGATCAACTTAGTTCTGACCGGGCCCGGTACATGGGTCAACACAAAATCATCGAGGGGCCCATATATTGTCACAACTAGCATTTTTGCTAGGAAATTCTACTCTCATATAATCATTCAACTAGTATAACAACTGGTACTGTAAGCGAATATCTTACTCTATGCTCATCTAAATACATCTCATATGCTCAACTAAGGGCTGAAAACCTTAGAAATCCCGGTTCAAGTTCTTTATGGACTAGGATTTTCTTACTGGGCCTAATGGACCAATAAGCATTCAATTCGACTAGAATGGACTTAGAACCCTTATATGGGCTCTAAATGAACCCACATTCCTAAAACTTAACATTTTGTGCCATAATGGGTCCAAAAAAAACTAATTAGCCCTAATGGGCCTTATTGGGCCATAATTGATTTAATTAGCCTTAATATGCCATAAAACTCAATATTTTATGCTTATTGGACCATAAACCATCCTAAAAGCCAATGGGCCGAAAACCTACTTAATGGACATATGGTTTCGACAAGATCAAGCAATGGCCCAATATAAACTATTTTTCTTGTTTCTCCAAGCCCAAATGCTCGGCCCATGTATAAAAAAAAGGAATTATGGAGAATTAGACACATACTTATTATATTGTGGTATTCCATGCAAGAAATCTCATGCATCAAGACCTTCCATCACCTCACTCTCTTTCTTCCCTCCCTTCTTTTTCTTCTCGGCCAAAAGTACCACACACACACACACACTTACTTTCAAACACCTCCAAATCTCTCAAGAGCATCCCTACTTGCTTCTAAGATTCTCGAGATTTAGAGCAACTTCAAGAAGGGTCACCACCAAAAAGTCATCACTCCTTGGTAAGTTCTTGCATATTCAAGTGTTATAACTCAATTTTATGTCATGAAAAGTCCTTCTAATCAAGGGTGTGTAAATCATACTCTTAAAACTCCCTAGAATTCGAAGATCCCATTAAAGAAGCAAACTAGACCCAAAAACAACACCACATTCTTCCATTCTTCTTCAAAACCGAGAACAACAAGCAAAGGTGAGTTCATTACCCCTTGTTTTCGGTTTTTACTTTGTTTTGGGGGAGAATACAAGTTGTGTTGTGTAGATCTATGTGTGTATGCATGAATATGTGTGTTTTTCATGATTTATTTGGTGGTTATGTGTTGTTTACTTCATAAATCTAAAAGTATGTTAAGAATATTAAGTTTATCACTTGGATCTACATGAAAACCTTGAGAAAATTATGTGTTATCACATATAATACATGTAAACTAGTAGATCTGGGATTTATGCACTTAAAATAGTAAAAATGAGTGTTGTGTTCCAAGATCTATAAACTAAACTCAAAAATCAGCCTTTCACAGGAAACTTTTAGTCCAATCTCGAACTGTTTTGACCACCTAAATGATAATATTTTTTAAAACTGTTTTACATGCAAATATTTCAGGTTTCTACCTTTAAAATGACTACTCTCAAGTTTTCATACGATTTTTCTACAATTTTTGACGAATTTTACAAAACTGTCTATCAAATTTGAAATAATTTTGGACCAACCTGTGAAGGTGAGCAATTTAACACTTGTTAGAAGCCATTAAGAATTATGAAAAAAATTGTGAACAATGTAGACAAAATTTCCAAACTTCCAGAATTTACGGATCCAAACTTACGATGATTTTTCTACAAATTTTCCAACAACTAGGTCGGAAAAGCCCAGAACCAGAAAAATGTGTTATTCACAAAAATCAAGCCAAAAATGATATTTTTGACAAAAATGGGTTTAAAATGTTATTTTTACCACAAACTACTCATCAACATAAGTTTTGAACAAAATGGAGACTAAAGTGTTATTCTTACAAAAATTGGGCCTTAATTGTAAATTTTTGGCTTATTGGGCCAAGAACGTCATTTTTACAAAAAGTGGGCTTTTATGCTATTTTAGTGAATACTTGAACCAAAACCAACAGATTAATTTGATCATTTTCTAGGTTATTGGGCCTTAGTGGCCCATTTTTATGTGTGATAGATCCTGTATACTATTTATATGTTTATTGGGCCTCATTGACCCATTAACATGTGCGACGGACCTTGGATACTATTTGTGTGCTATTTCGGCCTGTAAATACCTTACATGTGAAATGGGCCTTAGTTGTCCTTTCATATATATTTCTGGCCCATGTTATATAATCTCATTCCAATTGGGCCTTGAATTGATTTACATGTTTAGCGATGGTTTAGTGGTTCACTTACATGGTTCATTGGGTCTGGAATGAGATTATACCTTTCTTCACGTAAATTTGATTAAGGATCTAGTGAGTTTTATCGGTTGACACCTACTAAGTGTTCGATCGTAGCCTGCAGTCATAACCAGAGTCTCTTGGAGGGAGAGCGGGGATTTGTGTATAGATCTACACGGGGATGACACCCCACACCTGAGTTGTTCGCTACAGTTAGACTAACTCAGTCTAGGGTGACGAAAACCTTATAATCAAAACCGGCGTCCAACAACGCCAAGACAGGCGAAATTGTCATTATTTAGTATGGTTATGACGGCTCACTTAGAGGAATTAACGTTATGAAGTTTACGATAGACCATTCTCTTTTCTTTTGGATTACTCGGAAACATTCTCGTACTGGTACTCAACCTCGGGGGTTGGTATGGCAGCTTTCTCTTTTACAGACAACATCGGGTTGTCTGGGAACATTCTCTTTACATGCTCTTTACATTCTCTCTACATTCTCTTTACCCTTTTAGTCAAATAAACAATAACATACATGCATTAATACAAGATCTGACACAAACATACTAAACAGTTTGCAGAAAATATAGGATTTTCTGGTGGTTTCAAAGTTATACAAATCATTTTCACAAACATGCTTATGAACTCACCAACATTTTTATGTTGACCTTTTTAAATTAACTTGTATTCTTAGGAAACCGTTGAAGCAGGATGAACGAAACAAACTAATGGATATTGTGTTATATTTTGTTTCATCATACTCTGATTATTTTGGCATGTAATATTCAAATACAATACTCGATGTAAACAATGAATGTTGTTATATTACATGTGTGATGATGATGATGTTATGTTTCAATTATATACTCTGTAATGATACTACAATGTTGAAAGTCACACCAAGCCCCCGGACGTTTCCGCCGTCTGGTTCGGGGGTGTGACAGATATCGCTTCTAATTCAAGAAGGAACCGATAAACTTCGACTCATATGCTTGTTCTACTACTTGTTGAATTATAAACAAATGCACGTTTTATAACATCGAGTTACCAATGCGTTTACATACAATCAATGTATAACCAACTCATAGGCAACAAGTCATATCTCTAGGTTTGAAGACTTATATGATATTACCGTCTCACGATCACTCGAGATAAATTCCATGAAGTCATGCAAGTGAGCGTGGGTTTATTCCAATACTCAGAACTTATGAGCACTCATGAATGTTGTAGGAACCATTGCTATGGCTAAACACCTTTAGTCATCTACAAGCCCAATTCATGACAGTCTTAATTCATACCTACTTCCGACGTATGACCGACTGTGGAAGTTTGAATAACTTAGTCATTCGGAAAGAATAACCTAGTTATTATGGAAGTCAAAACATGCAAAGGGAAACACAAGAATAATTGAATCCAATATGGTCTCAGCACTTATCAATATAAATAAAACACCTTTTATTCATCACCATATTGATTACACATTATTCTGTTTCGATTTATCAACTTAACACTTGAATTAAAACAATAGTCGTCCCATGCTCCAAGCATGTACACTATCTTTTCTAAACAATAGTCATGCCATACTCCAAGTATGCAAACTATGTTTGTCTATGATCCTTACTTTGTGAAGTAGATCAATTGAACATGATTCCAATGATGCTCATTTCACAATCCCAAATCCTTACCGTAAACGTAAGAATATCAAATTCTTGTCATTTACTGTAATCTGATAGATTTTAAACTCATATGCATTATTCCTCTTGCAATGACTATGCACAAAAGTCACAAAGACCTGGCAACAGACATTACAAAGTATTCCAGTGGAGATTAATTCCATGGAAACGAATTCTCACATTCAAAGTACATTCCTTGGAATATCCTTCTTGCATAAAAGTTTCTAACTTTCTCATAGATTCTTAAAATCCAACTCCCAATATGGAAAACATTTCCATATTCCCATTTTGACTATCACTTCTGAACAAGAGCTACCTCTTTTCAGAATATGTCAATATGGTGTTGGATTAATGTCTAAGTCCATAACTATATTTGGTATGTACTTGACCCGACCCGGCATGGTCTATTTGGGTTGCACTTCACCGACACAATTTATATGGATAGTCTTTTGAGAATAGTATATTTATGATTTATATTAATATATTATAAGTTCTAATATATTAATATATAATCATATTATTTAATTAGTATTGATCAAGAATTAATTTATAATTAATTAAGTGATCAAAAGGAACTAATTAAATATGGACTCTTAGATATATATATGTGTAGTGGGCCAAGTTCATTTAGGTTGGGCTAAGTCTTCATGGATAGTCCATGGAGCTTTAACCCATGGATCCTAGGAAATGAAAGGTCATGGGTATTAGGGTTTAACCCTAATCCTCCACACTATATAAAGGGTCTTATGGTTCATGAAATTATGCTAGTGGCTAGTGTGGATACACTAAAGAGGGCAATAACCGATTTCATAGTGTGAGCCAAGTATCCATATTCTCTAAAGGTTTTCCAAGGTGTTTTGGTGATTTGTGATTCCACTTGAGGCTTCCACACTATTGGGGCTAAGCTCTTAAAGCTTGAAGACATCAAGCTACATCAAAAGGTATGTCATCTAACTAGAACTTTGTAGTATAGGTGCTTCATAATATGCTAGTTAGGATGAAACCTTGGAATATTTAATATTTGCATGTATAATAGAGAAAACATAGATCCAAGGTTTATAGGGTTGCATGTACACCATAGGAGTGTTAGAATGCTCAAAACCCAACAGTGGTGTCAGAGCCATGGGTTGTTTTCTGTTATATTGATGCAAATGTTTTATTTTCAAAGTTGGAAAAAAAAGGAAAAAAAAATGACGTTTGTCAAATTTTAAGATAATTACTTGTTTTTGTGAAAAACTAATTATTTGTAAAAATTTGAATCATTTGCTATATGAGTTGAATTAGGTCAAATTTAGTAAAGATAAAATGATATGATTATTTTATTAGTTTTAAAAGTTTGATCTAAAGAGTTTTTTGAAACCTCCATAAGTTATGGATATGAAAAGGTTTTTAAAAAAATTGATTCAAAGTTTTTTATGGAGTTACAAAACTTAGTCTTAATGTTTTAATGAATTCCATAACTTGTTCTTAAGTTATGGAACATGAAAAGTTTCATCATAAAACAAGTATTTAACTCCATAAGTTATGGAATCCAAAAGTTTTCAAGAGTTACAAAACTTGCCCTCAAGTTTTGGAATTTGGAAAAAGTTTTTTTATGCTAAAAAAAAAAGAATTGAATTCTAAAACTCTTGGGTTCATAACTTAAACAATTAATTAAATGGTTTTAATTTTGAATTTAATAATTGGAATTATGATGTTTTTATTGAATAATTCAATTAAGTCTTATGGACTTTATTAATAGATAATTAAAGTGTTTAATTAAAAGAGAATTAATAATTCCATACTGACATGGTTTGAATTTAATTAAATTAAGAGTATAGTTTAATTAATAGATTAAACCACCAAGTATTTTAAATGTCTAAAATACACCCTTATACTATTATAATATTAAAAGTTTAATATATTATATGTATAAGAGCAAGTCGTCTTACCATTAGTAGGCCTCATTCACGAATCCGGTCTATAACGGGGGGTATAAGGTTACTGCCTATAAAATGGCAGTTTAATGGGTGTCCACTCTCACTCACCGCTTCCTTGACCGGTGGAGGGTCGTTAGCCGAACAGGTAGGACAAGGACTATAATTCTCCCTTCATTAAAAGTATTAAAGATAAATACTAAGTAACTAAACCTTTTATTAATTCACAATCTTAGTTACTTAGGAAAATGTGAATAACGTGCTAATCCATGAAATTACACTTTGCACTTTGTTTAAACCGTTAGTGGAGCGTGTGTGGTTAACCAGCACACTAACCTGGATTTAACAAAGTAGGCAAAGGGTAACTTAATATTTATCATAGTATCGGTGGAGCTCGTGTGGTTAACCGACACATCGATTGAGGGGTAAATATTAAGGGTACCAAGTATATTTGCATGGTTACTTCACACCTTGTTTTGTGATCCTCGGCATCCCAATCACAAAACCTGAAGGGCACACTCGAGATTGAAACATGCCATTGAAAAGTTCAATGAATCTCAAAAGTGATGGGTTTTGAGCATTCTAACACTTCCTAAGTGTACATGCAACCCTAATAACCTTGGATCTATGTTTGTCTAATAATCATGCAAAGTTGAATTCCAAGGTTATATTCCTATCTAGCATACATGGGGAACATTTTTAACTTGAATGAAAGATAGAATAACTTACCTTGTTGTTGATTATGATCCTTGAAACCTTGTGAGCCTAGCACCCCAAGTGTGATGCCTCAAATGCTTCACACAACACCAAATGCAAAGGAGTAAACTTTGAGAGAATCTTACACTTGCAAAATCGGCTCTAGCCCTCTTGTTTCTTAGTGTAGCCTATTTTGGTGGAGAATGTGTTTCTTATATAGTGTTGACACATCTAGGGTTACACCATGTAAACCCTAATGTGTCATGACTCTTCATTTCCATGACCCATGGGTTTGTAACTCTCATGGAGCATCCATGGATCATCCTATGGGTGGAACCCAACTTGATAATCCATGGAGCCTCTTAGCCCACTATATAAGATATGGAAGATTTACATAATCTACCCATATATTTAATTAGTTATCTTTTGATCACTTAATTAATTCTAAATTAATTATTGATCAAACTAATTAAATAATATTATTAATATATTAGAACTTATAATATATTAATAAACCATAAGTGTTATTTCTCTCATTTTAGTTTATCCAATTGCATGGTGCCATGCAACCCAAATGGACCATGCCGGGTCGGGTCAAGTACGTACCAGAAATAGTTATGGACTTAGACACCTTATCCAACAGTCTCCCACTTGGATAAGTCTAATAACTATAACTGCAATACTTCAGGAACCGATCGGCAATCGTAGCTCTTTCAAGGTCTCTCGAAACTGAGAAGATGATGATACGCCATTTAAGATAAGTGATCATATAATCCTATGTTCTAGATATCAGCCGGACAAATACATGGAACAGTGTCTTACTTTGTGTCCAACAGTTTGTTTCCCGATTTCCGATTTGTTTGACAAAGAACTTAATTGAACACATCAAGTTAGTTCTGACCGGGCCCGGTACATAGGTCAAAACAAAATCATCGAGGGGCCCATATATCAGCTTCTAATCCAAGAAGGAACAGATAAACTTCGACTCATATGTTTGTTCTACCACTCATTGAATTATACACAAAAGCACGTTTTATAACATCGAGTTACCAATGCATTAACGTACAATCAATGCATAACCAACTCATAAGTAACAAATCATATCTCTAGGTTTGAAGACTTATATGATATTACCGTCTCACGATCACTCGAGATAAATTCCATGAAGTGATTCCAGTAAGCGTGGGTTGAGTCCAATGCTCAGAACTTATGAGCAGTCATGAGTGTTGTAGCCATGTCCGACAACTTAGAACTCTGCAACCAATCATGACAGTCTTGATTCATACCTACTTCCGACATATGACCGACTGTGGAGGTTCGAATAATATGATATACCAAACATAATTATTCTGGAAGTCAAAACATGCAAAAGAAATATAGTAAACGATCGACAAGAGATAGCAACACTTTACTCATAAATAAAACACCTTTTATTCATCATCTAATGTCAATTACACTTTACAAATTTCAAGGTTATCTAACTACTAAATCTAATATCATCCTTCAGCCCTATGCTCCGAGCATGCTGGAGATGCTTAACCCGAGTCAGTCCCTTCGTGAGGGGATCTGATGGATTCTCATCCGATGATACCCTCTTTGCCATGAGGAGTCCTTCTTCTTTTCGATGTCTGATGAAATGGTATTTTTTGTCGATGTGTCTGGATCTCCTGTGATCCCTTGGTTCCTTGGCTAAGGCAACTGCACTTTCACTATCACAGAAAATTTCCATTGGCTCTTTAATAGCTGGTACAACTCCAAGGTCTCCAATGAAGTTCTTCAGCCATATCGCCTCCTTTGCTGCCTCGCGAGCTGCTATATACTCTGATTCGCAAGTTGAATCAGCCACTGTCTCTTGCTTGGAACTCTTCCAAGAAATTGCTCCTCCATTTAAGGTAAAGACCCAGCCTGACTGAGAGCGGAAATTATCCCTATCAGTCTGAAAGCTAGCATCACTATACCCTACAACTCTCAAGTCTTCACTCCCACCGAGGGTAAGGACCCAGTCCTTAGTCCTCCGTAGGTACTTGAGGATATTCTTTACCGCAGTCCAGTGTGCCTTGCCAGGGTTCTCCTGATACCTGCTAACCATGCTCAAAGCAAAGGCTACATCAGGTCCAGTACACGTCATAGCATACATGATCGATCCTACAGCCGAAGCATAAGGTATTCGACTCATTTCTGCTATCTCAGCCTCAGTACTAGGGCTTTGTGTCTTACTCAATCTGGCATTACTCTGGATGGGTAACTCTCCTTTCTTGGAGTCCTGCATGCCGAATCTCTTCAACACCTTATCCAAGTAAGTACTCTGACTAAGTCCAATTAGTCTCTTACTCCGGTCTCTCAAGATCCTTATCCCTAGAATATAGGCAGCTTCTCCTAGGTCCTTCATAGAGAAACACTTCCCAAGCCAGGACTTAACTTCCTGCAGAGTTGGGATGTCATTTCCTATGAGTAGTATGTCATCCACATACAATACCAAAAAGCTAACTATACTCCCACTAGCCTTGACATATACACAAGATTCATCTTCACTCCTAGAAAAGCCAAATTCTTTGACTTTCTCATCAAAGCAAAGATTCCATCTGCGAGGTGCTTGCTTTAACCCATAAATGGATTTCTCAAGCTTACACACTCTATTAGGGTACTCTGTATTGAGAAAACCCTCTGGCTGACTCATGTAAACATCCTCAGCCAACTTTCCATTAAGGAAAGCGGTTTTGACATCCATTTGCCATATTTCATAGTCATGAAATGCAGCTATGGCTAACAGAACCCTAATAGACTTAATCTTGGCCACTGGAGAAAAGGTCTCATCATAATCAACTCCCGGAGTTTGTGAGAAACCCTTTGCAACCAGTCGTGCCTTATAAGTGTGTACATTACCATCCATGTCGGTCTTCTTCTTGAAGATCCATTTGCACCCTACAGTCTTACGACCTGGTACATTCTCAACCAAGTTCCAAACTTGATTGTCATACATGGACTGTATCTCGATGTCCATTGCCTCTTTCCACTTGGCTGACTCAGGGCCTTCCATGGCTTCCGCGTAACTGTTAGGTTCATCCAGACCTATCAGTGTCTCATCACTGATAAGTGTATCACCTTCCGCAGTAATATGGAATCCATAGTAATGCTCAGGTGCATTCCTAACCCTTGTGGAATGCCTTAGAGGTACAGACTTGTCAATTGGCTCAACAGGAGTTTCCTCCTCAAGTTGAGTGCTAGGGTTTGAAGTTCCTTCACCACTTGACTCTTGAATTTCTTCAAGGTCAACTTGCCTCCCACTGTCTCCTTGGCTTATGAACTCTCTCTCTTGAAAGAAAGCCCTCCTAGCTACAAAGACCACATTCTCACTAGGTCTGTAGAAGAGGTAACCAAAGGATTTCTGTGGGTAGCCGATGAAAATACACCTCTCACTTCGAGGTTCGAGCTTATCATGAGTCTCGCGTCTCACGAAAGCCTCGCAACCCCAAATCTTAATGTGGTCTAGTTTGGGTACTTTACCAGTCCACATCTCATGAGGAGTTTTGGCAACTTTCTTTGTGGGAACTAGATTAAGGATATGGGCGGCAGTCTCTAAGGCATACCCCCAAAATGAGATTGGTAGCGAAGCTCGACTCATCATGGAACGAACCATATCCAACAAGGTTCGATTACGCCTCTCAGCTACACCATTCAACTGCGGTGTCCTGGGAGGTGTCAATTGTGAGACAATCCCACATTCCCTAAGATAGTCGAGGAACTCTAAACTAAGATACTCACCACCTCGATCGGATCGAAGCATCTTAATGTTCCTGCCCAATTAATTCTCGACTTCCTGTTTAAACTCTTTAAACCTCTCAAAAGTCTCTGACTTATGCTTGATTAAGTAGACATATCCATATCTACTGTAATCATCAGTAAAAGTCAAATAATAACGATTAGCATCCCTTGTGGCATGTTTGAAGGGCCCACACACATCCGTGTGCATAAGATCCAACAAACCTTCACCCCTCTCACAAGAACCTGTGAAGGGTGACTTTGTCATTTTTCCAAGTAAGCATGATTCGCAACTATCATCTGACTTTAGGTCAAATGACTCCAATACTCCATCCTTTTGGAGTTGGCCTATGCGTTTCTTGCTTATATGTCCAAGACGACAATGCCATAATGATGCTTTATCCAAGTTATTATCATTAACAGAATCAATACACAATACATTATTTCCTAAGTTATCAACCACAGATACAGTTTCATACACACCATCCCAAGGTAATGCTTTAAAATAAAGAACATTATTAAAGAAAGCATTAATCGAACCAACTTCATTATCAAATGAAAAGGTGAAACCTTGTTTATACAATGCATGAAAGGAAATAATATTTCTTGCCATTTCTGGCGAATAACAAAATTTATTCAAATCTAAACTAAACCCACTACTTAGCAATAAAGTATAAACTCCAATCTTGGTGACAGGTAAAGCTTTCCTATTCCCCATGATTAAGTTTATTCTTCCATGCTCCACATTCTCACTTCTTCTTAGTCCCTGCAAATCAGAACAGATACAAATACCACAACCGGTATCAAGGACCCAAGAGTTAGAATGGGGTGAGTTATTAGATAAGATAGTGTAAATACCTGCATGGTTGAGTTTAACTTTCCCATCCTTCACATCTTGCTGGTACTTTGGGCAGTTCCGCTTCTAATGTGACTTTTCATGGCAATAGAAGCATTCAGCCTCTTTAGGGTCAGAAGAAGGAGTGACAAAACCTTTCTTGGTTCCACTTGAAGAAGAGCCATCAAGGGTCCTCGCCTTGGTACCCTTCGAAGAGCTCTTACTCTTCTTCCCTCGACCTTTCCCGATTGCCAAAACCGGGGCGAAGTTTGGAGTAGGAGTGTTAACAACCGACTTACCCTTAAGACCTGTTTTTGCGGTCTTGAGGAGTCCCTGAAGTTTGCTGAGTGTGACCTCTTCCTTATTCATGTGATATGTCATGCGGAATTGATCATAGCACAATGGTAAGGAGTGCAAAATGATATATATTGCAAGCTCCTCAGGGAAGTTCACATTAAGCTTCAGCAACCGATCCACATACCTTTGCATTTTCTGCATGTGGCTCGTGACGGATTCCCCGTCCTTCATCATGGTTGTTATGATAGAGGATATGATTTCATACCTCTCTTGTCGTGCACTTTGATGGTATCTTTCCATCAGATCTTGGTGCATTTCAAAAGGGTAGAAGTCCTCATAGGACTTTTGGAGTTCCGCTGCCATGGTGGCCAACATGATGCATGCCACTTTTGTAGCATCCCTTTCATGTGCCCGGAAGTCAGCGATCTCCTGGGGAGTTGCAGTGGTCTCATCAATCTCCTTAAGCTCCTTGTCAAGGACATATTCTTTGTCCTAGTAGCGGGTAATCATCCTGATGTTTCTGATCCATTCATTGAAGTTGGATCCATCAAAAGTGACTTTCCCACACAAGTTCATAAGGGTAAAGGAGCCATTAGGATTAGAGCCAGAAGCAGCATTGTTTGAAGACATCTGAAAGAAGAGAACAAGATTAGTTTAGATATTAAGAGAGTCCTTAATAAAACACCCAAATGTAATATTAAGGCTAGAATCCAATCACAATATATTATAACTTAGAAGAGGTATGTCGTAATCCAAGCTATAACATATTTGAAAGGTAGGTGAATGACGATTCACCAATTTCCACCATGAAAAACGAAATATAAATATTAGGTTTTTAATTGGTTCTTAGAAATTCCTAGATTCTTTTGAGATTCAATGAACTTTTCAAAGGCATGTTTCAATCTCGAGTGTGCCCTCCAAGTTTTGTGACTGGGATACCGAGGATCACAAAACGAGGTGTGAAGTAACCATGCAAATCACTTGGTACCCTCAAGGTTTATCACTCAATCGATGTGCCGGTAAACCACACACGCTCCACCGACGCTATGGTAAACCTTAAGTCACCCTTTACCTACCTTGTTAAGTCCAAGTTAGTGTGCCGGTTAACCACACACGCTCCACCAACGACTTAAACAAAGTGTAAAGTGTAATTTCATGGATTAGCACCTTATTCACATTTTCCTAAAGTAACTAAGATTGGGAATTTAATAAAAGCATTTAGTTACTTTATAATATTCATCATACTTTTAATGAGAATTTATAAGTCCTTGTCTTACCCGTTCGGCTAACGACCCTCCACCGATCAAGGAAGCGGTGGGTGAGAGTGGACGCCCATTAAGTTGCCATTTTATAGGCAACAACCTTATACCCCCCTTATAGACCGGCTTCGTGAATGAGGCGTACTAGCGGTAAGACGACTTGTTGTTATACATATATATATTAGTAACTTATAATATTATAAAGTATAAGGGTTGAATTTTAACTTTTAAAATTCTAAGGGTTGGAACTAAAGTTTTAATCAAGACTTTACACGTTCCAAAACTTGAGGGCAAGTTTTGTAAACTTCAAAAACTTTTCATTTCTTATAACTTATGAATTAATTGAGTAATAAAAATGAAGACTCTTCATTTTTATTACTCTTGTGTTCTTTTAATGGCTTTAATAAAAGAGAGACTTTTTGTTTTCCATAACTTGAGGACAAGTTATGGACTCCATTAAAACACATTATGATCATGAATTAAACTACCATGAAGGTTACAAACAATTCCTATGATCATCTAATCTTCATAAGTTCAAGAACATGAATATGAACACTTTCAAGAATCAAAAATTACACTTAAAAAAAACTTGTAATTTTAATAATTGCTATTGTAAATGGATTAGCATAAACATTACACCATCTAAAACAAGTTTTAAAACATCAAAACAGTTTAGTGTAATGTTTCTAGTCCATTTCCAGCAACAAATGTGCAAACTTTCATACGAGCAGAAAACAGAAAAACGATTTTTTTTTCAAGCTGTTTGCACACAAAAAAAAAACAACAAACAAACCTGTCTCTGATACCACTGATGGGTTTTGAGCATTCTAACACTTCCTAAGTGTACATGCAACCCTAATAACCTTGGATCTATGTTTGTCTAATAATCATGCGAAGTTGAATTCCAAGGTTATATTCCTATCTAGCATACATGGGGAACATTTTTAACTTGAATGAAAGATAGAATAACTTACCTTGTTGTTGATTATGATCCTTGAAACCTTGTGAGCCTAGCACCGCAAGTGTGATGCCTCAAATGCTTCACACAACACCAAATGCAGAGGAGTAAACTTTGAGAGAATCTTACACTTGCAAAATCGACTCTAGCCCTCTTGTTTCTTAGTGTAGCCTATTTTGGTGGAGAATGGGTTTCTTATATAGTGTTGACACATCTAGGGTTACACCATGTAAACCCTAATGTGTCATGACTCTTCATTTCCATGACCCACGGGTTTGTAACTCCCATGGAGCATCCATGGAGCATCCTATGGGTGGAACCCAACTTGATAATCCATGGAGCCTCTTACCCCACTATATAAGATATGGAAGATTTACATAATCTACCCATATATTTAATTAGTTATCTTTTGATCACTTAATTAATTCTAAATTAATTATTGATCAAACTAATTAAATAATATTATTAATATATTAGAACTTATAATATATTAATAAACCATAAGTGTTATTTCTCTCATTTTAGTTTATCCAATTGCATGGTGCCATGCAACCCAAATGGACCATGCCGGGTCGGGTCAAGTACATACCAGAAATAGTTATGGACTTAGACACCTTATCCAACAAAAAGATCTAGGAGTTTCAAATCCAAGTAAAAAACCTAATTAAATTATTTCGTTTTTCATGGTGGAAATTGGTAAATCGTCATTTACCTACCTTCAACTATTTTATAACTCGGATTACGACATCCCTCTTCCAGTTATAAATAGGTTGTTGGATCCTAGCCTTAATATTTCATATTGGGTGTTATATTAAGGACTTTAAATCAACTATCTTGAATATCTCCCAAAAGATGTCGAGTTCAGACATCTATGATCTTCCCAAACCAAGCTTTCCTAATGAATAAGACTTCCCGAGTTTGGCTCATGGAAGTCATACTTCTCTTCCTCCACCTCCTCCAATTATTCTCCTTAACCCACAAGTTCAAGGTCACTCAAGCCCTAATGGCAAGCAAGGTCTATGTGTGATCACATCTTAGAGATGAAGTCACATATTGACAAGCCGGGAGAGTTGGGTGTCAAAGTCTTGAGAAAGTTGGATGTTCAATCACTTTCTAAGTCACATAGTGAGTTCCTTTGGGACTACTATGAAACAGACTATGACATGAACCTTAATGATCATATCTATTTGCTTGGTGCTGCTGAATCAGCAATGATTTGGAACGATAGTAAAGCAATTTTGATTAAAAGATCAACTTCCCAAAAACTTCATGGACAATGACAATGGTGACACTGGAAATCCAGAAAAAGCATTCTCTTCCCAATGGAAAGGGTTTGGCCATAGTCAACCCGGTTAACCAAATGGTAAAGAGAAAGGCTAAGTCTGAGATAGTCCCATTACCAAAGGGTCCATATGTTTATTTTGCCAAAGGAAGGGGCGTTGATTGCAAAGCTGCCAAATTTACCTAAGGATGTTAAAGTCAATAAGTTTGACTCTACATCAGGTAGAGCCCATTATCTAACTCTGTTAAGTTCTATTCTGAGATCCTCATTACATGATGTGACTGGGTCACATGTTGATGTTTTAAGAATCAAAGAATAGAGAGAAATCTTAAAGGAAGTATATGCTGATTCTGATCGGGAAGGTGGATTTCGATCGCATCAGAATTTTGAGCAGTTGCATAAGAAGTTATGATATATTGCTAAGGAATAGATAACAACAATTTTCCATGTGGATTGTAAGGATAAGTTTTTCCGCAAAGTTTTAAAATAAAGGAAAATTGTTTAATTTTATTTATTTGAAGTATCCTTACAATGGCATTTATGGAAAATAGTTGCTTATATGATTCCACTGACAGTAATATTGGAAAATGGATTTGATTCTTTCATTTGTGGTAGTGTCTGAATTTACCAAATCAGGAAAGTTCCTCATCACCCAAGTTTCAATTGGACCGAAACTTGGAATCATGCAAGTTGAATAGTATGATGAATGAGAACATTCAAGCATTGTAAAATCAAGACTAATTACTTGTTCACATAGATGTGTGAGTCAAGTGAAGGACTAAAGGGATCGAGTACACATTCTTGTGCACTGGTCATGTCCACCACAAAGCTCGTTAAGACTATTTGATTGACTAAAGTTTAGTAAATATGGTTATACTTACAAGTTTAAGTATAATTCTGAAACATTGGAAAAGTCTCAATGTATGGCAGAACGAATGGGAAGAATCAAATTAGGCAGAAAGATAAAAGTTTCTCAAATCTGAAAAGATGGGAGAGTACTTTAGTATCATGTTTTGTGATCATCTTAACGATTTAGAAATCATATCACAATTGGTCTTCTAAGGACATCTTAGTGCATTCTTATGACTAAGAAGAGGAGTCATGAATTGTTGAAATGGTTAGATCAGGAAGATGAGTCATACTTCGTTCCAAAACAATTCTTAGAGTCATACTCTAAGATTGTAACTTGAGTGACATATCTTAAAGAAAGGTTTAAAACACTTGTCAAATGTAAGAGTAAAAGTGTCCTACTCTTGTACATTTGAAATTGGTAAGTTGTGATGTTTTGGATAAAACAAAGACCAACTAAGGCCAATTGTGTGAAGTGTTTGTCTTGATAAAGAATCTGCACTATCTCTTGAATATTTGGCAAGATAGTCTTATATGTCAAGAGGATAGTGGGAGTCTTAAAGATCCTAAAAAGAATTTCAAGAACTAATCAAGAATAAAACTTGAGGTTCTTCACTAGCACACGACTTGAGGTTTATAACCTATCGTGTTGACATATTATGTGCCCATTCCAGTTAAAGTTGGCTTTGCATAGGAGTTCTGAAAGTTCTCAATTGGTTGCATAACAACTTGGAAGCAATGGCAGGCCCTGTACTGCCAGGTGGCAAGAAGTTAAGATTGCATAAGTTCAGTCCATATGAGTTTGGATTTGTCATTATCCTTGTCTTGTGACTATTGTTTTGACGATTCACATGGATAAGAACACATATACCATAAAATCTAAGGGTCATAAGGTTTCTCTCCGATTCATGAAAATGATGGTGAGGAAACACTTCCACCAAGTAGATTTGAAGCAGATGGCAAAAGTTCTAAACAATTGAGACTATGATTACGGCATCCCTTTGCATAGTTCTGAAATTGTTTAGACACACATGAATGCTATCTAAGGAAAGGTGTATGATTTTGATAAAGTTTTATCAAAGCATATCGTATCAGAAATCTGAACTTTGGTAAGAAAGTCAATAAAGTATTGATTTCTAGAAGTCCAGCTGATTTCTGAGTACATGTCAAAGCTAGTGGGAGTATAACTGTTATGCTAATAATCATCATGTTAGTGGGAGCATGATAATTATTGTTAGTGTTGCAAGTTAGCAATGTTAATATAGAAAACAAAAGTTTCAATTCGTGAGGCTGTAGGGATTGAAAAAGTTGTTTTGCTATAATTAAGGGAGAGGATATACTTCATTTCAGTTCTAAAGGCTTAGATTGAGACCTTAATCATCCTTAGTCAAGAATATATATATGAATTTCATGTTGGATTGGTTCAACTTAAGGAAATTCTATATATTGCGTTCTCAAAATTCGATTATGATTACGGCATCCCTCTTCATAGTCAAATTTTGAAAACATGGCAAATAAAAATATTGTAGCAAAAGACTGGTCTAGAATCATGTCTTTATGTGAGACATCATGAATCGTGTACCATTTGCTTTGGGTACAGGATCGATTGCATGTGCTATAATATTTGTCATTTCTAAATTTTTCCAAATGCCCAGAGGTATTAAGAAGGGAAAAGGTCTAGAATTGGATATGACTAAAATGATTAAGCAATTGTCGAGGACAATCTGAGGTTTACCAAAGATTGGTTGCTCAGGGACAGTTGGAAGTATAGTGCTAATTTTGGAAGGACCATATTGACATATTCTAAAAAGAGGCATCTCTTATTCAGAAGGGATAGTCAAAATGAGAATATGGAGTTGTCTCCATAGGTGGAAGTTATCTGTGTAAGATTAGAAAACTTAATGCAAGAAGCATGTCCAAAGCAATGTACTTTGAATATGAGACTTAGTTTCCATGGAGTTGATCTCCATTGGAATACCTTATAATGACTGTTGACAAGTCTTTGTGACTTTGTACATATTCATTAGAGGAGGGTCAGTGCATATAAGTTTAAAATCTAAACAGATTTCGATAAATGATAGGAATTTGAAATTCTCACATTTTTCGATAAGGATTTGGGAGTGTGAAATTAGAATCATTGAAATTATGTTCAATTAGTTTATTTCACAAAGTAAGGATCATAGACATAGAGTGTATACTTGGTGTATGGCAAAGCTATTGTTTAAGAAAAACATAGTGTACATGCTTGGAGCATGGGACAACTAGTGTTTTTAATTCAAGTATAAAGTTGATAAAACCGAAACAATGAATAATGAGTAATCAGTATGGTGATAAATAAAAGTGTTTATTTATATTCATGGGGTTTGATACCATATTTGATTCATTTATTCTTGTGTTTCACTTTGCATGTTTTGACTTCCAGAATAACTAAGTCGCTCTTCCTGAATGATTAAGTTATTCAAACCATCCATAGTCGGTCATATGTTGGAAGTAGATATGAATCAAGACTGTCATGGGTTGGTTTGTAGAGGTCCAAGTTGGTGGACAAAGTGGTGCTACAACACTCATGAGTGTTCATAAGTTCTGAGTATTGGATTCAACCCGCGCTCATTTGAATCACTTCATGGATTTTATCATGAGTGATCATGAGACGATAATATCTTATATTCTTCAAACCTAGAGATATGAGTTGTTACTATGAGTTGGTTCTACATTGATTGCACGAAAACGCATTGGTAACTCGATGTTATAAAACGTGCCTTTGTGTATGATTCAACAAGTAGTAGAACAAGCCATATGAGTCGAAGTTTATCCATTCCTTTTACCTTCGGGATAAAAGCGATATCTGTGGGCCCCTCGATGATTTAGCGATGACACATGTGAGTGCTTGGCCAAGCCAGGACTGATTTCATTTGTTCAATCAGTCAGTCATCATAAATCGAAAATCGGGAAACAACAAATGGACAGAGAGAATGATTATAATCCATGTCTCAGTCCATATGATATCTAGAATGGAGGAATATATGATCCCTTATCTAATGGACAAGTCATTGACAAAGGTCAGAGTTAATTGACAAGATCAGAGTTCGACAGCGGCTTTAAGAGCTACGATTGCCAGTTGGTTTTTGAAGTCATACTCAATAATAGTTTTAGACTTATCCAAGTGGGAGACTGTTGGATTAATGTCTAAGTCCATAACTATATTTGGTATGTACTTGACCCGACCCGGCATGGTCCATTTGGGTTGCACTTCACCGACACAATTTATATGGATAGTCTTTTGAGAATAGTATATTTATGATTTATATTAATATATTATAAGCTCTAATATATTAATATATAATCATATTATTTAATTAGTATTGATCAAGAATTAATTTATAATTAATTAAGTGATCAAAAGGAACTAATTAAATATGGACTCTTAGATATATATATGTGTAGTGGGCCAAGTTCATTTAGGTTGGGCTAAGTCTTCATGGATAGTCCATGGAGCTTTAACCCATGGATCCTAGGAAATGAAAGGTCATGGGTATTAGGGTTTAACCCTAATCCTCCACACTATATAAAGGGTCTTATGGTTCATGAAATTATGCTAGTGGCTAGTGTGGATACACTAAAGAGGGCAATAACCGATTTCATAGTGTGAGCTAAGTATCCATATTCTCTAAAGGTTTTCCAAGGTGTTTTGGTGATTTGTGATTCCACTTGAGGCTTCCACACTATTGGGGCTAAGCTCTTAAAGCTTGAAGACATCAAGCTACATCAAAAGGTATGTCATCTAACTAGAACTTTGTAGTATAGGTGCTTCATAATATGCTAGTTAGGATGAAACCTTGGAATATTTAATATTTGCATGTATAATAGAGAAAACATAGATCCAAGGTTTATAGGGTTGCATGTACACCATAGGAGTGTTAGAATGCTCAAAACCCAACATATGGCCCTTTCCAAAATTTAACATTATACTTCCAACTGTCCATGAGAAACCAATCTTAGGTAAACCTCAGATTGTTCTCGACAATTGCTTAATCATTTCAGTCATATCCGGTTCTATTCCTTTTTTTCCTCTTAATGCTCTAGGCATTTTTTTTGAAAAATTTAGAACGGATAGATATTGTAGCAAATGTGATCGATCCTATACCCGAGGGATATGGGACACGATTCATGATGTCTCACATAAAGACATGATACTAGATCAGTCTTTTGCTACAATATTTTATTTGCCATGTTTTCAAAAATCGACTATGAAGAGGGATGTCGTAATCATAATCGAAATTTGAGAACGCAATATATATAGAATTCCCTCATGTTGAACCATTCCAACATAAAATTCACATATATATTCTTGACTAAAGATGATTAAAATCTCAATCTAAACTTTTAGGATTGAAATGAAGTATAATCTCCTCTCCCTTAATTATAGCAAAACAACCTTTTTCCAAGCGAAACTTTTGTTTTCTATAATTAACAATACTTATCATTATGCTCCCACTAGCATAATAATTATTTAGCATAACAATTATGCTCCCACTAGCTTTGACATGCACTCAGAAATCGACTTCTAGAAATCAATACTTTATTGACTTTCATCACCAAAGTTCAGATTTCTTGATACGAGATGCTTCGACAAAACTTTATCTAAGCTTCTCAGACTCATACACCCTTCCTTAGATAGTTCACATGTGTGTCTAAACAATTATGAAGAGGGATGCCGTAATCATAATGCTTAGACCTTTTTGCCATTCCCCACAAGTCCATGTTAGTGTACCGGTTAACCACACACGCTCCACTAACGACTTTGAGAATGCAAATATCACACTTGCTATCTACTTAAACTCTACTTAGTGAAAGCGTTTCCTCACCATCATTTTCATGAATTGGAAAGAAACCTTATGACACTTAGATTTTATGGTGTATGTGTTCCTATCCATGTGAATTTGTCAAAACCATAATCACGAGACAAGGTTAGTGACAAAATCAAACTCATATGAATTGAACTTGTTCAATCTTGATTTCTTGCCCACCATCGCTTCCAAGTTGTTATGCACACAATCGAGAACTCACAGAACTCACATACATACTCAACTTTACCGGAATAGGCACAGAAATAAGAATTATGTCAACATGATAGGTTACAAACCTCAAGTCGTGTGCTAGCGATAAAATATAGGTTTTATCCTTGATTAGCTCTTGAAACTTTCAAGACCTTTAAGACTCCCACTGTCCTATTTACATATAAGTTTCTCTTTGTCAAGAACCATTCCTTGACAACCAAACAAATATTCAAGAGTTAGTGCGGATTCTTATCAAGATAAACACTTCACACAATTGGTCTTAGTTGTTCTTTGTTTTATCCAAAACATCACAACTTACCAATTTCAAATGTACAAGAGTAGAAAACATTTTACTCTTACATTTGACAAGTGTTATAAACCTTCTATGAGATGTGCCACTCAAGTTACAATCTTGGAATATGACTCTAAGACTTGTTTTGGAACAAAGTAAGATTCATCTTCTTGATTTTAACCATTCCAACAATTCACGAATCCTCTTCTTAGCCATAAGAATGCACTAAGATGTCCCCAGAGGATGAATTGTGATATGGTCTCACAATCATTAAGATTATCATAAAACATGATACTAAAGTATTCTCCCATCTTTTCAGATTTGAGAAACTTTTATCTTTCTGCCAAATTTGATTCTTCCCATTCGCCCTGCCATACATTGAAACTTTTTCAATGTTTCAGAATTGTACTTAAACTTGTAGGTACAAACATGTTTACTAAACTTTAGTAAATCATGAAGAATAGTCTTATCGATCTTTGTGGTGGACTTTGACCTGCACACACCCAGTGTACCCGATGCTTTAGTCTTTCACCTGACTCACATATACATGTGGTCAGGGAATTTGTCTTAACTTTCCAAAAATGAAAATTCTCATTCATCATGCAATACAACCTACATGGTTCCAAGTTTTTGTCCAATTGAAACTTGGGTAATGAGAATCTTTCCTTATTTGGTAAATTTAGACACTACCACAGATGAAAGAATCAAATTCATTATTGCTAGAAACATATAAACATTAACTTTCCATAAATGCCATTGCAAGGAGATATAAAATAAAGTAAAACAAAAATTTTATTTATTTGTAAATGCGGAAAAACTTTTCCCTTACAATGCAACTTTAAAATGGAAACTATGCTATTACATATTTCCTAGCAATCTATCATAACTCCTAAGTAGTAGCTCAAGAATACGATCTTCGAACCATGTGATTGAAATCCATCTTCGCGATCAGATTCAGCATACTCTTCTTTTAAGCTTCCTTCCCTTTGCTCGATCCTGCCATACATCAAAATGCAACCCAGTCACATCATGTATTAAGAATCAACAATTAGGAACTTAACAGAGTTAGATAATGGACTTACCTGAAGCAGAACCATACATTCTGACTAAAGATCTCAGGTAGTCAAGGCAGCTTCGATTCCAATGTCCCTTTCCTTGGCAATAGAAACACACAGGCTTATCTGAGTCAGCACATAGAGCAAACTCAGAAATGGCCTTTCTCTTATGATTATAACTTTTGACCATGGCCAATTCCTTCCCTTTAGAAGAAGGAATCATTTATGGGATGTCCATGTCCGCTTGGGAGGCAGGCCTTCCAATCCAAGTTCCTTGACCATTGCGCCAAATCATTGCTGATTCAGCAGCAATTAGCAAATAGGTAAGATCTATTAGGGTCATGTCAAGATCTGTCACATAGTAGTCTTTAACAAACTCACTATATGACTCAGGAAGTGACTGAAGAACCCAGTCAATAGCCAACTTCCTTGGGAACCCAACACTCATCATCCTTAGCCTGTCAATGTGTGCCTTCATCTCCAAGATATGTGCACACACTGGCTTTCCATCCTTGTGTTTACTATCCAATAGGACTTGAGTGAGTTTGAACTTTTCAAGTCTTCGAGCTTGTGGGTCGGGGAGAATAATTGGAGGAGGTGGAGGAAGTGAAGCATGAGGTTGTGGGACATCATCTTCAAGAGGAAAGCTTGTTCCAAGAGATTTGGGAAGATCATAGTTGTCTGAACCAGACATCTACAATGGGAGAGATTCAAGTTAGTTGATTTAAAATCTTAATATAACACCCAATACGAAATATTAAGGCTAGGAGCCAACACAATATTTTATAACTTGGAAGAGGGATGTCGTAATCCAAGCTCTAAAATATTTGAAGGTAGGTGAATGACGATTCACCAATTTCCACCATGAAAAACGAAATAAAATTAGGTTTTAATTGGATTTCAAACTCCTACATCATTTGAGATTCATTGAACTTTTCAATGGCATGTTTCAATCTCGATTGTGCCCTTCAGGTTTTGTGACTGGGATGCCAAGGATCACAAAATAAGGTGTGAATAACCATGCAAATTCACTTGGTACCCTTAATATTATCACCTAATCGATGTGCCGGTTAACCACACGCGCTCCACCGATCTATGATAAAAATTAAGTCACCCTTTTCCATCCTTACTAGTCCAAGTTAATGTGTCGGTTAACCACACACGCTCCACCAACGACTTGGTAAGGTACAAAGTGTAAATTTCATGGGTTAGCACCAAATTCACATTTTCCTAAAGTAACTAAGATTGGGAATTGATAAAAGGTTTAGTTACTTGATATTCATCATTATACTTTTAATGAGAATTATAGTCCTTGTCCTACCCGTTCGGCTAACGACCTTCCACCAGTCAAGGAAGCGGTGGGTGAGAGTGGACACCTATTAAGTTGCCATTTTATAGGCAACAACTTTATACCCCCCTTATAGACCGGCTTCGTGAATGAGGCCTACTAACAGTAAGACTGAGTTGCTCTTATACATATATATATATATATATATATATATATATATATATATATATATATATATATATATTATTAACCTATAATACTATAAAGTATAAGGGTTGAATTTTAACTTTTAAAACTCTAAGGGTAGGAACTAAAGTGTGTGTGAGACTTTACAAATTCCAAAACTTGAGGGCAAGTTTTGAACAATTCAAAAACTTTTGGATTTTCATAACTTATGAGTTTATTAAGGTTTAAAAAAACTTTTAATGAGGAGACTCTTGGTCATCCATAACTTGAGGACACGTTATGGAGTCCATAAAAACATTTATGATGAAAAGACTCTTCAACTTGAGTAACCTATGGTTTTTAATGGGACTTCAAAGAAAAGACTTTTGGTAATCCATAACTTGAGGACAAATTATGGATTCCTTAAAACACATCAAGATCAAGAATTATCTAACAAACAATTTGCAAATAATTCCTATGATCTAACAAAACTCATAAGTTCATGAATATCCATATCAAAATTTCAAGAACATATGAACACATATAAACATGGAATTTTGATATTAGCCATTGTAAATGGATTAGAACAACCATTACACCATCTAAAACAGGTTTTAAAACATCAAAATAGTTTAGGGTAATGTTTCTAGTCCATTTCCAGCAGCAAAAATCGAAAATTTGCACTCTACCTGGCCAACTCGTCGAGTGCAAGAACTGACTCGCCGAGTTGGTTGAAGATACGCTTGGACTCGTCGAGTGCCCCCATGGACTCTTCGAGTCCCCTGTGCAGACAACAAGAATTTCGACTTTTTCAATAAGTTGCATCAAGTATTCAAGAAAAAATTCCTAGGCTCTGATACCACTGTTGGGTTTTGAGCATTCTAACACTCCTATGGTATACATGCAACCCTATAAACCTTGGATCTATGTTTTCTCTAAAATACATACAATAAGAATTTCCAAGGTTTACATCCTAACTAGCATGGCATGGGGAACTTGAATCATAAAATTACTAGTAGAATGACATACCTTTTAGTAGTGGTTAATTTCTTGGAGTTTGAGAGCCTGTCACCAATAGTGTGGATGCCTCAAATGGAAATCACAAATCACCACAAACTTTGGAAAACTCTTGAGAGAATAATGCACACTCATGAATTTGCCACTACTCTTGTTCACACACAACTAGTGCCAAATCAAGTGCCAAGGACTCCTTTATATAGTGTGGAGGATTAGGGTTACATCCATGTAAACCCTAATACCCATGACTCTTCCTTTCCAAGGATCCATGGGCTAAAAGCTCCATGGACCATCCATGGACTCCCATGCAAGCCTAGCCCATTCCAAATGAGTATTAGCCCACACTATATAAAATACAAAAGCCCATATTTAATTAGTCACCTTTTTGATCTCCAAATTAATTCTAAATTAATTTATGATCAATACTAATTAAAATATGATTTCATATTAATATATTATAAATTATAATATATTAACAAATCATAAACATATTATTCTCAAAAGGTTATCCAAATCGTTCGGGTGAAGTGCAACCCAAATGGACCATGCCGGGTCGGGTCAAGTGCATCTCAAATATTGTTATGGACTTAGATACCTTATCCAACAAGAGGACCATTCAAACATTGGAAGATATGCTAAGAGCTTGTGTGATCAATTTTGTTAGGGAATGGGATACCCATTTACCACTAGTTGAGTTCTCGTACAACAATAGTTATCACACTAGCATCAAGGTTGCTCCATTCGAAGCCCTCTATGGTCGCAAGTGCAGATCACCTCTGTGCTGGGCTGAAGTGGGTGACACGCAACTAGCTAGAGGACAAGTACCTGACAGCACACTCACAGGTCCGGAAATCATAAGAGAATCAACCGAGAGGATTGCCCAAATCCGGGAACGACTAAAAGCTTCAAGAGACAAACAAAAGAGTTATGCGCACAAAAGACGGAAGCCCTTGGAATTTCAGGTTGGGGACCGGGTATTATTGAAGGTCTCACCCTGGAAGGGATTAATACGTTTTGGAAAATGTGGGAAAATAAATCCAAGGTATATCGGACCATTCGAGATCCTTGCCAGGATCGGCCCGGTAGCATACAAGCTTCGATTACCGCAGGAACTCAATAACGTACACCCTACCTTTCATGTGTCAAACTTAAAGAAGTGTTTGTCCGATGAGACCCTCGTCGTCCCTCTGGATGATATCGACATCAACGAGAGTCTCCACTTTGTAGAGGAACCAGTAGAAATCATGGACAGGGAAATTAAAAGAACAAAACAAAGTCGCTTACCCATTGTGAAGGTCCGCTGGAATGAAAAGCGAGGACCTGAATACACCTGGGAGCGCGAAGATCAGATGAAACAAAAATACCCGCATCTTTTCCCTAATCCATAAATACTTACCTTAAAATAAATTTTGGGACAAAATTCTCTCTAACGGGGGGATGATGTGACAACCCGATATTTCAAGTCAATGTAATAACCTAAGTCAAGTATTGTAATCTCCTTTTGATATAATAAAAATAGTGACAAATATGAAATGTTCAAAAATCTCAAGTGGTAGATATCGTAACAAGGTTTTCAGAAATATAAAGAACACAAAAATCTGAGTTATAACGAAGAAGTTATGACCAATCGAAAATCCGAAGCAAAACCGGTAAAACACTGTTAAGCATAAAATGCGAAATTCCAATAAATTAATTTTCAACCTAAAGTATCTAAATGAAAGTTGTAGGTATCATTAAACTGTAAACATACATAAAAAGAGCGTCCAAATCTGACTTCGTATGAGGAAGTTGTGATTTTTCTAAGTTTCGGAATAGCGGTAGACAGCTAAAAACTCCAAAAAGAGATCGAGCGATATTTAGCCGACACAACCTAAACGAGAATTGAAGATCTCGACAATAATAGTACAACGGTAAAAAGACAGACGAAAACGGACATCGGATGAAGAAGTTATGGATTTTTAATGGACTTTTCCAGCCCCGGCCTGTTAAAAATATAATATTAAAAATAATGTCAAAATTAGTCGACAAAGTCTAAATGAGAGTTGTAGAGTATATTCTCACCTTCGTGTGCATATAAAGAACGTCAAAAACAGAGCTCGTACTCGAAAGTTATGAAATTTCAAAGATGGGGGCACAAACTTCGACGTTGGTCTGAAGGGAACGCCTTGCGTTCCCTAAGGAACGCCCCCGCGTTCGCAGATCAGAACCGAGTCCCATCGCCATCCAATCTGAGGTTTGTAAGCAGCGACACACTAGGCTCCGGAACGCGCTGCGTACGAGGGAACGCCCCGCGTTCGAGACCTCTTCCAGCACTATAAAAAGGATGTGAGGGTTCCGACTTTTAGTTGCAAATTTACCACCTTCTCTCCCAAATCTCATACTTCTACCCTCTTGAGACTATCCCGACATCCCGGTTACGTATCCAAGCTCCGACGAAGGTCCGAAGGTCCGAAACTCCCGAGAACTTTTCCACTTTCCGGTCGAAGTGCTGCCTGTGAAAAGTCTCGTTTTCTTCAAATCATCACACTTTGTAGGTGAGTTCATACCACTATATTTTCACGTTTTTACTATATTTTAAGGGGAGAAATACAAGTGATACACAAGAAAAACTTATGTTAAAATGCAAATCGTTACATACAGTTTCAAATGCTTTATCTACATTTTCTGTATAAATTTTAAATAAGTAAAATAACATTATTACAAATGTTATACTTTACATGCAAAGTTGGTAGCACACTAAGGTTTATCATTCAAATGAAACAAACTTTTGAAAAACTATAGTAGGTATAGTTTACGAGATATTCATGATATTTTACACTCTATGAACACTATAGAAAGGAAATACTTACATTTACAAGAAAAATGGACTTTTCATACGTATATCTATTTGATACAAACTTTTGTGAGACATTTAACTTCACGTACTTTCAAGTACGCATTTCAAGTCCTGTGTTATAAACTATAATGTCCTGTAGGGAGAGCGTGATACTTGTGTATAGATCTATACGGGATTGACAATCCCGCACCTAAACTGTTAGCTACAGTTGGACCGGCAGGTCTGGGGTGACAAACGTCATATCATTTCAACGCCTGAAGAACGTTGTTACAGGCAGTCTGGGTCATTAGCACGGTTATAAAACTCACATGAAGTATTAAAATATTTTGTTTTACGAGGCTATTAAGCGCCTTAGTGATTATATATACACATATAAATCTACTTACACTGCTTTAGGTATGGATAATTACTTATGCATTTCGAGTTTTTTTGGAGATTTTAAAACTACTACACATTTATGGAAAATATTGGATTTTCTAAGAAACAAACACATTTATTTTTACAGAAAGGCATACAATTCTAATACAAAAACGCTTATGAACTCACCAACTTAATTGTTGACACTTTTTCAAAACTACTTGTATTTCTCAGGGATTCAGTAATACAGGTAAACAACAGCTTTTGGGGAAGGGACGTTAACGCGTCAATTTCAAACTTAATATATCATCATAATGTAATTTCTTTTGAAACATGTAATAGTATCGACAATGTAACTTTTTAAATTATATTTATGATGGTTGTGTTTGCTTTCTTTACTATTTACTCAACTGTTATGATACTACATGAAGTCATCCGCCCTCGAATGATTCCGCCGTTCTGGTTTGGGGGTGTGACACACTAAAACTAATATCATCTGTTAGCTCAATGCCCCTTGCATGCTGCAAGTACATAACCTTACTCAGTCTCTTCGTAAAGGGATCTGCTGGGTTGTCCTCTGACGATATCCTCTTCACAACGAGGTGTCCTTCTTCTACTTGATGTCTTATGAAGTTGTACTTTTTGACGATATGCCTGGATCTACCATGATCTTTGGGTTCCTTGGTTAACGCAACCGCCCCTTCATTATCGCAGAAAACCTCCATAGGCTCCTTTATGGTTGGTACAACTCCAAGGTCTCCGATGAAGTTTTTCAACCATATCGCCTCTTTCGATGCTTCACTCGCTGCTATGTATGCTGGCTCACACGTTGAATCAGCTACAGTCTCCTGCTTGGAACTCTTCCATGTTACTGCTCCTCCATTTAGGGTAAACACCCAACCGACTGAGAGCGCAAATTATCTCTATCGGTCTGAAAAACGACGTCACAATACCTTATCACTCTCAAGTCATCACTCCCACCAAGGATAAGAACCCCGTCCTTAGTCCACCGCAGGTACTTAAGAATGTTCTTTACTACAGTCCAGTGAGCTTTACCAGGATTCCCTTGATATCTACTGACCATGCTCAAAGCAAAGGCCACATCAGGGAGAGTACAAGTCATAGCATACATGATCGAGCCAACCGCGGAAGCATATGGTACTCGACTCATCTCTGCTATCTCAGCATCTGTGCTCGGACTCTGAGTCTTACTCAGTTTGGTATTGCTTTGGATAGGTAAGTCACCTTTCTTGGAGTTCTCCATGCTGAAACGCTTCAACACCTTGTCCAAGTAGGTACTTTAGCTAAGTCATATTAGTCTTTTACTCTTGTTTCTCAATATCCTTATCCCTAGCATATAGGCAGCTTCTCCAAGGTCCTTCATAGCGAAATACTTCCCAAGCCAGGACTTAATTTCCTGCAAGGTTGGAATGTCGTTTCCTATGAGTAGTATGTCATCTACATACAATACCAGAAGGCTAACTATACTCTCACTAGCTTTGACATCTACGCAGGACTCATCTTCGCTTCTCCAAAAACCAAACTCTTTGACTTTCTCATAAAAACAAAGATTCCATTTGCGAGATGATTTTTTCAATCCATAAATGGATTTCTCAAGCTCACACACTCTATTAGGGTACTTTGCATTGACAAAACCCTCTGGCTGACACATGTAAACATCTTCAGCCAACTTTCCATTAAGGAAAGTGGTTTTGACATCCATTTTCCATATTTCATAATCATGAAATGCAGCTAGGGCTAACATAACCCTTATAGATTTAATCTTTGCTACTGGTGAGAAGGTCTCATCATAGTCAACTCCCTGAGTTTGAGTAAATCCCTTCGCAACCAGTCGCGCCTTATATATCTGTACTTTCCCATCCATGTCGGTCTTCTTCTTGAAGATCCATTTGCACCCGACTGTCTTCCGACCTGGTACAATGTCAACCAAGTTCCAAACTTGATTGTCATACATGGACTGAATCTCGTTGTCCATTGCCTCTTTCCATTTAGCAGACTCGGGGCCTACCATGGCTTCCTTGTAGTTGTTAGGTTCATCCAGATTTATTAATGTACTATCACTGATAAATGTATCACCCTCAGATGTTATATGGAAACTATATAACACAGGTGGAAGACTATCTCTACTGGAACGTCTCAGACGTACAGACTCGTCAATCGGTTCAACAGGAGTTTCCTCCCCGGGTTGAGTGCTAGTGTTTGAGGTTCCATCATCACTTAACTCTTAAAGCTCTTCAAGGTCAATTTGCCTCCCACTATCCTCTTAGCATATGAGTTCTCTCTCTCTGAAACCCCCTCTCATCACAACGAAGACAACATTGTCGCTCGGTTTGTAGAAGAGATGTCCAAAGGATTTATGTGGGTAGCCGATGAAAATACATCGGTCACTACGAGGTTTGAGCTTGCCGTGACTCTCTCGTCTTACGAAAGCCTTGCAGCCCCAACCTTTGATGTGATCCAACGAGGGAACCTTCCCTGTCCACATCTCGTGAGGTGTTTTGGCAACCTTCTTAGTAGGGACTAGATTAAGGATATGGGCGGCAGTCTCTAAGGCATACCCCCAGAATGAGATAGGTAACGAAGCTCGACTCATCATGGAATGAATCATGTCCAACAAGGTTCGATTGCACCTCTCAGCCACACCATTCAACTACGGTCTCCTAGGTGGTGTTAACTGTGAAACAATTCCACATTCCTTAAGATAGTCTAGGAACTCGATACTAAGATACTCACCACCTTGATCGGATCAGAGCATCTTTATCTTCCTGCCCAATTGATTCTTTACATCTTGCTTAAACTCTTTGAACTTTTCAAAGGTTTCTGACTTATTCTTGATTAGGTAGATATAGCCATATCTGCTGTAATCATCAGTAAAAGTCACATAGAAGTAGTTAGCATCCCTTGTGGCGGATCTGAAGGGTCCACACACATCGGTGTGTATGAGATCCAACAGACCTTCACCCCTCTCACAAGTACCAGTGAAGGGTTACTTGGTCATCTTTCCAAGCAAACAAGATTCACAAGTGTCATCAGATTTCAAGTCGAATGACTCCAAAACTCCATCCTTTTGGAGTTGGCCTATGCGCTTCTTGTTGACATGTCCAAGATGACCATGCTGCAAGCATTCCTTGTCCAAAACATTAGACGAATCAATATTCAACACATTATTTCCTAGGTTATCTACAACTATCACAATTTCATATATACCATTACAAGGTAATGCTTCAAGATAAAATGTACAATTATAATAAGCATTAATACTACCAATTTCATTATTAAAAGAAAAGTTAAAACCTTGTTTATACAAACTATGAAAGGAAATAATATTTTTCGCCATATCCGACGAGTAACAACAATTATTCAATTCTAAATTTAACCCACTACTAAGCAATAAAGGATAAACTCCAATCTTGGTGACAGGCAACATTTTCCTATTTCCCATGATTAAGTTTATCTTCCCGTGCTCCACATCCCTACTTCTTGTTAGTCCCTGCAAATCAGAACAAATGTGAAATCCACAACCTGTATCAAGGACCCAATAATTAGCATGTGATGAGTTATTAGAAAGAATAGTGTAAATACCTGCGAAGGTGGGCTTTATCTTCACATCCTTAATGTCCTGCAAGTATTTAGGGCAGAACCAACATTGGTCCTACTGGAAGAGGACCCATCAAGAGACTTTCCCTTGAGGCTCTTAGAAGGAGCCTTCCTCTTCTTTCCCTTCCCACGTCCAATTTCCAGAACAGGGGCAGTAGCGGTAGGAGTAGGTACAACCGAATTGCCTTTCAAGTTTCTTTCTGCAGTTCTTAGAAGGCCTTGAAGCTTGCTAAGAGTGACCTCCTCCTTGTTCATATGATAGATCATACGAAACTGATCATAACAAGAAGGTAACGAATGTAGGATGATGTCAATGGCCAACTCTTCATCGAAGTTCACATTCAACTTCAGCAAGCGGTCCACATATCTCTGCATCTTTTGCAAGTGGGCTGTGATGGACCTCCATCCTTCATTTTGGTTGTGATCATGGAGGCATTGATAGGTCATAGATTTCTGGTTTGGGCTAGGAAAATATATGTATATGTCTTGGTAGGGTATTGTTCATGTTAGAGGTGTTTTGTAGCTAATTTTTTTGTGTTTACGGTTGGGTAGATGTTTACGGCCGTAAACCTGCTTATGGCTAGTCATTCCTATATATAGTTTGTGTCAGTATCTGTCAGTGGTTGACGTAACATAATAGTTTACGGTCAGTGTGTGTGATTCTTCAAGGTGTACTTGACGTTATAGTGAATGAACATGTGCATTGCTTGATTATCTGCTTCTTCTACTCATTTCTATTATTGTTTGTTTTCATCACTGGTTTGATCTTGTAATTGGGACCTTACAATTGGTATCAGAACAAATCTGGTGCAAAACAAGCTGTAGTGGCGTTTACGGTTGAAGGAATCTTCAAATTCTTTGTTGTTCAAGGCTTGGTTCTGCATTAGATCGTGTTTCACAGCTAAAGGAATCAAAAACTGACTGAAAAATACTTGTCTTCATCATTCCTGGGAGTTTCCGGTTATTGTTGTTGAAGTGAGTACGGCTGTAAACATTCTATACAGATGTAATCTGTTGATATTCAAAGGCCGTAAATTGCTATTCCTAGAAAGCCGTAAACAGCTAATCTTCAAAGACCAGAAACTATTGTCTGACCGTAAACATTCGAACCGTATTCGAGTATACTGCCGTAAACAGCTTTCGGCCGTAAACTACTATAATTTGATTACGGCCATAAACAAGTTCTCATATTTTATTTTGTTTTGTGTGTTCGAGTATCCTTTCTTTTAATCAAGAAAAATTTAAAAAAAAAAAACAAAAAACAAAATCAAAAAAATGGACTCACAAAACTCATCGATTCATCATGAACTGGATTCCATAATGGAACCACACGTATTCCACGTTTGCTATCTGCAGAAGGTTTTCCAGAATGGAAATATCGGATGGAACAGTATATCAAGATGAAGGATTTCAAAATCTGGAGAAGTATCTTAAAAGGACCTGTCAGAATCACAACAACACGTGCAAACAGAACAATTGTTGACAAGAATTTTGATGATTATATTAATGAAGAATTTGATGCGGTTGAACAACAAGAAAAGGCACTTGCTACACTCACTATAGCTCTTTCACCTGAAATTGCTCAAGGTTTTCGGGAATACACATCTGCTAAAGCACTATGGGAGGCATTGATTGAAGTTTATGAAGGCAATGAAGATATGAAAGAAAGTCGTCAGGATATGTTGAGACAAAAATTCAACATGTTCAATTATATCTTGGGAGAATATATTGAAGCACAACTGCATAGGTTCGTCACTTTTACAACTGAGATGAACTCTGCAGGCATCCTGGTAACTAGGTCTGAAATAAACAAGAAGCTGCTCAATTCTATGCCGAGGTCATGGGATATGAATGTCGCTGTGATCAAGAAGACAAAGGACCTCAATCGTCTAAGTATAGCTGAAACAATGGCAATTATTAAAGCTTGTGATTTTGATGACAAGCAGAGAGAGATCAACCATGTCAATTCATACTCCACTGCTAATCTCGGGATTCAATCCAACAATGCCTTTTCATCTTTCACCACTCCTTAATTTCAACCGTTTGCTGCTTCCCAACCATCATCATATGTCATTCCATATATGCAAAGTGTTCACTCTCCAGTATCCTATCCACAAGTTGCTTCTTCTTCAAAGGCACCTGCTCCAGCTCCCACTCCAACCCTTGCTCCTAAAGAGAATGACGAAAATTTGGCTCTTGCAACTGGTCTTGTCAATTGTTATAATGCTTTTGTAGCCGGTGAACTGGCCCCCTCAATTGTCATTTGCTTATTTGGACCAAATTCATCCCGAAGATGTTGAAGAAATGGACATAACATGGCAAATTGCTATGGCGGTGTTCAGAGCCGAACAGTTCTACAAAAAGACAGGCAAAAATAACTGGGGAATGAATGCAGAGAAGAAAGTTGGTTTCAACAAAGGCAAACTCTGATGCTTCAATTGCCATGAACCTGGCAATTTGCTAGAGACTGTATGAAGCCTTACAAAAGGGAAAACAGCGAACGAATGATGGTGCCAGTGGCTAGCAACATGGGAGCTATCAACCACAATCAAACTACGAATCTTGCTGTGGTGGCTAAATCCTTTAACTGGGATGACCAAATTTAGACCCTAAACATCTCGGGACCTGAAAATGCACATCTTGCCCAGATCAACGACACTTCAAATGGAGAAACTGAGGTTAATCTAGAGGCGGAAATGATTGAACTACAGTTCGCGTTTATGGTGGAAACTACTCCAGAGCCTACAAAGTTAGAGGTCAGTGAAAGTTCTTGTTCTCAAACTTGCATTGACAATGTCAAAAATCTACATGAACATATTGATATTATGCGTAGAGAATAGAGGAACTTAAATACGAGAGATATCAACTTAGGAAAGGCCAGAAACCCTTACAAGAACAACTAGAGGCCAAAACTAAGGACTTCAGGAAGCTACAGGCAGAATACAGTGATAAGTGCGTTGATTTTAAATGTCTTGAACAAGAATTTGCTGCTGTAACTGCGGAACTTGACACATTGAAGACTCGTTTTGCAAATGCTGAATTTAACTTCAAAAAATTCGATGTGTCAAGTGAAAGATATGCAACAATAATTGAACACCAAATGAAATGGAAGGACCAGAAACAAGTAGGCATAGTCTGTGAGAGTGTCCCTCCCCCATTTAATCATAATTACACAACTACTCCTTTCATTCAGGCTGAGATTGACCGTGAACCATTTATGGTTTACGGTAAATCAGCGACTGAACAGGCAACAGACTGTAGTGATAGGAAATTAGATACTAACGTTTCTACTTCCGATGCAGATTCATCAGTAAGCCAAGAAAAGCAAGAGGATGGAAAGTTAGAGTCTAATAATTTGGTGTCTAAATTTGGTGTTTCTCTTTCAAATGTTGATAAGTCTGTTATTGATGTTAAAACTGATATTTTATCTTGTGATGATGTGATGTCAAAATCAAATGTTTCTGATGTTGTTTTTGTAAAATCCACTGAATATGATGCTAAGACCTCCACACTTTCTACATCTATCACACATTCTAACTCCTGCAATTACGCATGTGGGAAGGTTAAAAAGGTTCAGAAGAGCATGAAATCTGACAATGGTGGTACCAGGTCAAAAGATAATAAGCAAATTTGTTTCAACTGTGGTACTGCCGGCCACATTGCTCGAAATTGTTCTAACAGAGCATTTGTGCATTTTTCAACACCGAGGAAAGAAAACGAGCCTCGAGGAAGGTCTCTAACGAGAAAGTCCTCGAGATCTCGTCTTTATGAAAATGATCGGAAAACACATAATAATAAGAAAAGGTCTGATGTTAAACTGAACAAACAGGTTTTCTCTAAACCAGCCGAAATCGACTACGGCTGAGCTAAGGTCAATTTTGTTAAAAGGTGTGGCTGGATCTTCGACTAATTATAGCCAACAATCTAAACACTCAAAGAAAAAGAAAAATGTTTCTAAATCACCTGTGAATATTTTAAAAGCTAACTACCAATGGGTGCCCAAATCTACAGTTGTCCGATCATCTTCATCCTCTGAAAGTGTTTATGATATTAATGAAATTTTGAAAAATCAAAAGGGTAAATCCGTCAAAGTCCAAGGTAAACCCAGGGGTGTAATGACCTGGGTCCCCAAATCTAAATAATCTCGCTCATTATGCAGGAGCAGCTGCGGAGGAATGTCGCCAGACCTTGGTATGTCGACAGCGGTTGTTCCAGGCACATGATATGAAACATCTCCCAACTGCGTGACATTCAAACATTTAATAGGGAATACGTTTCCTTTGAGGGAGGTGAAGGCGGAAAGATCACTCAAAGGGGAACTGTTTCAAATGGAGTGGTAAGCTTCGAGAATGTTAACTACGCACCCGAGTTAAAGCACAGTTTGTTAAGTGTCTCTCAGATTTGTGACAAGGGTTATTCGACGCATTTCAAAGTTAAATAATGTCTAATTCTGAAGCCAGGCATTGTCATTCCAGAAGAATGGATTCTTGTGAAATATAAACGGGATGGCAATGCATATATCATTGACATGAATAACAATCTTCCTGAACAAGTCACTTGCCTCTTCTCAAATGTTTCTGAGCATAATGCTATGTTGTGGCACCGTCGGCTCGGACATGCTAATGCAAAGAACTTGAATCGACTTGCAAAGAATGATCTAGTGCACGGGCTTCCTGTCATAGACTTCATCACGTTTGAAAAATGTGTGGCTTGCGCTCAAGGAAAACATCACAGAAAACCACATTTGCCAAAACAGGTTAATTCAATCAACTAGGTGCTCCAATTGTTACATATGGATTTATTTGGTCCGGTCAACGTGTAGTGACAAAGAACATGGTTTGGCATGCGGAATTAAAGTTTGCACAATCAACATGGTGATTTGGGTGTTCAAGAGATGTATTGAATATGTATGGTGTTACAAAAAGGGACATAGATCTACATCTAAATAAATAACACACACTTACACACTAACTTTTACACCTTTCAAGCACACCTCTACAAGTGGTATGAACCCACTATTTATAGAGGTGTTTACATGTCTCTCTCTCACTCTCACTAACACATGGGTCTAAAGGCTAATGCACCACATGCAAGTGGGTCTACAAGAGTCAAACCATTACAAAGTCATACATGAAGAACTTTGCACCCCAACAATATCCCCCTCAAAGTTAGGAATGGATGACCCACTTCAAATCTTCCAAAATCGAGCAACTACGCGACCCGAGCCTCAAGCGTGACACATGTCCAAACGAACTTCAATCTTCAATTCTTCCATGATTCTTCAATTTGGTCTCTAGGATGTGAGACCATACAATCCGAGCAGCAACGAATGATTAACTCCAAAAAATCACCCAAAAGTTGCGCATAAAAACACACCCCAAAAATCTTCAATAAAACCAAACGCATTTCGAAAATAAATCATTTCCGAACTTCCAATTGCATCATTTCGTAAGCTTCAAAACTTCAAGATCACTTCGGTCTTCAAATCCGCGTAATATGAAAAATTCAAGTTCGAATTTCCATATAAAACTTCTCCCCCTTTTTATAATCGAAATTTGATTATAAAACTCCCAAGGAAAAAGAACGTGCTCTATTCGGAATTTTTCGTGTCAAAACTCCCCCTTAACATGTGGCATAAACTTTGTGCTTTAATCCGGAAAACCCAAAAAATATTCAATTTTTAGCTTCGTTCAAGGATCGCCTTTGACAAAATTTCTCAAAAATGGGTAGAAATTGTCAATTTCAAAATTCTGCAGTGACCCGGTGCGCCCAAAACAGCAAAATATGCAAAAATCTCCCCCTTTTCCAAAGCTGGGTAGAAAGCGTCAATTTGCACAAACTGCAGGGGCTTGAAAAGCATTTTCTTCAATTTTCAGCAAAAACAGTCCTTTTTCGAATTTGGGTTTGAACCGCCAAACATTCGAAGCCTCAGGGACTACTTTCGAAAATTCAGCCATTATGCACCAAACATACAAAGAGTTGATCAAACATTCGAAATTTCAGAAAATATTCGAATTTGGGTGAAAAGTGTCAAACATTCGAAACTTTAATTAATTGTTGAGTTTGCCAAACATTCGAAATTGCAGGGGTGATTTTCGAAAATTTTGCTTTTTGAGCAAAACATTCGAAACATTTGTCAATCATACGAAGAGTTTTAAAACTTATCAAACATTCGAAACTATAAGGGCCATATGCGAAACTTTTCCTTCTTTCTTCCCCAATTTCATTTCTCAGACTATTCCCTTGGTGCGAAGCGACGCTTCGTACAAAACTGCATCCAACACACACGAAAATTTTTCAACCAAACATACGAAGATTTTCCTTCTATCTCCTCTTCGTATGAAAATCATCTTCCCCAAAATTTTCCCAAACACACGAATTCGAAGCATTCGAAGTCCTCTTAATGAACAGTAACCTCTTAATCATCCAACCTCTGAATCAACACCAATCATTCATCCAATACTCGACTCAAATTCTTCGTTCTTTTCATTACATGGACCCCAAAATTGATTTCCTTTAAATGCGAACGAACACACATACATGCACGAAATCAACCCCTTAAATCCAAAATTAACAATTTGCTTTTACTTATCATCGACTCCAATCATGCGAAATCCAGATTTCAAGTCTTCGATCATTCAATCACAACCTTAAACCAAGTCACGATTTCATGCGAATTTCTTATACCCCTTGTATCAATTTCACAACTCTTCGTATGAAATCCCAAACAAACATCGTATGAACCCTTTATTCATCCTTTGAATACATTCCAAACACACTTCTTCGAACATCAAACCCAAAATCAAAATTTCGCACATCGATTCCAAATATCAATTCTTCGAACATCGATCCTTTAGGGTAGACCTTCCCCAGTTCGTTCCAAAATTATCAACCAAGAACGATATCAGCCTTTCGAATCTAAAATTGATCAAACCAATATATCGATTTCAACATCAACTAACGAACATCTCTGAGTTCGTGAGTCTCAGTTTATTTTTCAGTTCATCAAACATCGTTCTTGACTGCCATTACAGATCTTCAATCAACCAAACTTTTGAACTCAATTAACGACTCATAGTCTCAACTCTAATATTGCTTTGCTGTTCGATTTCTCAAACGACTCAAAACAACAACATCAAAAGCGAAATCGATTCCAGATTCATCAAGAAACCAATTTTGACTTTTAGCTTTGACTCTTCCAAGATTTCAACAACATTCAAATCAAAATCAATTAACATCTGATTTCGATTCATAATCAAGAAATTAATTATTCTTTTCAAACGATCTAACAACAATTAGAACACGATGAGAATTTGATTATAATTCGATGTTTGGATGAAGAAATGATGACAAACTGATATAATTGTACAACCAGATAAAGTTGGTGTACAAGTCGCCTGATGAACCACACATACGATCGATTGAATATCATATGCAATTGTATTTCGACTCATTATCTGAATATGCGACTCATTATAAGCAAGAATCGAAATTTATTACATTTCGACAAGAACTGAATTTGTGAGTGCAAGATACGATCTGGATATTCAAATCAAAATAAGCGAAAAAAAAATCGTGATCTCGTGGATTCACAAAAGTGGAACATGAACAGTAGCAGATCACACGAATTAGGCCTCAAACTTTGGATTAATGAATAATAATGAATACAAATTTGATCATGAACAGTAAACAAAAAACGTTTGGACTCAAAGTATGAAACATATTTTGATTGAATTTTGGGCTCAATTTTTCGTGAATTGTAACAGATAAGAAATTTGGATCAATTTTGTTTGGACTCGAAATAAACAAGAAAAGGCTTACAAATTGTGTTGAGATTTGGGCTTTGATCTAAGAAAAAATGTATTGGATCATCAATGGGGTTTGAAACGGATTAGATCCAACGAAACAAAATGATCACAAATCAAAAACGCAATGCACGAATTCAAAGAAATTACGAGAGATCATAGAGAGAGACTCACCAAAAATTGCTTCAATGTGACAAAAGTTGCCAAACCAAGAATCGTTCTTCAAAAATCACCTTGATCTTGAAGACCCGCTCTGATACCAATTGTAGTGACAAAGAACATGGTTTGGCATGCGGAATTAAAGTTTGCACAATGAACATGGTGATTTGGGTGTTCAAGAGATGTATTGAATATGTATGGTGTTACAAAAATGGACATAGATCTACATCTAAATAAATAACACACACTTACACACTCACTTTTACACCTCTCAAGCACACCTCTACAAGTGGTATGAACCCACTATTTATAGAGGTGTTTACATGTCTCTCTCTCACTCTCACTAACACATGGGTCTAAAGGCTAATGCACCACATGCAAGTGGGTCTACAAGAGTCAAACCATTACAAAGTCATACATGAAGAACTTTGCACCCCAACACAACGTCCTCAGCATCAACAGAAATTCATATTGTCTGGTTGTGATTGATGATTTCTCGTGATTCACGTGGGTCTTCTTCCTATCCAACAAAGCTGGGGCCGCTGACTTGATTAAGAAGTTTATTGTGACGATAGAAAACCAGACCAACCACCGGGTGAAGGCGCTCAGAACTGATAACGGGACGGAATTCAAGAATGTTGTCCTTGATCATTTTTGTGCAAAAAAAGGGATCGTGCGTCAATATAGTGTTGCTCACACACCGCAAAAAAATGTGTTGCTGAGCGGCGAAATCGAACGTTAAAAGACACTGCAAGGACGATGTTATGTTACTCCAAACTTCCGGTTTCTTTTGGGCCGAGGCGATCAACACGGTGTGCTATGTCCAAAATCGTGTCTTGATCAACAAAGCTCAGATGAAGCCCTCGTACGAAATTATGTACTGTCACAAGCCATCTGTCAGTCATTTCCATATTTTTGGCTGTCCTTGCACACTCCATCATCTAGAATCCAATCCCAAGTTCAATGCCAATGCTGATGATTGTTACTTTGTGGGGTATGTTGCTCGCACGGCGTACAGAGTCTACAATAACAAAACAAAGCAGATCGTAGAATCTTTCGACGTGCGCTGTTTGGAGGAGAACGAGACGGATGCTAGAGTTGGTCCAGATTGGTTATTTGACTACACATCTCTTTTCAAATCATTCAATGGGTTTTAAAATGATTTATTTGGTTCCTGTTCTAGCTCGAAGACTGTGATTGAAGATGAGGACGAAGAAGTTGTTTACACACCACCGATGGTGTCTTCTACGACTCCTACAGTGGATACATCTGTTCCAAGTAATTTGTCTGATTCTCAATGTCATCAAACCAATCCAGATGCTGATGCTACTCCTCTTACTCCTGATGGAAGAGAGTTAATGTCCAAAGATGCTTCCGCTGTTACTCAAACATTTATGGAACTTCTCTTTCCCGAACCGATTGCTAATGAGTTTGTGGCAGGCCCCTCTCATGATGCAAGACTGTCTGAGGTGGATCATTCAGCAGATGATGGATTTGTAAATATTCACAGCCTTCCCGTAACGCTCAACGACATCAGCCAGGAGATACCTTCCAGAATTCAACGCGATCACCCGATCGAAAACATCATTGGTCAGCTGGGCGACGATGTTCAAACGCGGAGTCAGAGTGGAGATGTAAATACATGTCTTTACTCTTGCTTTATATCTCAAATAGAGCCAAAGAATGTTGAAATGGCTTTGAATGAGCCCAGCTGGGTGGATGCTATGCATGAGGAATTGAATCAATTTGAAAAACTTGGGGTCTGGAAGCTGGTTGAATTACCTAAGGGCAAGAAGCCACTTGACACGCGCTGGGTCTATCGAAAAAAGCAAGATGATCCAGGGGTCATTGTGTGAAATAAGGCTCGATTGGTTGTACGTGGATTTCGCCAAATTGAGGGTCTTGACTACACCGAAGTTTATGCTTCGGTAGCTCTCTTGGAGGCCATTCGCATCTTCCTTGCGTACACTTCCTACATGAATTTCATGGTTTACCAGATGGATATCAATACTGCCTTCTTGTACGACGCTGTGAACGAAGAAATTTACGTCGATAAACCTCCTGGGTTTGTCAACTCGAAGTTTCCTAATCACGTTTACAAGTTGGACAAGCATTTATACGGTTTACATCAAGCTCCAAGGGCATGGTATGTAACTCTTACAAAGCACTTGCTCAAACTGTTGGGTTTTGAGCATTCTAACACTTCCAAAGTGTACATGCAACCATATTAAACCTTGGATCTATGTTTGTCTAAGATACATGCAAAATATTATTTTCCAAGGTTTATAACCTATCTAGCATGGCATGGGGTACTTTTAACCATAAAAGAACTAGATGAATTACATACCTTTTGTTGATTGTTGATTCCTTGGAGTTGGAGAGCCAAGCACCAATAATGTGAATGCCTCAAATGGAAATCACAAATCACCACAAACTTGGAAAATGTATGAGAGAGTATACTAACTCTTGATTTTGGCCACCACTCTTACACACACCTTAGAGTGTTTTTCATGCAACATAAGCTTGTTTATATAGTGTACATAGTTATGGACTTAGACATCTTATCCAACAGACTCCCACTTGGATAAGTATAATAACTGTATTTGCCTATATTACTTCAGGAACCAACCGGCAATCGTAGCTCTCGAAAACTATTGTGAACTATGAAGCGCCATTTTAGATAAGTGATCATATAATCCTCTGCTCTCATGATATCAACAGGACAAATACATGGAACAATGTCTTACTTATTGTCTAGCAGTTGTTTCTCGATTTCCGATTTGTTTGACAAATAACTTAACTGAACACATCAATTTAGTTCTGACCGGGCCCGGTACATGGGTCAACACAAAATCATCGAGGGGCCCAGATATCGCTTCTATTTCTAGAAGGAACAGATAAACTTCGACTCATATGCTTGTTCTACTACTTATCGAATTGCACACAAAGGCACGTTTTATAACATCAAGTTACTGATGCGTTTACGTGCAATCAATGCACAACCAACTCATAGGTAACAACTCATATCTCTAGGTTTGAAGACTTATATGATATTACCGTCTCACGATCACTCGAGATAAATTCCATGAAGTGATATAAGTGAGCGTGGGTTTATTCCAATACTCATAACTTATGAGTACTCATGAATGTTGTAGCAACCATTGCTATGGCTAAACACCTTTAGTCATCTACAATCCCAATTCATGACAGTCTTGATTCATATCTACTTCCGACATATGACCGACTGTGGAGAGTTTGAATAAATTAATTATTCTGGAAGTCAAAACATGCAAAACTGAAACAAGAGTAAATAATTGACAATCATAGCAACACTTTACTCATAAATAAATCACAAATTTTATTCATCATCAAACGTCGATTACATTTTACAAGTTTCAGAAAGGGCTATCTAATCTGTAAAACTAATATCGTCCCTCAGCCCGATGCGCCTCGCATGCTGCAAATGCTTCACCCTCGTCAGTCACTTCGTAAGGGGATCCGCAGGGTTCTCATCTGACGATACCCACTTTGCCACGAGGAGTCCCTCTTCTATCTTGTGTCTTCTGAAGTGATATTTTCTGTCAATGTGTCGGGATCTGCCATGATCTCTTGGTTCCTTGGCTAAGGCAACCGCACTATTGCTGTCACAGAAAATCTCCATAGGCTCCTTAATAGTTGGTACAACTCCAAGGTCTCCGACGAAGTTCCTCATCCATATCGCCTCCTTTGCCGCTTCGCTCGCTGCTATGTACTCTGATTCACAAGTCGAATCAGCTACAGTCTCCTGTTTGGAACTCTTCCAAGTGATTTCCCCTCCGTTTAAGGTAAAGACCCAGCCCGACTGAGAGCGGAAGTTATCCCTATCAGTCTGAAAGCTAGCATCACTATACCCTACTACTCTCAAGTCATCACTCCCACCAAGGGTAAGGATCCAATCCTTAGTCCTCCGCAGGTACTTGAGAATATTCTTTACCGCAGTCCAATGAGCCTTGCCAGGGTTCCCCTGATATCTGCTGACCATGCTCAAAGCGAAGGCCACATCAGGACGGGTACAAGTCATAGCATACATGATCGAACCAACAGCGGAAGCATAAGGTAATCGACTCATCTCAGCTATCTCATCTTCTGTACTCGGGCTCTGAGCCTTGCTCAGTTTGGCATTGCTTTGGATCAGTAATTCTCCTTTCTTGGAATTCTGCATGTTGAACCTTTTCAACACCTTATCCAAGTAGATACTCTGACTAAGTCCAATTAGTCTTTTACTCCTTTCTCTTAATATCCTTATCCTTAGGATATAGGTAGCTTCTCCAAGGTCCTTCATAGCAAAGCCCTTCCCAAGCCAGGACTTAACCTCCTGCAAGGTTGGGATGTCATTTCCTATGAGTAGTATGTCATCCACATACAGTACCAAAAAACTAACTATACTCCCACTAGCTCTGACATACACGCAGGACTCATCTTCACTTCTTGAGAAACCAAACTCTTTGACCTTCTCATCGAAACAAAGATTCCAACTTCGAGATGCTTGTTTCAATCCATAAATGGATTTCTCAAGCTTGCACACTCTATTGGGGTACTCTGCACTGACAAAACCTTCTGGCTGATTCATGTAAACATCCTCAGCCAACTTTCCGTTAAGGAAAGCGGTTTTGACATCCATTTGCCATATTTCATAATCATGAACTGCAGCAATGGCTAGCATAACCCTAATAGACTTAATCTTTGCTACTGGTGAAAAGGTTTCATCATAATCAATACCCTGAGTCTGAGTAAACCCCTTCGCAACCAGTCGAGCCTTATAAGTGTGCACCTTCCCATCCATGTCGGTCTTCTTCTTGAAGATCCATTTGCACCCGACTGTCTTACGGCCTGGTACATTGTCAACCAAGTTCCAAACTTGATTGTCATACATGGACTGTATCTCGCTGTCCATAGCCTCCTTCCATTTAGCAGACTCTGGGCCTGCCATGGCTTCCTTAACACTGTTAGGTTCATCCAGATTTACCAGTGTACTGTCACTGATAAATGTATCACCTTCCGTAGTAATATGAAATCCATAATAAAACTCAGGTGTGTTCCTAACCCTTGTGGAACGCCTCGGAAGTATAGACTCGTCAGCTGGATCAACAGGAATTTCCTCCTCAAGTTGATTGCTAGTGTCTGAGGTTCCTTCACCAATTGAGTCTTGAATTTCTTCAAGGTCAATTTGCCTCCCACTGTCTCCTTGGCTTATAAATTCTCTCTCTCGAAAGACCCCTCTCCTAGCCACAAAGACCACATTCTCACTGGGTCTGTAGAAGAGGTAACCAAAGGATTTTTTGGGTAGCCGATGAAAATACACCTTTCACTTCGAGGTTCGAGCTTGTCATGAGTCTCGCGCCTCACGAAAGCCTCGCAACCCCAAATCTTGATGTGGTCCAAATTGGGAACTTTCCCAGTCCACATCTCATGAGGTGTTTTGGCAACCTTCTTTGTAGGGACTAGATTAAGGATGTGGGCGGCAGTCTCTAAGGCATACCCCCAAAAAGAGATTGGTAGCGAAGCTCGACTCATCATAGAGCGAACCATATCCAACAAAGTTCGATTGCGCCTCTCAGCTACACCATTCAGCTGTGGTGTCCTAGGAGGTGTCAATTGTGAGACAATCCCACACTCCTTAAGATAGTCAAGGAACTCAGTACTAAGATACTCACCACCTCGATCGGATCGAAGCATCTTAATGTTCCTGCCCAATTGATTTTCTACTTCCTGTTTAAACTCTTTAAACCTTTCAAAAGTTTCTGACTTATGTTTGATTAAGTAGACATAACCATATCTACTAAAATCATCAATAAAAGTCACATAATAGCAATTAGCATCCCTTGTGGCGGTTTTGAATGGTCCACATACATCAGTATGTATAAGGTCCAACAAACCCTCACCCCTTGCACAAGTACCAGTGAAGGGTGATTTTGTCATTTTTCCAAGTAGACAAGACTCACAACTATCATCCGACTTGAGGTCGAACGACTCCAAGACTCCATCCTTTTGGAGCTGGCCTATGCGTTTCTTGCTTACATGTCCAAGACGACAATGCCACAAAGATGCTTTATCCAAGCTAATAGAAGAATCAATATATAATACATTATTTCCTAAATTATCTACAACCGATACAGCTTCATACACACCATCACAAGGTAATGCTTTAAAATAAAGAACATTATTAAAGAAAGCATTAATACTACCAACTTCATTATCAAAAGAAAAGGTAAAACCTTGTTTGTACAAAGCATGAAAGGAAATAATATTCCTCGCCATTTCAGACGATTACACACATTTATTCAAATCTAACTTTAACCCACCATCTAGCAACAAAGTATAAACTCCAATCTTGGTAACAGGTGCAACCTTCTTGTTCCCCATGATTAAGTTTATCTTTCCGTGCTCCACATCCTCACTTCTTCTTAGGCCCTGCAAGTCACAACAGATGTGAATACCACAACCTGTATCAAGAACCCAAGAATTAGAATATGGTGAGTTATTAGACAATATAGTGTAAATACCTGCATGGGATGGTTTCACTTTCCCATCCTTGACATCCTGCAAGTACTTTGGGCAGTTTCGCTTACAGTGCCCCTTATTTTGACAGTGGAAGCATTCAGCATCCTTAGGGATGGCAGAAGGAGTGATAGAACCACCTTTGGTTCCAGATGAGGAGCCTTCAAGGGACTTTCCCTTGATACCCTTCGAAGGGTGCTTCCTCTTCTTCCCTTTGCCTTGCCCGATAGCCAAAACAGGGGTAGTAGTAGGAGTAGGAGTAGCAACCGACTTACTCTTAAGACCACTTTCGGCAGTCTTCAGAAGTCCTTGAAGCTTACTGAGTGTGACTTCCTCCTTGTTCATGTGGTATGTCATACGAAATTAATCATAACACGATGGCAAGGAGTGCAAAATGATATCAATTGCCAACTCCTCAGGGAAGTTCACATTCAGTTTCATTAGACGGTCCACATACCTTTGCATTTTTTGCATGTGGCTCGTGATTGGTTCGCTATCCTTCATACGGGTAGTGATCATGGAGGAGATTATTTCATACCGCTCTTGACGAGCACTCTGATGGTACCTTTCCATCAGATCCTGATACATATCAAAAGGGTAATAGTCCTCATAGGACTTTTGGAGTTCAGCTGTCATGGTGGCCATCATGATGCATGCCACCTTGGTGGAATCTCTTGCATATGCCTGATACTCAGCGACCTCCCCAGGAGTAGCAGTGGACTCATCAAGCTCCTTTAGCTCCTTATCGAGGACATATTCCTTGTCCTCGTAACGAGTGACCATCCTGATGTTCCGGATCCAATCCATGAAGTTGGAACCATCAAAGATGACCCTCCCACAAAGGTTCATGAGGGAAAAGGAGCCAGTAGGGTTAGAGCCCGAAGCTTTGTTGTTGGAAGACATCTGAAAAGAAGAAAACAAGTTTAGATTAGGTATATCGAATCCTTAATAATACACCCAAATGTAATATTAAGGCTAGGATCCAACACAATATATTATAACTTAGAAGAAGGATGCCGTAATCTAAGCTATAATATATTTGAAGGTAGGTGAATGACGATTCACCAATTTCCACCATGAAAACGAAATGAATTATTAGGTTTAATTGGTTTTTGAAATTCCTAGATTCCTTTGAGATTCATTGAACTTTTCAATGGCATGTTTCAATCTCGATTGTGCCCTTCAAGTTTTGTGACTGGGATGCCGAGGATCACAAAACAAGGTGTGAATAACCATGCAAATTCACTTGGTACCCTTAATGTTATCACCTAATCAATGTGCCGGTTAACCACACACGCTCCACCGATCTATGATAAACATTAAGTCACCCTTCGTGATCCTTACTAGTCCAAGTTAGTGTGCCGGTTAAACCACACACGCTCCACCAACGACTTGGTAAGGTACAAAGTGTGAATTTCATGGGTTAGCACCATATTCACATTTTCCTAAAGTAACTAAGATTGGGAATTTATAAAAGGTTTAGCTACTTTATAATATTCATCATACTTTTAATGAGAATTTATAAGTCCTTGTCCTACCCGTTCGGCTAACGACCCTCCACCAGTCAAGCAAGCGGTGGGTGAGAGTGGACACCCATTAAGTTGCCATTTTATAGGCAACAACCTTATACCCACCTTATAGACTGGCTTCGTGAATGAGGCGTACTAGCGGTAAGACGACTTTGATCTTATACATATATATAATAATTAACCATTAATGTTATAAATAGTATAAGGGTTGAATTTTAACTTTTAAAACTCTAAGGGTTTGGAATTAAAGTATATTAAAGTGTGTGTAACTTTACAAATTCCAAAACTTGAGGACAAGTTTTGAAACTATTCAAAACCTTTTATTTCATAACTTATGAATTAAAGGTTCATAAAAATGAAGACTCTTCATTTCCATGTAACTTATGTGTTTTAAGTGTGTGTTTAAAAGAAGTGACCTTTGGATATCCATAACTTGAGGAAAAATTATGGACTCCATTAAAACACATAAATGATCAAGAATTAATCCTAAACAATTCAGCAAATAATTCCTATCATCTTCTAAATTCATAAGAACATGAACATGATTATCAAAATTTCAAAAATTATATGAACACATACAAAGCATGAAATTTTGATATATGCTATTGTAAATGGATTAGAACAACCATTACACCAACCAAAAACAAGTTTTAAAACACCAAAACAGTTTAGGGTAATGTTTCTAGTCCATTTCCAGCAGCAAAAGTCGAAAATCTGCATTCTGAGGCTCCTACTCGCCGAGCGCACGAACCTACTCGCCGAGTAGGATGAGTTTACTCATGAACTCGGCGAGTCCCCCCATGGACTCGGCGAGTTCATCAGGCAGACAGCAAAAAATTTGACTTTTTTCACTATTTTGCATCAAGTATCAAAGAAACAAGCCTAGGCTCTGATACCACTGTTGGGTTTTGAGCATTCTAACACTTCGTAAGTGTACATGCAACCCTATTAAACCTTGGATCTATGTTTGTCTAAGATACATGCAAAATATTATTTTCCAAGGTTTATAACCTATCTAGCATGGCATGGGGTACTTTTAACCATAAAAGAACTAGATGAACTACATACCTTTTGTTGATTGTTGATTCCTTGGAGTTTGAGAGCCAAGCACCAATAATGTGAATGCCTCAAATGGAAATCACAAATCACCACAAACGTGGAAAATGTATGAGAGAGTATACTAACTCTTTATTTTGGCCACCACTCTTACACACACCTTAGAGTGTTTTTCATGCAACATAAGCTTGTTTATATAGTGTACATGGTTAGGGTGAAACCCTAATAACCCATGTCTTTTCCTCTTCCAAGGATCCATGGGTAAAAGCTCCATGGATCATCCATGGACTTCCATATAAGCTTATCCCATTCCCAAATGAGTGTTAGCCCACACCATATAAATATAATAGCCCATGATTTAATTAGTCTTCCTTTTTAATCACTAAATTAATTCATAATTAATTCAAGATTAAAACTAATTAAGTAACATGACTTTATATTAATATATTATAACTTATAATATATTAATAAATCGTAAGTATACAACTCTCATAAAATTATCCATAACTAGTTTGGTTGAAGTGCAACCCAAATGGACCATGCCGGGTCGGGTCAAGTATATACCAAATAAGTTATGGACTTAGACATCTTATCCAACACAAACATGGCAATTCACGGGGAACAATCGATCAAACCTTGTTCATTAAGCATGTTGGTACCGATCAGATTCTCGTTCAAATCTACATCGATGATATCATTTTCGGGTCAACGAGTTCCAAGCTGTGCAGAGAGTTCGAAAGCGTTATGAAGAAGAGGTTCGAGATGAGTTCTCTAGGAGAAATGACCATGTTTCTGGGGCTTCAGGTCAAACAAGACTCAACCGGAATCCTGATACATCAAGCCAAGTATGTTGAAGATATGCTAGAGAAGTTCGGGTTTCGAGACGCAAAACCTGCACTGACGCCAATGGCCGAGAGACCACTGTTGACTCCAGATATTGAAGGCAAATCCGTAGATCAGACTGACTATAGATCGATGATCGGATCGTTGATGTATCTAACCGCAAGCAGGCCAGACATCATGTTTGCGGTTTGTCAATGCGCACGATATCAGGCTAATCCTAAACTTTCACATCTTATTGATGTCAAAAGAATCTTTTGTTATCTCAAAGGCAGCCCAAAATTGGGTCTTTGGTATCCGAAAATTCTGAATTTGATTTATATGTTTTTGCTAACAATAACTATGGAGGCTGTGAGCTTGACAGGAAATCAACGTCTGGCGGATGTCAATTTCTTGGAGACCGGTTGGTGTCATGGCAGTGCAAGAAACAACATACAATCTCAACCTCAACAACAGAAGCGGAATACGTAGCCGCTTCTTCTTGTTGTTCTCAAGTTATCAGGATACAACATCAGCTACTACTCCAACTGCTTCAACTGCTCCCGATCATGAAGGACCAAGAACTACCTTTGAAGTAGGGAGTCCTTCAGCTCCTGGAGGTTCCTCCCCTCCAGCCTGCTCATGACATTGCTTCTAAGAGACTTGCACAGGCCTTGGCAGCTCAAGAAGCAACTGGCCTTCCTCCTCGCGGAAAAGGCATATCTATTGAGGAAGGTAGATCCGGGGGAGTTGAGCCTTCCAACACAGAGCTCAAGGTTGAGATTGGTGTGTTGAAACAAACAATCATTGAAAAAGATGTGATGATAGGTAATCTTGATGTTCGTCTTTGTCACACCCCAAAACCAAGAACGGCGGAAACGTTCGGGGGCGGAGGACGTCATGTACAGTATCACAGCAATGAATAGTAGTAAACAAGCAACAACATCATCCATTGCATTAATAATATAATTTTAATACAAGTGTGAAATAAGGCTCGATTGGTTGTACGTGGATTTCGCCAAATTGAGGGTCTTGACTACACCGAAGTTTATGCTTCGGTAGCTCTCTTGGAGGCCATTCGCATCTTCCTTGCGTACACTTCCTACATGAATTTCATGGTTTACCAGATGGATATCAATACTGCCTTCTTGTACGACGCTGTGAACGAAGAAATTTACGTCGATAAACCTCCTGGGTTTGTCAACTCGAAGTTTCCTAATCACGTTTACAAGTTGGACAAGCATTTATACGGTTTACATCAAGCTCCAAGGGCATGGTATGTAACTCTTACAAAGCACTTGCTCAAACTGTTGGGTTTTGAGCATTCTAACACTTCCAAAGTGTACATGCAACCCTATTAAACCTTGGATCTATGTTTGTCTAAGATACATGCAAAATATTATTTTCCAAGGTTTATAACCTATCTAGCATGGCATGGGGTACTTTTAACCATAAAAGAACTAGATGAATTACATACCTTTTGTTGATTGTTGATTCCTTGGAGTTGGAGAGCCAAGCACCAATAATGTGAATGCCTCAAATGGAAATCACAAATCACCACAAACTTGGAAAATGTATGAGAGAGTATACTAACTCTTGATTTTGGCCACCACTCTTACACACACCTTAGAGTGTTTTTCATGCAACATAAGCTTGTTTATATAGTGTACATAGTTATGGACTTAGACATCTTATCCAACAGACTCCCACTTGGATAAGTATAATAACTGTATTTGCCTATATTACTTCAGGAACCAACCGGCAATCGTAGCTCTCGAAAACTATTGTGAACTATGAAGCGCCATTTTAGATAAGTGATCATATAATCCTCTGCTCTCATGATATCAACAGGACAAATACATGGAACAATGTCTTACTTATTGTCTAGCAGTTGTTTCTCGATTTCCGATTTGTTTGACAAATAACTTAACCGAACACATCAATTTAGTTCTGACCGGGCCCGGTACATGGGTCAACACAAAATCATCGAGGGGCCCAGATATCGCTTCTATTTCTAGAAGGAACAGATAAACTTCGACTCATATGCTTGTTCTACTACTTATCGAATTGCACACAAAGGCACGTTTTATAACATCAAGTTACTGATGCGTTTACGTGCAATCAATGCACAACCAACTCATAGGTAACAACTCATATCTCTAGGTTTGAAGACTTATATGATATTACCGTCTCACGATCACTCGAGATAAATTCCATGAAGTGATATAAGTGAGCGTGGGTTTATTCCAATACTCATAACTTATGAGTACTCATGAATGTTGTAGCAACCATTGCTATGGCTAAACACCTTTAGTCATCTACAATCCCAATTCATGACAGTCTTGATTCATATCTACTTCCGACATATGACCGACTGTGGAGAGTTTGAATAAATTAATTATTCTGGAAGTCAAAACATGCAAAACTGAAACAAGAGTAAATAATTGACAATCATAGCAACACTTTACTCATAAATAAATCACAAATTTTATTCATCATCAAACGTCGATTACATTTTACAAGTTTCAGAAAGGGCTATCTAATCTGTAAAACTAATATCGTCCCTCAGCCCGATGCGCCTCGCATGCTGCAAATGCTTCACCCTCGTCAGTCACTTCGTAAGGGGATCCGCAGGGTTCTCATCTGACGATACCCACTTTGCCACGAGGAGTCCCTCTTCTATCTTGTGTCTTATGAAGTGATATTTTCTGTCAATGTGTCGGGATCTGCCATGATCTCTTGGTTCCTTGGCTAAGGCAACCGCACTATTGCTGTCACAGAAAATCTCCATAGGCTCCTTAATAGTTGGTACAACTCCAAGGTCTCCGACGAAGTTCCTCATCCATATCGCCTCCTTTGCCGCTTCGCTCGCTTCTATGTACTCTGATTCACAAGTCGAATCAGCTACAGTCTCCTGTTTGGAACTCTTCCAAGTGATTGCCCCTCCATTTAAGGTAAAGACCCAGCCCGACTGAGAGCGGAAGTTATCCCTATCAGTCTGAAAGCTAGCATCACTATACCCTACTACTCTCAAGTCATCACTCCCACCAAGGGTAAGGATCCAATCCTTAGTCCTCCGCAGGTACTTGAGAATATTCTTTACCGCAGTCCAATGAGCCTTGCCAGGGTTCCCCTGATATCTGCTGACCATGCTCAAAGCGAAGGCCACATCAGGACGGGTACAAGTCATAGCATACATGATCGAACCAACAGCGGAAGCATAAGGTAATCGACTCATCTCAGCTATCTCATCTTCTGTACTCGGGCTCTGAGCCTTGCTCAGTTTGGCATTGCTTTGGATCAGTAATTCTCCTTTCTTGGAATTCTGCATGTTGAACCTTTTCAACACCTTATCCAAGTAGATACTCTGACTAAGTCCAATTAGTCTTTTACTCCTTTCTCTTAATATCCTTATCCTTAGGATATAGGTAGCTTCTCCAAGGTCCTTCATAGCAAAGCCCTTCCCAAGCCAGGACTTAACCTCCTGCAAGGTTGGGATGTCATTTCCTATGAGTAGTATGTCATCCACATACAGTACCAAAAAACTAACTATACTCCCACTAGCTCTGACATACACGTAGGACTCATCTTCACTTCTTGAGAAACCAAACTCTTTGACCTTCTCATCGAAACAAAGATTCCAACTTCGAGATGCTTGTTTCAATCCATAAATGGATTTCTCAAGCTTGCACACTCTATTGGGGTACTCTGCACTGACAAAACCTTCTGGCTGATTCATGTAAACATCCTCAGCCAACTTTCCGTTAAGGAAAGCGGTTTTGACATCCATTTGCCATATTTCATAATCATGAACTGCAGCAATGGCTAGCATAACCCTAATAGACTTACTCTTTGCTACTGGTGAAAAGGTTTCATCATAATCAATACCCTGAGTCTGAGTAAACCCTTCGCAACCAGTCGAGCCTTATAAGTGTGCACCTTCCCATCCATGTCGGTCTTCTTCTTGAAGATCCATTTGCACCCGACTGTCTTACGGCCTGGTACATTGTCAACCAAGTTCCAAACTTGATTGTCATACATGGACTGTATCTCGCTGTCCATAGCCTCCTTCCATTTAGCAGACTCTGGGCCTGCCATGGCTTCCTTAACACTGTTAGGTTCATCCAGATTTACCAGTGTACTGTCACTGATAAATGTATCACCTTCCGTAGTAATATGAAATCCATAATAAAACTCAGGTGTGTTCCTAACCCTTGTGGAACGCCTCGGAAGTATAGACTCGTCAGCTGGATCAACAGGAATTTCCTCCTCAAGTTGATTGCTAGTGTCTGAGGTTCCTTCACCAATTGAGTCTTGAATTTCTTCAAGGTCAATTTGCCTCCCACTGTCTCCTTGGCTTATAAATTCTCTCTCTCGAAAGACCCCTCTCCTAGCCACAAAGACCACATTCTCACTGGGTCTGTAGAAGAGGTAACCAAAGGATTTTTTGGGTAGCCGATGAAAATACACCTTTCACTTCGAGGTTCGAGCTTGTCATGAGTCTCGCGCCTCACGAAAGCCTCGCAACCCCAAATCTTGATGTGGTCCAAATTGGGAACTTTCCCAGTCCACATCTCATGAGGTGTTTTGGCAACCTTCTTTGTAGGGACTAGATTAAGGATGTGGGCGGCAGTCTCTAAGGCATACCCCCAAAAAGAGATTGGTAGCGAAGCTCGACTCATCATAGAGCGAACCATATCCAACAAAGTTCGATTGCGCCTCTCAGCTACACCATTCAGCTGTGGTGTCCTAGGAGGTGTCAATTGTGAGACAATCCCACACTCCTTAAGATAGTCAAGGAACTCAGTACTAAGATACTCACCACCTCGATCGGATCGAAGCATCTTAATGTTCCTGCCCAATTGATTTTCTACTTCCTGTTTAAACTCTTTAAACCTTTCAAAAGTTTCTGACTTATGTTTGATTAAGTAGACATAACCATATCTACTAAAATCATCAATAAAAGTCACATAATAGCAATTAGCATCCCTTGTGGCGGTTTTGAATGGTCCACATACATCAGTATGTATAAGGTCCAACAAACCCTCACCCCTTGCACAAGTACCAGTGAAGGGTGATTTTGTCATTTTTCCAAGTAGACAAGACTCACAACTATCATCCGACTTGAGGTCGAACGACTCCAAGACTCCATCCTTTTGGAGCTGGCCTATGCGTTTCTTGCTTACATGTCCAAGACGACAATGCCACAAAGATGCTTTATCCAAGCTAATAGAAGAATCAATATATAATACATTATTTCCTAAATTATCTACAACCGATACAGCTTCATACACACCATCACAAGGTAATGCTTTAAAATAAAGAACATTATTAAAGAAAGCATTAATACTACCAACTTCATTATCAAAAGAAAAGGTAAAACCTTGTTTGTACAAAGCATGAAAGGAAATAATATTCCTCGCCATTTCAGACGATTACACACATTTATTCAAATCTAACTTTAACCCACCATCTAGCAACAAAGTATAAACTCCAATCTTGGTAACAGGTGCAACCTTCTTGTTCCCCATGATTAAGTTTATCTTTCCGTGCTCCACATCCTCACTTCTTCTTAGGCCCTGCAAGTCACAACAGATGTGAATACCACAACCTGTATCAAGAACCCAAGAATTAGAATATGGTGAGTTATTAGACAATATAGTGTAAATACCTGCATGGGATGGTTTCACTTTCCCATCCTTGACATCCTGCAAGTACTTTGGGCAGTTTCGCTTACAGTGCCCCTTATTTTGACAGTGGAAGCATTCAGCATCCTTAGGGATGGCAGAAGGAGTGATAGAACCACCTTTGGTTCCAGATGAGGAGCCTTCAAGGGACTTTCCCTTGATACCCTTCGAAGGGTGCTTCCTCTTCTTCCCTTTGCCTTGCCCGATAGCCAAAACAGGGGTAGTAGTAGGAGTAGGAGTAGCAACCGACTTACTCTTAAGACCACTTTCGGCAGTCTTCAGAAGTCCTTGAAGCTTACTGAGTGTGACTTCCTCCTTGTTCATGTGGTATGTCATACGAAATTAATCATAACACGATGGCAAGGAGTGCAAAATGATATCAATTGCCAACTCCTCAGGGAAGTTCACATTCAGTTTCATTAGACGGTCCACATACCTTTGCATTTTTTGCATGTGGCTCGTGATTGGTTCGCTATCCTTCATACGGGTAGTGATCATGGAGGAGATTATTTCATACCGCTCTTGACGAGCACTCTGATGGTACCTTTCCATCAGATCCTGGTACATATCAAAAGGGTAATAGTCCTCATAGGACTTTTGGAGTTCAGCTGTCATGGTGGCCATCATGATGCATGCCACCTTGGTGGAATCTCTTGCATATGCCTGATACTCAGCGACCTCCCCAGGAGTAGCAGTGGACTCATCAAGCTCCTTTAGCTCCTTATCGAGGACATATTCCTTGTCCTCGTAACGAGTGACCATCCTGATGTTCCGGATCCAATCCATGAAGTTGGAACCATCAAAGATGACCCTCCCACAAAGGTTCATGAGGGAAAAGGAGCCAGTAGGGTTAGAGCCCGAAGCTTTGTTGTTGGAAGACATCTGAAAAGAAGAAAACAAGTTTAGATTAGGTATATCGAATCCTTAATAATACACCCAAATGTAATATTAAGGCTAGGATCCAACACAATATATTATAACTTAGAAGAAGGATGCCGTAATCTAAGCTATAATATATTTGAAGGTAGGTGAATGACGATTCACCAATTTCCACCATGAAAACGAAATGAATTATTAGGTTTAATTGGTTTTTGAAATTCCTAGATTCCTTTGAGATTCATTGAACTTTTCAATGGCATGTTTCAATCTCGATTGTGCCCTTCAAGTTTTGTGACTGGGATGCCGAGGATCACAAAACAAGGTGTGAATAACCATGCAAATTCACTTGGTACCCTTAATGTTATCACCTAATCAATGTGCCGGTTAACCACACACGCTCCACCGATCTATGATAAACATTAAGTCACCCTTCGTGATCCTTACTAGTCCAAGTTAGTGTGCCGGTTAAACCACACACGCTCCACCAACGACTTGGTAAGGTACAAAGTGTGAATTTCATGGGTTAGCACCATATTCACATTTTCCTAAAGTAACTAAGATTGGGAATTTATAAAAGGTTTAGCTACTTTATAATATTCATCATACTTTTAATGAGAATTTATAAGTCCTTGTCCTACCCGTTCGGCTAACGACCCTCCACCAGTCAAGCAAGCGGTGGGTGAGAGTGGACACCCATTAAGTTGCCATTTTATAGGCAACAACCTTATACCCACCTTATAGACTGGCTTCGTGAATGAGGCGTACTAGCGGTAAGACGACTTTGATCTTATACATATATATAATAATTAACCATTAATGTTATAAATAGTATAAGGGTTGAATTTTAACTTTTAAAACTCTAAGGGTTTGGAATTAAAGTATATTAAAGTGTGTGTAACTTTACAAATTCCAAAACTTGAGGACAAGTTTTGAAACTATTCAAAACCTTTCATTTCATAACTTATGAATTAAAGGTTCATAAAAATGAAGACTCTTCATTTCCATGTAACTTATGTGTTTTAAGTGTGTGTTTAAAAGAAGTGACCTTTGGATATCCATAACTTGAGGAAAAATTATGGACTCCATTAAAACACATAAATGATCAAGAATTAATCCTAAACAATTCAGCAAATAATTCCTATCATCTTCTAAATTCATAAGAACATGAACATGATTATCAAAATTTCAAAAATTATATGAACACATACAAAGCATGAAATTTTGATATATGCTATTGTAAATGGATTAGAACAACCATTACACCAACCAAAAACAAGTTTTAAAACACCAAAACAGTTTAGGGTAATGTTTCTAGTCCATTTCCAGCAGCAAAAGTCGAAAATCTGCATTCTGAGGCTCCTACTCGCCGAGCGCACGAACCTACTCGCCGAGTAGGATGAGTTTACTCATGAACTCGGCGAGTCCCCCCATGGACTCGGCGAGTTCATCAGGCAGACAGCAAAAAATTTGACTTTTTTCACTATTTTGCATCAAGTATCAAAGAAACAAGCCTAGGCTCTGATACCACTGTTGGGTTTTGAGCATTCTAACACTTCGTAAGTGTACATGCAACCCTATTAAACCTTGGATCTATGTTTGTCTAAGATACATGCAAAATATTATTTTCCAAGGTTTATAACCTATCTAGCATGGCATGGGGTACTTTTAACCATAAAAGAACTAGATGAACTACATACCTTTTGTTGATTGTTGATTCCTTGGAGTTTGAGAGCCAAGCACCAATAATGTGAATGCCTCAAATGGAAATCACAAATCACCATAAACGTGGAAAATGTATGAGAGAGTATACTAACTCTTTATTTTGGCCACCACTCTTACACACACCTTAGAGTGTTTTTCATGCAACATAAGCTTGTTTATATAGTGTACATGGTTAGGGTGAAACCCTAATAACCCATGTCTTTTCCTCTTCCAAGGATCCATGGGTAAAAGCTCCATGGATCATCCATGGACTTCCATATAAGCTTATCCCATTCCCAAATGAGTGTTAGCCCACACCATATAAATATAATAGCCCATGATTTAATTAGTCTTCCTTTTTAATCACTAAATTAATTCATAATTAATTCAAGATTAAAACTAATTAAGTAACATGACTTTATATTAATATATTATAACTTATAATATATTAATAAATCGTAAGTATACAACTCTCATAAAATTATCCATAACTAGTTTGGTTGAAGTGCAACCCAAATGGACCATGCCGGGTCGGGTCAAGTATATACCAAATAAGTTATGGACTTAGACATCTTATCCAACACAAACATGGCAATTCACGGGGAACAATCGATCAAACCTTGTTCATTAAGCATGTTGGTACCGATCAGATTCTCGTTCAAATCTACGTCGATGATATCATTTTCGGGTCAACGAGTTCCAAGCTGTGCAGAGAGTTCGAAAGCGTTATGAAGAAGAGGTTCGAGATGAGTTCTCTAGGAGAAATGACCATGTTTCTGGGGCTTCAGGTCAAACAAGACTCAACCGGAATCCTGATACATCAAGCCAAGTATGTTGAAGATATGCTAGAGAAGTTCGGGTTTCGAGACGCAAAACCTGCACTGACGCCAATGGCCGAGAGACCACTGTTGACTCCAGATATTGAAGGCAAATCCGTAGATCAGACTGACTATAAATCGATGATCGGATCGTTGATGTATCTAACCGCAAGCAGGCCAGACATCATGTTTGCGGTTTGTCAATGCGCACGATATCAGGCTAATCCTAAACTTTCACATCTTATTGATGTCAAAAGAATCTTTCGTTATCTCAAAGGCAGCCCAAAATTGGGTCTTTGGTATCCGAAAATTCTGAATTTGATTTATATGTTTTTGCTAACAATAACTATGGAGGCTGTGAGCTTGACAGGAAATCAACGTCTGGCGGATGTCAATTTCTTGGAGACCGGTTGGTGTCATGGCAGTGCAAGAAACAACATACAATCTCAACCTCAACAACAGAAGCGGAATACGTAGCCGCTTCTTCTTGTTGTTCTCAAGTTATCAGGATACAACATCAGCTACTACTCCAACTGCTTCAACTGCTCCCGATCATGAAGGACCAAGAACTACCTTTGAAGTAGGGAGTCCTTCAGCTCCTGGAGGTTCCTCCCCTCCAGCCTGCTCATGACATTGCTTCTAAGAGACTTGCACAGGCCTTGGCAGCTCAAGAAGCAACTGGCCTTCCTCCTCGCGGAAAAGGCATATCTATTGAGGAAGGTAGATCCGGGGGAGTTGAGCCTTCCAACACAGAGCTCAAGGTTGAGATTGGTGTGTTGAAACAAACAATCATTGAAAAAGATGTGATGATAGGTAATCTTGATGTTCGTCTTTGTCACACCCCAAAACCAAGAACGGCGGAAACGTTCGGGGGCGGAGGACGTCATGTACAGTATCACAGCAATGAATAGTAGTAAACAAGCAACAACATCATCCATTGCATTAATAATATAATTTTAATACAAGTGTGTTATGTCAAGTTAAATAGACACCAAAATATAAATCAAAATGAAAGATGAGTCTTGAACGAGCTCCATCTTCTCTAAACCCTGCACCGGTACCTGTCTACTGGTGACCTGAAGATACAAGTTATTTTGAAAGAGTTTATCAACTTTAAAGCTGGTGAGATCATAAGTATTGCAGTGTCTATATTTGTATGAAAGTACTTGTAAGTATGTGGTGTGTAAGAATGCAAAAGTTTGTGAATGTTTGTAAAAGGTTTGACTCTCCTAGAAAACCCTATGTTTCCTACTAAAAGTAGCCTTCTACCAAGGCATCTAGTGTCTCTTGTAAGAGTATGTATTTTCCCAAATCTGACTATCATTAACCAAAAATATAGTTTTTACATTACTGTTTATCGTGTGAATATCACAAATTGAATGCAATGGGAAAATGAAATAGTAGTGTAGTGTTGTATTAAGTAACTACTGCTGTACTAACTACCTTAAACCAATTGTTATTTAAAGTACCATGTGATCGGCATCTATCCTGCTACCGACTATAGAACGCGACGATGTAAGACGTCGGAAAAAATGACGTTTGGCACCCGTAGACTTGCAAGTCCCACTGTAGCGAGCAGCGAGCTGTAGGATAGTCAATCCAGTATAGATCTATACACAAACTCATACGCTCCCCACTTAAGGAGATTTTGGATATAAAAACGGTCATGACAGGTAATGCCATGCCCCGTTACGTGGCTCACATAATTGTAGTAATGTTCTAGTATATGTATGTGCTAGCTGTATTGTGTGTTCTCTCCCTGTCTAGCATGTATGTATGTTCTCTCTGTATGGTATTATTTGTTTCTCATCATAGTATTCTCTATCTGTATATTATGTTCTCTTTGTATAGTATTGACTCATGTATGAACTGACTCTTTGTATGTTTCATTGTTCTAGTAATAGTATTAGTATCTCCCTAAACTATACCTATTATAGCTTACTAGTAATGTTGTTTGAATATATGAACATGTGTGTATACCCTTGCTACCCAAAAGTATTGATTAGAAAGGCGGAACTTTTATATCTATATACATATACATAATATATAACTATATCTATAAAGATATACATTTAACAAAATATAAATGCAAAAGAAATCGAATAAAATTATTTGACACGTAAAAGAGTTTGATAAAAGTATTGGACATGTAAAAGAGTTTGTAAAACAGTTTGAAAAGTAGTTTGTTTGATAACACAGTTTGAAAGTAAGAAATCCACTTGTTTGGTAGTTATTAATCACATGTGATTGATATAATAACTATAAAAGATCAACTTGTATCCCCGCCCATAAAAGCATTTAAAATCATTTAAAAGATTAATTAAGGGGTATGAACTCACCTGTAGTGAGTGGTTTGGATGAACGGATAGTATAGGATGCTAAGTGTCAAATGAAGACTTGAACACACACAAGGATCCTAGTTAACATATAATAACACATATATGTATCCAATTAGTCATAAAACAACTAATTAACCAAGTTCAGACATCCTAAGACATGTAAAACACTTGATTTAAGTGTTATAAGTCCTAAGGATTGCATCTAAGGGTTGTAGGACTTGGCTATTGAGTTTGGGGTCCAAGGGTAAACTCTTTATGAGTTTACGGTTTTGGGACCAACTCCATTGGAGTTTACGGTCATAAACCCATTCGTTTACGGCCGTAAACTCATGGTACTTTTACCATTTTTTGATTTGAAGCTTGTAAGGTCATAAGAAGCATTCCTACTTCAAGTCTAAGCCTTTGGAAGTGATTAGGGCACCATTTCACTCCTTTGTGGAGTTTACGGTCCTTGGACCATTTCTCCTTGGGTTTACGGCCATAAACCCAAATGGTTTATGGTCTTTTTGATGTTTTAAGTCCTAAGCACATCAAGGATGGTATCTAGACTAGTATCCAAGGCTTGGTAAGGGACGAGGGCACACTTTGGCCCCTTCATTAGGGTTTACGGTCCAAGAACATCTTGGACCGTAAACACCTTTGATCTTGTGTTTCTTTGTGTTTCCTAGATGCTTTAGAAGTGTAACAAGCCTTATAACAAGACAAGGTAAGAATACTTACTATGTAGAAGCTTGAAAGGGTGTTAGAAGTCCAAGAACACTAGTGTGTGTTCTTGGTGTTCTTGGTGAAACTTGAAGATCTACACATATGGAATGATTTCACGGATGGAATCATGTAAGATCACTAGATTAAGTACGATATCAACTTATTAGGGCAAGAAACACTTACAAAGTTGAAGATCAAGAAGGAAAATCGGATGATACTTGAGTGGATTTGAGTTTTGGATCTTGAAAATGTGAAAAAGTGGTAAATATGACTAAGTGTCATAATTATACCCCCTTAGGGTTTACAGTCATAAACACCTTGTTTAGGCCGTAAACTCCAAACTCTTGGAGTTTTAGGACTTTATTGTTGCACAATAAACCTTACGGCATCCTCTCTCCTGTTATCTCCTGAAGTACTAGGCTTTAGAACACTGAAACTGACTCTACACAGATCAAAAGTTAGTAGAAACTGTTCTGACTTATATTGAAGTGAATGGTTGTACAGAATAGAAATTTCTGGTTGTCACAGTCTTTCAGATGTTCAAGCTGACAACAGGGCCAAATCAAAGCAAATATCTGATCACCAAAATCACCTTGGAGCCTTGACTTCATGCTACTACGACTTGAAAAATAAGCTTTATGAAGAATTTGGTGATAAGTTCAAGTCATCTGTCATTCCATCAGCAGCAACTGAAGGTCCTTCTAGTGCCCCTGTCCAGCCTCCTCTAAATGACAATCCTGTGGATCCTCCACCTCCCAGAACCACACGAATTGTCGATCGATTCGAATCTGGGCCTGTCAATGCCAATCGTCGAATCACTATCAAGCACGGTAAAAGAAAAGTTACTTCTGAAAAGAAAGAAGGTAGGTTGTTTATGATGAACTCTGATGACAATAGAAGGGGAGACCAGCATCAACTCACAGTAACTGATCTTGAAACGCGTAAATTTGGCGACAAGTTTGGAAATCGTTTGGGAATTAAGATATGGGAATACCATGATGATCTAAAACTGTGGTTGGTGAAGAGGAACTTTGGTCCTGCTGAGTACTACAAGAGTCCGCACGACTTTTGCTCTTGGACAAGAGTCGATCTTACTGAACTCTCAAATGTTCCATTCCACAATCCCTCCAAAGATCCTCAGGCTTTCGATTTCAAATTCTTTTTGGAGCGGCAGGTCAAAGAAAAATTCGCTGGAATGAAGACTGCTAACTCTCTGATTAGAAGAGATACAGAGGTGCTTGATCCCAAAACACATGAGCCAATGAAGATAGTATTATGGCCTGCTACAAAACAGTTGAAAGAAATTCCAATTCCTCTACATTTTCATGAATGATATCTAGATCGGATGGAATTTTGGGCATTTGATGAGGTCACAGCCACTGCAGTTTGAAGCTAAGGATCTTCTAAGGTTCAGGGAGAGAGACATTCACACATTGGCAAGTCATCAAATCATTTGCAAATCAGACATCTTGGAGACAGCTGCTAAAGAATACACAGGAATGGTTATAAAGATCATTGCCAACAAGCTTTGGATGGGGGCTATTGAAAGAATGGATGTGAGGCTGTTCGAGAACCCATGATAACAGAAGACCGAGTTGATGCTAGCCACAAACCAAGGGGGAGATTGATAGGTCATAGATTTGTGGTTTGGGCTAGGCAATTATCTGTATATGTCTTGGTAGGGTATTGGTCATGTTAGATGTGTTTTGTAGCTAATTGTTTTGTGTTTACGGTTGGGTAGGTGTTTACAGTCGTAAACAGGTTTACAGCCGTAAACCTGTTTACGGCTAGTCTTTCCTATATATAGTTTGTGTCAGTATTTGTCACTGGTTGATGTAACACAACAGTTTACGGTCAGTGTGTGTGATTCTTCAAGGTGTACTTGACGTTTTAGTGAATGAACGTGTGCATTGCTTGACTATCTGCTTCTTCTACTCATTTCTGTTATTGTTTGTTTTGATCACTGGTTGATCTTGTAACTGTTGGGTTATGAGCATTCTAACACTCCTAAGTGTACATGCAACCCTAAATACCTTGGATCTATGTTTTCTCTATTATACATACAATTATGAACATCCAAGGTATTATCCTAATCTAGCATACAAAATAATAAATATAACAAGATAGAATACATACCTCTTTGATGTAGAATGTCATCATGAAGCTTGAGTGCCTAGTGCCCCAAGTGTGACACCTCAAATGGTTCACACAACACCAAATACACTTGGAATAACTTGAGAGAAACTTGAACACTCCTTGAAATCGTCTAGCCCTCACACTCACACATTCGTGCACGATTTCTTGAGCCATGGGATTCTTTTATATGGTGGCTATTAGGGTTACACCATGTAACTCATAACTTTACCCATTCCTTATGCTCCATGGATTTTAACCTCCATGGAGTATCCATGGGTCACCCCATGGACTTAGTCCAACATAAGGAATCTTGGATCACAAGCCCACATATATAAGAATGAATGATTTACACAATCAACCCATATATTTAATTAGTCTCCTTTTGATCACTTAATTAATTCCAAATTAATTCTTGATCAATACTAATTAAATAACCTTATTAATATATTAGAACTTATAATATATTAACCAACCTTAAGTGTTATTTCTCTCATTATAGTCTATCGAAATGCATGATGCCATGCAACCCAAATGGACCATGCCGGGTCGGGTCAAGTCTTACCAATTATAGTTATGGACTTAGACATTAATCCAACAGTCTCCCACTTGGATAAGTCTAAAACTATTATTGCGTATGACTTCAGGAACCGATCAGCAATCGTAGCTCTCAAAAGCTTCTGTCGAACTCTGACCTTGTCGATGAACTCTGACCTTTGTCAATGACTTGTCCATTAGATAAGGGATCATATATTCCTCCATTCTAGATATCATATGGACTGAGACATGGATTATCAATCATTCTCTCTGTCCATTTGTTGTTTCCCGATTTCCGATTCATGATGACTGACTGATTGAACAAATAAAATCAGTCCTGGCTTGGCCAAGCACTCACATGTGTCATCGCTAAATCATCGAGGGGCCCACAGATATCGCTTTTATCCCGAAGGTAAAAGGAATGGATAAACTTCGACTCATATGGCTTGTTCTACTACTTGTTGAATCATACACAAAGGCACGTTTTATAACATCGAGTTACCGAATGCGTTTTCGTGCAATCAATGTACAACCAACTCATAGTAACAACTCATATCTCTAGGTTTGAAGAATATAAGATATTATCGTCTCATGATCACTCATGATAAAATCCATGAAGTGATTCAAATGAGCGCGGGTTGAATCCAATACTCAGAACTTATGAGCACTCATGAGTGTTGTAGCACCACTTTGTCCACCAACTTGGACCTCTACAAACCAACCCATGACAGTCTTGATTCATATATACTTCCAACATATGACCGACTGTGGATGGTTTGAATAACTTAATCATTCAGGAAGAGCGACTTAGTTATTCTGGAAGTCAAAACATGCAAAGTGAAACACAAGAATAAATGAATCAAATATGGTATCAAACCCTATGAATATAAATAAACACTTTTATTTATCACCATACTGATTACTCATTATTCATTGTTTCGGTTTTATCAACTTTATACTTGAATTTAAAACAATAGTTGTCCCATGCTCCAAGCATGTACACTATGTTTTCTAAACACTAGTCATGCCATACACCAAGTATGCATACTATGTTTGTCTATGATCTTTACTTTGTAAAATAGATCAATTGAACATCACTCCAATGATCCTCTTTTCACAGTCCCAAATCCTTACTGCAAATGCAAGAATTCCAAATTCATGCCATTTACTGAAATCTGTTAGATTCTAAACTTATATGCATTGATCCTCTTAATGATTATGCACGAAGTCAGAAAGACTTGACAACAATCATTACAGAGCATTCCAAAGGAGATCAGCTCCTTGGAAACATCCTTCTTTCATTAAGTTTCCTAATCTTTCACAGATTGAATAATTTCTAACTTTGAAACATTTCCATATTCCATTTTGACTATCACTTATGAACAAGAGTTGCCTCCTTACAGATTATGTCAATATGGTCCTTCTAGAATTAACATTATACTTCCAACTGTCCTTGAGCAACCAATCTTTGGTAAACCTTATATTGTCCTCGACAATTGCTTAATCATTTTAGTCATATCCAATTCTAGACCTTTTCCCTTCATAATGCCCCAGGCATTTGGAAAATTTTAGAAAGGATGAATATAGCACATGTAATTGATCCTATATCCGAAGCATATGGGACACGATTCATGATGTCTCACATAAAGACTAAACCAGTCTTTTTCTATAATATTTCCATTTCAATTTGCCAAGTTCTCAAAATTCAGATTATGAAAAGGGATGCCGTAATCATAATCGAATTTTAGAACGCAATTAATGGACCCATATATAGAATTTCCTTATGTTGAGCCATTCCAACATGAAATTCATATATATATCCTTGATTAAATACGATTAAAATCTCAATCTAAGCTTTTAGAATTGAAATGAAGTATAATTTCCTCTCCCTTAATTATAGCAAAACAACTTTTTCAACCCCTGCAACCTCACGAATTGAAACTTTTGTTTTCTATAATTAACATTGCTAACTTGCAACCTTTGTCATAATTATCATGCTCCCACTAACATGATGATTATTAGCATAACACTTATGCTCCCACTAGCTTTGACATGTACTCAGAAATCAGCTGACTTTCTTACCAAAGTTCAGATTTCTGATACTAGATTGTTTTGATAAAACTTTATCAAAATCATACACCTCTCTTAGATAGCTCACATGTGTGTCTAAACAATTTTAGAGCTATGAAAAGGGATGCCGTAATCATAGTCTCAATTGTTTAGACCTTTGCCACTTCTCACAAGTCCATGTTAGTGTGCCGGTAAACCACACACGCTCCACTAACGACTTTGAGAATGCAAATATCACAATTGCTATCTAGCTAAAATCTACTTAGTGAAAGTGTTTCCTCACCATCATTTTCATGAATCGGAGAGAAACCTTATGACACTTAGATTTAATAGTGTATGTGTTCTTATCCATGTGAATTTGTCAAAACCATAATCACAAGACAAGGTTAGTGACAAATCCAAACTCATATTGATTAAACTTGTGCAATCTTAAATTCTTGCCATTTGGCAGCTCAGGTGCCTGCCATTGCTTCCAAGTAGTTGTGCAACCAATTGAGAACTCTCAGAACTCCTATGCAAAGCCAACTCGAATAGGCACAAAAATTTCAACACGATAGGTTATAAACCTCAAGTCGTGTGCTAGTGAAGGACTTTAGGTTTTATTCTTGATTAAGTCTTGAAACTTTCAAGAGCTTTAAGACTCCCACTGTCCTCTTGACATATAAGACTCCCTTGTCAAATATTCAAGAGATAGTGCGGATTCTTTATCAAGACTAACACTTTACACAATTGGCCTAAGTTGGTCTTTGTTTTATCCAAAACATCACAACTTACCAATTTCAAATGTACAAGAGTAGATAACCTTTTACTCTTACATTTGACTAGTGTTAACAAACCCTCTTTAAGATATGTCATTCAAGTTACAATCTTGGAGTATGACTCTAAGAATTGTTTTGGAACGAAGTATGACTCATCTTTTTGATTTAACCATTTCAACAATTCATGACTCCTCTTCTTAGTCATAAGAATGCACTAAGATGACTTTAGAGGACCAATTGTGATATGGTATCTTAATCATTAAGATGATCATAAACATGATACTAAAGTACTCTCCCATCTTTTCAGATTTGACTGCCATACTTTGATTCTTCTTATTCGTTATGTCTCACATTGAAACTTCTCCAATGCTACAGACTTATACTTAAACTTATAAGTATAACCATATTTACTGAACTTAAGTAAATCATGACGAATAGTCTTCTTGATCTTTTGTGGTGGACAGGACCAGTGCACAAGAATGTGTACTCGATCCCTTAGTCCTTTCCTTATTCACATAAGGAATTAGTCTTAATTTTCCAAGCTGAAAGTTCTCATTCATCATACTATACAACTTGCATGATTCCAAGTTTCGGTCCAATTGAACCTTGGGTGATGAGAATCTTTCCTTATTTGGTAATATTAGACACTACCACAACCGAAAGAATCAAATCCATTTTTCGAATATTGCTATCAATGGAATCTTATAAGCAACAACTTTTCACAAATGCCATTGTAAGGATACTTAAAATAAATAAAATCAAAACCTTTTTCTTTTATTTTAAAACTTTGCGGAAAAACTATCCTTACAATCCATATGAAAACCTTGTTGTTATCTATTCCTAAGCAATATAAATATCATAACTCTTAAGTAATAGCCCAAAATTCTGATCACCGAACCATGCGATTGAAATCCATCTTCGCGATCAGAATCAGCATGTACTTAATAGAGTTAGACAATGGACTTTACCTGAAGTAGAGCCAAACTTATTGACTTTAACATCCTTAGGTAAATTTGGCAGCTTCGTAACCAATGCCCCTTCCTTTGGCAATAGTTACCTATGGACCCTTGATAATGGGACTATCTCAGAATTCGTCTCTCTCTTTACCATTGGGTCAACCGAGTTGACTATGGTCGATCCCTTTCCATTGGGAAGAGAGAGCTTTACTGGATATCCAATGTCATCATTGTCAATGTCCATAGCGTTTTAGGAAGTTGATCTTAGCAAATAGATAAGATCATTAAGGGTCTTGTCTTAGTCTGTTTCATAGGATTCCCAAAAGAACTCACTATGTGACTTAGAAAGTAGTTGAGCCACCAACTTTCTCAAGACTTTGACACCCAACTCTCCCGGCTTGTCAATATGTGACTACATCTCCAAGATGTGATCACACCTAGACCTTGCCTTGCCAATAGGGCTTGAGTGACCTTAAACGTTTTAGGAACTTGTGGGTTAGGGAGAATAATTGGAGGAGGTGAAAGAAGTATGATATCCATGGGACATCATCTTCATTTAGGAAAGCTTGTTTCAAGAGATTTGGGAAGATCATAAATGTCTAGACTAGACATCTTTTTGGGAGATATTCAAGATAGTTGATTTAAAGTCCTTAATATGACACCCAATATGAAATATTAAGGCTAGGACCCAACAAACTATTTTATAACTTAGAAGAGGGATGCCGTAATCCAAGCTATAAAATATTTGAAGGTAGGTGAATGACGATTCACCAATTTCCACCATGAAAAACGAAATAATTTATTAGGTTTTAATTGGATTTGAAAGTCCTAGATCTTTGAGTATTCATTGAACTATTCAAAGGCATGTTTCAATCTCGAGTGTGCCCTTCAGGTTTTGTGACTGGGATGCCGAGGATCACAAAACAAGGTGTGAATAACCATGCAAATATACTTGGTACCCTTAATATTTACCCCGTAATCAGTGTGCCGGTTAACCACACACGCTCCACTGATACTATGATAAATATTAAGTTACCCTTTGCCTACCTTGTTAAGTCCAGGTTAGTGTGCCGGTTAACCACACACGCTCCACTAACGACTTAAGCAAAGTGCAAAGTGTAATTTCATAGGTTAGCACCAAATTCACATTTTCCTAAGTAACTAAGATTGGGTATTAATAAGAGTTTAGTTACTTAGTATTTATCATTAATACTTTTAATGAAAGGAGAATTATAGTCCTTGTCCTACCCGTTCGGCTAACGACCCTCCACCAGTCAAGGAAGCGGTGGGTGAGAGTGGACACCCATTAAACTGCCATTTTATAGGCAGTAACCTTATACCCCCCTTATAGACCGGCTTCGTGAATGAGGCCTACTAACGGTAAGACTGACTTTACTCTTATACATATATATAAATATTATTAACTTATAATATTATAAAGTATAAGTGTTGAATTTTAACTTTTAAAATTCTAAGGGCTAACTTGGAATTAAAGTATTCATAAGTGAAAACTTTTCAAATTCCAAAACTTGAGGGCAAGTTTTGAAACTATTCAAAACTAATTAATTCCATAACTTATGAGTTTAAAGTAGTTTTAATTAAAAGAAAAGAAAAAAAAAACTCTTCAAGTTCTATAACTTGAGGACAAGTTATGGAAGACTTTAAACTAATTAATAAAAAAAAATAACTTTTTTTATTGTAACTTATGGAACTAATTAAGGTTACACTTTTTTTTTTAATTTAATGAAGAGACTCTTGAACCTCCATAACTTGAGGACAAGTTATGGAGTCATAAAACCATTTAATTAGAACTAGAGTCTTCATTTTGTAACCTTTGCCAACTTTTATGAGTTTTATGATTCTTAAATGTGACTTTTCATATAACTTGAGGACAAGTTACAAAAACACACTTTGGAATCAACTCTTAGATTAAAATGGATTGAAAACAACTATTTCACACAACTTTTCTATTAATCTAAGAACCTCATAAGAACAAGATAATTCAAATCATCAATCTTCAAGAAATTAGCATGAACATACAAACTAATACAAATCTTGAAATTATGACAATTATCTTAGAAATTGGATTAGCATGAACATTACCCCATCAAAAACAAGTTTATAAGTCCAAAACATCTTAGGGTAATGTTCCTAGTCCAATTCCAGCCAAAACAATCGAATATATGCATCCAACTCGATTTTTCAGCTACTTTTGCAAGTATAACAAGAAAACAAGCCTATGCTCTGATACCACTGTTGGGTTATGAGCATTCTAACACTCCTAAGTGTACATGCAACCCTAAATACCTTGGATCTATGTTTTCTCTATTATACATACAATTATGAACATCCAAGGTATTATCCTAATCTAGCATACAAAATAATAAATATAACAAGATAGAATACATACCTCTTTGATGTAGAATGTCTTCATGAAGCTTGAGTGCCTAGTGCCCCAAGTGTGACACCTCAAATGGTTCACACAACACCAAATACACTTGGAATAACTTGAGAGAAACTTAAACACTCCTTGAAATCGTCTAGCCCTCACACTCACACATTCATGCACGATTTCTTGAGCCATGGGATTCTTTTATATGGTGGCTATTAGGGTTACACCATGTAACTCATAACTTTACCCATTCCTTATGCTCCACGGATTTTAACCTCCATGGAGTATCCATGGGTCACCCCATGGACTTAGTCCAACATAAGGAATCTTGGATCACAAGCCCACATATATAAGAATGAATGATTTACACAATCAACCCATATATTTAATTAGTCTCCTTTTGATCACTTAATTAATTCCAAATTAATTCTTGATCAATACTAATTAAATAACCTTATTAATATATTAGAACTTATAATATATTAACCAACCTTAAGTGTTATTTCTCTCATTATAGTCTATCCAAATGCATGATGCCATGCAACCCAAATGGACCATGCCGGGTCGGGTCAAGTGTTACCAATTATAGTTATGGACTTAGACATTAATCCAACAGTAACTGGGACCTGTTTCCGGCTAGTCTTTCCTATATATAGTTTGTGTCAGTATCTGTCAGTGGTTGACGTAACACAACAGTTTACGGTCAGTGTGTGTGATTCTTCAAGGTGTACTTGACGTTTTAGTGAATGAACGTGTGCATTGCTTGATTATCTGCTTCTTCTACTCATTTCTGTTATTGTTAATTTGTTTTGATCACTGGTTTGATCTTGTAATTGGGACCATACAGGCAATGAGCTCATACCTTTCCTACTGATCACTTTGATGGTACCTTTCCATCAAATCTTGGTGCATTTCGAAGGGCCAGAAGTCCTCATAGGACTTTTGAAGCTCAACAGTCATGGTAGCAATCATAATTCACGACACCTTTGTCGCGTCCCTCTCATAAACCCTGTATTCCTGGATTTGTTCAGGAGTAGCAGTTTGTTCATCAATCTCCTTCATCTCTTTATCGAGGACATAGTCTTTGTCCTCGTAGAGAAGGGCCATACGAATGTTTCTTATCCAATCGTTAAAGTTTGATCCATCGAAGATAGTTCTCCCAACCAAATTCATGAGGGAGAATGAGATAGAAGGGTTTGAGCCTGAAGCATTGTTTGGGATAGACATCTGAAAAGAAAAAGAACAAAGTTTAGATTAGATTAGATGAGAATCCATAATATTACATCCAAATGAAATATTAAGGCTAGGACCCAACACAATATTTTACAATTCGGAAGAGGGATTCCATAATCCAATTGCAAAATATTTGAAGGTATGTAAATGACGATTTACCAATTTCCACCATGAAAAACGAAATTGATTATTAAGTTTTAATTGGATTGAAATTCCTATATTCTTTTGAGATTCATTGAACTTTTCAGCGGCATGTTTAAATCTCGATTATGCTCTTCCAGTTTGTGACTGGGATGCCGAGGTTCACAAACAAGGTGTGAATAACCATGGAAATGTGTTTGGTACTCTTAATGCTACAAATCACCCAATCAATGTGTCAGTTAACCACACACGCTCCATTAATCTATGATTAACATCAAGCTACCGTTTGCCACCCTTGTTAGTCCCAGATTAGTGTGTCGGTTAACCACACACGCTCCACTAACGACTTAACAAGGTGCAAAGTGTAATTTAATGGAATAGCACCATTTTCACATTTTTCCTAAAGTAACTAGGACTGGGAATTTAATAAAAGTTTAGTTACTTTATAATTATCATTATACTTATAACGAGAATTAATGTCCTATCCTACCCGTTCGGCTAACGACCCTCCTGATGGGTTATGAGCAAAACAACATTCCTATGGTGTTCATGCAAACCCTAATTGCTTGGATCTAGTTTTTCTAATTGTACATGCATAATTTTCCAAGGCTTGAAAACCCTAATCTAGCATACAACAAAACTTGAATTAACATAAATAAACAAGTATAGATGTTACCTTGGATTGTTGCTTGAAGATCTTTAGCTTATGAGAACCTAGCACCTCAAATGCGATGCCTCTAATGAATTACAAACACTAAGAAAGTTAGAAGATCTTGGAGAGAGGGGAAAGGATCAAAATCGGCTCTTGGATCTCTAGGGTTCAAGTGGTAGCCGAAATATGAAGCATAGGGGTCCTTTATATAGGTGTGAGATTAGGGTTTCAGTTAGAGTCCTTATCCAGTTACTTAGCCACCAAGCAGCCCATAAGAACCTTCTGGATCCCTCCCTTGGATGAAATCTTGTGGGCTATCCATAAGGATTTCATCCACCCTATCCCTGGGGTTTCTCAACCTACTCTGCAACTATCTAATAATTACAATTTAGTCCCTAAAGTTTAATTAATATTTTTTGATCACAATATTAATTTCTCAACTAATTCTTGACCAATATTAATTAATCAATACTATTTCTCTTCTAATATATTATTCATATAATATATTAATAAACCATAATATCCTCTTTCTCCACTAATCATCCAGTCAAGTTGCTCTGGTGAAGGCAACCCAAAAGGACCATGCTACAACTGGGTCAAGTACATACCAAATACAGTTATGGACTTAGACACTCATCTAACAGTCTCCCACTTGGATAAGTCTAATCACTATAAATGTAAGTACGAATTTAAAATCCGATTAGCATTCATAGCTCTCAAAAGCCGCTGTCGAACTCTAACACGTCCTTTAGATAAGGGATCGTATAATCCTCTGTTCTCAAGATATCGTGCGGACAAATACATGCAATATAGTCATACTTATTGTCCAGCAATTTGTTTCTCGGTCTCTGACTTGTCTGGCATAGAACTTAATTGAACACATCAACTCAGTCCTGACCGGGCTTGGAATATAAGTCAAACCAAATCATCGAGGGGCCCAGATATCGCTTTTACCCTCTTAGGATAAAAGGAAACAGATAAACTTCGACTTATATGCCTTTACTATTCACTCATCAAATCATGCAAAACAATGTGTTTTATAACATCAAGTTACGGATGCGTTTACGCATTATCAATGCACAACCAACTCACAAACAATAAACCATATATCTAGGTTTAAAGATCATATGATATTATCGTCTTACGATCACTCGTGATAAATTCCATGAAGTGATACAAGTAAGCGTGTGTTTAATCCAATGCTCAAATCTTATTTCATAAGCACTCATGAACATTGCAGCAAACTTTTGCTATGTCTAATACTCTTTGGACAGTCTACAACCAATTCACGACATTCTTCTTTCATATCTACTTCCAACATACGAACGACTGTGGATTGTTCGAATAATCTTATTATTCATGAAGTCAAAACATGCAAAGTGAAACAATAGGTAAATAATTAACACAAGATAGTAACTATACTTATAAACAATACTCCTTTATTTAATCATCAAATGTTAATTACAATTTATCTATTACACGTTTCAAATCTATCTAATCACTAAAACTTATATCGTCCTTCAGCCCAATGCTCCTAGCGTGCTGCAAGTGCTTAACCCTACCCAGTCCCTTCGTAAGGGGATCTGCTGCGTTTTCTTCTGACGATACCCTCTTATCGATCTGCCATGATCCCTCGGTTCCTTGGTTAAGGCAACCGCACCTTCGTTATCAAAGAAAATTTCCATAGGCTTCTTTATGGCTGGTACAAATCCAAGGTCTCTGATGAAGTTCTTCAACCATATTTCCTCCTTCGACGCTTCGCTCGCTGCTATGTACTCTGACTCGCATGTTGAATCAGCTATGGTATCTTGCTTGGAACTTTTCCAAGTTACTGCTCCTCCATTGAGAGTAAAGACCCACCCTGACTGAGATCGGTAATTATCTCGGTCTGTCTGAAAACTAGCGTCACTGTACCCTCATACTCTTAAGTCATCACTCCCACCGAGGATAAGAAACCATTCCTTGGTCCTCCGAAGGTACTTAAGAATATTCCTGACTGCGGTCCAATGGGCTCTACCAAGGTTCCCTTGATATTTGCTGACCATGCTCAAAGCGAAGGCCACATCAGGGCGAGTACAAGTCATATCATACATGATCGAGCCAACTGCGGAAGCTTAAGGTACTCGACTCATTTCTGCTATCTCGATTTCAGTACTCGAGCTTTGAGTCTTACTCAATTTGGTATTGCTCTGGATCGGTAACTCCCCCTTCTTGGAATTCTCCATACTAAAACGTTTTAGTACCTTATTCAAGTAAGTATTTTGACTAAGTCCTATTAGCCTTTTACTCCTGTTTCTCACTATCCTTATTCCCATAATATAGGCAGCCTGTTCGAGGTCCTTCATAGCGAAGCACTTCCTAAGCCAGGACTTAACCTCCTGCAGGGTAGCGATGTCTTTCCTATGAGCAGCATGTCATCGACATAAAATAAGAGGAAGCTAACTATACTCCCACTGGCTTTGACATATACACAGGACTCATCTTCGCTTCGCAGGAAGCCGAACTCTTTGATTTTCTCATCGAAACAAAGATTCCATCTGCGAGATGCTTGTTTCAATCCATAAATGGATTTCTAAAGCTTACACACTCTATTAGGATGCTCTGTATTGACAAAACCCTCTTGCTGACTCATGTAAACATCCTCAGCCAACTTCCCATTAAGGAAAGCAACTTTGACATCCATTTGCCATATTTCATAGTCATGAAATGCAGCAATGGCTAGCATTACCCTAATAGACTTTATCTTTGCAACTGGTGAGAAGGTCTCATCATAGTCAACTCTAGGAGTTTGAGTAAAGCCCTTCGCAACCAATCACGACTTATAAGTGTGTACCTTCCCATCCATGTCGGTCTTCTTCTTGAAGATCCATTTGCATCCGACCGTCTTACGACCTGGCACTTTGTCAACCAAATTCCAAACTTGGTTGTCATACATGGATTGAATCTCGCTGTCCATAGCCTCTATCCATTTTGCAGACTCCGGGCCTGACATGGCTTCCTTGTAGCTGTTAGGTTCATCTAAATTTACTAGTGTACTATCACTAATAAACGTATCACCTTCAGTAGTAATATGAAAACCATAAAACTCCAGTGGAACACTAACTCTACCGGAACGTCTAAGAGGTAGGGAACCATCAACACGTTCAACAGGAGTTTCTCCTCATGTTGAACGCCAGTGTTAGAGGTTCCTTCATCGTTTGATTCTTGAAGCTCTTCAAGATCGATTTGCCTCCCACTGTCTCCTTGGCTTATGAGTTCTCGCTCTTGGAAAACCCCTCTGCTCGCAACGAAGACAACATTGTCACTCGGTCTATAGAAGTGATATCTAAAGGACTTTTATGGATAGCCGATGAAAATACACCGCTCACTATGATGTTCGAGCTTGTCGTGAGTCTCTCGTCTTACGAAAGCCTTGCAACCCCAAACCTTGATATGTGCCAACGAGGGAGCTTTCCCTGTCCACATCTCGTGAGGTGTTTTGGCAATCTTCTTTGTAGGGACTAGGTTAAGGATATAGGAGGCAGTCTCTAAGGCATACCCCCAGAATGAGATAGGTAACGAAGCACGACTCATCGTGGAACGAACCATGTCCAACAAGGTTCGATTAATCCTCTCAGCCACAATATTCAACTGCGGTGTCCTAGGTGGCGTCAATTGCGAAACTATTCCGCATTCCTTGAGGTAGTCGTAGAATCAAGACTAAGGTACTGACCACCTCCATCGGATCGGAGCATCTTAATTTTCCTACCCAACTGATTCTCCACTTCCTGCTTAAACTCTTTGAACTTTTCAAAGGTTTCTGAATTTTGCTTGATTAAGTAGATATGACCATATCTGTTATAATCATCGGTGAAAGTCACATAGAAGCGACTTGCATCCCTTGTGGTGGATCTAATGGGCCCACACACATCGGTATGTATGAGATCCAATAAACCCTCACATCTTTCACATGTACCCGTGAAGGGTGACTTGGTCATCTTTCCAAGTAAACAAGACTCACACACGTCATCGTCAGTAAGGTCGAATGACTCCAACACTCCATCCTTTTGGAGTTGGGATGTGCGTTTCTTGTTGAGATGTCCAAGACGACAATGCCACAAGAATGCTTTATCCAAATCATTGGAAGAATCGATATCCAACACATCATTTCCTAAGTTGTCTACAACCATCACAGATTCATATATTCTATTACAAGGCAATACTTCAAAATAGAAAACACCATTAAGGAAAGCATTAATAGAACCCTTTTCATTATCAAACAAAAATCTAAAACCTTGTTTATAAAAACCATGAAAAGAAATTTTGTTTCTTGCCATTTCTGGCGAATAGCAACAATTATTCAACTCTAGTCCCAACCTACTAGTAAGCACTAAAGAGTAAACTCCAATCTTGGTGACATGCAACCTCTTCTGTTCCCCATGATCAAGTTTATCTTCCCATGCTCCACATCCCTATTTCTTCTTAGGCCTTGCAAATCAGAACAAAGGTGGAAACCACATCCTGTATCGAAAACCCAAAAAATAGCATGTGATGAGTTATTAGATTGAATAGTATAAGTACCTGCGTAGGATGGTTTTATCTTTCCATCCTTGATTTCTTGCAGATACTTCGGGCAGCTTCCTTTCCAATTCCCTTTCTCATGGCAGTAGTAGTACTCTGCACCCTTCGGGTTGGAGGAGGGTGCAGTGGAACCAGCTTTGGTTCCACTAGAAGAAGTTCTATCTTGGGACTTTCCCTTGTAGTGGCTCTTGGAAGGAGCCTTCCTCTTCTTACCCTTCCCCTGCCCAATAGCCAAGACAGGGGCAGCGACAGTAGGAGTTATGCAACAGATTTGTCCTTCAGGTTTGCTCTCAGCAGTCCTCAGCAAGCCTTCAAGCTTGCTCAAAGTGACCTCCTCCTTGTTCATGTGGTAGGTCATGCGGAACTGGTTCTAACAAGGAGGTAAGGAGTGAAGAATGATATTTGTAACACCTGTAGATCCAGTCTAGTCAATTTAGAGACGATAAGCGTCAAAAATGACTTTTTGATAGAAGATTATTTAGGATGAATAATCTTAACTAAGTTGTAGTATATGTTACAAGGATTCCGTACATATAAAGAACGCCGAAATCCGAGTTATAACGAAGAAGTTATGACCTGTCGAAGTTTCGCGACAGAACCGGCACGACACAGCGCGACGTAAATAGTGAATTTACGATAAAGCGATATTTGGATTTAGCGATCTAAACAACAGTCGTAGAATACGTTAAACCGAGAGCTTGCATGAAAAGAACACCCAAATCTGTGACAACCCGAAATTTTCATTTGTATAATTTCTACAGTCAAACACTTCAAATAATAGTCAAAAACATTTCAGTACATTTTTGGCCGGATTTAAGTCCGTTTGGGTGTTTTATTTTATTTTCATCAAACGATTTATTAAAAGGAAGTGTCGTTATTAGTGATGTGTAACAAACAAAACAAACAACACCTTAGCAAGGTGTTTACGGCCAAACAAGAGGTGTTTGGGCCGTAAACACCATTTCTCCAAGAACTCAAGCATATAGCATGAGTTTACCCACTATTTCCCTCATTTTACACTTCCCACCTCACGAACACCAACTTTTTCTCTCAAGTATCATAAGTTCATTTCTTCAAATCCGCCAAAATGTAAGTGTTTCCTTTTTATATTTGTTCATATAACACTTAATCTAGTGTTTATACATCATTTCATCCATGGATTCTTGATTTTTACTTAGATCTTCAAGTGTTCTTCAAAACACCAAGAACACCAAGAACACACACTAGTGTTTTTGGGTCCTAAACACTCTTACAAGCTTCATATAAGTAAGTATACTCCTCCTAGCTAGTTATTTGCATAGTATACTTGTTAATCCATGGGATAATCATCAAAATCCCCAAGAACATATGTGTTTACGGTTTGGGGATCTCCCAAAACCGTAAACACCCCCAAATGGTGTTTTGATGCCCCTAACACCTTCTATGGCTTGAATAAGAGACTAGAACCTTGCATGCATGAACTAGAAACCACCAAAAACGAAATGGAAGAAGTGGTCATGGGTTTACGACCGTAAACTCCCAAGGAGTGGTCCAAGGACCGTAAACTCCAAAAGTGTGCCATTTCGAGCCTTAACCACTTCCTAAGCCTTTGATTCAACCCTAGGGCACTTCTTTGTGAAGCATAAGACCTTAAAACACTCAAATGCACCATTACCATGATTTTACGGCCATAAACTCATGGGGGAAATGGTCCATCAACCGCAAACACATATAGGGTGACCATTTGAGGAGTAAACTCCAATGTGAAGCCATACTCTCCTTAGATGCAACCCTTAGTGCTCCTAGCACTTGAAACAAAGTGTTTTCTCATATTAGAGTGTCTTTACTTGCTTAATTAGTGATTAAATAACTAATTAGATACATTTATGTATCACTACATGTTACATAGGATCTGTGTGTGTTCAAGTCCTCACTTGACACCTAGCATCCTACTCGGCACTTCCATCGACTCCACTCACTGCAGGTGAGTTCATACCTCTAAATCAACCTTTCAAATGATTTTAAATGCTTTTATGGGGGGGGAATACAAGTTGAACTGTTATAGTTATGATATCAATCACATGTGATTAATAACTAGGACAGACTACATGATTTGTTGCTACTTTCAGATTTCCATCAAACTTTGGGTTTTCAAGTGTTTCAAACCTTTTATCAAATTCTTTAAATGCTAAAACTGTTTTCAAACTCTTTTAAACTTGTTTTATCTTCAAAACCATATCTATACTAATATATTTATATAAGTAAGACTTGAAGAACTTAGGACTGATAGCTCACCTTATTTCATGTTCCTTGTTTGGTTGTGGACTTAGGGTATTCTGTTCTTTGTCCGACTGTCATTGAATTCTTAGTTGTATATCATATATATTTGTGTTGGATATAAAAGTCTTCACTTTAGTTCAGTACCTTGGTGTAACAAAGGCATGCAACCAAGATTACTATTTAACTATAATCGGTATAGTTAAGGATTACTACTCATTACTACTATTACCATGACACCTACCAGAGTCAGCACAGTTATGAGTCAATACATGCTAAATACTATACAATGAGAATACTATATACTATGCAAGAGGAACACTCTATATAATATACCAGAAAATACATTATACAATATACAAGAGAATATACTATAATTAGAATGTGACATACTACTTCTCAATACGACACTTCACAGTGGTATCACCGTGTAACCAGAGTCTCCTGGAGGGAGAGCGGGCATTGTGTGTATAGATCTATACGGGACAGACACTCCCACATCCCGACTGCTAGCTACAGTCCCAGCCGAAAGGCTAAGGGGTGACAAAATGTCACATCACTACATATGACTCGGAGGGTCATCAGTTATTCGATCGTCAATCAGCATGGTTACATACGAGTTCACATTCAGACCTTTAGTTAACACTTTAAGAATTAAAGGCAAAACGGATTCCCCGAGGTGTATTGTACATTTATTACTACCCGGAGTCTGCATTTTCATTACATTAAGCCGGCAGTGACACTACTGGGGTAAAGCATTATTTTCCCAATTACTTTATATGAATGAAGTCTAAAACTATATTTTCATACTGATAGTTTCACTGGGAAAACTTTTACATTTTCAAAGGATCAAACATGCAACCAACCGGGTCTTGGTAGAAGACTACTTTTACTGGGAAATATAGGATTTTCTAGGGAGCATACTATTTTCAAACATTGATATCAACTATTATACTACATGGTTGTAAACATTTTTATACAAGAAATGACACTAAATACTTATGAACTCACCAGCTTTATGCTGATAAACTCTTTCAAAATAACTTGTATTCTCAGGTCATCAGTAGACAGGTACAGATGAAGCTTTTGAGAAGATGGAGCACATACAAGACTCCTCTCTTATTTTGATTATAATTTTGGTGTCTTACAAACTATACAGAACATGCTTGTATTACAATTATTATATTAATGCAATGGATGTTGTTGCTTGTCTTTACTATTATGCATTGTTATGATACTGTACATGACGTCCTCCACCCCAGAACGTATTCCGCCGTTCTTGGTTTTGGGGTGTGACAGATTGGTATCAGAGCACTATTTATAGTGAATCAAGTATATCAACCCATAAAAGATATACGAACTATAAACACATCGGGATTAAAACACTCTGACCAAGAAAATATACTTTTAAATAATAAAATATTTAACTAAGTATATATATACATTTACCCATACCAAAGGTCAGTATGATACTTAAACAGAACAAAAGTACTACGATTGTTGAACAGCACGATTAGGCTTAGAGACATATGGTCAAACCTAAGGGGATATAGCCTGATCAACTATATTTTCTGAGGAGTGACTAGCATGTGCCTAAGAATGATTGTGGTGTTACAACAAGTCGAAAAACTTACCCACACTACTACAAGAGCATTAGAACAAGAATACTATCGGAGTATTCTGCATTACTATGAATTACATATGTGAGAACTAAAAAGGTCGTTACTAGTAGGACAATAGTTGCTAAGTGGGTACACCAAGGTTACATGTGACTAAGGCGCTATAGACTTAGAATCTGTGATCTTTGCTTTACTTCCTGTTCCTTGTTTGGTTGTGGATTTAGAGTTAGGGTCACTTATTCGAAGGTCTATCCTGTTTCGGTTGCATGTAATTGGTATGCACTATGCAAGTATTGAATCAACTAATAACGATCATCTTATAAGTATCTTAGATTAGTACGTCTGTTAACTATTCTTTCCCCATTCTCGCGTAGATAGCATGGCTGGCTTTCATCTCCCTGGCGATCCGTACTATCCAAATCAAGGCATTGGAGGATGGCTTGATGATGAGCCGGAAGATGATCACCCAATCCCTTTGGATGATCACCTCGCAGAAGGCTTTTCAGATGGCTCCGACTCCGAACCAGAAGTCAACAACCTACCCCCAGTAGCTCCAAACCCTAACCCCCGTCCGGAATTTCAAGGTCCCACTCCCATGTGGGCAACAACCTTGAACCAATGGAGTGATGAGCAGGGTCAGTCGTTACCTTTCAATGGAGACCGAAGCTTCTACAACATAGGTGAGGGAAGTTCAGCTGACCGGGTCCTACCCATCATGGTCCATAGGATTGCTCGGAACGTCGAGCAAGGTCATGCAGCCATCGACAGAGTAGTAGAGATTGATGCCAACTCAAACCTTAACACGGTCCGCATTCGCCAACTTGAAGTGACTGTGGATAGGACTAGGAGGACCAATGAGGCTCTGCAGCAACAATTAGCTGCATCCCGGGCCGAAGTCATGGAACTCCGAGTGCGTCAGAGAGCGCATGAGCGACATCTTCAGGAAGTTGTACGTCAACTGGCAGACCTAAGGGTTCGTCCGAGAGACACCCGTCGCCGGTAGAAAATGTCAGCTCGTCTTTACTTTTGAATTAAGGAATAGCCTTTCTTTCCTATGCTCTAGAGAGCACTTGTCTGTAAAATATTCCTAACTTTTAAAAGTACTCTAGCTAGACTCTTAAACTGCCAACATTTTCCCCTGATGGTTTGATGTCAGACCTACTGTTAGGTCAACTTTCCTGAACTCATTTTACATCAGTAATACCAGTAATATTGGCAGATATTTAATCTATTGGAAAGTTCTTACTCTTGTGTTTCCCTACTCTATTGTTATGTCACTACCTAACAGTTGGACTATGGCGATTTAGTCCATGAAACACTCTCATTTGTACTTACAATTGATTCTTACGGTTATCATCGTTTCTATGAACTTTCAGTAACAGCAGCCGCCTCGCAAGCGTACGACCAGAACCACGCCTGCAAGTCAAACTCCACCACCACCACCCCCTCCGCAGTTCGATGCAGTGATGTTTCAAGCAGCCGTGACTGCAGTTGTGACCGCAGCTATGGCCCAAATAAATTCTGGTGATGCAAGTGGAGCTGGAACGGGCACCAACTCTAGACATGGTGAAATCCAACCACGTACACAGGGGTGTACCTATAAGGATTTCATGAACTGCAAACCAACATTCTTCAATGGAACCGGAGGGATCATTGCACTGTCCCAATGGATCGAAAGAAATGAAGCCATATTCGAGATGTGCTCGTGCCCCGAAGAAAGCAAGATAAAGTTCACTGCTCGCACCTTCACTGAAAGGGCCCTGACATGGTGGAATGGCCATGTCAAATCACTCTATTTGGTAACAGCCAACGCCATGGGCTGGGACACACTGAAAGACCTTCTGACAAGGGAGTACTGCCCTAGGGGCGAAATCCAGAAACTCGAGGAGGAACTCTGGAACCTCAAGATGAAGGGAACTGACATAGTGGCGTATACAGCCAGGTTCTGCGACCTGGTGACTCTGTGTCCTAACATGGTCCCCACCGAAGGCAAGAAAATTGAAAGATATGTCTGGGGTTTAGTGCCCCCGTATCGAGGGAACGTCCTAGCATCACACCCCACGACCTTTGACAGTGCCAAGGAATTGGCCCAAAGGTTGATTGATCATGAAGTTCCTTACACTCCATCAGCAACCACAACGGTTGCCACTGCACCGACCAAGACATCCGACAACAAAAGGAAGCGGTGGGACCGAAAGAAGGGTAAATTAGCCCAATCCTATTCAAAGAACCAACAAACGGTGGCTGTCCATGCTGCCACTACTCCTACTGCCCCTGTACCAGCCAAAACATATGCAGGGAGTCTACCCAAGTGCACCAAGTGCTCTTTCCATCACAACGGCCCCTGCCGGGAAATGCACTGCACTAACTGTGACCGGAAGGGCCATACCGCCCGGTTTTGCCGAACACCACCCAAACCCATTTCCCAGGTCCCCAGTTTGGGAGTAAGCCAGGCCTGCTACGGCTGTGGCGAGGTAGGACATTTCGACAGAAACTATCCAAAGGCTGGGAATGTGGGAGGAGCAGGCAGACTACTCGCTATTGGCCACAATGAAGCAGTAGCAGATCCCACAGTAGTCACGGGTACGTTCCTTCTCGATAACTCTTATTCTTGTATCCTATTTGATAGTGGGGCAGAGAGGAGTTTCGTAAACCAAAACTTTAAACACTTACTTGAACAATCACCGCAACCACTAAAAGAAACCTTCGTCGTAGAAATGGCTAACGGAAAAACAGAGAGTTCTAACGAAATCTACATAGGTTGTACCCTTACACTAGATAACCATTCATTTCCAATCGACCTCATACCAGTAGCAATCAAGAGCTTCGATGTCATTGTGGGCATGGACTGGTTGAGTCTCCATCGTACTGATATTCTGTGTTTTGACAAAGCAATCCGTCTGAACCTAAAAAATAACGAAACCTTGTTGATCTACGGAGACAAACCCAGTACGAGCCTTCGTATCATCTCAAGTATTCAAGCCCAGAAATATTTGCGTAAGGAATATCGCGCGATCCTTGCACACATCGTCGACACGAGCCAGAAAACAAAAGACCTGAAAGACTTCCCCGTGGTACGTGACTTCCCCGACGTCTTTCCAGAAGAGCTACCGGGATTACCTCCCTAACGTCAAGTCGAGTTCTAAATCGACTTAATCCCAGGAGCCACCCTCGTAGCCAAATCGCCCTATCGACTAGCACCTGCTGAGATGCAAGAACTGTCCGGTCAACTTAACGAGCTGCTCAGCAAGGGCTTTATAAGACCGAGCTTCTCACCCTGGGGAGCACCAGTCTTGTTCGTGAAGAAGAAAGACGGATCGTTCCGTATTTGCATCGATTACAGGGAAGTCAACAAACTTACGATAAAAAACCGTTACCCTCTTCCTCGCATAGACGATTTATTTGACCAACTGCAAGGGGCGAGTTACTTTTCCAAGATTGATCTGAGGTCCGGGTATCACCAGTTGCGAGTGCTTGAGGAGGATATTCCGAAGACAGCCTTTCGAACTCGTTACGGACACTACGAGTTCGTAGTAATGCCGTTCGGACTGACCAATGTGCCCGCAGTATTCATGGACTTAATGAATAAGGTATGCCATCCTTACTTGGATCAGTTCGTCATCGTCTTCATTGATGACATACTTATCTACTCTCGAAGTAAGGAAGGGCATAGCAATCATCTACGACAAGTCCTGGAAACCTTACGATCGGAGAAGCTATACGCGAAGTTCTCTAAGTACGAATTTTGGATCCGAAGGGTCGAATTTTTAGGACATGTGGTGAGCGAAGAAGGAATCCACGTAGACCCTTCCAAAATTAAAGCCATTGAGAACTGGTCAGCACCAAAGACGCCTACAGAAATTCGTCAATTTCTAGGCCTCGCTGGCTACTACCGCAGGTTCATTCAAAACTTCTCTCGAATCGCGAAACCCCTGACTACATTGACCCAGAAAGGCGTGGCCTTTGACTGGGAAGAGAAACAAGAGAAGGAATTCCAAACCCTGAAGCAAGCCTTATGCACCGCACCGATACTGTCCCTCCCCGAAGGGATAGAAGACTTCGTGGTATACTGAAATGCATCCAACCAAGGGCTCGGCTGTGTTCTGATGCAACGAGGTAAGGTCATCGCCTATGCCTCAAGACAGCTGAAGACACACGAGGTCAACTACACCACACACGACCTCGAATTAGGAGCAGTTGTGTTCGCCCTAAAAATCTGGAGACACTATCTGTATGGTACAAAGAGCACCATCTATACCGAACACAAAAGCCTCCAACACATCTTCAACCAGAAAGAGCTCAACATGAGACAACGACGGTGGGTCGAGCTACTCAATGACTACGAATGTGAAATTCGTTATCATCCGGGTAAAGCCAACGTAGTAGCAGACGCCCTAAGTCGGAAAGAATATTCTTGTCGAAGAGTCAAGTCACTAACAATGACTATCCATTCGCATCTATCCGCACAAATTAAGGAGGCTCAGTTCGAAGCTTTGAAACCTGAAAATGTAGCGGGAGAATCCCTGCGCGGAATGGACAAGAACCTGGAAGCCAAGGGTGACGGAGCCTTATATCTCATGGACCGGATCTGGACACCGAAGCACGGTGGCTTCAGAGACTTGGTCATGAAGGAAGCGCACAATACTCGATATTCCGTCCACCCAGGTTCAGATAAGATGTATCTGGATCTCAAGAAGTCATACTGGTGGCCTAACATGAAATCAGAGATTGCTACCTTCGTAAGTAAATGCCTTACTTGCGCGAAGGTCAAGGTCGAATACCAGAAACTGTCAGGCCTACTCCAACAACCGGAAATACCTGAGTGGAAGTGGGAGCGGATCACTATGGACTTCATAACCAAGCTACCCAAGACAACGGGTGGACTTGATACCATATGGGTCATCGTCGACAGATTGACCAAGTCCGCACACTTCCTACCCATCAAAGAAACCGACAAGATGGAGAAACTCACAAGAACATGCATTAGGGAGATCGTACGACTGCATGGGGTCCCTATATCTATTATCTCCGATAGGGATAGCAGATTCACTTCGAGGTTCTGGCAATCATTACAAAGCTCTCTATGAACGAGGCTGGACATGAGTACAGCCTACTATCCACAGACCGACGGACAAAGTGAGAGAACCATCCAGACTCTGGAAGATATGTTGCGAGCCTGTGTGATCGACTTTGGTAAAGCGTGGGATACCCACTTACCCCTTGTCGAATTCTCATACAACAACAGTTATCACACGAGCATCAAGGCTGCTCCATTTGAAGCCCTCTATGGCCGAAAGTGCAGATCCCCTCTGTGTTGGGCTGAGGTGGGTGACACCCAATTAGCTAAAGGACGAGTTCCTGACAGCACTCTCACGGGTCCGGAGATCATTCGGGAAACGACAGAGAAGATCATTCAGATTCGTGAACGATTGAAAGCCTCTAGAGACCGACAGAAAAGCTACGCAGACAAACGAAGGAAACCGTTGGAATTCCAGGTGGGAGACCGAGTCCTTTTGAAAGTCTCACCCTGGAAAGCTTTGATACGCTTCAGAAAGCGTGGAAAGCTAAATCCAAGATATGTAGGACCTTTTGAGATTCTCGCTAGAATCAGCCCCGTAGCTTACAAACTCAATCTACCCCGCGAGCTTAGTAACGTACACTGTAAGTCCCTAATCTGCTTGTGTATCAATCAGATCCGTTTGATGGTGCGGAATCCCAATCAAACGGATGATGTCAGATCAAAAAGAAGAGAAGAGGAAGAAGAATATGATGAATCTTGTATGTATTGATATGAATGAAGATCCGGATACAAGATTCACACACACTAACACACACTCTCTTTTTCTCTCTCTTTCTCTCTCTAGAACACCTTCAAATGCACACACTTAAGCTCCTCTATTCTATGTGTTCATCCAATCTATTCCTCACACCCCTCACCCCTATATATACTCGACTGGTCCGGCCTTGGGTTTACGGCCGTAAACGGAGTTTACGGTCGTAAACACCCATTGGGCCGTAAATAGAGTTTACGGTCGTAAACCTGTTTACGGCCATAAACACTACCTGACTGTAAACACATATAATATTATAGAAAATTACAATCAACTAGAAAAGCAAAGTATAAACCATATTTTTGACCCAACAATCTCCCCCTTGGTTTATAGCTTTCTTTTCTTTTCTCAATTGACCCAACAAGCTCCCCCTAAAAAGTAGTTGGCTTTCTTGATAATCTTCATTAGGAGCTTTGGCTTCAGCTTTAATCTTCGAATTCTTCACAGCATCAAGATGAACATATGAATCTTCCATGAATGACTTCATCTTGAGCAGTTGGGCTTTTCTTCAGAATTTGGCTTTGAACGCACGTTGGGTGAGGAGGCTTCTTGATAAGATTCTTGAAAGATGGCGCTTTCAGCTTGAGAATCTTCAGAGAGAATATCAGAGAGAACTAAACTTCTAGATCACTTCAGCAGGTTCAAGATAGCAGCAGACTGATTGAGGAGGCTTCAATGCAATCCGTCACATATTCTTCAATTTTAGCTTCACCTTGCTTCTGGGGTTGAAAGATTGAATGTCGAAAGAATAATCTTCATTTCTTTCTCCTTCGAATGAAAATTCTTCGATGCTCACGGATGAAGCCTTGGCTCAGAAATCTTCGACACAAACTCCATGAGTTTCATCTTTACCTGAAATCACTTTTCAAGACAAAACAAAACTAAAAGAAAACTTAGCACACAAATTAAAACAGAAACAATTTTTATTTTTTTTTGTATTTTCTGAAAAAGAAATAAAACAGAAATAACACTATTTTTGGATTTTTAATTTTCTGATTTTTGTTTGTTTTTAAAATTTTTAATTCTCCCCTAATATTTAAATTAGAAGAAAACTATGAACAAATTTATAAAAAATAAAATGATATCTAACTTTAAGAATGATTTGGGATCAAAGTTTTTAGACAACCTTTATCCGCTTGCCGGTACCTTCTATTTTCACGTCTTTGTCTGGTCGATCGCCGGTATTGTGGTCCACTTAAACACGAAAATTTTTGACAATTTTGGACATTACTATTTGTTACAAGACAGGTGAGCTTAAGTTCCTAGATACTATATCTTAAGGACCATTCAGCTGACGACGACCAGGGATATTGTTGTCCACCTAAATTGAGCAGCGAGATCTATAGACAATCGGTAAGTGTTCAATTGTTAATTGTACTGGAACATGTTTCCCGCTTCCTGATATGCCCCAGTAATCAAGGACTTCCAGAGTACTCCTTACATCGGGTGAGCAGACAATCATTAAGAGAGAAGATAGATTCAGATTATTGTTAATTATAATTTTTAGAGGGATTGAGAAGAAGAATGGTGCATATACTGTGTACCAGGTCGGATTATGAGTCACGCAAAGGAGACAGTATATGGCTAACAGATAGGAAGAATTTTATATATATAATATGCAGAGAAATAGATTTACATATGTTGCAGTCCAGGTCGGATCTCTTCCAATCACGCAAAGGAGGCAACATATGACTAACAGGCAGATAGAGAAAGAAAACAATTTTCTACAGACCTAACTCATCGGAATTTACCAGTCGCCCCATCAATTCCGGAATTAAGGACAAAATCCGCACATCGAGGAAAAGTTAATCCACAGTACGAGTTCTTTAATATGACCAGTAGATTCCCATATATATCTCCCTGCTCAACCTATCCGAGCGTCGTATTGTCAGGCTAAACGGATCTAACTAGGTCAAGATTTGTCAAGTCTAAGAATTTCTTAAGTTCAACTCTGCCTAGTCAAGTCCATTTAGAATCTTTCGTGCCTACCAACGCATCAAACCCAGAGCATAGACCCTTCAACTTTGGGTACGTTACGCAGACTCAGATTGCCTGTTATCACTTGATAATATCACTTCCCAAAACATCTCCCTCAAGCACATTTCATAACTAACATATTTTTGGATTTTTGAAACTTTTCTAATTTTTGTTTTGTTTTTATTTCTCCCCCTAAATTTGTACATAGGAGAGAAACGAAAGTAAATGCGCAAATTTAAACTATCCTAAAACAAAAATTAGTCTTTAAAGCGAATCAGCTTAAGGAAAACTCAGGAGTATAGAGAAGAAAACTCAAACCGTAAGTCACCGATTGAATTTGCATCCAGAAGGTCTGAGAACAGCACGCATAATCTCAGAACAGATCCGAAAATTCTTCATGTCATTAAGCACTAACCCCATGAGTGATCCCTTCCTTTCTTCCCTTCCCACAAAAGACACATACTCTCAAACAATGTTCTGAGTGTTGTACAGTTGAGAGATGCCTCCTATCATGTGCCAGGAACAGCCACTACCAACAAACCGAAGTCTGATGATATGCCTCCATAGCTGCTCCGATACAGAGCGGGATCAGTTGGTCTTTGGAACCCAGTCCATTTTGAAACTGGGTCGACCTTTGTCATCCTTGCACGGTACTCTCTCCCATGACATATCATGTTTATCACAAATAGAAGATGAAGAAATATTAGAGTCATTAGTTGATTTGGGAGAGTGAGCCTTTGGAACCCATTTGTAGTTGGGTTTAACCCATTTCTTTTTCGATCTGATGGGTGGCTCAGTACTTGCTTTTGATCTTGATGTCGGCCGTTGAGATGACTTTGATTTTGACTTCACGGGAGCATCTCTTGGATTTGGCTTCTTGGCCGACATTTCCTTCTTGCCCTTGGGAGTTGGATTCTTGGCCTTCTGCGCGTTCCAGTCATCATGGTCTGAACGTGACCTTGAGGGGTTTCTTTTGGAGTATCTCCCTCTTGGCGCGTTCTGCCAGCCTTGTGCGTAGTAAGGAACGTATGCGCGATTTGGACAATTTCTGGCAATGTGTCCAGGTGTTCCACAGTGAAAACATGTCTTTTTCTTCACTGTGAAGTTGTTTCTTCCTGCCCCTGGTGGCGTAACCTTGCCTTGTCTCTGATTTTTCCCACATGCACACTTGCAACAAGCCGTCGGTTGTTTCACTTGATTTGGTGGCCTGTATTTCTCAACAGCAGGTTGATCAGAAGCAGCTGAGTTCGAAGCAACATATTCAGAGTTCAAGGAGATGTTGGTTTGTTCAATGGTTTTCTCCTTGTTCTCATCCTCTGCTACTTTACCTGTACATGAAGTAGATGTGCTAGAAACAGGAACATCAGTATTTTCAAACAAATAATCAAATATGTCAAAAAAAATTAACTCAACATGATCCGATGCAAAAGCATCAAATGCATCACAAGATGTATCATCAACTTTATCATCAGAAACAGAAGGTTGTTCATTGGAAACAGAAACATCAGGTTCTTTAACTTTGTGCTTTGACTGATCTAAGGATTGATCTGCATGGGAAGTAGAAACGTCAGTACTTTCAACATTAATAAATCCTCCTGAGACGAAACCAGATGGCTTGCCATAAACCATGAAAGATTCATTGGCAATTTCATCTTTGGATAAGGGTTGATACTGATAAGTATGATTATATGGAGGAGGTACACTATCATATCCTAAACCCTTAGACTGATTTCGTTTAAAATCCATGTAGTGATCAATCATGGTGGCAACTACCTCGCTTGATCCATCAAATTTTTGAAAAGCAAACTTTGCAGAATCAAACTCTTTCTTTAATGTGTCAAGCTCAGCAATTAACTCATCATTTTGTCTCTTAACATAATTATAAAGCTCACATTTTTCACTGTATTCTGTTTGAATTCTTCTAAAATCTTTTATTTTTGTTTCTAATTCAGCCTTCAGGGGTTTCTGTCTTTTCCTGAGTTGATATCCTTCATATCTCAGGTCCTCAACTTCTCTTTTTAATAAATCAATTTGTTCCCGAAGAAATTTAATCGTAGTTTCACAAGATTGAGTACATGAAACTTTAGTGATTGGAACGTTTGAAGAACTCTTTTTTTTTTTTTTTTTTTTAAATATGCCCTTTAACTAAAAACTCAAAAGTCAACCTAAAAAGTCAAATTTAAAAAGTTAAACTCAAAAGTCAAACTTGAAAAGTCAAACTCAAAAGTCAAACCGAAAAGCTAAATTTGAAAATTTAAAAGTCAAACAAGAAGGTCAAAGTTTAAAGTCAAAGGTCAAACTTTAAAGTCAAAGACAAAATTTTAAGTAAAAAGTCAAAAATAAAAGTCAAAAATTAAAAATTAAAATTTTTGGATGAAATTGGAATTTAAAATGAAAAGAAATTGAACTTTTGGGCTGAATTTGCCAAATTGCGAAACTTGGATGCGGGAATGATATGTTAAGTTTAAAAATTCGAAGGATTGAAACAAATGATCTGTTGGTCGAGTTGGCTAAACGCGCTGTGGCAATGACCTAGAGGTCTCGGGTTCGATCCCCGGCACCCCAAAATTCGCGTCCCTTTTTATTGAAGCTGCTGAACGAACCGGAGGTACTGCTGAACGAACCGGAGGTACTGCTGAACGAACAGGAGGTGGCTTCTGAACGAGACGAGGCCGCAGCTTAGCCGAACCGAGCCGCAATCCACCGTCCACCGAGCCGAGGCGCAGACGATCCGAGCCGTAAACCGCCGAGCCGAGCCGCAACCACCGACCGTAAACTCCGAGGCGCAAGCCGCCGACCGTAAACTCCGGTGACCGTAAACCCGTTTACGGTCGTAAACTCCGAATCCTCGGACCGTAAACCCCGGACCGTAAACTCCCGACCGTAAGCTCGAAAACCCTAGCCGTAAACGCCGTCGCCGACCGTAAACACCTCGGAAGTCGCTGTTCTTGACGAAAAACAGCGTTTTTGCCCCTTTTTGCTCCAAAACTCGATCAAAAACTCGTTTTTAGGAAAAACGCGAAGAAGAAACCCCCCTTATTTTGCCAAGATCTATCCAAAAACGCAAGAATTTTTTAAAAATAAGATCAAATAAGCTCCAGATCTAACAAAAATGAGTGATACAATCCAAGCTCTGATACCAATTGTAAGTCTCTAATCTGCTTGTGTATCAATCAGATCCGTTTGATGGTGCGGAATCCCAATCAAACGGATGATGTCAGATCAAAAAGAAGAGAAGAGGAAGAAGAATATGATGAATCTTGTATGTATTAATATGAATGAAGATCCGGATACAAGATTCACACACACTAACACACACTCTCTTTTTCTCTCTCTTTCTCTCTCTAGAACACCTTCAAATGCACACACTTAAGCTCCTCTATTCTATGTGTTCATCCAATCTATTCCTCACACCCCTCACCCCTATATATACTCGACTGGGCCGGCCTTGGGTTTACGGCCGTAAACGGAGTTTACGGTCGTAAACACCCATTGGGCCGTAAATAGAGTTTACGGTCGTAAACCTGTTTACGGCCATAAACACTACCTGACCGTAAACCTGACCGTAAACACATATAATATTACAGAAAATTACAATCAACTAGAAAAGCAAAGTATAAACCATATTTTTGACCCAACATACACCCTACCTTCCACGTCTCAAACTTGAAAAAGTGCCTATCCGACGAGATTCTCGTAATCCCACTCGACTAGATCGAGATCAACGAGAGCCTCAACTTCGTGGAAGAACCTGTAGAGATTATGGACCGAGACGTCAAACGAACGAAACAAAGCCGTATCCCGATAGTGAAGGTTCGCTGGAACGCCAAACGAGGACCAGAATTCACTTGGGAGTGCGAGGATCAAATGAAACTTAAATATCCACACCTCTTTGCTTAGTTTTGTTGTAATAACTTAGTTGCTTGAACTCTAATTTCGGGACGAAATTCCCTCTAACGGGGGGATGATGTGACAACCCGAAATTTTCATTTGTATAATTTCTACAGTCAAACACTTCAAATAATAGTCAAAAACATTTCAGTACATTTTTAGCCGGATTTAAGTCCGTTTGGGTGTTTTATTTTATTTTCGTCAAACAATTTAATAAAAGGAAGTGTCGTTATTAGTGATGTGTAACAAACAAAACAAACAACACCTTAGCAAGGTGTTTACGGCCAAACAAGAGGTGTTTGGGTCGTAAACACCATTTCTCCAAGAACTCATGCATATAGCATGAGTTTACCCACTATTTCCCTCATTTTACACTTCCCACCTCAAGAACACCAACTTTTTCTCTCAAGTATCATAATTTCATTTCTTCAAATCCGCCAAAATGTAAGTGTTTCCTTCCTAGATTCGTTCATATAACACTTAATCTAGTGTTTATACATCATTTCATCCATGGATTCTTGATTTTTACTTAGATCTTCAAGTGTTCTTCAAAACACCAAGAACACCAAGAACACACACTAGTGTTTTTGGGTCCTAAACACTCTTACAAGCTTCATATAAGTAAGTATACTCCTCCTAGCTAGTTATTTGCATAGTATACTTGTTAATCCATGGAAAAATCATCAAAATCCCCAAGAACATATGTGTTTACGGTTTGGGGATCTCCCAAAACCGTAAACACCCCCAAATGGTATTTTGATGCCCCTAACACCTTCTATGGCTTGAATAAGAGACTAGAACCTTGCATGCATTAACTAGAAACCACCAAAAACGAAATGGAAGAAATGGTCATGGGTTTACGACCGTAAACTCCCAAGGAGTGGTCCAAGGACCGTAAACTCCAAAAGTGTGCCATTTCGAGCATTAACCACTTCCTAAGCCTTTGATTCAACCCTAGGGCACTTCTTTGTGAAGCATAAGACCTTAAAACACTCAAATGCACCATTACCATGATTTTACGGCCATAAACTCATGGGGGAAATGGTCCATCAACCGCAAACACATATAGGGTGACCATTTGAGGAGTAAACTCCAATGTGAAGCCATACTCTCCTTAGATGCAACCCTTAGCGCTCCTAGCACTCGAAACAAAGTGTTTTCTCATATTAGAGTGTCTTTACTTGCTTAATTGGTGATTAAATAACTAATTAGATACATTTATGTATCACTACATGTTACATAGGATCCGTGTGTGTGTTCAAGTCCTCACTTGACACCTAGCATCCTACTCGGCACTTCCATCGACTCCACTCACTGCAGGTGAGTTCATACCCCTAAATCAACCTTTCAAATGATTTTAAATGCTTTTATGGGGGGGGGGGGGGAATACAAGTTGAACTGTTATAGTTATGATATCAATCACATGTGATTAATAACTAGGACAGACTACATGATTTGTTGCTACTTTCAGATTTCCATCAAACTTTGGGTTTTCAAGTGTTTCAAACCTTTTATTAAATTCTTTAAATGCTAAAACTGTTTTCAAACTCTTTTAAACTTGTTTTATCTTCAAAACCATATCTATACTAATATATTTATATAAGTAAGACTTGAAGAACTTAGGACTGATAGCTCACCTTATTTCATGTTCCTTGTTTGGTTGTGGACTTAGGGTATTCTGTTCTTTGTCCGACTGTCATTGAATTCTTAGTTGTATATCATATATATTTGTGTTGGATATAAAAGTCTTCACTTTAGTTCAGTACCTTGGTGTAACAAAGGCATGCAACCAAGATTACTATTTAACTATAATCGGTATAGTTAAGGATTACTACTCATTACTACTATTACCATGACACCTACCAGAGTCAGCACAGTTATGAGTCAATACATGCTAAATACTATACAATGAGAATACTATATACTATGCAAGAGGAACACTCTATACAATATACCAGAAAATACATTATACAATATACAAGAGAATATACTATAATTAGAATGTGACATACTACTTCTCAATACGACACTTCACAGTGGTATCACCGTGTAACCAGAGTCTCCTGGAGGGAGAGCGGGCATTGTGTGTATAGATCTATACGGGACAGACACTCCCACATCCCGACTGCTAGCTACAGTCCCAGCCAAAAGGCTAAGGGGTGACAAAATGTCACATCACTACATATGACTCGGAGGGTCATCAGTTATTCGATCGTCAATCAGCATGGTTACATACGAGTTCATATTTAGACCTTTAGTTAACACTTTAAGAATTAAAGGTAAAACGGATTCCCCGAGGTGTATTGTACATTTATTACTACCCGGAGTCTGCATTTTCATTACATTAAGCCGGCAGTGACACTACTGGGGTAAAGCATTATTTTCCCAATTACTTTATATGAATGAAGTCTAAAACTATATTTTCATACTGATAGTTTCACTGGGAAAACTTTTACATTTTCAAAGGATCAAACATGCAACCAACCGGGTCTTGGTAGAAGACTACTTTTACTGGGAAATATAGGATTTTCTAGGGAGCATACTATTTTCAAACATTGATATCAACTATTATACTACATGGTTGTAAACATTTTTATACAAGCAATGACACTAAATACTTATGAACAGCTTTATGCTGATAAACTCTTTCAAAATAACTTGTATTCTCAGGTCATCAGTAGACAGGTACAGATGAAGCTTTTGTGAAGATGGAGCACATACAAGACTCCTCTCTTATTTTGATTATATTTTTGGTGTCTTACAAACTATACAGAACACGCTTGTATTACAATTATTATATTAATGCAATGGATGTTGTTGCTTGTCTTTACTATTATGCATTGTTATGATACTGTACATGACGTCCTCCACCCCAGAACGTATTCCGCCGTTCTTGGTTTTGGGGTGTGACAAAATCTGACTTCGTATGAGGAAGTTATGATTTTTCGAAGTTTCGGCTTAGCAGTGTACAGCCCGAAGTTCGAATATGAGATCGAGCGATATTTAGCCGAAACAATCTAAATGAGAATTGAAGATCTCATCGATAGTAGTCCAACGGTGAAAAGACAGATGAAAACGGACGTCGGACGAAGGAGTTATGATTTTCTAACAGAGTTTTCCTGTCCCGGCCTACTAAAAATAATATAATAATAATATAACAAAATTAAATTCAAAATTTGCCGATGGAGTCAAATCGAGAGTTGTAGATCATAATCTCACCTACGCGTGGATATAAAGAACGTCGAAAACGGAGCTCGTATGAGAAAGATATGAATTTCTGAAGTTCGGGGCGCGAACCTCGATACTGTGTCAGAGTTCACGACGTGAACTCAGTATTTATGACTTCTGGAGCCTGACAGACGCAAGTGGCGATGATGCACCTGATGACTATTGAACTCACGACGTGAATATTTGCGATTCACGACGTGAATCCAGAAAAATGGCCCTATAAATAGAAATCGAAGGGCAGCCGGCCATGGTTGCTAATTCCTTCAATCTCTCACTTCCTACACTCTTTCTAGCCTTCTTGAAGTACCCCCGAAGCCCCGGTATCATCCCGAGACCCGAAGCGAGTCCCGAAGCTCCGAAGATCCCGAGAAGAAAAGAGTTTCCGAGCCGAAGCTTTGCCCGCGAGAAGCCCGGTGTGTGAAGAGATCACAGTTTCACCGAAGAATTACTGCTTTAAGAGCCGTAGTGTTGTCCGATCATCGTATTATCAAGTGAGTGTGTAGTCACTTTCTTCTAACACATAAATATTAAGTATTTGCTATGAAATATGTGTTATGTGTAAAATATATTGTTGTTTATTTGAGATGATTGTGGAATGGATGAATTATATAAGTTTTAATGAGTTAAACTGTATATGTACTTCGTATCTACAAATATGTTGGGTAGAACATAGGTAGATGAGGTTGTTGGTAGGTGATAAGAGATGGGTTGGACCATGAGATAAAAGGATAAAGAGATAAACTTGTTTCAGATCTGGGTGTATGGGTCAGATTAAGAGGTTAGTTTTAGATCCGAGAGTATGGATCAGATCAAGTGGTTAGTGTAAATCCGAGAATATGGATTAGGTAATGAGGCAAATTTAAGATCCGGGAGTACGGATTATGTATTTTTGAACTACGTGTTCATTCGATAAGGTATCATGTGTATAGTCCCTTTTAGGAACGTGATTTTTAATACGAGTATTGATTAAAGTATGAAATATACATATGTATGTGAAGTATTTGTTATTGTCCGAAATAAGTGTTAGATATATTTGATGATATACAACGTGTGAATCAGATATGGTTCAATATGTGTTAAGATGTGTATATATGATATTATTACTTAAAACCTTGCGTTAAGTATACACTAGTTGGCGTTGCCTAAACGGAGATAGTATCAAAAAAATTGATTATAGGCATTGTAGGTTTGCCTAGTGATGGGTTAAGACTTAAATAGGGATGTTTAGTTCAATTAAGATTGGACTTTGGGTAGTCTCTTATTAAGAGTACGTGTGGGGTGAGATTGATGATCGTTGGAGTACGTCCTACGTATAGAAGTACATTTTATGTACGAAGTCCTTTTCAAAGCTCTGTGTCTTGGGTGCTGCTTGTGCCAAGGTACTATTATGTTCTCGGGTACGAGACTTTCGCATACCAGAGTACTATAATGTGCCAGAAGTACTATCATGTACAAAGTCTTTTTGACAATTTTGTGTGTCGGTTACGGGAGCGTACGAGAGTACTGTAGTAGTATTTCCCCATACTTTTATTTTGAGAGAGCTTTGGAGTCAGCGTTTCTTTTATGAAGTGATCGTCCGAGCTTCATATGTCAGCGTTTCCTTTCACGGAGTAATTAAGGGAACTTCGTAGACTGCCTAATAAAGTGTGTCGGTAATAGACCACTGCTAGGTATGTCCGGTGTTATATTGTTGGATAGGGTGCGTCTGGGGGTGAAATACCTCATGTATTCAGGCCACTGCTAGGCAAAGTTCGATGCTAGATAGGGAGAGTCCGGAGGTATAATACCTCATGATAGTCGGACCACGCCTAGGCATTGTTATCTAGATAACTACCCCTGACTTAATTGTCTTGTGGTTCTTTCTTTTACGAATGAAGGTTCGTGGTGAAACTTATTCCATTCCCCTCATTTGATATCTTTATTTATCCTCGTTTGCTGCCAGGGAATTTCCGAAGCAGCTTCGTCAGATGTTGTTCATATCGATTCCTTAGGGTAGATCTCGTAAGATCATTGTATAGGGTCAGTATGTGGGGATCGACGGGATGGGATAGATTGTTTTAGAAATATGATTTATATGTGTTAATAATATTAGTGGTTTTGCAGGATCGAGATATACATTATTATCATGTGGTTCGAACTAAGAGCTTTCGTACTCCGTGTTCCTTAGGTGATTGAGTTCACCAGGGATATTTGAACCAAGTGTTCACTAGATGTTTTGAACTATGTGTTCGTCAGGGATAATTGAACTATGTGTTCATTAGGTGTTTTTGAACTAAGTGTTCATTAGGTGTTTTTGAACTACGTGTTCATTAGGTATTACTGAACGGAGTGTGTTCAATGGGTGTTCTTGAACTAGGTGTTCATTAATTATTTTGAACTGCGTGTTCACCAGAGGTGATCTAAGAACCATGGCAGCACTAGACTTTGTGCCAATTCCTTAGGGCAATCCTTAGGAATTAATGGGAGAAGGGTAATCGGTTCTTAGGGTAAATATTTAAGAAATAAATGAAGATAATGGGGGTGGGTAATTGGATTGATTGTTTGATAAGTGAATATAATAATTATATTATTGTGGGTTGAAAACCCTATGTGCTCACCAGGCTCCCAAGCCTGACCCTCTCAGTTTTCTTTATATTACAGGTTATGGCACGAGAGCATAAGTTGGCTAACATAACGAGAGATTTTGGATTATAGGCCGGTAGTTATGAATAATTGTTGTAAGGACTATTTTGTTCTGTTTATGCTTTTGGTCTGTATTGAACATGACATCCCGAGATTTTGTTATATAATGAAAATACATTTATTTAAAGCAATGCTTTGATAAATTCTTGTCATATTTTTGTTTTGGGAACAAATTCCACAACTGTTTTCTTTAAAAGATTACTCTAATTTTAAAAACAAAGCATAAACAAATCGGTCTTTTCTGGCCGTGAAATTGGGGATGTCACAATATCAATCGCCAGCTCCTCATCGAAGTTAACATTTAACTTCAACAGGAATTCGTCATATCTCGATCTGCATTTTTTGCATGTGGGCAGTGACAGACTATCCGTCCCTCATCTTGTTAGTGGTCATCGAAGTGATGATCTCGTACCTCTCCTGCCTGGCACTTTGGTGGTACCTTTCCAGTAAATCCTGATGCATCTCATAGGGGTAGAAGTTCTAGTAGGACTTTTGGAGTTCGGCAGTAATAGTCGCGAGCATGATGCAATGGACTTTCATAGCATCGCGCTCATGGGCCTCAAAGGATGCGATCTCCTCGGGAGTAGCAGTGTTGATATTCACTTCTTTCAGCTCCTTGTCGAGGACACACTCCTTGTCCTCGTAGCGGGTAACCATTGGAGTGTTGTAGATCCAATAATTGAAATTGGTCCCATCGAAAATCACCCTCCCACACAAATTAATGAATGAGAATGAGCCGGAAGAGTTCGAGCTAGAAGCGTTGTTGTTGTTTGAGGTAGACATCTGAAAAAGAAGAGAGACAAAGTTTGATTAGATAAGAATCCCCAATTAAACACCCAAATGAGAAATTAAGGCTAGGACCCAACAACATTATTCACAATTTAGAACAAGGATGTCGTAATCTAAATCGAAAATAATTTGAAGGTAAGTGAATGACGATTCACTAATTTCCACCATCAAAAAACAAAAACAAGAATTAAGTTTTAAATGTATTGAAACTCCTAGATCTTTTGAGATTCATTGAACTTTTCAATGGCAGGTTTAAATCATGATAAGCCCTTCAAGTTTGTGACTGGGATACCGAGGATCACAAACAAGGTGTGAATAACCATGCAAATGTACTTGGTGCCCTCAATGTTAGAGTCACCTAATCAATGTGCCGGTTAGCCACACACGCTCCATTGATCTATGACAAACATTGAGTCACCCTTTGCCACCTTTGCTAGACCCAAATTAGTGTACCGGTTAACCACACATCCTCCACTAACGTCTTGGCGAGGATACAGAGTGTAATTTCATGGAATAGCGTCATTTTCTCATTTTTCCTAAAGTAACTAAGATTGGGAATTTTATATAAAATATTTAGTTACTTTATTAACCATTATACTTTTAATGAGGAATTAGTTGCCCTATCCTACCCGTTCGGCTAATGACCCTCCACCAATCAAGGAAGCGGTGGGTGAGAGTGGACACCCACTAAACTGCCATTTTTAGGCAGCAACCTTATACCCCCTTATAGATCGGCTTCGTGAATGAGGTCTACTAACGGTAAGACTAGCTTAATCTTATATATATATATATATATATATATATATATATATATATATATATAATCCTATAATATAATAATAGTATAAGGGTTGAATTTTAAACTTGTAAAATTCTAGGGTTTAGAATTTAGATATTTCAAAATTAAACTTTTAATCAAAAATTTAAATTCCAAAACTTGAGGGCAAGTTTTGAAACTTTTCAAAACTATCTAGATCAAATTACAAATAATTTAATTAAACAATTAATTAGTGATTATCTAAATTTGACCTAATTCAATTTCATGCAAGATAATTCAAATCAATTTACAAATAAAAATTCTTTATCTTATAAAACAAGTAATTATCTTAAATTGACAATTATCCATTAATTTGATTAAGATATTAATTATCATAACAGAAAATGTGATTTTTAAATTTGAAAAATAATTTATGGTAATTATCTAAACCAAATTAGGGCAAAAAAATTCGAGATTCAGCAACAGAGTTGAACTCACGTCGTGACAGGCTCTGTGTCACGTCGTGAGTCCAGTCAGAATCCCCAAAACGAAAATTATTTTCTTGTTTCAGCCATGAACAATTAACAAAACATCAAATACATTAGAACAAACATCCTAGGCTCTGATACCACTGATGGGTTATGAGCAAAACAACATTCCTATGGTGTTCATGCAAACCTAATTGCTTACAACAAAACATGAATTAACATAAATAAACAAGTTATAGATGTTACCTTTAATTGTTGCTTGAAGATCTTTAGCTTATGAGAACCTAGTACCTCAAATGCGATGCCTCTAATGAATCACAAACACCAAAGCAAGTTAGATGTTACCTTCGACTCTTGGATCTCTAGGGTTCAAGTGGTAGCCGAAATATGAAGCATAGGGGTCATTTATATAGGTGTGAGATTAGGGTTTCAGTCAGAGTCCTTATCCAGTTACTTAGCCACCAAGCAGCCCATAAGAACCTTCTGGATCCCTCCCTTGGACAAAATCTTATGGGCTATCCATAAGGATTTCGTCCAACCTATCCCTAGGGCTTCTCAACCTACTCTGCAACTATCCAATAATTACAATTCAGTCCCCAAAGTTAAATTAATATTTTTTTATCACAAAATTAATTTCTCTAATATTAATTAATCAATATGATTTCTCTTTTAATATATTATTCATATAATATATTAATAAACCATAATATCCTCTTTCTCCACTAATCATCAAGTCAAGTTGCTCTTGTGAAGGAAACCCAAAAGGACAATGCTACAACCGGGTCAAGTACATACCAAATACAGTTATGGACTTAGACACTAATCCAACACCTCCACCAGTCAAGGAAGCGGTGGGTGAGAGTGGACACCCATTAAACCACCATTTTATAAGCAGTAATCTTATACCCCCCTTATAGACCAGCTTCGTGAATGAGACCTACTAACGGTAAGACTGACTTGTCTTATACATATATATATATTATTAAACTTATAATATTATAATATTATAAGGGTTGAATTTTGAACTTTTAAAATTCTAAGGTTTGGAATTAAATGTTTCATTTGTAAGACTTTACAAATTCCAAAACTTGAGGGAAAGTTTTGTAACTCTTCAAAACTTTTGGTTTCCATAACTTATGAAAACTTATGAGTTTTAATGTTCATGAATGAGACTCTTCATATAAGTTGAGGACAAGTTACAAAACTCACTTCAAGAACAACTTAGATCAATTTTAGCTAACAACATTATCATATAATTTCACTATTGATCTAATCTAACTCATAGCAAGGTAATTCATATCAAATAATACATATAATTATCTTATTATCTTAACATTTGACAATTGTCCTCTAATTGGATGAGGGTCATCATTACCAAATCAGAAAATACGATTTTTATGATTACAAAACAGTCTGTGGTAATGATCTTAATCCAATTCTGGCCAAAAACTTGAAATTCTGCAAACAGAAGCCTCTACTCGACGAGTGCATAAACTGGACTCATCGAGTTTCCCTTTTAATGAGTGAACTCGTCGAGTCACGCATTGTACTCGGAGAGTTCATCAGTCAGAGGCCAGAAAATCGACTTTTTTCAGCTTTGAAAAATAGTCAAGCATCAAATATAATAGAAAACAATCCTAGGCTCTGATACCACTGTTGGGTTTTTAGCCCTATAACACTCCTATGGTGCACATGCAACCCTATATGCTTTGGATCTATGTTTTCTCTAATTATATATGCAATTTTAATTTTCCAAAGCATACATCCAAACTAGCATACAATAGAGGATATACAACATAAAACTCATGTTAGATGAATACCTCTTGATGTAGTTCGTAGTTCTTGGCCTTAGAAAGCTTTAACACCTCTAGTATGATGCCTCTAATGTGTCACAAACACCAAATGCAAGAGGAGGTTGGAGAGAATAGGCTAGTTAGCTCAAAATCGATTATCACTCTCTTAGAATGAATGGGCCACCGATTTTAGGTCTAGGGGGTTGCTTTTATAGTGTTACAAAGGCTAGGGTTTCATCCATGCAAACCCTAATGCACCATGACCCTTCATATTTATTAGGCTCCATGGGTTAAACCTCCAGGTATTATCATATTGGTTTTAGCCCATCCTAATCAATGATGGATCATTGGCCCACACTATAAGAATCATTGATTTACTTAATCAGTCCCCATATATTTAATCACTCTCTTTTGATCACCAAATTAATTCCAAATTAATTCTTGATCAATACTAATTAAATAATATGATTTCTCAATTATTATATTACACTTATAATATATTAATAAATCACAAATAACCTTATTCTCAAAAGTCCATCCTATCAAATTGCTCTGGTGAAGGCAACCCAAAAGGACCATGCTACTATCGGGTCAAGTACATCCCAGTTATAGTTATGGGCTTAGACACCTAATCCAACAGTTTGGGAGGTTCCAAGGTCCCCATCTGGGATATGGAATAACTTTGAGTTTGCTTGGTCTTTATCTGGAAGACCAACTTATGTTGTGTTATATATTCTGAAGATTCGAGGATGCTACGCATCCGCTTGAACCGGTTTTAGATTTAGTTTGTCTGCAACATCAATTGGTGGTAGTTCGAACACTAAGTAGGGGAGAACTGGCTATTTTGCTTGAAGGATCATCAATATGTTCAAGTTTATGATTTCAGAAGAATGGGTCAGAGCGATTTGCGGTTCATGTATGCGAAACTTTGGTTCAGGATTTGGTCAGGACGGAGGTTTAGAGCAACTTGTCATCAGATGTATGTGTTCAGGAATGCAAGAGAGACAAGAAGATGTTGGATAAGGAGCTTATTGTAGCCAGTGGTTCCTTTCGGAATGTCGCTGAATATATCAAGAGGCGTTTGGTACACTCAGGTTGAGCATCAAGTGCTAAGGGATTTTTCAACTCGTTGTATAGATTGTTATCCATGTTCTAGGGTGGGCAGTTATTGATTGGTAAATCAGCTTCAGATTTTGGCATGTTTAGTTTCACATTGTTATTGTTCAGTAGTGTATTGGGTTATTGGGTTAGTTGTCAACGCATTCTCGATAGTTGTTCATTCCGTTCATCGTCGAAAGTGGAAGATTCTTCGAAAGTTTCGAGTTGTGTCAGTTGAAGTTCAATAGATGCGCCAACCTATCGTCAAGTTCTATATGTTTTATATTTTCTTTGGTTTATGGGTATGATTATCCTCAATTATGGTGTGGAATTTTTGTTCATAGCAGACTCAAGTTTGGCGGTTGTCCTTGGTTATTGGAAGTTTGGATGTTGGGGAAGCGTTGTTCAGTTTTCCAGGCGTGACTTTGATCTATGTAGAATCTAATTTTGGCATGTTGTGTCAGTAGGATTTGTAATGGTATTGATCCGACTAGAGTTTTGGCAACATTTCTAGATCACCTTGGAAGTTTTCTTGAGCTGGTTATGTATTGGTGGAATCAGTTCAGTTTCAATCAAGGTGTGGGATCTTGTATCGATCATTCATGAGGATGTTTATGTTAACGGTTGAGGTTCATCATTTCATTAAATCTATTGGTACTTCACCCTTTGGGTAAGGTTGTGAGGATGATAGAGTGTGGTAGATATAGGGTTGGTTATGTGTCTCCCCTTGGGGTGTACATTGTGGTAGTGCCTCGATTATGGTCATGAGGGATGCAAGTGGTATGAGTAAGATAACATGAGATCGCTTCGTTAGTATTATTAGCATGATTATCATTTGGGTTATAGCCTTCGATTCGGAACAAGCGTGTAACCGTCAATCTCATTTTATGGTTGTGTGGGACCATGTTTTCGTCTAGTTTTATGTTGAGATTAGTCTGTGTTATGAAAGGAATTATGCATGATAAAAGGGTATGGCCCATGTTGTGTTCAGTTAGCATTTAAAGGGATGTTGATTGGGTTCTTGAAAATCGGTGTACTGATGGTTAGGTATCTTTAGGCCCCTGTGGTGTTGGTAGCGAGTCTTCAGGCTATATATGTGATGACGGCAAGATCGGTTTAGTTTCATGAGCTTATCATTTAGTGGATAATAGGTGTCACGATGTATCGTGAACCAGTGGTTGTATGATTTATATGGGTAAGACCCGATAGTCTTTTGATTGAGACTCTTAGGTCTCCGATTATTACATTTCTTGGCTTATTTAGGTGTTAGTGCATTGTGGGATTCAGGAGACTCATTAAACAGCTGGTTTGGATCATGTGGGAAGTTAAAGGTTGTTAGGAATAATAGTTGTGCATTAGTAGTCACTTGCAGAGTGTTTTCCTTATAAACTATGTTTGCTTGTGGGCTGTCTATCAGGAGTTCGATTACCAATGTCGGGCATTGGTTATGGCATCTCGAGTCATGAAGTTCATTGTGAATGTATCGAGTGCTTTGTCAGGTGGGGGTATACCTGAGCTGATATGGAATTTGGATGCAACGTGAGAGTTTTTGGATAGACCATCCTTATGCTCGTGGGATCTGCAGGTTGGTGATGGCTTCTTAGGAAGTCAAGTGTGTTTTTAAGGTTGTTACGCGCAATCTCCGAATTAGGGATTTGGTGAAATTCACTATCGGTATATTTTGAGCATTCCTTTTGCATAGTATAATGGTATTCCTAGTCAGATACTAGGGGAGGGTGCGATGAATGAATGATCAGCAGTCCTAGTGAATAATTTCTGAGGTTTAAATTGATGGGTTCATGTTTTCAAGAAGTTTCCTACTTTGAGTAGGTATCATTTTGATAGGAGGTTTTCGAGTTGGCAAGAGTAAGGTAGTTGTTTCAGTTCTCAGGCAGAGCAGTTGGGCTTCCTTATTTGGTTGAGCGCAGAGTGCTAGATTCATTCTTTCGAATGTATAAATGATTCCTGCTAAGACGGGGCTTGGATGGCAGGTTTAGGAGGCAGTCGTCGGTATGGGATGATTCTTCAGTCTTAATCGGAATTCAGGAATTCCAAGAAGTATCGACTCGCATGGAAGAGGAAGTAGTAAGGAATGATTTCGAGGACGAAATCTAATTTAAGTGGGGGAAAGTTATAACATGTTGTTTCAAATCGTTTCATAATTCGGCACCGTGACCCGAAGATCAATAATCATAAGGCTTCGGGCCTTGGGGGAGAGAGACATTTAGGCCCCTCTGGATGTGGGTGATGTAGATTAGGTGATCAGAGAGTTCGGTTGGTGCTTTGGACCTAATGGGTATAACCGTAAAGTGATAGTTCGAGCCTTGTATGAATTTTGGATTTACGTTGGGAAAGTTTTAAGGAAAAGAATAATTAATAGGATTGTAGAGCTTCTCATTACCTTTCTGTGGATATAAAGATCGTCGAAAACAGAGTTGGAATGAAGAAGCTTTGGGCCTTTTTGTATTTGGGCCCATATTGGACTTTGGGTCCTTTAGGAATTGGGCCTTTATTGGGCTCTTAGTGCCTTTGAGTTTGGACCACGGTTATTGGTCCAAGTGAGGGAAGGGTAAACTGGTCTTTTACCCTGGGTATTGGACAAATGAACTAGATTATCGGTTATGGTTTATGACCCAATTATTAATTGCGGTTTTATTTAATTGGTTAGCGTCGGGATTCACCAGTTCAGCGGTCGAGCATTTGTTCGACTGACAGCAAACTGAGGTGAGTTTTCTCACTATACTGTAGGTCACTAGGATATGTTATATGTATGTAGTCTTTGTGACTCATGTTGTATGTCTTATATGCTTGTGTGCCTGTTTGTTATATGTATGTGGAGTGAAATAGACACAGGGGAAAAATAGACGTGGTATAGCCTTATGCTGACATATGAGTTGAAATAGACTCGAGGTGAAATAGACCCGGGGGTGAAATAGACCCAGTACGGCCTCGAGCTGACGCATGAGTTGAAATAGACTCTGTGGTGAAATAAACCTCAGAGTGAAATAGATCCGGCATAGCCATGAGCTGGCAGATATGTCTGGTATGCGGTATTTTGGGGTAACTCACTAAGCTTTGTGGTACGGTTTATGTTTAAAATGTTTTCAAGTACTTATGGTTCAAAAGGTAAGGGCCCGACGTCACTGCACCGCATCCACCCATGTTTCCGCACTTTGTGATTTTGGGATTGTACTCTGATAATTATTTAACTATGATATACATTTTAATGTTTAAAATGGATTAAAGATGTTTATGGTTGAATCAAAAATGAAAATTTTACCTTATAATTATTGGGTCGTTTCAGTTTTCACCTTCAGTGGCTATAACATCATGATTTTTCACCCAAAATGTTTCTTTAATTTTTAACTAACTTATATAAAAAAACATTTGCATAAATCTTATTAATAAAACATCACCAATGATACTTAGAAAATATTTCAAAAATAATAAATTAAAATAAAAAGTTGTAAAAGCCAACCAAAACAAGTATCAAAATCAAATCTAAATGAAACATCACGTGAAATCTCAAAATGGTATCATCACTACTAACCAAAAGACTATAACTACCCCAAAGATCCTATCCTCACCACCGATAGCTGAAGCCTCATGAGGCGAATTACCCCACTTATGCTTTGGAGCTGGGGGCAGTGGTTTTTCTCTCAAGATTTGGCGACATTACTTGTATGGGGTTCGTTGTATAATTTACACAAACCACAAGAGTTTGAGGTATCTGATGGATCAACCAAATCTGAAAATGAGGCAGTGCGGGTGGCTTGATGTGGTGAAGGATTATAATTTTGAGATCCTTTATCAGTCGGGGAAGGCCAATGTGGTGTTCGATGCTCTTAGAAGCAATCGGCTAGTACACTCATTAGGTATGTTTGTTTCAGGATGACGGTGATTACCCCACTCTTAGAGTAGATTCGGGAGGCTCAAGTTAAGTTGATGAAAGAGGAGAACCGGAAGAGTGATCACATAGTGGGTCAGGTGGCTTCTTTTGATTATGATACGTAAGGATTATTGACCCTTCATCGAAGAGTCTGGGATCCACACTGCGGGGAGGGGGTGCGGCAGATTTTGATGGAAGATGTACACATAGAGAGACCGGTAGCGATCCTAGACAAGAAGACGAAGACTTTGCGAAACAAGGTTGTGGGTCTAGTAAAGTTGCAATGGCTGCACCGAAAGGGTTTCAAAATGGACATGGGCGCCTGAGGAAGAGATGATAGAGCACTACCATGTGTTGTTTGTAGAGGCGTTCTTCGAGGATGAAGTATGATTCTAGTGGGGGAGAATCGTAAAGTCCGGTTCCCATGTAAATTTGTTAAATTTATAAGTGCTATTTATTTTTGCATGGTGGTCAGGTATGCTGGGCGTACCTCGATGAATCCTGGACACGAGGTTTTCCCCCTGGTACACGCGGTATACCCAGCATATGCTGGGTGTGCTCGAGCCAGGGCCCAACCGTAAAATTTAGGGTTTGGACCCTATTTAAGCACCATATAACCTCAAAACCCCTTTTATTATCAGCCTCCTTCGTCCTAAAGTATCTTCCACAAAACCCTAACCCATTTTTAGAGAAATTTCAGCCTTTTGTGTGTTTTGGTGTGTGTTTGGTGCATCTTGAAGAAGTAGAGCTCATTGGAGGAGGATTAGTTTGCTTGGAGCTTGAAGATCCAAAACTCTCTTCATGTTTGTAAGCTTCTGGAGGTATAAAGCTTCAAATTTTATGACTCCTTAACTTAGATCTAGATTTGGGATTATGGTTGGTATGTTTTGGACCCTTGGTTTGGTTCTTGTGAGTAGAAGTTACTCAAAAAATTGTGTAGGTGATTTCTTGGTATTTCTAGAGTTGTAGAATTATAAAAATGGCATCGTGATGGGTTAAGCTCAACCATGCATAAGTTGATGGACTTAATATGAAGTTAGAGTGTTAGAAATGCATGTTACGCCTCTTTGAGCCATGCAAATGCATCAAGTTGATGACTTTATCATTTAAGACGTTTCCCAAGAACTACATTTGAGACTTGGATGTTTAGACTTATGGCATTAAGTGCTTAACAGAGTTTTGGCAATCAAGGGCATACACTGGGTGTATATAGGTGTACGCTCAGCGTAACACGTTGCAGTCCTATTTCCTTTGCTGCAAGAACTTGTACGATGGGCATAACAAGGTGGTATGATGGACGTACTCACCAGATGGCCTTTTGGACCTTACGTGTTTTGGGTCATTCTTGGGCCTTTGTTCTTTTGGGTCATTCTAGGGCCTTAGGTCTTTTGGGCCATTCTTGGGCCTTAGGTCTTTTAGGCTATTCTTGGGCCTTAGGTCTTTTGGGCCATTCTTGGGCCTTAGTGTGACAACCCGAAATTTCTATCTTGTACTTTCAGTAAATTCAATCAAAGACAAACTAGTTTCTGCTATCTTTTAGCATTGTATAGAGTCTGTTCGAGTGTTCTAAGCCTAGTATATTCAAGAATCGGGTATTAGGAAGTATCAGCTTGAGTCCATTGTGCCTTAATCAAACTCTTAACTCATTAAGAGGAGTTTACGGCCAACACATGGTTGGGCCGTAAACTCATGTCAAGGCCGTAAACCCATGCCATAAGCATGAGTTTACATCACTTTTCTCCATTTCTTCCATTTCTAGTCAAGAACACCCAAATATCCTCTAAATGTATCATAAGATCTTCACTTTGATCTTCCAAAAATGTAAGAATCCTTTCACTTGAATTGTTGTTACATCTCCTTATCTAGTGATTATACATGATTTCATCCATGAAATCATTCCATTTTGCTAGATTTTCAAGTGTTCTTCATTTCACCAAGAACACACACTAGTGTTTTTGGACTTTAATCACCCTATCAAGCTTCTATATTGTAAGTACACTCTCCCAAGCTTGCTATAAACACGAAATACTTGAAGAACACTTAGGAATCATACAATTGGCAAGAACAAAGGGAGTTTACGGCCAAGACAATCTCCCTTGTCCGTAAACCCATATAATGAAGCATATGTTGACTTTAAACACTCCTAAAGGCTTCTAAACCCTTGAGTACCTTCCTTTGTGTAACACTTACTGATTATACTAATTGAAAACATAAAGAAATCAAGATCAAAAGGTGTTTACGGCCAAGGTAATCTTCTTGGGCCGTAAACTCTAAATAAGGGTGTAAATGAACCCTAAACCTCTTACTAAGTCTTGGAACTAAGTCTAGAACACCTCAAGGAAGAACCTAGGACTTTAAAATACAAAATGGTACAAGATACTATGAGTTTACGGCTGTAAACTCAAAGGGCCGTAAACCCTAGGCCGTAAACTCATATAAGACTTACCATGTTGGGAGTAAACTCATTAGAATGGCCATACACCCTTAGTATGCAATCATATGTGATTGTAGTACTTAAAACCTAGAGTTTCCTAGTCTAATAAGGTGTTACCTTTCATGATTAGTTGTTTATTCACCAATTATAAAAATATATGTGTCATTATATGTTCAATAGGATCCGTGTGTGCTCAAGTCTTCACTTGACACTTATCATCCTACACCAATCTTACATTTGAGTAACTTACAACAGGTGAGTTCATACCCCCACATTTTCATAGTTTTTACTGTTTTAAGGGGGGGGGGGGAATACAAGTATAACACAAAGATATTGTGTTATAACAAATGATTTTAAATGGAATACAGTTATCAAAACAAATGGTTTCAAACATCTTATCAAATCAAGTGGTTTTAAGTGATTATTTCAAAAAGACATCAAGTCACCAAAATGGGTTTCCAAATATGAAACTTCTTTTAAATGTTTTATAAACTTATATTTTTTCCCCAAAAATCATACTAGTATACATATATTTATATAAATAAGGTTTAAAAGACTTAGGACTGACAACCCACTTTGGTTCCTTTTCCTTGTTTGGATGTGGGATCACAAGTATTAGTTGTTTGTCCAAGTGTCATTTAAATTTTAGTTATATATATTTGTATATGTATACAAGTATAAAAGTTTATTCAATTAGATTCAATTATCCTTTGTAACATGTTGAGCAAAGGATCCCATACATGAATACTCGTTAACAAATTAGAAAGTACATATAAATTATAATAGGTATAATTTATGATACCCAGAACATTAATTCATGATACTAGTATACTAGAGTACATGGTTTTACAAAAACAAATGTTTAATTCAAAACTATTCAATTATATACATTCATTCAAATACATGTTAAGAGTACAAAATTCAAGATTATACTATCAATCATTTACTTCAGAATGATTGGATTTTCATAATTAATATACATGTAACGTTTATATGCTTTTATGAGACAAGTAGTACATTTTGTTTAATTCATTTTAAACAATATAGTAAAGTCCTGATATTATAACCAGAGTCTCCAGCAGGGGATCGAAACAATGGGTGTATAGATCTATATTGGGATTAACAACCCCGCACTCGGACATTCTTACAAAACATAAATACTTATGCACTCACTCAAATTTATGTTGATACTCTCTTTTCAAATTACTTGTATTCTCAGGGAACCCGTAGACAGGTACACCCGAGCTTTTGAAGATGGAGTTGTTTATGTTTTGTCTTTATCTTTTGTACAACTTTTTGGTTTCAGTATACAATTTGAAACACATGTAAATATTTATACTTTTTAATACAGTGGTTGTTTGTACTATGATTACTATATTACATGTGTTGTGATACTACAAATGACGTCCTCCACCCCCGGACGTTTCCGCCGTCTGGTTTGGGGGTGTGACAGATTGGTATCAGAGCATTGTTTATAGTGAACTTAGTATATCAATACATAAAAGATATACAAACTATAAATACATTTGGGGCTAAGAGCTCTGACTACAAGTATACTTTTAAAATTTTAAGTATTTTTACAAAAAGTGTACCAACACTCATACCTACAAGTACAGTATCACAATCATAAGAACTTAAAAGTATTTGAATGTTGAACATTACAGTCAAACCTGGACAGTTATGTAATCATATTTGGGATTAATATAGCCTGATCAACTATATTGATTTGAAATATGACCAACATGTGTTTGGGAGTGATAGTGGTGTTGTGACATGTCTAAAACTTACCATACATACTCAGAAGAACTTAAGATCAGAACATAAAGATTAAAATACTATAGGGATATTTTAGGCACTATATACTAATAACAAGCATGTGAAAACAATAGAAAAAATTAAAGGTAGAACTATAAATATTAAGGGTATATTACAATTATATATAATTAAAATTATATAGACTTAGAATATGTGATTTAGCTTCATTTCCTGTTCCTTGTTTGGTTGTGGGTTTAGAGCCGGGTCATTTAATCGAAGGTCGAATATAACCAAGTTATATATAATTAATATGCACTTTATAGTTATAGTAATATCTAGAACAAGTTGTACTTAGTATATTATTTGTTGATTGTAAGTCTTTCTTGTAGAAACTTATCGTTACTAACTATACTCTATATCTCTTATCCCTATTCTCGCTTAGGCAAAAATGGCTGAGATGTGGTTTCATCCAAATGATACCCGTCGCCATTAGGAAATATTCTACTCATTCTTTTGGTTATAGTTAAGTCTATGGATAGGTTTTAGCATGATTTTTCAGGGTTTTTCAGTAAGACCACGAAAATTCTATTTTCGATAAGGTCTTCATGATGTCGATATTTTCTCAAAATTTGGTGTATTGTAGATCTGTCTAGGGTCAAATTTTCCAGACTTATGTATTCAATATGCCAATTTAATCGACATGCATCTTCGTACTCTTGAAAAATCACCATTCAATTTCATATTATTCAGTTACAAGTTGTACTTGTCATAGACTTCTATTTCCAATTCATTCCAAGATTCATGTCGAACTATCTGTTTTAGTTCAGAGATATCAGAATTCATATTCACTCTTGATATCTTATCATCACTGTATCTTTTGACTTTTATAGAAAAAGATGCCTCCTCGTAAGAATCCAAGACGTCAAAATACTGATGAACCACTGGTGCCACCTCCACCACCACCTCCTCAGTTCGACCCCGCTATGTTCCAAGCGGCGGTCACGGCGGCTGTAGCTGCTGCTATGGCTCAGATCAATACTTCTGGAGCTAGTGGTTCAGGAGCTGGTAAAAATCCTGCTAACCAAGGCGAAGGTCATGGGCATTCGCGAGAGTGCACTTATAAGGAGTTTTCCAATGCCAAACCCATGACCTTTAATGGAACTGGTGGCGTTATGGCATTAAGGCAATGGATAAAAAAGACAGAAGCAATTTTTGAAATTTACTCATGTCCTGAAAACAACAAAGTCAAGTTTGCTGCTTGTACTTTTTCTGAAAGAGCTTTGAAGAGGTGGAATGGTCACGTTAAGTCACTTACTCTAGTAGTGGCTAATTCGATCAGCTGGGAGAACTTCAAAGCTATGCTTATGCGGGAATATTATCCGCGAGGCGAAGTACAAAAACTTGAGCAGGAACTCTTGGGTCTTTCAATGGTTGGTTCTGATATATCAACCTATACTACTAGATTTTGTGATCTGGCAATTCTGTGCCCGGAGATGTTTGCTCTAGAGATCAAGAAGATTGAGAGTAATATTTGGGGACTGTCACCCTAAATTCAGTTAAGTGTATTAGCTTCAAGGCCTATTACTTTTGACAGTGCTAAAGAGCTGGCACAATCTCTTATTGATCACGGAACCCATCAACACTCGGCGGTTGCTACATCAGAACACCCAAAGGGAAACAACAACAACAACAATAACAACAACAACAACAACAACAACAAGAAGGGTCGGAACAAGAGGAAGGGCAAGTTTTCACAGGATTCCTCAAAGAAACAACAGCTGGCTGCAGTCAACATTATGACTGTACCTACTGTTGTTCCTGTTAATCCAGCACCAGCTAAGCCATATGCTGGTAATCTCCCAAAGTGCAACAAGTGCAATTTTGACCATAATGGAAATTACAGGGAAATGCAGTGTCGTAACTGCAACAGGAAAGGGCATACTGCCCGATTCTGTAGAGCATCACCCCAACCACTTAACCAAGTACATGCGGCTGGAGTTGGTCAAGCATGCTACAATTATGGTGAAGTAGGACATTTCAAGAAAGATTGTCCTAAACCTAGAAATGTTGGTGGATTCGGGAGAATATTAGCCTTGGGCTAGGAAGAAGCTGTGGCAAATCCGGCAGTAGTTACGGGTACGTTCCTTCTCAACAACACTTATGCATGCATTCTATTTGATTGTGGTGCTGAGAAGAGCTTTGTGAGCCATAATTTCAAACACTTGCTAAATCAAAACTCCCAACCATTAAAAGAAACATTCATAATCGAAATGGGTAACGGGAAATCCGAATCCACCAACGAAATATACATATGATGTACTCTTACCCTGAATAACTTTTCGTTCCCAATTGACCTTATGCCGGTCTCTATCAAGAGTTTCGATGTAATAATAGGTATGGATTGGTTGTGTCTTAACCGTGCTGACATCCTATGTTATGAAAAAGCCATTCGTCTGAACTTGCTAACTAATGAAACTATTGTTATTTAAGGCGACAAACCCGGAACGAACCTCCATATCATTTCTTGCATTAAGGCACAGAAGTACCTTCGCAAAGAGTACTGTGCTTTCTTAGCTCATGTTGTAGCCAAAAAGCAAGAAGTGAAAGATATCGCGAAAATTCTAGAAGTCTGTAACTTTCTCGAGTTTTTTCCCGATGATCTTCCAGGAGTACCTCCCGAAATACAAGTCGAATTCCGAATTGACTTAATTCCAGGGGATACCCCAGTAGCCAAATATCCCTATCGTCTTGTGTCACACCCCAAAACCGGAACGGCGGAATCGTTCGGGGGTGGAGGACGTCATGTACAGTATCACAACAATGCATAGTAGTAAACAAGCAACAACATCATCCATTGCATTAATAATATAATTTAATACAAGTGTGTTCTGTGAAGTTTAATAGACACCAAAAATGTAAATCAAAATATGAGATGACTCTTGCTTGAGCTCCATCTTCTCAAAAGTCTGGCAACGGTACATGTCTACTGATGACCTGAGAATACAAGTTATTTTGAAAGAGTTTATCAGCTTTAAAGCTGGTGAGATCATAAGTATTTTAGTGTCATTGTTTGTATGAAAGTGTTTGTAAGTACTTGATGTATAAGTTTGTAAATGTTTGTAAATATTTGTATCTCCTAGAAAACCCTATGTTTTCTACTAAAAGTAGCCTTCTACCAAGGCATCAAATGTCCTGTATGTTTGTTATATGTAAAAGTGTGTATTTTCCCAAATATGACTATCATTAACCAAAAATATAGCTTTTACATTACCGTTCATTGTGTGAAGATCACAAAGTGAATGCAATGGGGAAATAATGAAGTACTATAGTGTTGTATTACATAACTACTGTTGTACTAATTACCTTAAACCAATTGTTATTTAAAGTAACATGTGATATGACTGTACCATACTACCGACTAAAAACACGACGATGAAAGACGTCGGAAGAAATGACATTTGGCACCCGTAGACTTGCAAGTCCCACTGTAGCGAGCAGCAAGGTGTAGGATAGTCAATCCAGTATAGATCTATACACAAATTCAACGCTCTTCTTATAGGAGACTCTGGATACAAAACGAGCCACAGGTGATGCCATGCCCCGTTACGTGGCTCATATAACTGTTGTAATGTTCTTGTATATGTATTGTGTGTACTAGCTGTATTGTATGTTCTCTCTCTATCTAGTATATATGTATGTTCTCTCTGTTTCTCATCATAGTATGTTTTCTTGTATAATGTATAGTATGTACTAGTTGTATTGTATGTTCTCTCTCTGTCTAGTATGTATGTATGTTCTCTCTGTATGTTATTTTTTGTTTCTCATCATAGTATTCTCTATTTGTTTCTCGTTATAGTATGTTTTGACTCATGTATGAACTGACTCATTGTATGTTTCATTGTTCTAGTAATAGTATTTGTAACTTCCTAAACTATACCTATTATAGTTTACTAGCAATGTTGTTTGTATGAATGAACATGTTTGTATACCTTTGCTACCCAAAGGTATTGAACTGAAAGAAGGAACTTTTATATCTATATACATATACATAATATATAACTACGATTCAAACGACCTTCGGACAAATAACCGATACCCTAAGTCCACAACCAAACAAGGAACAGGAAGCAAGGCGAGCTCTCAGTCGTAAGTCCTTTCAATCCTACTTATATAACTATATCTATATAGATACACATTTGACAAAGTATAAGTTTAAAAGAGTTTAATAAAAGTATTTAACATGTAAAAGAGTTTGCAAAACAGTTTGAAGTAGTTTGTTTGATAACACAGTTTGGAAAAGTAAGAAAATCCATATGTTTGAAAGTTATTAATCACATGTGATTGATATAATAACTATAATAGTTCAACTTGTATTCCCCCCCCCCCCCCATAAAAACATTTAAAATCATTTAAAAGGTTGATTAAGGGGTATGAACTCACCTGTAGTGAGTGGTTTGGATGAACGGATGATATAGGATGCTAAGTGTCAAGTGAAGACTTGAACACCCACACGGATCCTATTTAACATATAATGACACATATATGCATCCAATTAGTCAATTAACAACTAATTAATCAAGTAAAGACACCCTAAGACATGGATAACACTTTGATTCAAGTGCTAGGAGTACCAAAGGGTTGCATCTAATGGGAGTATGGCCTCACATTTGAGTTTATGGCCACAATGGTCATATTACTTGAGTTTACGGCCTATGGTCATTTCCCCATGAGTTTATGGCCGTAAACTCATGGTATTATGTACCATTTTGTGTTTAAAGATCTTATAAGTCAAGGTTTAGTATCCTATGATCAAGTCCAAGCCTTAGAAAGTAATAGCGGCACACTTGCACCACTTCTTAGAGTTTACGGACCAAGGTCATTATCTTGGTCGTAAACTCCATGTGTTCTTGATTCCTTTGATGAATAAGGTCCTAAACCCTTCAAGGAAGTGATCTAGACTTGTATCCAAGGCTTAGGAAGGGACTAGGGCTCATAATGGCCCTTTCATTAGAGTTTACGGCCCAAGGAGATTGCCTTGCCCGTAAACACTTATGATCTTGTGTTCCTTGATGTTTTCTAGTTGTTTAACAAGTGTATCAAGGCTATAACAAGCCAAGGTAAGAGTACTTACAATATAGAAGCTTGTAGGGGTGTTTAAGGTTCAAGAACACTAGTGTGTGTTCTTGGTGTTCTTGGTGAAATGAAGAACACTTGAAGATCTATGAAAATGGAATGATTTCATGGATGAAATCATGTAAGATCACAAGATAATGATAGATACCAACTAATCAAGGAAGGAAACACTTACAAAGTTGAAGATCAAGAAGAAAAATCGGATGATACTTGAGATAGAATGAGTTCTTGGCTTGAAAATGGTAAAAAGTGAATAAAATGACTAAGTGTCATATTTATACCCTTTAGATTTTACGGCCGTAAACTCCATGTTATGGCCGTAAACTCCAAACTCTTGGAGTTTTGGGACTTAAATGTTGCACAATTTACTCTAAAGTATACTTCCTATAATTACCTCTTGAAGTACTAGGCTTTAGAACACTCAAACTGACTCAAAACAGCTTAAAAGTTGGCAGAAACAAATCTGACTTCTATTGAAGTGATTGGTTGTACAAGATAGAAATTTCGAGTTGTCACATCATCCCCCCGTTAGAGGGAATTTTGTCCCGAAATTAGAGTTTAATCAAATAAGTAGTTACAAATAACTAAGTAAAAAGATGAGGATATTTCCGTTTCATTTGATCCTCTCGCTCCCAAGTGAATTCAGGTCCTCGCTTGGCGTTCCAGCGAACCTTCACTATCGGGATACGGCTTTGCTTTGTTTGCTTGACCTCTCGGTCCATGATCTCTACAGGTTCTTCCACGAATTTGAGGCTCTCTTTGATCTCGATCTCGTCGAGTGGGATTACAAGAGTCTCGTCAGACAGACACTTTTTCAAGTTCGAGACGTGGAAAGTAGAATATACGTTACTGATTTCTTGAGGTAAGTTAAGTTTGTAAGCTACATGGCCGATCCTAGCGAGAATCTCGAAAGGCCCTATGTATCTTGGATTTAGCTTTCCACACTTTCCGAAGCGTATCAAGTCTTTCTAGGGTGAGACCTTCAATAGAACATAGTTGCCCACCTGGAATTCCAACGATTTCCTTCGTTTATCAGTGTAGCTTTTCTGTAGGTCTCTAGAGGCTTTCAATTGTTCACGAATATGAACGATCTTCTCTGTCGTTTCCCGAATGATCGCCGGACCAGTGAGAGTGCTGTCAGGAACTCGTCCCTTAACTAACTGGGTGTCACCCACCTCAGCCCAACACAGAGGCGATCTGCACTTTCGGCCATAGAGGGCTTCAAATGGAGCAGCTTTTATGCTCGTGTGATAACTGTTGTTGTAGGAAAACTCGACAAGGGGTAAATGAGTATCCCAGGATTTCCCAAAGTTGATCACACAGGCTCGCAACATATCTTCCAAGGTTTGGATAGTCCTCTCACTTTGTCTGTCGGTCTGTGGATGGTAGGCTGTACTCATGTCCAGCCTAGTTCCCAGGGAACTTTGTAGCGACTGCCAGAACCTCGAAGTGAATCTACTATCTCTATCGGAGATAATAGATATAGGAACACCATACAGTCGTACGATCTCCCTAATGTAGGTTCTTGTAAGCTTCTCCATCTTGTCTGTTTCTTTGATAGGCAGGAAGTGTGCGGACTTGGTCAACCTATCTACGATCACCCAAATGGTATCGAGACCACCCGTCGTCTTAGGTAGCTTGGTTATGAAATCTATTGTGATCCGCTCCCACTTCCATTCAGGTATCTCCGACTATTGTAGTAAACCTGAGGGTTTCTGGTATTCAACCTTAACCTTGGCGCAAGTAAGGCATTTACTCACGAAGGTAGCAATCTCTACTTTCATGTTAGGCCACCAGTATAGCTTTTTAAGATCCAGATACATCTTATCTGAACCTGGGTGGACGGAATATCGTGTGTTGTGAGCTTCGGTCATGATCAAGTCTCTGAAACCACCGTGTCTCGGTATCCAGATCCGATCCATGAGATATAAAGCTCCGCCACCCTTGACTTCCAAGTTCTTATCCATCCCTCGAAGGGATTCACTCGCCACATTTTCAGGTTTCAAAGCGTCGAGCTGAGCCTCCTTAATTTATGTGGACAACTGTGAATGGATACTCATAGTCAATGAATTGACTCTACGACCAGAGTATTCTTTCCTACTTAGGGCGTCAGCTACTACATTGGCCTTGTCGGGATGATAGCGAATTTCGCATTCGTAATCACTGAGTAGCTCGACCCACCGTCGTTGTCTCATGTTGAGCTCCTTCTGGTCGAATATATGTTGTAAGCTTTTGTGGTTTGTAAAGATTGTGCTTTTTGTACCATACAGGTAGTGTCTCCAGATCTTCAGAGCAAACACAACTGCTCCTAGCTCAAGATCGTGTGTAGTGTAGTTGACCTCGTGTGTCTTCAGCTGTCTCGAGGCATAGGCGATGACCTTACCTCGTTGCATCAGAACACAGTCGAGCCCCTGATTTGACGCATCGCAATAGATAACGAAGTCTTCTATCCCTGCGGGGAGGGATAGTATTGGTGCGGTGCATAAGGCTCGCTTGAGCGTTTGGAACGCTTTCTCCTGCTTCTCTTCCCAGTCAAAGGCCACACGCTTCTGGGTCAAAGTGGTAAGAGGTTTCGCAATTCGGGAGAAGTTCTGTATGAACTTGCAATAGTAGCCAGCGAGGCCTAGAAATTGACGAATTTCGGTAGGCGTCTTCGGTGCTGACCAGCTCTCAATGGCTTTGATTTTGGAAGGGTCCACGTGTATTCCCTCTTCGCTAACCACGTGCCCTAAGAATTCGACTCTTCGGATCCAAAATTCGCATTTCGAGAACTTCGCATAGAGATTCTCCGAACGCAGTATTTCTAAGACCAGTCGCAGATGTTGACTATGCTCCTCCTTACTACGAGAGTAGATAACTATGTCATCGATGAAGACGATGACGAACTGATCCAAGTAAGGACGACACACCCTATTCATTAAATCCATGAATACAGCGGGCACGTTGGTTAATCCGAACGGCATCACTACAAATTCGTAGTGTCCATAACGAGTTCGGAAGGCTGTCTTCGGAACATCCTCCCCTAACACTCGTAACTGGTGATACCCGGATCTAAGGTCAATTTTTGAAAATAAGTTCGCCCCTTGAAGTTGGTCGAACGAATCGTCTATACGAGGAAAAGGGTAACGATTCTTGATGGTTAGTTTGTTGAGCTCCCTGTAGTCGATGCACATATGAAACGATCTGTCTTTCTTCTTAACGAACAAGACTGGAGCTCCCCAGGGTGAGAAGCTTGGTTTTATAAAGCCCTTGCTGAGCAGTTCGTTAAGTTGACCGGACAGTTCTTGCATCTCTGCAGGTGCTAGACGATAGGGCGATTTGGCTACTGGGGTAGCCCCTGGAACTAAGTCGATTCTGAACTCGACTTGACGTTGTGGAGGTAATCCTGGGAGTTCGTCTGGAAAGATGTCGGGAAAATCGCGTACTACTGGAATGTCCTTAATGTACTTCGTTTCTTGGCTCACATCGACAACATGAGCAAGGAATGTGCGACATTCCTTTCGCAAGAACTTCTGGGCTTGAATGCTCGATATGAGGTGAAGGTTAGTGTCGGGTTTGTCGCCGTAGATTACTAGAGTTTCACTAGACGGCAGATTTAGGCGAACAGCCTTTTCATAACACATGATGCCGGCACGATGCAGACTCAACCAATCCATGCCGATAATGACGTCAAAACTTTTAATTGAGACAGGCATGAGGTCGATCGAAAATGAATGGCTATCTAGAGTTAGAGTACAACCTATGTATATGCAGCTAGTACTCTCTGTCTTTCCATTAGCCATTTCTACTGTAAACGGTTCTTTTAGTGCATACGATTTATTCTTAAGTAAGTGAGCAAATTTCCGGTTCACGAAACTCCTCTCTGCTCCACTATCAAACAGAATGCATGCATATGAGTTATCGAGGAGAAACGTACCAGTGACCACTGTGGGGTCGGCAACCACTTCCTCGTGGCCTATAGCCAGAACTCTTCCCACTCCACCGGCGATCCCTGCCTTCGGGCAGTTTCTTTTGTAATGGCCCACCTCGCCACAACCGTAGCAAGCTTGGCCCACGCCAGCGTCGGGGACCTGGGTGATTGGCTTTGCCGGAGCCTTGCAGAAACAGGCAGTGTGCCCCTTTCTGTTGCAGTTAGAGCACTGCATTTCCCGGCAGGCTCCCGTGTGGTGGAAGTTGCATTTGTTGCACTTTGGCAAACTTCCAGCGTACTGCTTTACCGGAGCAGCAGCGGCAGGTGCTATCGCAGCATGAACTGCCACGACCTACTGCTTTTTGGCAGCCTTCTTCTTCTTCTTGTCATCCAAAAACTTCCACTTGGAATCAGCGGCTTTGGAGGGTTCTGAGATGGCCAGGGTTGTTGTTGTTGACGGGGTACGGACCCCATGGTCAATAAGCCGTTGTGCCAACCGTTTGGCACTATCGAATGTAGTGGGGTTTGAAGCCGGGACATTCCCTTGAATTGGAGGCACCGGCCCCCAGATGTATCTCTCGATTTTCTTTCCCTCTGTGTGCACCATGTTGGGACAGAGGGCCACCAGTTCGCAGAATCTGGTGGTGTAGGAGACTATGTCCGAGCCTTTCATGGTTAGGCTCCACAGTTCTTGCTCCGGCTTTTAGATTTCTCCCCTCGGGCAGTATTCTTCAATCATTAGCTCCCTCAAAGCTTCCCAGCCCATGGCATTTCCCACTATTAGAGATAGTGACTTGACATGGCTATTCCACCATGTCAGGGCTTTTTCCTCGAAGGTGCACGCAGCAAATTTGACTTTGCTTCCTTCCGGGAATGAGCAGATCTCGAAGATCGACTCTGTCTTTTCGAACCATTGCGAGAGGGCAATGACTCTGCCAATCCCTTTAAAGGACAGTGGCTTGCAGTTGGTGAAGTCCTTGTAGGAGCACTCTCTCAAGTGCATAGGGGCTTCACCGTGAGTAGAATGAATAGGGGTTCCAGCACCGCTGGTGCTGGTAGAATGATATTGAGCCATGGTTGTAGCCACAGCCTCAGCTACTGCAGCATTTAGAGCTGCCGTATCGATTTGAGGAGTAGGTGGTGTTGCAGTTACCGGATGATTGCGTCTCGTTGATCGGCGCGGAGGCATCTTTTAACTAAAAGTTTACAAAGATGACAATATGGGTAAGAATAGAGAAATTGATGAGAATGACTCATGGACTAACTCTCCATAGCCCAACAGCACATTTGAATTGTATGATTGAATGTAGATCTAGTACTAAAAGATGATAGCGTTTGGATAATAATTTCCATGAGATTAGATATCTGTCAATAATACTGGTATTACATATGTAACAAGTTCGGGAAAAATGACCTAGAAGTAGGTCTCACATCAAACCAAGATGGGAAAATTTTGACAGAACTACGACCTGATTAAGACTTAACAAATCTAAGGTCTTTACAAAGATAGGAAATTAAACTAGAGTTTTTACATAAACTAAGTTATATCCAAAAGAGAAAGTTGAGTAGGCTCTATCTACGACGAGAGCCACTAGAGTGAGTCCTCGATTCTGACAGACGACGCTCCATATCTCTAATGCGCCTATCGGACATTGCCTGTCGGGCTCGAAGTTCCCTGACTTCAGCTCGGGTTTCAGTAAGTTCTCTCTATAGGGCTGCATTATGGATCTGAGTTCTTTCATGAGTAGACTCCAGCTGACGAATGCGGACCGTGTTAACGCCAGAGTTGGCGTCAATTTCCACTACTCGGTCGATAGCTACTCGACCTTGCTCGGTGTTCCGAGCAATCCTACAAACCATCATGGGCTGGACCCTGTCAGTTGAACCTCCCTCGCTTAGGTTTTAAAAGCTTCTGTCCCCATTGTAGGGAATGGGTTGACCTTGTTCCTGACTCCATCTGTTCAAGTTCGTGGCCCACAGAGGTGTGAGTCCTTGAAATGTTGGATGAGGGTTTGGGTTTGGAGCTACTGGGGGTAGGTTGTTGACTTCTGGTTCGGAGTCAGAACCATCAGAAAAGCCTTCAGCGAGGTGATCATCCAAAGGAATTGGGTGATCATCTTCTGGCTCTTCTCCCAGCCATCCTGCATTGCCGTTGTTGGGATAGTACGGGTCTCCGGGGATATGGAATCCAGCCATGATATCTACACGAGGAAGGGGTAAAGAGATAATTAATAGACGACCTAATTAGATAATTATAAGATGATTTTTATTAGGTAGCACATAAGTAATTTATAGTAACACAAAATACTCCTATAGTATTTTAAGTTTATGTTTTGTTCTATTGTTTTCATTGTAGTAGTATTGGTAAGTTTTTAGACTTGTTGCAACCTCACAACCACTCTTAGGCACATGCTAGTCACTCCTCGGATAATATAGTTGATCAGGCTATATCTTCCCAGGTTTGACCATATGTCTCTAAGTCTAAAAGTGTTGCCCAACAATCGTAATACTTTTGTTCTGTCCTAGTGACACTGATTTTAGTATGAATGCAAGTATGTATACTTGGTTAAATATTTTATTATTTAAAAGTATTAACTCTTTATCAGAGTATTTTAATCCCGCTGTGTTTATAGTTTGTATATCTTTTATGGGTTGATATACTCGATTCACTATAAACAAAGCTCTGATACGAATCTGTCACACCCCAAAACTGGAACGGCGGAATCGTTCGGGGGTGGAGGACGTCTTGTACAGTATCACAACAATGCATAGTAGTAAACAAGCAACAAGATCATCCATTCCATTAATAATATAATTTAATACATGTGTGTTCTGTGAAGTTTAATAAACACCAAAAATGTAAATCAAAATATGAGATGAGTCTTGCATGAGCTCCATATTCTCAAAAGACTGGCATCGGTACCTGTCTACTGATGACCTGAGAATACAAGTTATTTTGAAAGAGTTTATCAGCTTTAAAGCTCGTGAGATCATAAGTATTTTAGTGTCATTGTTTGTATGAAAGTGTTTGTAAGTACTTGATGTATAAGTTTGTAAGTGTTTGTAAATGTTTGTAAACGTTTGTAAATATTTGTATCTCCTAGAAAACCCTATGTTTTCTACTAAAAGTAGCCTTTTACCAAGGCATCAAATGTCATGTATGTTTGTTATACGTAAAAGTGTGTATTTTCCCAAATATGACTATCATTAACCAATTTTTACATTACCGTTCATTGTGTGAAGATCACAAAGTGAATGTAATGGGGAAATAATAAAGTACTGTAGTGTTGTATTAAGTAACTACTGTTGTACTAATTGCCTTAAACCAATTGTCATTTAAAGTAACATGTGATATGCATGTACCATACTACCGACTAAAAACACGACGATGAAAGACGTAGGAAGAAATGACATTTGGCACCCGTAGACTTGCAAGTCCCACTGTAGCGAGCAGCAAGGTGTAGGATAGTCAATCTAGTATAGATCTATACACAAATTCAACGCTCTCCTTATAGGAGACTCTAGATACAAAACGAGCCATGACAGGTGATGCCATGCCCCGTTACGTGGCTCACATAACTGTTGTAATGTTCTTGTATATGTATTGTGTGTACTAGTTGTATTGTATGTTCTCTCTCTGTCTAGTATGTATGTATGTTCTCTCTGTTTCTCATAATAGTATGTTCTCTTGTATAATGTATAGTTTGTACTACTTGTATTGTATGTTCTCTCTCTGTCTAGTATGTATGTATGTTCTCTTTGTATGTTATTTTTTGTTTCTCATCATAGTATTCTCTATTTGTTTCTCGTTATAGTATGTGTTGACTCATGTATGAACTGACTCATTGTATGTTTCATTGTTCTAGTAATAGTATTTGTAACTTCCTAAACTATACCTATTATAGTTTACTAGCAATGTTGTTTGTATGAATGAACATGTTTGTATACCTTTGCTACCCAAAGGTATTGAACTGAAAGAAGGAACTTTTATATCTATATACATATACATAATATATAACTACGATTCAAAGGACCTTCGGACAAATAACCGATACCCTAAGTCCACAACCAAACAAGGAACAGGAAGCAAGGTGAGCTATCAGTCCTAAGTCCTTTCAATCCTACTTATATAACTATATCTATATAGATACACATTTGACAAAGTATAAGTTTAAAAGAGTTTAATAAAAGAATTTAACATGTAAAAGAGTTTGCAAAACAGTTTGAAGTAGTTTGTTTGATAACACAGTTTGGAAAAGTAAGAAAATCCATATGTTTGATAGTTCTTAATCACATGTGATTGATTTAATAACTATAATAGTTCAACTTGTATTTCCCCCCCCCCCCATAAAAGCATTTAAAATCATTTAAAAGGTTGATTAAGGGGTATGAACTCACCTGTAGTGAGTGGTTTGGATGAACGGATAGTATAGGATGCTAAGTGTCAAGTGAAGACTTGAACACCCACACAGATCCTATTTAACATATAATGACACATATATGCATCCAATTAGTCAATTAACAACTAATTAATCAAGTAAAGACACCCTAAAACATGGATAACACTTTGATTCAAGTGCTAGGAGTACCAAAGGGTTGCATCTAATGGGAGTATGGCCTGACATTTGAGTTTATGGCCACAATGGTCATATTACTTGAGTATATGGCCCATGGTCATTTCCCCATGAGTTTACGGCCGTAAACTCATGGTATTATGTACCATTTTGTGTTTAAAGGTCTTATAAGTCAAGGTTTAGTATCCTATGATCAAGTCCAAGCCTTAGAAAGTAATAGTGGCACACTTGCACCACTTCTTAGAGTTTACGGACCAAGGTCATTATCTTCGCCGTAAACTCCATGTGTTCTTGATTCCTTTGATGATTAAGGTCCTAAACCCTTCAAGGAAGTGATCTAGACTTGTATCCAAGGCTTAGGAAGGGACTAGGGCTCATAATGGCCCTTTCATTAGAGTTTACGGCTCAAGGAGATTGCCTTGGCCGTAAACCCTTATGATCTTGTGTTCCTTGATGTTTTCTAGTTGTTTAAGAAGTGTATCAAGCCTATAACAAGCCAAGGTAAGAGTACTTACAATATAGAAGATTGTAGGGGTGTTTAAGGTTCAAGAACACTAGTGTGTGTTCTTGGTGTTCTTGGTGAAATGAAGAACACTTGAAGATCTATGAAAATGGAATGATTTCATGGATGAAATCATGTAAGATCACTAGATAATGATAGATAGCAACTAATCAAGGAAGGAAACACTTAAAAAGTTGAAGATCAAGAAGAAAAATCGGATGATACTTGAGAGAGAATGAGTTCTTGGCTTGAAAATGGTAAAAAGTGAATAAAATGACTAAGTGTCATATTTATACCCTTTAGAGTTTACGGCCGTAAACTCCATGTTATGGCCGTAAACTCCAAACTCTTGGAGTTTTGGGACTTAAATGTTGTACAATTTACTCTAAAGTATACTTCCTATAATTACCTCTTGAAGTACTACGCTTTAGAACACTCAAACTGACTCAAAACAGCTTAAAAGTTGGCAGAAACAAATTTGACTTCTATTGAAGGGATTGGTTGTACAAGATAGAAATTTCGAGTTGTCACATCTTGCACCTTCAGAATTGCAAGAATTATCCAGCCAGCTTAACGAACTTCTTAGTAAAGGTTTCATAAGACCAAGCTTCTTACCCTGGGGAGCACCGGTTTTATTCGTAAAGAAAAAGGATGGATCATTCCGTATGTGTATAGACTACCACGAACTGAATAAACTTACCATTAAGAATCGATACCCTCTGCCTCGCATTGACGATCTGTTCGACCAACTTCAAGGTGCGAACTACTTCTCAAAAATAGACTTAAGATCCGGGTATCACCAGTTACGAATTTTGGAAGATGACATTCCCAAAACCGCGTTCAGAACTCGTTATGGTCATTATGAGTTCGTAGTGATGCCATTCGGATTGACGAATGCACCTGCTGTGTTCATGGATCTAATGAACAGAGTGTGTCGTCCATTCTTGGACAAATTCGTTATAGTCTTCATCGATGACATTCTTATTTATTCAAGAAGTGAAGAGGAACATGGCCAACATCTTCGTCAAGTTTTGCAAATTCTTAGAACAGAGAAACTCTATGCGAAGTTTTCAAAATGTGAATTTTGGATTAGAAAGGTTGAATTTCTAGGACACGTGGTCAGTTCTGAAGGAATACACGTCGATCCTTCCAAAATTAAGGCTATTGAAAAACTGGTCAGCACCCAAAACACCTACAGAAATCCGTCAATTCTTAGGTCTTGCTGGCTATTATCGCATATTCATCCAAAATTTCTCTAGAATAGCTAAACCTCTTACCACCTTGACGCAAAAGGGAGTAACTTTTAGCTGGGGAGAAAGACAAGAAACAACTTTTCAAACGCTGAAGCGAGCTTTGTGTAGTGCACCAATCCTATCTCTTCCTGAAGGGACAGAGGATTTTGTAGTATACTGTGATGCTTCAAATCAAGGGCTTGGATGTGTTCTTATGCAAAGAGGAAAGGTGATCTCTTATGCCTCAAGACAGCTAAAGACACATGAAGTCAATTATTCAACACATGATCTTGAACTAGGAGCAGTAGTATTTGCTCTGAAGATCTGGAGACATTACTTATATGGCACGAAATGCACAGTATTCATGGACCATAAAAGTCTCCAGCACATCTTCAATCAGAAAGAGCTGAACATGAGACAACAACGATGGGTGGAGCTACTGAACGACTATGATTGTCAGATTCTTTATCACTCTGGTAAAGCTAACGTGGTAGCTGACGCCCTTAGCAGAAAAGAATACTCGAGACGCCGAGTAAAGTCGTTGACCATGACAATCCATTCACATCTGTCCACGCAGATCAGAGAGGCTCAATTAGAGGCCTTAAAACCTGAAAAAGTGACAGGTGAATCATTGAGAGGAATGGATAAAAACTTCAAAGTCAGGGATGATGGAGTTTATTGTTTCATGAACCGGATCTAGACACCTAAGTTTGGTGGTTACAGAGAAGTAGTCATGAATGAAGCCCATAAAACCAAATACTCCATTCATCCAGGTTCAGATAAGATGTACTTGGACCTCAAGAAACTATACTGGTGGCCAAACATGAAGGCCGAAATTGCTACCTTTATGGGCAAGTGCCTTACTTGTGCCAAGGTGAAGGTAGAATATCAGAAACCTTCAGGTTTATTGCAACAACCTGAAATACCAGAATGGAAGTGGGAGCGGATTACAATGGACTTCATAACCAAGTTACCCAAGACATCGGCTGGTTATGATACTATTTGGGTAATCGTCGATAGATTAACCAAGTCCGCGCACTTCTTACCGATCAGAGAAACTGATAAGATGGAGAAACTAACAAGAACTTACCTCAAAGAAATCGTTAGACTGCATGGTGTACCAATATCTATTATTTCCGACCGAGATAGTAGATTCACTTCTCGTTTCTGGCAGTCTTTACAAAAATCTTTGGGAACTAGGCTGGACATGAGTACAGCCTACCATCCTCAGACTGACGGACTAAGTGAGAGGACAATTCAAACATTAGAAGATATGTTACGAGCTTGCGTGATAGACTTTGGTAAGGCATGGGATTCTCATTTACCCCTTGTCGAATTCTCGTACAATAATAGTTATCACACTAGCATAAAGGCTGCTCCTTTCGAAGCGCTCTATGGTCGTAAGTGCAGATCCCCTATGTGATGGGCTGAAGTGGGCGATACGCAGTTAGCTAGAAGTCAAGTTCCTGACGGTGCCCTCACTGGTCCGGAAATCATTCGCGAAACCACGGAGAAAATCATACAAATCCGGGAGCGACTTAAAGCTTCCAGAGATAGACAGAAAAGCTACGCCGACAAAAGAAGAAAACCTTTGGAGTTTCAGGTTGGTGATCGCGTCATGTTGAAGGTCTAACCCTGGAAGGGCATGATACGCTTTGGAAAGCATGACAAGTTGAATCCAAGGTATATAGGACCATTCGAGATTCTTGCTAGAATTGGTCCCGTAGCTTACAAACTCCGACTACCTCAAGAACTAAGTAACATACATCCTGTTTTCCACGTCTCAAACTTGAAAAAGTGTTTGTGCGACGAGACTCTTGTTATCCCACTTGACGAGATCGAGATCGACGAGAGCCTCAACTTCGTGGAAGAACCTGTAGAGATCATGGACCGAGAGGTCAAGCAAACGAAACAAAGCCGTATCCTGATAGTGAAGGTTCGTTGGAATGCCAAAAGAGGACCTAAGTTCACTTGGGAACGCGAGGATCAAATGAAACTGAAATATCCTCATATTTTCGTTTAGTTATTTGTAACTACTTATTTGCTTAAACTCTAATTTCGGGACGAAATTCTCTCTAACGGGGGGATAATGTGACAACCCGAAATTTCTATCTTGTACTTTCAGTAAATTCAATCAAAGACAAACTAGTTTCTGCTCTCTTTTAGCATTGTATAGAGTCTGTTTGAGTGTTCTAAGCCTAGTATATTCAAGAATCGGGTATTAGGAAGTATCAGCTTGAGTCCATTGTTCCTTAATCAAACTCTTAACTCATTAAGAGGAGTTTACGGCCAACACATGGTTGGGCCGTAAACTCATGTCAAGGCCGTAAACCCATGCCATAAGCATGAGTTTACATCACTTTTCTCCATTTCTTCCATTTCTAGTCAAGAACACCCAAATATCCTCTCAAGTATCATAAGATCTCCACTTTGATCTTCCAAAAATGTAAGAATTCTTTCACTTGAATTGTTGTTACATCTCCTTATCTAGTGATTATACATGATTTCATCCATGAAATCATTCCATTTTGCTAGATTTTCAAGTGTTCTTCATTTCACCAAGAACACACACTAGTGTTTTTGGACTTTAATCACCCTATCAAGCTTCTATATTGTAAGTACTCTCTCCTAAGCTTGCTATAAACACGAAATAATTGAAGAACACTTAGGAATCATCCAATTGGCAAGAACAAAGGGATTTTACGGCCAAGACAATCTCCCTTGGCCGTAAACCCATATAATGAAGCATATGTTGACTTTAAACACTCCTAAAGGCTTCTAAACCCTTGAGTACCTTCCTTTGTGTAACACTTACTGATTATACTAATTGAAAACATAAAGAAATCAAGATCAAAAGGTGTTTACGGCCAAGGTAATCTTCTTGGGCCGTAAACTCTAAATAAGGGTGTAAATGAACCCTAAACCTCTTACTAAGCCTTGGACCTAAGTCTAGAACATCTCAAGGAAGAACCTAGGACTTTAAAGCACAAAATGGTACAAGATACTATGATTTTACAGCCGTAAACTCATAGGGTCGTAAACCCTAGGCCGTAAACTCATATAAGACTTACCATGTTGGCCGTAAACTCATTAGAATGGCCATACACCCTTAGTATGCAATCATATGTGATTGTAGTACTTAAAACCTAGAGTTTCCTAGTTTAATAGGATGTTACCTTTCATGATTAGTTGTTTATTCACTAATTATGAAAATATATGTTTCATTATATGTTCAATAGGATCTGTGTGTGCTCAAGTCTTCACTTGACACTTATCATCCTACACCAATCTTACATTTGAGTAACTTACAACAGGTGAGTTCATACCCCCACATTTTCATAGTTTTTACTGTTTTAAGAGGGGCGGGGGAATACAAGTATAACACAAAGATATTGTGTTATAACAAATGATTTCAAATGGAATACAGTTATCAAAACAAATGGTTTCAAACATCTTATCAAATCAAGTTGTTTTAAGTGATTATTTAAAAAAGACATCAAGTCACCAAAATGGGTTTCCGAATATGAAGCTTCTTTTAAATGTTTTATAAACTTATATTTTTTCCCCAAAAATCATACTAGTATACATATATTTACATAAATAAGGTTTAAAAGACTTAGGACTGACAACCCACTTTGGTTCCTTTTCCTTGTTTGGATGTGGGATCACAAGTATTAGTTGTTTGTCCAAGTGTCATTTAAATTTTAGTTATATATATTTGTATATGTATACAAGTATAAAAGTTTATTCAGTTAGATTCAATTATCCTTTGTAACATGTTGAGCAAAGGATCCCATACATGAATACTCGTTAACAAATCAGAAAGTACATATAAATTATAATAGGTATAATTTATGATACCCAAAACATTAATTCACTATACTAGTATACTAGAGTACATTGTTTTACAAAAACAAAGGTTTAATTCAAAACTATTCAATTATATACATTCATTCAAATACATGTTAAGAGTACTAAATTCAAGATTATACTATCAATCATTTACTTCAGAATGATTGGATTTTCATAATTAATATACATGTAACGTTTATATGCTTTTATGAGACAAGTAGTACAGTTTGTTTAATTCATTTTAAACAATATAGTAAAGTCCTGATATTATAACTAGAGTCTCCAGCAGGGGATCGAAACAATGGGTGTATAGATCTATATTCGGATTAACAACCCCGTACTCGGACTGCTAGCTACAGTCAGGCATACACGCCTGTGAGTGACAATTGTTATCATCAACTTTCAGCGTATTCATAGCGTTGGATCAGGCCATCTAGTTAGTATGGTTATAATAACTCATTTAAAAGATATTAACAATACGTTAGTGTATAATTACCTAAACTTAAGTACATTTTCAAAGTACTAGTTTACAAGATACAGTTTACAAGATACAGTTTACAGTATACAGTTTACAAAATACAATTACTAGATACAATTTACAAGATACAAGTTTACATAAAAATTACAAGATACAGAACATTGGTTTACAAACAGAACAGTTTTATACATATACAACTACTTTTCATATACAAAAGAAAATATAGGATTTTCTAGAAACAGTTTACATATTCAAGAAACAGAAAACATTCTTACAAAAAATAAATACTTATGCACTCACTCAACTTTATGTTGATACTCTCTTTTCAAATTACTTGTATTCTCAGGGAACCCGTAGACAGGTACACCCGAGCTTTTGAAGATGGAGCTGTTTATGATTTGTCTTTATCTTTTGTACAACTTTTTGGTTTCAGTTTACAATTTGAAACACATGTAAATATTTATACTTTTTAATACAGTGGTTGTTTGTACTATGATTACTATATTACATGTGTTGTGATACTAAAAATAAAGTCATCCACCCCCGGACGTTTCCGCCGTCTGGTTTGGGGGTGTGACACTTAGGTCTTTCGGGCCATTCTTGGTCCTTAGTGATGGGTTTTAGTATACTACAACATCCTATGGTGCACATACAACCCTAAATACCTTGGATCTATGTTTTCACTAATTATACATGCGAATGGTTTCCAAGGCATTAAACCTATAACTAGCATGCATTTGACATAAACCATATAAGATACTAGTTAGGGTAACATACCTTTTATGTAGCTTGAAGTCTTGATGTATTTGGCCTTAAGAGCTTAGCCCCAATGGTGTGGAAGCCTCAAATGAAGTCACAACACATCATGTACAAAGGTGGAACTTGAGAGAGAATTCCTTCCACACCAAAATCAACTCCATGAGCTCCAAGAACTAGAAGTGGCGATTTTGGCTATGGAGTGGCCTATTTATATGTAGGATTCCAAGGGTCATGGGTATAACCCAAATCCATACCCATGGGTATTATGATCCATGGTTCATATGGCCCAACCCTTTATGTGTCCATACATAAACTTGGTCCAACATGGATCATAAGCCCAACACATATAAATACAACTAATTACCATAATTAGTCCCCATAGATTTAATTAGTCTCTTTTGATCACTAAATTAATTCCAAATTAATTCTTGATCAATACTAATTAAAACATATGATTTCATATTAATATTATAGAACTTATAATATTTTAATAAATCATATATAACCTTCTCTCAAAAGTCCATCCTAACAAATTGTCCTGATGATATGCTACCCAAATGGACCATGCTACTCTCGGGTCGACTACATACCAATAATAGTTAGGGGCTTAGACATCTAATCCAACAGTCTCCCACTTGGATAAGTCTAAAACTATTATTGCAAGTATGACTCCAAAACCCGACTAGCAATCGTAGCTATAAAAAGCCGATGTCGAACTCTGACCTAGTCAATGACTTGTCCATTAGATAAGGGATCATATATTCCTCCATTCTAGATACCATATGGACTGAGAAATGGATTATAATCATTCTCTCTGTCCGTCTGTTGTTTCCCGATTTCTGATTTATGACGACTGACTAATTGAACAAATCAAATCAGTCCAGGCCCGGCCGAGCTCTTACGTTTGTCATCACTAAATCATCGAGGGGCCCACAGATATCGCTTTTATCCCTCCAAGGGTAAAAGGAATGGATAAACTTCGACCCAAATGTTCTCTTGTACTTACTCATCAAATTAAACACAACGATAAGTTTTATAACAACCAAGTTACTGGTTGCGTTTACATATGTCAATGTGCAACCGACGCGCAACTACAACTCACACGTCTCCATTTGAAGAATATAAGATATTATCGTCACATGATTACTCGTGATAAAATCCATGAAGTGATTCAAATGAGCGTGGGTTTAATCCAATACTCGAATCTCATTCCAAGAGCACTCATGAATGTTGCAGCAACTTTTGCTATTTCTAAACACTTTAGACATCTACAAGCCCAATTCATGATAGTCTTGATTCATACCTACTTCCAAAGTATGATTGACTGTGGAGAGTTTAAATAACCTAGTTATTCGGGAAGTCAAAACATGCAAAGTGAAACACAAGAATAATCGAATCCAATATGGTCTCAGAACTTATAAATATAAATAAACCACCTTTTATTTAATCACCATATTGATTACACATTATTCATTGCATAATGTTTCAAATAATCAACTTAATAATTGAACTGAAACAATAGCCATTCAATGCTCCAAGCATGCACACTATGTTTGTCCAAACAATAGTTATGCCATACTCCAAGTATGCACATTATGTTTGTATATGATCCTTACTTTGTGAAATAGACCAATTAAACATGATTCCAATGATGCTCATTTCACAATCCCAAATCCTTACCGCAAATGTAAGAATACAAGATTATTTGCCATTTACTGAAATCTGTTAGATTCTAAACTTATATGCATTGATCCTCTTGTAATGAATATGAACAAAAGTCACAAAGACTTGGCAACAGACATTTACAAAGTATTCCAATGGAGAGCAATTCCAAGGAAACTAAGTCTCAAATTCAAAGTACATTCCTTTGAACATCCTTCTTGCATTAAGTTTTCTAATCTTACACAGATTTAATGAACAACTTCCACCTATGGAAACATTTCCACATTCCCATTTTGACTATCACTTATAAACTAGAGTTGCCTTTTTTCAGAATATGTCAATATGGTCCTTCCAAAATTAACACTATACTTCCAACTGTCCATGAGCAACCAATCTTTGGTAAACCTTAGATTGTCCTCGACAATTGCTTAATCATTTTGGTCATATCCAATTCTAGTCATTTTTCCCTCTTAATGCCCTAGGCATATGGAAAATCTAGAACGGATAAGTATTATAGCACATGAATCGATCCTATATCCGAAGCATACAAGACACGATTCATGATGTCTCACATAAAGACATGATACTTGACCAGTCTTTTGCTATAATATTTCTTTTAATTTGCCATGTTCTCATAATTCGAATTATTAAAAGGGATGTCGTAATCATAATCGAATTTTAGAACGCAAATAATGTAATCATGCCCAAATTTAATTAAAATCTAAAAATCTAAGCTTTTAGATTTGAAGTGAAGTATAATTTCCTCTCCCTTAATTATAGCAAAACAACTTTTCAAACCCTGCAAAGTACATTTTGCAAAGGGATGCCGTAATCATAGTCTCAATTGTTTAGACCTTTGCTATTTCTCACAAGTCCATGTTAGTGTGTCGGTTAACCACAAACGCTCCACTAACGACTTTGAGAATGCAAATATCACAATTGCTATCTACTTAAAACCTATTTAGCCAAAGCGTTTCCTCACCATCATTTTCATGAATCGGAGAGAAACCTTATGACACTTAGATTTTATGGTGTATGTGTTCCTATCCATGTGAATTTGTCAAAACCATAATCACAAGACAAGGTTAGTGACAAATCCAAACTCATATGGACTGAATTTGTGCAATCTTAACTTCTTGCCACTTGGAAGCACAAGGGCCTACCATTGCTTCCAGGTTGTTATGCAAACAACCGAGAACTCTTAGAACTCACATGCATAGTCAATTTTAACTGGAATGGGCACAGAAACAAGAATATGTCAACACGATGGGATATAAACCTCAAGTCGTGTGCTAGTGATAAACAACAAATTTTATTCTTTATTAGTTCTTGAAACTTTTCAAGATTTTGAAGACTTCCACTGACCTCTTGACATATAAGATTCTCTTGTCAAGAATCATTCCTTGACAAGAAAATATTCAAGAGTTAGTGCGGATTCTTATAAACACTTCACTCAATTGGTCTTGGTTGGTCTTTGTTTTATCCAAAAACATCACAACTTACCAATTTCAAATGTACAAGAGTAGAAAACATTTTACTCTACATTTGACAAGTGTTATAAACCTTCTTAAGATTATGTCACTCAAGTTACAATCTTGGAGTATTACTCTAAGACTCAATTTTGGAACGAAGTATGATTCATCTTTTGATTTAACCATTCCAACAATTCACGATTCCTCTTCTTAGTCATACGAATGCACTAAGATGTCCTTATAGGATCAATTGTGATATGGTTTCATAATCACTATGATAATCATAAAACACGATACTAAAGTACTCTACCATCTTTTCAGATTGGAGAAACTTTTATCTTTCTGCCTAATTTGATTCTTCTCATTCGTCCTGTCATACATTGAAACTTTTCGAATGTTTCAGAATTACAATTAAACTTGTAAGTGTAACCATATTCACTAAACTTTAGTAAATCATGACGAATAGCCTTTTCGATCTTTGTGGTGGATCTGACCAGCGCACAACCAAGTGCACCCAATCCTATAGTCCTTCACTTGACTCACACCAACAAGTGAACAAGGAATTAGTCTTTATTGGGTCAAAAATATGGTTTATACTTTGCTTTTCTAGGAAAATGTATTTTTATGTAATATTTTATGAGTTTACGGCCAGGGGGTGTTTACGGCCGTAAACAGGTTTACGGCCGTAAGCCCTGTTTACGGCCCAATGGGTGTTTACGGCCGTAAACCCATTTACGACCGTAAACCCATTCACGGCCCATGTTCACCAAGCCCATATTCCCTTGTATATATATAGGTGTTAGGGGTGAGGAGTAGGATTTGATGAACGTGAGAAGAGAGAAACTAAAGAGAAGAAGAGAGCATTTTGTGTGTGTGAATCTCTATTGTAAGGAACTTAATTCTAATCATATCATTCAAGCTTCATATTATTCTTCTTCTCCTTCTCTTCTATTTGATCTGACATCATCCAATTGATTGGGATTCCGCACCATCAATTGGATCTGATTGATACACAAGCATATTTGGGGACTTACAATTGGTATCAGAGCAAGGATTGTATCAGTCAATTTTGTCAGATCTGGAGCTTATTTTATCTTATTTTCGAAATATTTTTGCGTTTTTAGATAGATCTCTGAAAATTAAGGGGGTTTCTTCTTTGCATTTTTCATAAAAACGAGTTTTTGATCGAGTTTTGGAGCAAAAAAAGGTGAAAAACGTCGTTTTTTCGCGAATCTGTTGAAGGTTTACGGCCTTTGAAGGGTTTACGGCCGGAGTTTACGGCCGGAAACAGTTTACGGTCGGCGGCGGCGGCGTTTACGGCTAGGGTTTCCGGAGTTTACGGCCCGAGAGTTTACGGTCCGAGGTTTACGGCCCCGGAGCTTGCGGTCCAGTAGTGTTTCCGGCCTCGCAAGCAGCAGCCTCGCTCAGCCTCGCTTCGCATTTAAAAAAATAGGAGGCGGATTTGGAGGTGCCGAGGTTCGAACTCGGGACCTCAGGGTCATAAACACAGCGCCTTATCCAAGTTGGCTACCTGATCCCTTGTTACAATCTTTCGAAATTTAATTCATAACCCGTTATTCTCGGTTTCAACTTTCAAAATTTGACACTTTTAACCAAAAATTCAATTTCTTTTAATTTTTTTTAAATTCCTTTTCATCCAAAATAAAAAATATATATATAAATAAATAAAATAATAATAATTATAATAAATAACATTATATTTTGATTTTTGACTTTTATTTTTTTTAACTTTTGACCTTAAATTTTGACTTTGACTTTCAAGTTTGACCTTTGACTTTAAACTTTGACTTTTTCATTTAACTTTTAAATTTTCAAATTTAGCTTTTCGGTTTGACTTTTAAGTTTGACTTTTCAAGTTTGACTTTTGAGTTTAACTTTTAAATTTGACTTTTAAGGTTGACTTTTGAGGTTTATAATCAAAGGGTTTGACTTTTAAGTTTGATTTTGGCTTCTAGTTGTGCTTTTTAATGGCTTTTAAGGTCTACGAGGGAGTTGAAAACATGAAAGAGAGTCGTCAGGATATGTTAAGACAAAATTTCAACATTTTCGATTATATCCCTGGAGAAACCCTCGAAACTCAGTTGCAGCGATTTACCACACTCACTACTGAGATGAATATAGCTGGGATCTTCTTGACTAAATCTGAGATAAACAAAAAGCTGCTGAATGCACTTCCGAAATCGTGGGATATGAACGTGGCTGACATCAAGAAGACAAAAGATCTCAATCGTCTTAGTCTTGCTGATATAATTGAAGAACTTGACGCTTTGAATTGTCGAAAAACAATGAGTTCCGCAAACCTTCCGGTCAATGAAGTTTCATGTTCTCAATCATGTGAAGTTTCATGTACACTATCTAGTGAAGACATGATTAAACTTCTTCGTGAACATAATGATTTATTAAAAAGAGAAGTTGAGGACCTGAGATATGAAGATTATCAACTCAGGAAAGGACAGAAACCCCTAAAGGCCCAGTTAGAAACAAAAATAAAGGACTTTAGGAAGCTTCAGGAAGAATTCAGCAACAAGTGTGAAAATTATGACTATATTAAGAGACAACTTGATGCTGTAACCGAAGAACTTGATGCCTTGAAAATTAAGTGTGGAAAAACAGATGTTAGTTTCAAAAATTATACTGCGTCAAGTAAGACAGTCGAGTCCTTATTTGAAACCCAATTAAAATTCAAAGATAATCAAAACAAGGGTCTAGGGTATGATAGTGTTCCTCCACCTTTCAATCATAACTACACATCCATCCCTACGACACAGGAAGAAATTGACAGGGAGGCACATCCTCAATATGGCAAACCAGCTGGTTTTGTTTCAGGAGGTATTCAGGTTGAAAATTCTAATGCTTCTACTTCATGTGCAGGTAAAGTAGCAGAAGATGAGAACAAGGAGAAAAACATTGAACAAACCAACATCTCCTTGAACTCTGAATCTGTTGCTTCGAACTCAGCTGTTTCTGATCAACCTGCTATTGAGAAATACAGGCCACCAATTCCAGTGAAACAGAGTGCCTCCTACAATTGTGCTTGTGGGAACAATAAGAAACAAGGCAAAGATACGCCACCAGGGGCAGGAAGAAACAACTTCATAGTGAAGAAAAAGAAATGTTTTCACTGTGGAACACCTGGACACATTGCCAGAAATTGTCCTAATCGCGCATACGTTCCCTACTATGCACAAGGCTGGCAGAACGCGCCAAGAGGGAGATACTTCAAAAGAAACCCCTCAAGGTCACGTTCAGACCATGATGACTGGAACGCGCACAAGGCCAAGAATCAATCCCACAAGGCCAAGAATCTGAATCCCAAGGGCAAGAAGGGAATGTCGGCCAAGAAGCCAAATCCAAGAGATGCTCCCGTGAAGCCAAAATCAAAGTCATCTCAACGGCCGACGTCAAGATCAAAACCAAGTACTGAGCCACCCATCAGATCGAAAAAGAAATGGGTTAAACCCAACTAAAAATGGGTTCCAAAGGCTCACTCTCCCAAATCAACTAATGACTCTAATATTTCTTCATCTTCTGTTTGTGATAAACAGGATATGTCATAGGAGAGAGTACCGTGCAAGGATGATAAACGTCGACCCAGTTTCAAAATGGACTGGGTTCCAAAGACCAACTGATCCCGCTCTGTGTCGGAGCAGCTATGGAGGCATATCATCATACTTCGGTTTGTTGGTAGTGGCTGTTCCAGGCACATGATAGGGGACATCTCTCAACTGTACAACATTCAGATCTTTGTTTGAGAGTATGTGTCCTTAGTGGGAAAGGAAGAAAGGAAGAGATCACAAACGGGGTTAGTGATTAATGACATGAAGAATTTTCGGATCTGTTCTGAGATTATGCGTGCTGTTCTCAGACCTTCTGGATGCAAATTCAATCGGTGAATTACGGTTTGAATTTTCTTCTCTATACTCCTGAGTTTTTCTTAAGCTGATTCGCTTTAAAGACTAATTTTTGTTTTAGGATAGTTTAAATTTGCGCATTTACTTTCGTTTCTCTCCTATGCACAAATTTAGGGGGAGAAATAAAAACAAAACAAAAATTAGAAAATTTTAATTTAAAAAAAAAATCCAAAAACATTAGAAAAACAAAAAATCAAAAATATGGTGTTTATGAAATGTGCTTGCAGGAGATGTTTTGGGAAGTGATATGAAGTCTAGTGCTAAAGGGCAATACGCAATTCGTGTAATGCACTAAAGCCGAATTGTCTAGACTCTGTATTCAATGTGTTGGTAGGCACAAAGGATTCAAATGGACTAGACATTGATTGACCATGAAAGGACTAGACAATATAGACTTAGATAGTTTCATTTGGACTGACCATACGACGCTCGGGTAGATTGAGCAGTGAGATAAACATGGGAACTTACGAGATACACTAAAAGTTAATTATCTAGAACTGTGGCTCAACATTTCCTTGATGTATGGACTTATGTCCTTAATTCCGGTATTGATAGGGCAACTGGGGGGTTCTGATAAAGTAGGTCTGTAGGAAATTATTTTCTTTCTTTCTATCTGTCAGTCATATGTTGCTTCCTTTGCGTGATTGGAACATATCCGACCTGGATTGCAACATATGCAACTCTAATTCTACGCACCTCCTTATCTATGAAATTCTTTCTATCTGTTAGCCATATGTTGTCCCCTCTGCGTGATCGGAAGATCCGACCTGGGACACAACATATGCAACATTCTACCTCTCAATCCCTCTATCTATGTTAGTCATATGTTGTTCCCTCTGTGTGATTGGAAGACATCCGACCTGGGATACAACATATGCACTTCTATATCTGACTTCTTTCTTAATGATTGAATACTCACCTAAAGTAAGGAGTTCTTTGGAAGTTCTTGATTACCGGGGTATATCGGGAAGTGGGGAACACGTTCTAGTGCAACTAAAATTGAACCATTTAATAGGTTGTCTGTAGATCTTGCTGCTTAATTTAAGTGGACAATATCCTTGGTCGTCGTCAGCTAAATGTCCATTTAGGAATATATATCACAATGACTTGTCACCTATAATATGTCCAAATTGTCAACATCCTTTGTGTTTAAGTGGACGACAATACCGGTGATTGACCAGATCTAAACATGCAGGTGTGTGTTGATAAACGATATTGGATTGTTTGACAACTTTGATCCCAAATATTTTTGTTTTTGTTAAATTTGTTCATAGTTTTCCTCTATGCACAAATTTAGGGGGAGAATTAAAAAAAATCAAAATCAAAAATAGTGTTATATTTTGTTTTATTTCTTGTTTAAGAAAATCAAAAATCCAAAAATATTTTTGTTTCTGTTTTATTTTTTTTCAGAAATATAAAAACCCAAAATATTGTGTGCTAAATTCTCTTTTAGTTTTGTTTTGTCTTGAAAAGTGAATTCACGTGAAGATGAAACTCATGGAGTTTGTGTCGAAGATTTCTGAGCCAAGGCTTCATCCGTGAGCATCGAAGAATTCTCATTCGAAGGAGCAAGAAATGAAGATTATTCTTTCGACATTCAATCTTTCAACCCCAGAAGCAAGGTGAAGCTGAAATTGAAGATTATGTGATGGATTGCATTGAAGCCTCCTCAATCAGTCTGCTGCTAACTTGAACCTGCTGAAGTGATCCAGGAGATTTGTTCTCTCTGACGTTCTCTCTGAAGATTCTCAAACTGAAAGCGTTATCTTTCAAGAATCAGTACAAGAAGCCTCCTCATCCAATGTGCGTTAAATGTCAAATTCTGAAGAAATGCCCAACTGCTCAAGATGAAGTCATTTATTGAAGATTCATCAAGTTCATCTTGAAGCTGTGAAGTCATCAAAGATAAAAGCTGAAGCCAAGCTCCCAATGAAGATTATCAAGAAAAGCCAGCTACTTTTTAGGGGGAGCTTGTTGGGTCATTTAAGAAAATAAAAGAAAGCTATAAACCAAGGGGGAGATTGTTGGGTCAAAAATATGGTTTATACTTTGCTTTTCTAGGAAAATGTATTTTTATGTAATATTTTATGAGTTTACGGCCAGGGGGTGTTTACGGCCCAATGGGTGTTTACGGCCGTAAACCCATTTACGACCGTAAACCCATTCACGGCCCATGTTCACCAATCCCATATTCCCTTGTATATATATAGGTGTTAGGGGTGAGGAGTAGGATTTGATGAACGTGAGAAGAGAGAAACTACAGAGAAAAAGAGAGCATTTTGTGTGTGTGAATCTATTGTAAGGAACTTAATTATAATCATATCATTCAAGATTCATATTATTCTTCTTCTCCTTCTCTTCTATTTGATCTGACATCATCCAATTGATTGGGATTCCGCACCATCAATTGGATCTGATTGATACACAAGCATATTTGGGGACTTACAGTCTTAATTTTCCAAAGATAAAAATTCTCATTCATAATACAATACAAGTTGCATGATTCCAAGTTTCTATCCTACTGAAACTTGGGTGATGAGAATCTTTCCTCATTTTGTAAATTATTACACTACCATAAACGAAAGAATCAAGTCTATTTTCTAATATTACTATCAATGGAATCATATAAACAACAATTTTCACAAATCCCATTGTAAGTAAATTTAAAATAAATAAAATCAAAACTTTTCTTTTATTTAAAACTTGCGGAAAAAATTTATCCTTACATTGCAAATGCATATGAAAAACATGTTGTTATCTATTCCTAAGCAATAATCATAACTCTTAAGTAGCAGCTCAAAATTCTGATCTTTCAGATCATACGATTGAAATCCATTACTTCACGATCTGAATTAGCTTACTCTTCCTATAAGCTTCATTTCTTCGATTCTACAAAACATCAAAATGCGACCTAGTCACATCATGTAACAAGAAATAGGAACTTAATAGAGTTAGATAGTGGACTTTACCTGAAGCATGGTCAAATTTTGACTTTTACCATCCTAGTGAACTTTCAGGTAAATAAGGCAGCTTCGCAACCAATGCCCCTTATTTTGGCAATAGAAACATATGGACTCTTTAGTAATGGTACATGGGACGATCTCAGACTTAGCCATTCTCTTTACCATTTGGTCAACCGGGTTGACTATGGCCGATCTCTTTTGATTGAAAAGAGAAGACTTTTCTGGACTTCCAATGTTTCCATTGTCAATGTCCATGAAAGTTTGGGAAGTAGATCTTCCAAACAAATTTGCTTTACCAGGATCGATGTAGCATCTGACTTAAGTCAGAAGATTGAAGTGAAAGATATTCGAAGCGATCAATAGAAGTATCGCAACTGTTGTTAAGGTTAGAAGCTTGTACCTAGAAGTGCTACATGCTAGAATGTGATTATATCACATTAGAACATGAAGGAAGGTATATTCCGTTCTGGAATTTGACTCTAAAAGACCTGAGTCTAAGCGTCGCATCATACGATGAGAGGTCATTAGAACATGACCCAATAGTCTATGGTCGTAATCAAAGAACTTATATTAAGTTTGTTAAGAAGAAGGAGTATCCAATAAGGAATCGAGATTATGATTCGAAGGTCATGATTGGAAGACTAACGTGAGATAGAGAGTGGGTGCACGATCGAGTATTGCTTGCAGTCAATAAGTCTAAGAGATAGATATTGATTCGAAGGAATCTAGAAGTTACGATTATTACCTAGGATGAATATATAACGTATGGAGTCATTATACAAGCCCTGTTTTTTTGATGATTCCGGGACGTAATCTTCCTAAGGGGGAGATAATTGTAACGCCCGCAGATTCGAGCTAGTCAATTTAGAGATAATGAGCGTCAAAAATGACATTTTTGATATATGATAATTTAGAATAAATAATCTTGACCAAGTTATAGTATATGTCACAAGGGTTCCGTACATATAAAGAACACTGAAATCCGAGTTATAACAAAGAAGTTATGACCCGTTGAAGTTTTACGGCTAAACCGGCACGACACCGGGAATCATAAAAAGTGAATTTACGATAAAATACTTTTTAGCCTTAGCAATCTAAACGAAAGTTGTAGTATATGTTAAACCGAGAGTGTGCATAAAAAGAACGTCCAAATCTGACTTCGTATGAGGAAGTTATGATTTTTCTAAGATTTAGCATAGTAGTGCAGAACCCGAAATTTGAATTTTAGATCGGTCGATTTTTAGCCAAAATAATCTAAACGAGAAATGAAGATATCATTAATAGGAGTTAAAAGATAAAAAGACAGTCGAAAACGGAGCTCGTATGCGAAAGATATGGACGAAGCTTAGTCCCTATTCTTCGAGCGCGACGAATTCGATACAGTTTTGTAAATCTGAGATAGAGTGAGAATTAGCCGACGGGATCTAAATGAAAGTTGTAGTACTCGTAAATACCAACATGTGGATATAAATAAGGTCACTAATAGAGCTCGTATGCAAAAGATATGGACGAAACTTAGTCCCAACTGTTCGAGCGCGATAGATTCGATACAGTTTTGCAAATCGGAGATAGAATGAGAATTAGCCGACGAGGTCTAAATGAAAGTTGTAGTACTCGTAAATACCAACGCGTGGATATAAAGAACGTAGAAAACGAAGCTCGTACGCGGAAGATACGGACGAATCTTAGGGGCTACTCTCCGATAAAATCCCTATAAATAAAGGATGAATCCTTCATAATTTCTTCACACCATAACCTTTCTTTCTCTCTCTAACTTCTCTCTAGCCTCCTTAAACCCCTCCCAATTCTAGGGAACCTCCCTAGCACGAGAAGGAAGCCCCGAAGCGCCCGACGGCTCCGAGAAGAAAAGCTTTCGGCTCGGAAACGCTGCTCCAGCGAAGCCCGTTTTTTTTAATAAAAACCCGCTGTAAGTGAGTTACGCCTACGCTATTTTTAATATAGCTTCTAATTAATTATAGTAACATTATTAGGACCTTAAAATAATTATTTGGGCTATTATTATGAGTTATATAAGAGTGTTGTTTAACACTTATATAATAATAATAATAGTCAGACTATTAATTAGTCGCGGTTAACGTTAGACTAAACCCTAGCGGTATTGATACTAGGTTTTGTCGAAGGAAATTGTTTTAAGAGTAACGAAGCGCTGTCTGATTTCGGAATCACCACCTTACCAAGTGAGTGCATAGTTACTTTCATCTTACACATAGATATGAAGTATTTTATATAAATTACGTGATATGTGTGTATACTGTCTGAATACTTGCTGTCTATGCTGGATGAAACGTTTTATACATGTTTTAAATGATCTAAATTGTATATGTATTTTATATCTACAAAATGTGTTGGGGTAAAACATGGGTAGATTAGAGGTGAGATAAATGATGAGCGATGAAAGATGAGATAAATGATGAGCGATGAAAGATGAGATAAATGATGAGCGATGAAAGATGAGATGAATGATGAGCGAGGATATATGAGTTATAAAATATGGTGCGAAGCGATGACCTAAGTAATGAGCCAAAGCGATGAACCAAAACGATGAGCCCAAAACGATGAGCCAAAACGATGAGTGAAAACGATGCGCCAAACGATGACCCAAGCGATGGCCCCGTCATCTAGCAGAGTATGGATGACAACCACGGACTATTCTAGACAGTCTAGTGGAACACTAGCAGGCTCGCAACCTGTAGGTGTTGTGAACGATGTGTTCACCCGGTGTACTCTAAAAACCCATTGACAGGTATTGTGAGTGGACTCTCGAAAACGATACTGTCAATAAACGAGATAAACCCTGGCGACTATGCAGACTTAGTGCCGATTCCTTAGGATACTCCTTAGGAATGAACGAACGAGGAATAGCTGAATCTTAGGGTAGATCCTTAAGAGTAAAGAAGATAATGGAGATGGGTAATTGGGTTGATTGCTTGATGTTTAACATAATAATTATATTATTGTGGGTTGAAAACCCTATGTACTCACCAGGTTTCCCAACCTGACTCACTCAGTTTATTTATATCACAGGTGTTGATATGAAGTCACATTACACTGAGAGATTAAGGAGATATAAATCACTAGTGATAATGAATGTAAGTTCTGTTTATGCTTATGTTTCTGTATTGACGATGACATCCCAAATGTTTTAAAATGAATAAAAATACTTTTCTTTGGAAATGCTTTGATAACGTATTTATCATGTTTTACTGGGAACAAATTCCGCAACATTTTTATTAAAAGAGGTACTCTGATTTTTATAAAGCAAAAACAAAATCGATCTTTTCTGGCCGTGAAAATGGGGATGTCACACGTAATCCAAGCTATAAAATATTTGAAGGTAAGCGAATGACGATTCACCAATTTCCACCATGAAAACCTAATAGGGTATTGGGTTTTAATTGGTTTGAAACTCCTAGATCTTTTGAGATTCATCAAACTTTTCAATGGCATGTTTAAATCTCGGTTTTGCCCTCTCAAGTTTGTGACTGGGATGTCGAGGATCACAAACAATGTGTGAATAACCATGCAAATTAACTTGGTACCCTTACCTTTATCACCTAATCGATGTGTCGGTTAACCACACGCGCTCCACCAAGCTATGATAAACATTAAGTTACCATTTGCCACTCTTACTAGTCCATGTTAGTGTGCCGGTTAACCACACACGCTCTACCAACGACTTGGTAAGGTACAAAGTGTAATTTCATGGGTTAGCACCAAATTCACATTTTCCTAAAGTAACTAAGATTAGGAATTTAATAAGGTTTATTTACTTTATATTTATCATTATACTTTTAATGAAAGGACAATTAATGTCCTGTCAAACCCGTTCGACTAACAACCCTGCACCAGTCAAGGAAGCGGTGGGTGAGAGTAGACACCCATTAAACTGTCATTTTATAGGCAGTAACCTTATACCCCCTTATAGACCGACTTCGTGAATGAGGCCTACTAATGGTAAGACTGACTTACTCTTATACATATATATATAAATATTAAACCTATAATATTATAATAGTATAAGGGTTGAATTTTAAACTATTAAAATTTTATGGGTTTAATATTTACATATATGTATAAGAGTAAGTCAGTCTTACCGTTAGTAGGCCTCATTCACGAAGTCGGTCTATAAGGGGGTATAAGGTTACTGCCTATAAAATGGCAGTTTAATGGGTGTCCACTCACACCCACCGCTTCCTTGACTGGTGGAGGGGCGTTAGCCTAACGGGTTTGACGGGACATTAATTCTCCTTTCATTAAAAGTATAATGATAAATACAATGTAACTAAACCTTATTAAATTCCCAATCTTAGTTACTTTAGGAAAATGTGAATTTGGTGCTAACCCATGAAATTACACTTTGTACCTTACCAAGTCGTTGGTGGAGCGTGCGTGGTTAACCGACACACTAACATGGACTAGTAAGAGTGGCAAAGGGTAACTTAATGTTTATCATAGATTGGTGGAGTGCGTGTGGTTAACCAGCACATCGATTGGGTGATAAAGTTAAGGGTACCAAGTTAATTTGTATGGTTATTCATACCTTGTTTGTGATCCTCGGCATCCCAGTCACAAACTTGAGAGGGCACAACCGAGATTTAAACATACCATTGAAAAGTTCGATGAATCTCAAAAGATCTAGGAGTTTCAAACCAATTAAAACCCAATACCTTATTAGGTTTTCATGGTGGAAATTGGTGAATCGTCATTCGCCTACCTTCAAATATTTTATAGCTTGGATTACGGCGTCCCTCTTTCAAGTTATAAAATATTGTGTTGGGTCCTAGCCTTAATGTTTCGTATTGGGTGTTATATTAAGGACTTAAATCAACTAACTTGAATTTCTCCCATTTTAGATGTCTGGTTCAGACAACTATGGTCTTCTCAAATCCCTTGGGACAAGCTTTCCTAATGAAGATGATGTCCCACGATTGGATCATGGAAATCATACTTCTCTTCCTCCACCTCCTCCAATTATTCTCCCTAACCCACAAGTTCTTGAAAAATTCAAGGTTACTCAATCCCCATTGGAAAACAAAGTCTATATGTGCTTACATCTTGGAGGTGAAGTTACATATTGACAGGATGGGAGAGTTGGGTGTCGAAGTCTCGAGGTAGCTGGCTGTTGACTTGGATCTTCAGTCATTCCCTGATGACAGATCATGACATGACCCTTATTGATCTTACCTATTTGCTTGTTGCTACTGAATCAGCAATGTTTTTGGGCACTGGTAAAGCAAATTTTTTTGAAAGATCTACTTCCCAAACTTTCATGGACATTGACAATGGAAACATTGGAAGTCTAGAAAAGTCTTATCTTCCCAATGGAAAGGGATCAGCCATAGTCAACCCGGTTGACCAAATGGTAAAGAGAAGGGCTAAGTCAAAGATTGTCTCATGTACCATTACTAAAGAGTCCATATGTTTCTATTGCCAAAAGAAGGGGCATTGGTTGCGAAGCTGCCTTATTTACCTAAAAGTTCACTAGGATGGTAAAAGTCAAAATTTGACCATGCTTCAGGTAAAGTCCACTATCTAACTCTATTAAGTTCATATTTGGAGATTCTTGTTACATGATGTGACTAGGTCGCATTTTGATGTTTTGTAAAATCAAAGAAATAAAGCTTAAATGAAGAGTAAGCTAATTCTGATCGTGAAGAAATGGATTTCAATCGCGTGATCTGAAGATCAGAATTTTGAGTTGCTACTTAAGAGTTATGATATATTGCTTAGGAATAGATAACAACATGTTTTTCATATGCATTTGCATTGTAAGGATAAGTTTTTTCCGCAAGTTTTAAACAAAAGAAAAGTTTTGATTTTATTTATTTTAAATTTCCTTACAATGGGATTTGTGAAAATTGTTGTTTATATGATTCCATTGATAGCAATATTGGAAAATAAATTTGATTATTTCATTTGTGGTAGTGTCATAATTTACCAAATGAGGAAAGATTCTCATCACCCAAGTTTCAGTAGGATAGAAACTTGGAATCATGCAACTTGTATTGTATGATGAATGCGAATTTTTCATCTTTGGAAAATTAAGACTAATTCCTTGTTCACTTGTTGGTGTGAGTCAAGTGAAGGACTATAGGATCGGGTGCACTTGGTTGTGCGCTGGTCAGATCCACCACAAAGATCGAAAAGGCTATTCGTCATGATTTACTAAAGTTTAGTGAATATGGTTACACTTACAAGTTTAAGTGTAATTCTGAAACATTCGAAAAGTCTCAATGTATGGCAGGACGAATGAGAAGAATCAAATTAGGCAGAAAGATAAAAGTTTCTCCAATCTGAAAAGATGGTATAGTACTTTAGTATCGTGTTTTATTATTATCATAGTGATTATGAAACCATATCACAATTGATCCTCTAAGGACATCTTAGGGCATTCGTATGACTAAGAAGAGGAATCGCGAATTGTTGGAATGGTTAAATCAAAAGATGAATCATACTTCGTTCCAAAATTGAGTCTTAGAGTAATACTCCAAGATTGTAACTTGAGTGACATAATCTTAAGAAGGTTTATAACACTTGTCAAATGTAGAGTAAAATGTTTTCTACTCTTGTACATTTGAAATTGGTAAGTTGTGATGTTTTTGGATAAAACAAAGACCACCTAAGACCAATTGAGTGAAGTGTTTATAAGAATCCGCACTAACTCTTGAATATTTGCTTTGTCAAGGAATGATTATTGACAAGAGAATCTTATATGTCAAGAGGTCAGTGGGAGTCTTAAAAATCTTGAAAAGTTTCAAGAACTAATCAAGAATAAGACCTGTTGTTTATCACTAGCACACGACTTGAGGTTTATAGCTCATCCACTACTAGAAAAACAGTCTTTTACGACGCGCAATCAATAACACGCGCTGATAGGGGACACGCATTTGTGTGTGCCCTAAACATTGATGTCAGTTTTCCAAAATATGAAGCATAGAGGATACACATTTTTGCGTGCCCTAAATTTTAATTTCCCCCTCGGATTTCATTTTCCCCCTCGGATGAAACGCGCGTTTCATTAAATAACATGTGTGTCGTCTAACCATGTCGTTTTATAAATTTTAATGAAATGCGCGTTTCATCCGAGGGGGAAATGAAATCCAAAAATTAAAAAGCCCGCTTTCTTTCCACCGGCTGAAAACCCTAGCTCATCACCGCCGAAAACCCCCTTTCTTTCTTACTTTCTTCTCTCTCGATTCTCAAACCTCCATTCACCTTCCGCCATCTGCTGCTTCTTCGACCCTTCCGAGTGTCTCCCACCGCCGTCGACTTCCAATGAAAGACGACCGTTCTTCCCCATCACCATCTATCTTCCAAATTACTAGGATCGGCACTCTGTTAACCTAATCATGGAGTTGTGCGCCAGCGGGGAGCTATTTGATCGGATTATAGCTAAGGGACATTATTCAGAGCGTGCAGCAGCTGGCCTCTGCCGGCAGATGGTGACGGTGGTGCATGATTGTCATACGATGGGAGTGTTCCATTGAGACTTAAAACCTGAGAACTTTTTGTTCTTGAGTACCGATGAAGACTCGCTATTGAAAGCTACTGACTTTGGTCTCTCGGTGTTTTTCAAACTAGGGCTTCTAAGCCCAGCAAGGTTTCCTCTTCTCCTTGAATTCACTTTTCTGTTCAATTTTGCAATATCACTTGTTTTATCTAGCTTTCTGTTTCTGGATAAGCTTAGTACCAATTGTAATTAGGATCAGTGTAGATCTTACTCTTCCATGGGTGAATGAGTCGAGATCAGCAATATGGTTGAAGTTTTTGTTGATTATGTTTTTGCTATTGGGATGATATACAATACTTTTGTCATCTTTAAGATTAATTTCATTAGCCACACATAGTGATATACTATTTTGTCTCAATTAGTCCGCTTGTATTAACCCTAAATTTGTCGCAAGTGTAAATAAATCGTTACTCTAAATTAGAAAGCTAACTTGTTTTCATGTCTGTATTTTAGCACTTACATATTTCACTTTTTTTGGGTTCAACTTTTTATCCTTACACTTTGTTTCCTCCTGTTTTAGAATACATGCTGATCAAGGTTTGAATTTTATGGGAGTTCTTATGTTAGTTTGTTATTCATTTTCATTTAGGTGAATGTTTTCTTCTTTCTTTCTTTCTTTTTGAGCAAGTAGTTGAATTTTCTACCAGTCTCTCTATATAAGCAGACTATCACTATACATACTTCCAGGGCATTAGACTATGCATGTGTGTCTTCTATTGCACAAGAACTGGAATAAATTGTTTTTTTTAGAAGTCTAACAAGATATGCAGTGTTTCCATTTTTGAGAATTTGTTCAAGTGAACTAATATATAGTCGTATATTAAAGCAGTTATGGTTCATTTTGGTCCACAAGATCTTTAAGTTGAAGTGAAAAGATAACCTTGTTGAGACTACATCAATTATCTGGAATGGACTTTATTTAAATAATTTTCTTTTAATTTAGTTATAACTATGTTTTGTTTTTTTTTCAAATATTATATCTGGAAGTGTAGATATTTGAAGTAGGTGATGTCGCATTGTTGGATGAGTCAAAAGATGTTGGGGAAAGAAATCACCGCCAAGTGGAAACCCTTTACTGTGGTGCTACTATAAAGTAATGCTTTGTTGTATTTAGAATTTTAATTGAATGAGTACAAGATACGATTGGCATATATAGCCAAGATTACAAACTGACTTAGAGATTATCTAGGAATATACAGCTAATTCTATTGACTAGGTTAAATACAGAATATGGCTTGGTAAATATACATATAAAGCACACGTGATAATATATCACTTAATACGCCAATCTTGGATCGTAGTCTTTGAAATGGACCCCGTGTGAGAGGTTTGGTTAAAGCGTCTGCAAGTTGATCGACAGAGTTGACATGACGAACATGAAGTGAGCCATCTTGCACCTGTTCACGGACGAAGTGGTAGTCTAAGGCCACATGTTTCATTCTTGAGTGGTAAATAGGATTCGCACATGAATATGTAGCACCGGTGTTGTCACAAAAAAGTGTAGGAGAATGAGGCAGCAAGATACCAAGTTCACGCAATAAGTTTTTAACCCACATAACTTCGGAGGCAGCATTGGCAAGGGCCTTGTATTCCGCCTCTGTAGAAGACCGAGATACGGATTTTTGTCTTGCAGATCGCCAGGAGATAATATTGGAGCCAAGGAATAAAAGATAAGCTGTTGTTGAGCGACCACCACACTCAATACCACCCCAGTCGAAGTCAGAGAAGGCTGAAAGTGAGAGATCTGATTGCTTGTGAAGATATAAGCCATGATGAATTGTACCTTTGAGATATCTAAGAACTCTTTTTAAAGCTTGCCAATGTGTATCAGTAGGAGCATGCATGAACTGTGATAGTTTGTTGACTGCAAAAGAGATATCCGGACGTGTAAACGCTAGGTACTGTAGTGAACCCACAAGTTGGCGATACGGTGTCGGATCTGTACTGGGGGAGCCGTCATGCAAGGTGAGAGTAGAGTGTCAGGGGTAGGGAGTATTTCAGGAAGGTTTTCGGTGGTATAAGGGAATGTTGTTGGAATGAACTCCAAATGTCTGGAATGGTATAATTTTTTGTTTTGAGTATCATAGCACTTGTATGCGGACTTAGATGATGAATATCCGAGAAATAAACATGGGGCGGATCGTGGTTGTAATTTGGAGGTGGTATAAGGGCGGAGCCACGGATAACATAGGCAACCAAAGGGCTGTAGTTTATGATAGTTTGGTGATTGGTTAAAGAGGCATTCAAAGGGGGATTTATTTTGGAGTATAGGTGTTGGAAGGCGGTTGATAAGGTACATGGCTGTTTGGAACGCATGGGACCAGAAGGTTAATGGCATGTGAGCATGATGGAGGAGAGCTAAACCGGCTTCAACTATGTGACGGTGACGTCTTTCCGCAATACCATTTTGTTCGGGAGTGTGGGGTGGAGTTGTGTAGTGAGATATACCATGCTGTTGAAGGTAGGATGTAAGACCGATGTATTCACCTCCATTGTCACTAAATAAGGAGACAATGGATAGCTGGAAGAATTTTTCGACTAACACTTTGAATTGTGGAAAGATGAGAGCAACGTTACTTTTGTGAGCCAAAGGATATAGCCATGTATACTTGGTGAAATAATCGACAAAGATGACATAATAAGAGAATTTATCAACAGATTTTTGTACCGGTCCCCATACATCAGAATAAATGAGTTGAAGTGGTTTTGTAGCAACAAAGGAATTTTGACCAAATGGCAATTTATGGCTTTTATTAATTGAACAAGATGAGCAATGAACATCAGACTCAGACTGAAACTTAAAACCTAACTTAGAAACTAGTTGCTTGAAGACTTGACGCGAAGGATGACCAAGTTTGTGATGAAGAAGAAGTGGTGAGGTCTTGGAGGTGACATGAATGGAACGTGTTTTAGGTAACCGAGTGAGGTAAACGCCATCAGTTCTCTCTCCTCGCATGAGTCGCGCCCCCGTGTCCAGATCCTTCACATAAAAATGAGATGGAAAGAATTCCACCGAAACAAGATTAGTATCACATAATTCACCAACCGAAACTAAATTCGTGTTTAATTTAGGAACATGAAGCACATTAGATAAAATTAATGGTTTGTGAGATGTGTGAATATATGAGTGACCAGTATGTGTGATAGGTAAGCAGGTACCGTCACCAAGCACTATCTCATCGGGTCCTCCGTATTCCGACACGTGATGGAGGGAGGTAGGATCTGATGCAACATGATTGGATGCCCCGGTATCGAAAAGCCACTTTGGAGAGGCTGGGGAGGACATGGTGACATTGGCAGTAGGCGGTAAAGTTCTGTTGTTGTCGGTGGTGATGTTATTGTCGAGGAGGAAGCGTGCTAGTTTCCGGCAATCCTTGGTGAGGTGACCTGGGATGTTACAGAATTGACAAAACTGGTTGCTTTTTGTGTTTCGGTTACCACCAGGGTTGTTATTGTTATTCCATTGTGACTGCTGAGAGCCACGAGACTGATAGGACGGTGGTGATCGAGTATGGCGATTGTAAGAGTTGTTACTGGATGACCGATTGTTGAATCCTTGATTTTGGGTAGTGTAATTCACTGTGGTAGGCAGGATATCGGAAGGAGGAGAGGCTTCTTTGAGGCTACGTTCAAAGTCAGTAAGTTTGTCAAACAGCTCTGAGTATTCGATGGGATTTTCTCGTACCTTGAGAGCAGCAGCAATTGTGTGATATTCGTCGCCAAGCTGTGAGAGAATATGGACCATGAGGTCCTCTTCGGTGACGGGGCTCTGGGCAAGGGCCAGGGAATCGGCGATAGCACGCATGTCCTGGAGAAATTCTGTGACCGATCGTGATCCTTTAGGGTTCTTCACAAGTTTAGATTTGAGGGAGATTATGCGAGACCTGGAAGTAGAGGCGTAACTGGAGCTGAGTCGATTCCAAGCCTCACGGGCTGTTGTAGCAGATGACACCAGGGGTTGGATTGACTCTGAGCAACTCCCTAAAATTGCACTAAAAATCATCTGATCCTTGCAGTACCATGGCCGATACTCTGGATTTGCATTAGTTTTTCCCTCTTTGTCTGTGAGGGTGGTCGCCGGTGGTGCGGAGGTGAGGTGACCGTCTAGGTCAAGACTGATTAAGGTTGATTCAACCTGTTTTCTCCAAACCGGATAGTTGTTTGGCGTAAGTTTGATGGTGAGGTGAGTGGAGGCGGTGATTTGAGCGGTATTTTTGGAAGCCATCGCTGTGATTGTGATCGACTGATTTTAGAGAATAGGGTAGGATCGATTTGACTCGTATGAGCAAGATTGCTCTGATACCATATAAAGTAATGCTTTGTTGTATTTAGAATTTTAATTGAATGAGTACAAGATACGATTGGCATATATAGCCAAGATTACAAACTGACTTAGAGATTATCTAGGAATATACAGCTAATTCTATTGACTAGGTTAAATACAGAATATGGCTTGGTAAATATACATATAAAGCACACGTGATAATATATCACTTAATAGCTACTTCAGATTTTGAGGTGAAATATATCTTTTTTGTATTTGGTTTTTGCTAAAAGAAGATTAAAAAAACTACTTTTGTTTTCAGCTCTTACATGGACCGGTAGACAGAATCATAGAATCATGCAAGTTACATGGACTAGTAGACAGAATCAGCCCCAGATACTTTTTGGACACATTTGCCCCTATTGCTGGTGGGATTACCAAAATATCCTCCTTACTAGGAAGAAACTGCTTTGCACAATCCACATGTAGATGGACAGATTTGACCCTGTTACTGGTGAGTTTACCAATATTTTTTGGAGAGATTTTCCCTGTTGCTGTTAAGTCCTTAGTGCAATCTACAGCTGCATTTGGCATGGGTTGGATACATTTTCAAAGATAATTCTGTTAGATTGTTCAGGTTATATCATTAGTGAGATTGCTTCTCCTCCATATCAAACGGTAGCAAGCTTATTCTACTTCTCTCAACTCAAATTCAAATTCAATTCTTATTCTATGTATGATTGTGAGTTATTAGTCTATTCTTTTTTCATGTTTTAAAATATGTGAATACATAATAAATATACAAGTGCAAGATAAGAAAGGCCATAGCAATAAATAATCAGTGTATGTACCTCAATGTTTTGCTTGTACGCTTAATAATTTGGTACTTATGTAACCAGAAAGTCATGTATTCAACAATCATTATCAATACTTTCAGGATAAAAGTAATAATGAACATCTTTTAAATGTTTTGTGCTAATGTGTGTAGCTCATCACTAAAATATATAGAACACTTGATCTTATTAGTTATTACCTTTTCACAACTAATTTTGTATCTCAGACCAATTATGATGATATATTTTGCATTTATTTTATCATATGATACATCTTTTTTTTGGCATCATTGTGATTAAATTCCTAATTCTATGTAGCAGCTGTGGTTTTTAGGTGAGATCCCTGCTGGAGCAATGTATGTAAAATGAGTATCTGACAGGTCATCTTCCCAGATATCTGAAGGGTCTTAATCCATTTCTAATTAACTCCATGTATATGATTTACTTGCAAACTCAATCTTTACTACAACTATTTTGTTTCCGGTTTGCAGAAAATTAAAGTTTCACTTCTGCAGCACCAAGTGAAGTTGCTAGTTGTTGATAGTATGGCTGCTCTTGTATCCGGGTGAGTTAACTCGGTTTAGTAATCTATGTTTTAAGCTCTCTGATCTCAATTTCAAAACTCTGATTCTCATCTGTTATGAGGTTTTTTTTGTCATGTGGAACATGTCTTGTATGTATATTGTATGAAAAATACATTATACATGTGAATATGCAATATTTATTTAATAAAATGCTGGTTTTGTGTTATATATATATATATATATATATATATATATATATATATATATATATATATATAACAAGGACCTCCAATGCAACATCCATTCGGTTGGCATATATCATTTATCAAGTGAGAGCTTTCTTTCTTTTTGCCTTGTGTACCCTTTTGGACTATGAAAAAATCTCTAATAGTATCTTAACACAATGATAAAAAAATCTCTAGCACATATTAGGACAGATACCCACCCACTACTAGTTGTGCACAAACCGGTTTTTTTCTGAACCGAACCGGTTCAGAAAACTAGTTCGGTTCTGGTCAACCAAGTCAAAACCGGTTTCACCCGGAAACCGGTTCGGTTCCAAAAAAATCGGTTCAGAAAAAAATCCGAACTTATATAAACCGGTTAATCCAACAATAAACATTTTATGCAATACGCAAGCATTTCTTGATCAAGGATTTATAACATAGTGGTCATTTTGGGTAAACTAATTTGGGTTTCCTGTAAACAATTAGTTAATGGGAATATTTTTCTTGTATTTTAACGTAATGCATGTCTTATGCAGGAGCATGAAGTAAAAGCGAAACATCAACAACTGATTAGTGGGGTAAGCAAACTTGTTTGTTTTCTTTACTCTTTTCTTTTGTTAACACAACAATGTATAACCAATAAGTGCTTCACAGTTCGACCATTAACTGGTTATCATTACTAATACTCAGGTATCTATATTGTCATATTGGGTGTCAACATATATATGGGACATCATAAGCTTCTTAGTCCCTTCCTTATTTGCGATGATTCTCTTTTACATCTTTGGTAAGTCTCCAAACTCACATTTTACATGCATTTTCCAAGTTATATATATTGTAAGTTTTTACATCAGTAGTATCTGTATGTAGAAGCCTTTTTTTTGTAGGCTTAGAACAGTTTATTGGAAGTATTTTACATCTTTGATGAACTATGTTTAACATTTTTCTATCTTTGTAGGCTTAGAACAGTTTATTGGAAGTGGTGTTATATTCCCTACAGTTCTCATTCAGCTGGAATATGGTTTTGCAACTGCATCTTCAACATATTGCCTAACCTTTTTCTCAAGGTTGGAATGCATAGTAACTTACCAATATAGATCTGCATTTTCATTAGTGAATTTGGGTTTTATGATATTTTAAACATATTAGACCAGAATTTCTTCAGATTATCTCCAGGATTTTGCTTTGCTGATGGACTAGCTTCACTAGCTTTGTTACGTCAAGGAATGAAAATCGGGTCGAGTGAGGGATATTTTGGGTGGAATTTCACTGGTGGATCTATTTGTTATCTGGCTGTTGAGGTGTATTTCTGATTTGAATTGAATCTATGAATGTTGAATGTTTGATAAATGAAAATTGGGATAGATTGAAATCAACTTAGACATATTTTCTTTCTTTTTGACAGGGTGTCATTTCTTCCACAGAAAGTTTGTTTCTAACAAAACTGAAAAGAGTTTGAAGCATTACTTTGATTTTTAGGATTACTTGGAAACTCATTGTCGTCTAACAGTTTCGACAACATTGATCTAACGAATTTGAAGCATACCTACAGTGGTGGAGGGAAAACTAATAAATAAAGTTGAAGTTTGTTTCTAACTCAAGATTTTTTTGTTTTAGGTGACAATGGATCACAGGCCTCCACATCTCACACTTGGGATACCAGCTGCCTTCTAAAGGGTTGTACCTTTAACTTCTTACATTAACAAAAATCCAATCAAGATTTTGCTTGTTTAGTTGATTCTTTTTCTTAGGCATTCTTGACTCGTCTTGGATTAAAGCATTGTTATCTTATTAGCAAGTAATTACTTTCCAGCCACGCCCGGTGGTCAGCCGCCTGTGACACCAAGTTCAACATTTTTACGTGGTACACCAGGTGGCAAACCAATGACATGAAGGATCAGGTTATATAGTTAGGGATGTAGTATTAGGTTATATAGTTAGGGAAAACCCCTTAATAACAATGTACTATAAGCTTAATATCAATGTTTTTCAATTTTTGATAACTTGTTTGACATGATATTATTGGATCAAATTGATTATTTTGGTATATATTTGTTTCCATATTTTTGTATTATGCGTAAATGAATATCGTAAATGCATATCGTAAATGGCTGTTGAAGTTTATGACACACAAATGTGTGTCATCTTCATTTATGACAGGGGCTTTAATGATACGCAATGTGTGTCATAAACGTGTGTCGTAAGGTTATGACATGCAAATGTGTGTCGTCTTCCTTTATGACAAGGGCTTCCTTGATACGCATTGCACGTCGTAAATGCGCGTCATAAATGCATGTCATAAATGTGCGTCATAAATGCGCGTCGTCTATAGACGACGCGCAAAAGCATGTTGTCTCTCGTTATGACAGGGCCTTTCTTGACACGCATTTGCGCGTCGTCTGAGCGTTTTACGACACGCATTGTGCGTCGTAAAATGCTGTTTTTCTAGTAGTGATCGTGTTGACATATTCTTGTTTCTGTGCCCATTCCAGTTAAAATTGACTATGCATGTGAGTTCTACGAGTTCTCGGTTGTTTGCATAACAACCTGGAAGCAATGGTAGGCCCTTGTGTTGCCAAGTGGCAAGAAGTTAAGATTGCACAAGTTCAGTCCATATGAGTTTGGATTTGTCACTAACCTTGTCTTGTGATTATGTTTTTGACAAATTCACATGGATAGGAGCACATACACCATAAAATCTAAGTGTCATAAGGTTTCTCTCCGATTCATGAAAATGATGGTGAGGAAACGCTTTCACTAAATAGGTTTTAAGTAGATATCAATTGTGATATTTGCATTCTCAAAGTCGTTAGTGGAGCGTGTGTGGTTAACCGACACACTAACATGGGCTTGTGAGAAATGGCAAAGGTCTAAACAATTGAGACTATGATTACGACATCCCTTTTCATAGTTCTAAAAATTGTTTAGACACACATGTGAGCTATCTAAGGAAAGGTTTATGATTTTGATAAAGTCTTATCAAAGCATCTCGTATCAGAAATATGAACTTTGGTAAGAAAGTCAATAAAGTATTGATTTCTTGAAGTCCAGCTGATTTCTAGATACATGTCAAAGCTAGTAGGAGCATAAGTGTTACGCTAATAATTATCATGTTAGTGGGAGACGGATTATTATGTTAAGTGTTGCAAGTTAGCAATGTTAATTATAGAAAACAAAAGTTTCAATTTGCAAAATGTACTTTGCAGGGTTTGAAAAGTTGTTTTTCTATAATTAAGGGAGAGGAAATTATACTTCACTTCAAATCTAAAAGCTTAGATTGTGAGACTTTAATCAAATTTGGTCATGATTACATTATTTGCGTTCTAAAATTTGATTATGATTACGACATCCCTTTTCATAATTCGAATTATGAGAACATGGCAAATTAAAAGAAATATTATAGCAAAAGACTGGTCAAGTATCATGTCTTTATGTGAGACATCATGAATCGTGTCTTGTATGTTTCGAATATAGGATCGATTCATGTGCTATAATACTTATCCATTCTAGATTTTCCAAATGCCTAGGGAATTAAGAGGGAAAAAAGGACTAGAACTGGATATGACTAAAATGATTAAGCAATTGTCGAGGACAATGTAAGGTTTACCAAAGATTGGTTGCTCATGGACAGTTGGAAGTATAGTGTTAATTTTGGAAGGACCATATTGACATATTCTGAAAGGAGGCAACTCTTGTTCATAAGTGATAGTCAAAATGGGAATGTGGAAATGTTTCCATAGGCGGAAGTTATTCATTAAATATGCGTAAGATTAGAAAACTTAATGCAAGAAGGATGTTCAAAGGAATGTACTTTGAATTTGAGACTTAGTTTTACTTGGAATTGCTCTCCATTGGAATACTTTGTAAATGTCTGTTGCCAAGTCTTTGTGACTTTTATGCATATTCATTACAAGAGGATCAATGCATATAAGTTTAGAATCTAACAGATTTCAGTAAATGGCAAAGAATCTTGTATTCTTACATTTGCGGTAAGGATTTGGGTTTGTGAAATGAGCATCATTGGAATCATGTTCAATTGGTCTATTTCACAAAGTAAGGATCATAGACAAACATAGTGTGCATACTTGGAGTATAGCATAACTATTGTTTGGACAAACATAGTGCGCATGCTTTGAGCATGGCATGACTATTGTTTAAGTTCAAGTATTAAGTTGATTATTTGAAACATTATGCAATGAATAATGTGTAATCAAATACGGTGATTAAATAAAAGGTGTTTTATTTATATTCATAAGTTCTGAGACAATATTGGATTCGATTATTCTTGTGTTTCACTTTGCATGTTTTGACTTCCCAAATAACTAGGTTATTCAAACTCTCCACAGTTAATCATACTTTGGAAGTAGGAATGAATCAAGACAGTTATGAATTGGGCTTGTAGATGTCTAAAGTGTTTAGACATAGAAAAAGTTGTTGCAACATTCATGAGTGCTCCTGGAATGAGATTCGAGTATTGGATTAAACTCACGCTCATTTGAATCACTTCATGGATTTTATCACGAGTGATCATGAGACGATAATATCTTATATTCTTCAAACGGAGACGTATGAGTTGTAGTTGCGCGTCGGTTGCACATTGACATATGTAAACGCAACCAGTAAATTGGTTGTTATAAAACATATCGTTGTGTGTAATTTGATGAGTAAGTACAAGCGAACATTTGAGTCGAAGTTTATCCATTCCTTTTACCCTTGGAAGGATAAAAAGCGATATCTATGGGCCCCTCGATGATTTAGTGATGACAAACGTAAGTGCTCGGCCGGGCCTGGACTGATATGAATTTGTTCAATTAGTCGGTCGTCATAAATCGGAAATCGGGAAACAACAAATGGACAGAGAGAATGATTATAACCCATGTCTCAATCCATATGATATCTAGAATGGAGGAATATATGATCCCTTATCTAATGGACAAGTCATTGACTAGGTCAGAGTTCGACAGCGACTTTTAAGAGCTACGATTGCTAGTCGGGTTTTGGAGTCATACTTGCAATAATAGTTTTAGACTTATCCAAGTGGGAGACTGTTGGATTAGATGTCTAAGCTCATAACTATTATTGGCATGTAATTGACCCGAGAGTAGCATGGTCCATTTGGGTTGCATATCATCTGGACAATTGGTTAGGATAGACTCTTGACAGAAGGTTATATATGATTTATTAAACCATATAAGATACTAGTTAGAGTAACATAAACCATTAGTTCTTTTGGGCCATTAGTGGGACTTGGGCCATTGCTTGTTGGTCCTAGTGTAGGAAGGGTAACATGGTCTTTTACCCTTTGTGATAGGGATTATGATTTGGACTTTCATTTATTACCTTAAATAATGATAGGGTTGGTTTGACTGTGTTTAGTGTGAGGAGTCATGGTAGCAGCAGCTAGAGAGTGTGATTTGTGCATCTTCATATTGAAGAGAGTTTCCTCATGGTATTTGTGGGTCGAAGGCACCAATGTCGACCCATTGGGTTATGTTATAGAATGGTAGTGATCTTCATGACACTTTTTGATATGCATGTATGTGCTTGCTGTCTTCGTGACTCTTGCTAGTATGAATGTATGTTTAGCTGTAGGGGTGAAATAGACTCGTACCGGTTGAAGGATACCAAAGGAGTCGGAAGGGACTCAGCAAGTCGGAAGGGACTCAGGGCAAAATATACTTGTTGTATGCTATGTCTGATATGTATGTATGATGTATGGTATGTGTTATTTGGGTAACTCACTAACCTTTGTGCTTACGATTTAAGTTTATGTTTCAGGTACTTCTGGTTCAAAAGGGAATGGCTCGGCCTGATTGCAGCGCATCCACCCATGTTTTCGTAGTTTTTATGATTTTGGGATTTGTACTCTGATAATTATTTTTACAATGGCATACTTTGATGGTTGTTTGAAATATTTGATGAATTTTGGTTAATTTAAAAATGAAATTTTTACTTATGATTTTTGAGATGTTACATAGAAGGGTGGTGGAACCCTAGCTTATATATTCTTATTATCGAAGAAGTCTTAATATTGGGTTGTAGTAAACTTGGTAGTTGTAATTTCATATATTGTAGGTTAATTTCATGGTTAAATTCTTGACATTAAGAAGATGACCAAAAACTCTAGTTTGGGTGAAATGTTATAAATGTGAAATTAGGCTTTATCTTAATGAATTAAGTCATATAGATGACTTATTCGTGGAGTATAATAAGTTTTGGAGTAAATTACTGAAATCGTCCCTGTGGTTTGGTCAAAATTGCACGTTTGGTCCCTAACTTTTTTTTTGCACTCGGATCGTCCCTGTGGTTTGATTTTGTTGCGTTTTTCGTCCCTATGGTTTGGTAAAAATTGCATGTTTGGTCCCTAACTTTATGTATGTAAGGGACGAAAAATGCAACAAAATCAAACCACATGGACGAAAAACGCAACAAAATCAAACCACAGGGACGATCCGAGTGCAAAAAAAAAGTTAGGGACCAAACGTGCAATTTTGACCAAACCATAGGGACGATTTCAGTAATTTACTCTAAGTTTTGATATGAAAATTTAAGTCATGAGATTAAGTCATGTATAAATGACTTATACTTCATCTATGACATTTAAATTGATGAGATGGTGAATAAGGTGAAATTAAGTTGATGTCTTAATGAATTAAGATATGTAGACTACTAATTCATGGAGTATAATTAGTTATATATAGATGATTATGATGATATTGATGAAAGTAGTAAGTGAAGTTGATAGATAAATGATTTGTACCTTAAGCTGTAATGCTTAAGTTGGTGTGTTATTTTGACATTATATGAAACGAGAGTAAAGGCAGAGCATCAAGAATCAGAAATCCATGCCCTAAAAAGGTTTCAAGGTGAGTAACCGTACTTCCCTCCTAGAGAATTGATATCCAGATATGTGGGTACTATTGTGTGATGTGTATAATGAATGTGTTGATCATTACTAATCAATGTTGCATTAGACCTAAAACAAACTTTTTTACTAGAAAATGCAAACTTTCTAAAAAAGTTGCAAATATTATTCATATGCAACCGTTTTTTATGCAAAAACAACTTTTTATGCTCACGTGCAACTTTTCTTACACTTAAATGCAACTTTTTTACACTTAAATGCAACTTTTTCTACAATCAAATGCAACATTTATTATGTTTTTTGTTAAAGATATGTCACCTTACTCTATAGTATATGCAACATTTATTACATCTTTAACCGAAAAAAATGCAACTTTGTTTACACTCAAATGCAACATCTCTTTTGACATTTTTAATGCTAATGCAACATTCTTTCTAGTGATGCAGATGCTACATGTTTTATTACATTTGTAGCATCATATTGTTTAACGACTACATTGTTATGAATGTGCATTACTAATACTATTACTCAATAACAATAATAACATAAATATCACATATGAGTTTATGCTCTACTTTGACATATGTCCAAATTCAAAATAACAACTATAAATCAAAGTCAACATAAAATTGTCAATTATAATCACAATAGGTATTGAAAACCTCCTACACATGTACAAGACATAGAAGTTAATTCATGTTAGAAACTCTTGACCTTCTGATTGTAGTTGTTCCATAAATATTTGCATCACATCTTCAAAGTTTTCTCATTCCTTATTAATATCTAATTGCATACCTTCTAACTAGACTTTTTTTCTATCGTGGTCCTCTTGAGTCTCTTTTTGCATTTCAAGAAACCGGTTTTTACAACTTCATTCACTTTGAATGATTTTGTAAGTCCGCCAATAATCATCTATGACATATCTTCACCACCTAATTCTTTTATCAAATTAATAGTAATACATCTACCATGAACTCGACGATATACGATATGCTCTTTGCTCATCACAACCATAAAAGGATCTATCAACACACTTCTATCTTTTAAAGGTTTGTAGTTCTTCATTTGTTCCTTCGATATTTTTCAAAAACTAATAAGATAATATTGTTAAAAATATAATATCAAATGCCTATAAAACTGTAATTTAATGTTTAAAAAACCAATGTCAAAAAATGTAATGTGGGATGGAAAAGTTGATGTTTATGTATAAAAACAACTAATTAATGTCAAAATTTTGTTATCAAAAAGTTGTTTTTAACGTCAAAAAACCTTGTTGGTGATTTTAGTGTCACCTAATGAAACCCTAATCTCGTGGGAAATTCAGATTCTTGAGGGTGATTATGATAAAACTAACGAAACTCGTTAGTTTTGGAAACCCTAAATCCTCATTAAAATCCGGATTACCCTGACTTGCTTCAAAAGCAACTCATGACGGCCCAACCCTAATGATACCATAATCTCGTTTATTATACAAACGACTCTTCCTTTTGAGAAGGAACACACAGAAATTAGCTCTCGTTTTTCTTCACTCACAGAATCTTTCTAGCAATTTGGATTACGATTTCTATGCCTAGAATCGTAAGTGTCCTCTTGGATTATCTTAGACTGAATTTCTTGTAACCCAGATATATGGTAGAAATATAAGTTCGGAAAATGTTCAAACGATCCAAGTTGGTATCAAGATCTCCATTAGAAACCCTATATTTCAACAAACCTGCATTTCAATGCTGAAACAACAATTTTTCAATATCTAAAAAAAATTATATAACATCTAAAAAAACTGCCATCAAAATGATAAAAAAAAATGATATTTCAATGTTGAAAAAATAACTTTTCAATATCTAAAAAACAGCTAATTGATGCCCAGAAATCAGCTACAAAAAGCGATTAAAAAAAGACTGTATTTCAATATCTAAAAAACCACGATTTTATGGTTAAAATTTGTTTTTACAAAAATAGTTGTACAAGATAAAAAAAACCGTATTTTAACGTCTAGAAAAGTAGTTTAATGTCTAAAAGAAAAAAGTTGTTGTGACAATGAAATACAAACTTACAATTTCCCTACCGTGTCATCATATGTATCACCATATGTGCGACCTTTTGTCGTTTTACATGTACAATTCAAACATTCTAATTAAAGTGGGTAATGCTTATTTGGGTCTTCATTTTTCTATATTCATGAAACCATACACATCAACAAAAAATTATCAAAATATGGAACAATAAGACAAAAATAAACAAAAATATTACCATCTTGTCACAAATCCTATCAAAATTGCTTGGACCGGTCTTGTTCGTATTTTTTGAGACATACCTATTTTCTTGGCCCATAAACAACGTTTCTATACACATTAATATATACAACTCAACCGACCAAATACACCAAAAGACAACTTTATATATAAACAAATACTAGTAATAACGAAATTGTCTAGAAATTACCACGACATCTTTATTATTCTGTAACCTAAACAGTTGTAAGAAATTCACTTATGGAAATAATAAAAAAATTGCTAATCTGATTACCTTTTTGGATACTTCAACACCTGTAGCAACTTCTAGGTAATATCTCTTTCTATCATCACCCATATCAGGAATATAGTCTGCATTTGTACCAATGGTATACGTTAACAGATTCAGCTTAATTCTATTTAACAGAACAAAACAGATTAAACAAAAAGATTGGAAATGTAGCAACCTCTGAATAATTACCTAATCTACAACCACCTATAAACAAAGAGCAAGAATCCTAAGCACCGGAATACTAGACACATTCAGGTTATAACCAACAGGAGAGTAACATAAAATAGTGGGCTAAAATACAGGTTAAAATCTATGATGGTTACTTATGGTGCTAAACATTTACAAAATGATCAATATGAATGTGAATGAAGAAGTGAAGTTTCAGTTACATGCCTTGGTGATTGCCCTAAATTTGCAGAATCGGGATCAAGATGAATGGTGCTCTACACGATGAATGGCGACTCTGGGAAGGAGATGATCGGTGACTCTAGGAAAGAAATGAACGACGGCCTACGAGGTGAAGAGCGACCTGTAGTCGGCTACCTTCAATGGCGATGACCGGAGATCTAGGGCTGAGATAACCGTTGTGGATTTGCAATTAGCAAATTATGGAATAGTTGAAACTTGATAGAAAATATAATTATATTGAGAGGGAAATTGAATTTAATAAGGTAATTAAAAATGAAAATTTTAAAGTAAATGAGGGGAAAACAAATTAGAAAATGGTTATTTTCATAAAAGATTTTATATTTTGATATTTTTTAAACCTAATTCTTTTATTTACGGAAAATACTCGATTTTTATCAATTACTTTTTATTTCCGACCCAAATAAGTCATCAATAGATAAATCGAGTTTTTTTTTCTTTATAAAAGACCCTACATTTTTTTCCGGTTTAAACTTAAAACGTTTTTATTTTCCAAATAAACCCAACTTTAACGTACTCATTACTTTAATGATGTCGGTTACTAATAGGTAAACCTATACCTCCTAACTCATGTGAGCCCTAAGCATCAATTACCTAAAAAATAATTGAATCTAAAACGCTAGGTCCCAGTTTATGTTTTTTTCTTCTTGTACATCATATTGGAACCACTTTTAAGCTTGGAACATAAACTTAGTAAGGATCGATAGAAATGAGTTTTTCTATTACAAGGATGAAGTTCTCTATTTACCATATGTCCCAAGGCTAAATGTGTAAATATACCGGTTTTGGTTTTTGAAAATCAGTTTAAAAAAAGTCGATTTTGTCTAGACCAGATTCCGCGATAACCGGTTCGGTTTGCTTAGGTGAAATTATTTAAAAAAAAAAAATTCGGATAAAACTGGTTCGTTTGGTTATAGTAGAAAAATCAGTAAAAAATAGTTTCAAATATTTATTAAAACCTATTCCTAACCGTTTCTCAAAAAACAAGTTCAATTTTATCGGTCTGAAATGTGTACCTTTACCTATGGTGTTTTTTTCACAATATTGTGTCTGTATAAACGTTGCCCCCAAGATTTTTTTTCATAAGGTCTAATTGTATGTTTATTTTAACAGTGACATTTTTGCAAGTAATTTAAGAATGTTTGCTTTTTTGTAAAATTAAGCGCATCAATCTACTTGACAAACATTCCTTTTGATCGAGCAAGCATGTATTTGGGTGGATTTTATGAGCAACATCTTCTAAAGACCTGCAAATCTTTAGTTATTTTTATTTTGAGTTAATTGAGTTTAACCTCTAACGGAAAAATGTGCAGGGGAGCTTCTTAATGGCAAATCTACTCTAATTATATGTTATATTTTTCATTGCATGGTGTATGAGGTACATCTTTTGATGATAAATTTGTGAAAAGATTCGGTAATTTTGATAATGTTTTGGGATGTACTCTTTGACATTTACACTGTAATAGGAAGAAATGCAAGTAGAATGCAATAACACAAAAATGAAAGTTGCTATTTCTAACAATTAACCCTTATCAAAAGGGTGTAGAAAATTTTACTTGATTCTCTATTAGAATCACAAAAAAAGGCTGCATACCTTGCTTAAAAAACTGAAAAATCAAAAGGCTCATTACATTTAGGCCAAAAACAAAAGCCAAAAGGTAAATTTAAATTGAAAAGACATACATATCACCATGAACTTTTGATTATGTTCCCTTGCTATAAAAATTTGTATTTTTTGATGACATTGGCCTGTATAATAATAATAAAATTATAGTATAAGTTATCCATAACTAACATGATACTTTCACAATACTGCAAGTTAATTAACTACATTAACTATTGATAATGTGTCCAAGAATCTTAAGAATGTTAACAACTAAACAAATGGAAGTATGTAAAAAATCATAAAACATGACAGATTAGAGTTTCGAAAATAGACTTGAAAAAATAAAAAAATAAAATGTTCCTCTGACCAATTATCTTGTTTGAATTTACAAGTATCATTTTGATATCCATCCGTTTGACTCAATCCCAATAATTCGGCCTTTCAATTTAGCATACCATATAAGTTAAAAAAAACAAAGTACTGTAACCCCGTTCTATCATTTTGATATCCATCTGTTGTGTTTTTCTGTCCTTCATATGTTCCTGCTTTGGGTATCATCTTCAACATTATAACATCCTACAATTTAAACATGTATGTTTATTTTTATTTTTTGTCATAATAAGGAAGAATGAAGAATATGTGATATTGTGTTGTTGTTTATAAATCAAAATGAAGACACATAGAAAGGAGACACTCACTGGGTTATAAGAGCAGCTGCGTCTTCATTTCAGAAAACCCTAACTTCTTCGTCGATCTTGATGATTTTCCATAGTGAAATCATACACTTTTCTACCTCCAAAATGTCGCGACTTTGGACCTTTGTTGACAAATAGGGTTTCGTGTACGATGTTCTCCGATTAAGGTGAAGGGGATGATAAATAGCAAGAGTGACATCTCATTTCTGGAACCGACAAAGAATTTTGAAATTTCGTGATGATCAATTGGAGATGAACTCGATTAGTAAAAGGGACGGTGATGAGGCATAGATCGATGAAAGAAATGTGGTAACTTTGTTGGAGGTGGATGAGTTAGGGCATAGGGTTTCGTACAACAAGGGGGTGTTTGTTTACCTCTTAATTGTAAAATTTAGAGGCAATGTCTTAAAAATTCAGATTCAAATTGTTTGCCTTTTATTTTTTACCTCTTAAAATTATAAATACCTCTTAATTTTTCAGATATTAAACAACATCTGAATTTTAGAAAAAAAAAAGTCGCATTCCTATTATGCCCTAGACATCGACCTTTCACCAAAACACGCATCCTCTTCTCCTCTGTCTGTGCGTTCTTCTTCCCTTCACCCTCCGATTCGTCGGTGAAGCTGCTCCCCCACTACACCTCGACGCAACCTCCGACTACACATCGACGCAACCTTCACCTGCAGCAGCTCCGCCTCCAGCTCCGGTTGCAGGTCTGCTTCTCAATCTTCCTTTATGAACAATTCCTTTGATTTTAATCTGAGCTCTAACTTCCGATAATCGATTGATTGATTATGAGTTTCTTATTGATTGATATGGGGTGATTTTTGTATTGATTAACTATGCAAGTTTGATCCACTTATCACAAAGAGTCTGATAATCGATTGGTTAACATTACAGATTCTGATAATTGACTATCACAAAGACGCAAACTTGTTTCTCTTTGGCAGGTACCTGAAAACCGATTCTTAGAAATATATGGTTTTCTTATTCTTCTTTTTTTTTTTGCCCTAGAACTCGATTATCAGTCCTCTGTTTTGATTTTCTTTGTATTTCATGCACGATCCTGTACTGGATCGTCATAGGATACATGTATTTGTTTCAAGATTTGTGTCTCAAATTGTTTATATTACGATAGAAGATGATAAAATTTGATAAAACCTGTAATTACTAGTATCAAGGTTCAAGAAAATATGAATATTGTTTGAAATCTTAAGATAGAAGATGATAAACAACCAATTGTTTGGTGAATCTGAAATAGACCACAAAGATACATATGTTTGGTGAATGAAACTATATACTTGAACTGTGAACTTTAAAAAATCAAGTTTGAAAAATATGTTGTTCTTTAAAGGATTTTTTCAAACTTTGAGCTAGGGATATTATTCATATCATATGGAGTTTGATACATAAGTGATGGTGCACCATTATCTAGCAATTATGCATGAACTTTGGTCAAGATGATGGTGGATGAAGGCTGTGATTTTTTTTTGTCAAAATCGTTCCTTTTGTATCTATCATTTGAGCAATTGGAACTTTAGTCATTGATGTTTGACCTTGAGCATTTGGAACTTTGGATGAAACTAAGGTTGAATGTTCCTTTTATGACTCTTCTGAAAATATATATAATATTATATTTGTATGAAACTAATGTTGAATGTTCCATGTTTATGCAATGGGACACTCTTGGACAAGAAAGGTTCAAGACAATCACCAGTATCTAACCACATATCATTGATTTGGAACACAAAGAATGAATAGGGTTGTATACATGTAATGTGATCCATATAAGCACATAGTTCAAGTTGTTTTCATAGCTATTGTAAGATTGTTTTTGTAAGGGTTAAATACATGAACTAGCTATGTACTTTTATTGATTTATTTATTATAACATCATACTTTCACCTCTTTATATTAGACCATTGTTTGATTTGATTTTTGTCAAATATTTATGTTTGATTTGATTTTTATTTAGTTTGGATTTTGTATTCTGTTTATACTTTTTTTTTTATAATTATGTAAGAAGTTGGTTTGGTTATTTTATAAACATAAACTTTGAATTCAACAAAAGATTACACTTAAGGGTAAAATGGTCATTTTATAATTCAGCACAACAATTCAAAGGTTCCAACTAAACAGCATGTTAAAAATTCAGATCTTAAAGTTTCAGAACCTCTTATAAATTCATACCTCTTAAAAATTTAGATCTTAAAAATTTAGATCCTGCCAAACAGCCCCTAACAGTTGCGCAAATTGTAACCTACAATGGTCAAGTTGATGTATCCTAAATTGTTATATAAAAAGAAATCATTAGTAAATGTATAAAAATCACTATTATTTCCATTTGTATTAGACAAAATTGCAAAAATGGTCCCTGTGGTATGCAAATTTTTGGGGTTTTAGTCCAAACCCCAAGTTTTTTGGATTCATGGTCCTTTTGGAGTGGTTTGTATGTGGAATTGCTCCCCGGACTTAACTTCCGTTAACTTGTTGTTGTTAACCGCCTCATGTGCCTCTCACATGAGGGTATATTTGTCTTTTCACTTCTAAGGGACCATTTTTGCAACTGAAAAAAATATATCCCTCTTTTAAAAAAAAACAATTAATACCTATTTATTTTTTTTAATAATTAAAAAATAAAAGATCTCTTTCTCTCTCTCTCTCTCTCTCTCCATATATATATATATATATATATATATATATATATATATATATATATATATATATATATCTTATTTGAGTGTGTTTATTGTGTTGACACAAATACACAATTCCACGACAATCCTCCTTCTCCAATTCCACCACAATGTCTTGAACTTGAAACCCACCTTCAATCTCTACTCACCGGAGCATTCTTTGGAGCCGGAGGAGACAACACCAACTCCATCACAAATCTCCTGTAACCTTTACAAAACCCATCTTCCGGCATCAACATCATGCAAGAAACTATGGCTAACCGATAAAGAAAAAGCAGAGATGAAATCAAAAGCTATCTTACCAGAACTAGAAATCAGAAGCCTAAACTGATTATTAACCACATATATAAACCAGAAAGCAGAAGTTTAAATTGATTATTACGAGAGGTGGAGATGAATCATCTCGACAGCAGTCGGATGATGATATGCGAAGGCTTATTCATCTTCTGTCGACGGGATGAAGGGGTGGGAGGTTGTCTTCGGTGCCGTCGGAAACCATTCATATGTTTCCTCTCTAACTGGATCGATCCGTGATGGGTGATATTTGATTAGGAACTAAAGAATCAATGGAGGAATGTAAAAGGAACAACAACACCTCACGGTATAGCTACTCCTCCTCAACCACCACCTCCGCTGCTGATTTCTTCATTCTCTTCATTTTCAGAACATCTTTCGACTTTAACTATATAAGGAGTACATTTTTCCTCTTGTTTTCTAATCAATTCATGAAACTTTTTACTCAAATCTAATTTAGGGTTGCTAACGGAAGGGATTGTAGTGGATATGTGGGAGCAAAAGGCATCTTCTGATTCTAATAGAGAGGGGTTCGATGCTTGGAAATGAATTCTATATTCATATGTATATATAGGAGTTGAATTGATACCTCATGTTGTGTTTTATTTTCAATTCTTATCAGATCAAAGGAAAAGAAAATGAAAGTATAATGATGTTTGGTGGTAGCTTCAATGGTGGTCAAGGAGAGAGAGAGAGAGAGAGAGAGAGAGAGAGAGCACTTTTATTTTTTAATTATTAAAAAAAATGTATTAATTTTTTTTAAAAAAAGAGGGATATATTTTTTTCAGGTGCAAAATTGGTCCCTTAGAAGTGAAAAGACAAATATACCCTCATGTGAGACAACATGAGGGGGTTAGCAGCAACAAGTTAATGGAAGTTAAGTCCGGGGACCAATTTCGCATACAAACAACTCCAAAAGGACCATGAATCCAAAAAACTCGGGGTTTGGACTAAAACCCCAAAATTTTGCATACCACAGGGACCATTTTTACCATTTTGTCTTTGTATTATTATAAAAACCAACAATTGATTATATGATAATTAATATTAGCATAAATAGTTATATATTATAAAAAATTACTATACTTAAAAAATACAAAGCTAAATATACAATATTATCCTCTCTAATAAATGAATGTTTTTTTTTGCCATTTGTCAAATTCTCAAGAGTTTTGTCACATGTAATTTTGTGGGAGTTTTAGAACTATTATTTTCCACTTGTCATTTTTTGGGAATTTCCACTTTTTTAAAAATAAAATTCCATAAAATTCTAATGAGTTATATAAAGAAAGATAATCATTCTATTAATTTGTTAATAAAGTCTCATAAATGTTCTAAAGAATATTTGATTTATTTTATAAATGTTCCAAAAGATTACATTATGTTATGTAAAAATATTATTTTATAAAATATTTAATGTTTAATTATTGATACTAAATTTTTATTTTTAATAAACTCGTGTAGTACACGGGTCTCACACCTAGTTTACTATGAATTACAAAGATCAAACCAACAATTATGCACACCACTCGTTTTTATCTCATTTTTGCATTTTTTTTCTTTAAGATATAACACATAACATAAATTAAGTAAGTTTCGTGTCTTGGGAAACTAATATAATTAGTCCAAATCGTTAGCGTTTATAAAAAAATTAATAAAAGAAAAAAAAGTATAAGGAATGTTAGCTTATTTCAAGTACGTTACAGTAAACGCTTTCATTGTTAATCAATTATTCTTAATACTAGGTTTAAACCCGTGGAAATCCACGGTTGATAAATTGAAAAAAATGAAGAATAGTGATATTGTAATTAACATGAATAAATCAAATACAATAAAGTATTGTAAATTAATTAATTAATATGATGGATGAAGTATGATACACGAAAAGTAAATAAAAGATGGTAGAAGAACACTGTTTATAAATTCCCAAAAACTTCGTTATAAACGACATTGGAAGTTTTATTTGTGACATGGTGACACAATGTAGTCTCCCTTACCAGCTACGTATTGAAACATGAACGTAAACATGATTGTAAAAGATATTTTCTTCCAAATTTATTGATATTCGATTGCCTGATTTATTGGGATTGATATGCTAATTAGATATAGATAGAGTTTAGAAGATATTTTTCTTCCAAATTTATTGCAGATTTATATGGTATAATTAAAAATTCAAAATTCAAATTTCCTAATTTCCTAATTTCCTGCTATACATTTTTACTGAATTACATTAATTTTTTGCAATTTTTTAGAATTTACAGTATTTTTCAAATAGAAGGGCAATCTGGGAAATTCACCTACAATAGAGCATCACATGTAATGTATTAACCTTTGGCATAGCCTGTAACAAATAGTTATACTAAGATTATAGAAATTTTGCATTATTAACAGGTAGTTGAATTAAAATTATAAAGATATCCATTAAAAAATTAAATTTTCATATTGTTTTACCTTTCCAAGCTCGTAAAAATTGACAAGGGAGACCAAGACAAAAGCTTATTGATGTGGAAAACATTTATGTATTTCCTTCTCAATCAGATTTTTGATGAACTTGCCAAAAGTGACATCATTTGAAACACCAAATTCAAACGTGTACCTTCAAGTTCAATCATAGGAAAGTAAGTGAATCAAAATCAAAACTTTAATCTTATAGCATGTTTAAGATAAAAATCAAGTATTATTGATAATACACAACAATGTCAAAACTTCTCAATCAATTAAACGACATTTAAGTATTCTCATCTCCATGAACCAAGCTAAAACCAGTTAAATAAACAATAATATTAAAAGACAAAATCGAAATGGGTTATATCAGTACCTGAATGTTTTGATTACCTGTAACACAAGCATTTTGGCATTTTGATAATGTAACAAAAACTTAACATATATTAACATCCACAAATATACAACAATAACCAAAAGAGAAAGTTAAATACTAAGAAATAACAACTGAACCCCCAACAGATGGTCAAACTTTCTTAATCTAAAAAAAAGTCGGATTACAACAATGTGATGGAACAAAAGAAAGATAATTTATTACCAAGGGTCTGTAGATTTGCATTGCATTTTTAAACTTTCAAGATTCAAGTTGTAATTTCATAGATTTTTAAAATGTAAACTGTACAGAAAGACCCTCATAATCATGATCATGCAACTTTATTTCTAGACATTTCATCGAACACCTTTAGGTCACTCCTTAAATCCACACTTTAACAATGAATTGCTGCAAAAGAATCCAAATTAGAATCATCGACATCAAACCTTTTATCTAATAGATTAATCCATTATTACATATTGATCAATTTTGGTTACTGTGGGTTGCAAAATAAGCTCGTGTTGCCACCTTTTTCATGATCCATTCAAGGAGTTTGATTATTCAAGAAATCAAGCACAAATATAAAAATAGCTTACAAATCCATTATAAAACTGAATGATTGAAAAAGAACTTATCAAAAGGAAATTCCACAAAAGAAGCATCTAAAAGCGAAAGCTATTTCAGACATATCAGTAATTAATGTTCATCTTCAGTAAACACAAACGAAAGATTCCATACATATAATACAGAGTAATAACTAATTTTCAAAACCTCAACTTTGAAAACAACGAAATAAAAGAATGAGCACTACTCATCCATCCCCAAACACACGTATTAAATGTGAAATCAAATAAATCTAGGTCAGAAACGTTACCTATCGTTAGAGCTTAAAAATCAAGATTAGATATTGTAGTCTTTGTCTCGTCCCTTTGAAGCTGCTTGTAAGGGCTATAAAAGTGAAGCATACAGACTCTTATTTTGAAAGATAGAATGACATTAAGCAAAAGGTGTCTTGGGTTAAGAAAAAAGGAAAAAGAATAAGATCACCCGGTGACTGCAAAAATCATTAAAAATCCATGGCCATCGGAGAGCAATCACTATCAACATAAAATAAATGAAAATGAAGAGTATTTGACCAAAACGTACTGACGGATCTGAGAATAAGGACGATAACAACTCATAAGAAACCTCCAGCAACCAGTCCGTCATGCGGTTCTTCCCAAACACTATTCATCTTCAATTACTGCTTCAAATCTATATCATAATCCTAGATATATAAAAAAGGGCGAGATTTAGGGTAGATAATTAGGTATTCCAAAACTAAATCTCGTTAATAAATTTTAAACCAAATCAGAAACAACTACGATCAATAGAGGGTGGATGGAAACCATCAGAATCGATCCTGCCAGTTTGAACTTCCTTTTCGCACATAGGCGGTGGAATTACACAACAAAGATGTTGAGACTTGGTAGCTAAATAAATCGTCAAATGAGGAGAGAGAGAGAGAGAGAGAGAGAGAGAGAGAGAGAGAGTAACATTGAAGAATAAGAAGAAGAACCGATCCTTTAGGGTTGAAATTTGAAAACCAAATCAATTTTATGGGATTAGATCCCTGATTTTTGAAAATTGGAGGCTGATTTATAGCATAGAAGTTGGAAACTCTTAATTGATTCCAACGCCAGAGCGAGAACGAAGGCAGATAGGGATATTAAGAGGTAGAAAGGGTCTTTTTGGAACTTCACATAGAAACTTTGAGCGGGAAAATTCACTGGGAAGGGGCTCAGAAAATGCCACCTGGCAAAAAGGTACTCTTTTATTAGAATAGGGGATTATTAAATAGAAGACTAAACTGCAAAAATGATCATGTGGTCCAAAACTTTCATTTTATTGTGTCTTTGGTCCAGTCTATTCTGATTATTTTCAAAATGACGGATCTGCCCATGTTAATATGATTTTCTCTTTTTTCTTATTTGTTTTTCTAATTTAAAAAAAAACAAGAAAATAAAAATAAAAATAAATCTCTCTCTCTCTCTCTCTCTCTCTCTCTCTAAAACAAGAAAATAAAAATAAACCTCTCTCTCTCTCTCTCTCTCTCTCTCTCTTTCTCTCTCTCTCTCTCTCTTCTTCTTCTTCCCTACTATTTCTCATTCCCTCTTCGTTTGTTCTTCATGGTTCTCAAGAACACTTCATAAAGCCCAAAAAAAATTAAACACAGAAAAAACAAATTAAACCAAAAAAATTGTCACAACTAGCATTTTTAGCTAGGAAATTCTATTTTCATGTAAACATCAACTATCGCAAGACTTGTACTCTAAGTGAAAATCATACTATATGCTAAAATGAAATCATCCATTTGAATCAAAACTCCTAAGTGAAGTTCAACACCTAATACAATACATCTCATATATTCAACTATGGGTTGAAAACCCTAAAAATCCCGGTTCAAATTTATTATGGACTAGGATCCTTTTTTTGGGCCTAATGGACCAGTAAACTTTCAATTTGGCTATTTTGGGCCAAGGAACCCTATTTGGGCTCTAATTGGACCCACACTCATGAAACTAAAGTCTTTTGGGTCATGTGGGCCTAGAATGACTCATCTTATCCCTCATGGGCCATGATGGGCCGTAAATGGTTTCATAAGCCCTAATGGGCCGTAAACTATTTTCTTGGGCTTCATTGGGCTGTAAACCCTTTTCCTTATCACTATTGGGCCGTGAACCCTCATGAGGGCCCAATGGGCCGAAAACCATCATCTTGGGCCTCATATTTTCGAACTAAACCAAGAAAAGGCCCAAACTCTTTCATTCTCTCTTCCTTTCCCTCATTCTCGGCCCAACAACAAAAAAAATGGGAGGGAAGTAGAGTTTGACACCTCAACATTACCTAGTGGATATCCATGTAAGATTTCATGTATCCATACAACCCTCAAATCACTCTCTTCATAAGTCAACATTCCCCTCTCTCTTATCTCTTCTCACTCTCGGCCATAAGAGCCTCCATCACCACCATCACTCTTCATTTTCAAACTCAAGATTCTCTCACCCTTTTTCCTCTCTAGAACAAAGAACTTTCCCCCTCTATCCTCCTAGTTTTCGAGAATTTTAAGGGCACATCAAGAACTCTTCATCAAAGCTCATCACTCTTGGTAAGTTTTTGTTTGACTCTATAGTTTAACTTCAAGTTTACACCAAAAATCTCTTCTTAACCCACATCATTTCATGATCTATGCTCTTAGAACTTCATAGATCTCGAAAACCTTCTCAAGAAGCTTACTGGGGCCGAGATCTTCTCATTTCCTCACCAAAAACCGAAAACTTCAAAGCAAAGTGAGTTCATACCCCCCTATTTTCAATTTTTGCTTTGTTTTGGGGGAGAATACAAGTTGTTTTGTGTAGATCTATGTGTGTATGCATGATTTTGTGTGTTTTCTAGTTATATATGTATTTATGTGTTGTAAACTTCATGAACTTAAAGATCTACTAAAAGATGATGATATTGGTATAACATAACACTTATTTCAACTTATCATACAAGAAAAAGGTTTAAAACACATATAAGTTACTTAAAGCTAAGAAAAACTTCATAAAAGGGGCTAAAAGTGACAAAATGACAAAAGAATGGGTTATTTGTGTAACTCACGGCTAGTAAGGGGCTCAAAAGGATTTTTTTTTGCTAAACATGGCAAATTTCGACATTTAAGACCTTACAAGGACTATGTAGCACCCGATTCCTGGTACGTATTTAATTTCATGAAATGTTGCAATTTACTCTGGGACTCGGCGAGTTGAAGGCCCAACTCGGGACGCTTTTTCTCCCAAAACGTCTTCTGGAAATGGTTTTGGTTGAGTGCAAGGAACACTCAGTTTGCTAGGGGTTTGGTTTGGACCTGGAAATCATGGGACTCGACGAGTGTATGAACAGACTCGGCGAGTCCAAGGCAATCTCCCAACTTATGAAGACGGACTCGGCGAGTTCAAGAGGAACTCGGCGAGTCATAGAGTGAACATCTTCTTATGAATGAAGATGAACTCGGCGAGTCGGTTGAAGATTGTCCGATGTGTTGTTGAAGGCGAACTCGTCGAGCTCTTGCTAGACTCGATGGGTAGGGACGGGTTTATGACATTTTGTGGTTATGGGGACTCGACGAGCTGGCGGGCCAACTCGGCGAGTTGAGTCAACAAGATGTTTACTTTGACCAAAGTTGACTTTGACAATGGATTTGACTTGGACATTGATTGGGTTTGGGTTGACCCTTGTAAGGGTTACGAGTATGAGTATGAGTTGATAACTTGGAAGAGTTGTCGTGTAGGGATTGAGGAGTCGAGGAGAGTCGATTTCCACATCAAGTTCAGTGCAGACACTACGCGACATCGAGGTGAGTTACCTTCCAGTAGTGGTGGGTCTACGACCACAATGTCGGCCCACTGGTAGGAGATGTATGTTAGATGATTGTCTTTGTGATATTCATCTAGGTTTGCTGCTATCTGTTATGTTCTATGTGCTAGCCTGATATGATGTTATGTGATAGAGTTAGCAGTAGGGGAGATAGTCCCCAAGTTACCGGTCGATAGGGCCGATGGGGTACTTTAGTACCCAGCTATGCTAGATTATGATTATGTGATAGACCGGTCGAGAGGACCGAAGGGGCAGGACAACACCCATATATGTTAGGCAAGGTCACCGGTCGAGAGGACCGAAGGCGTAGGCCAACACCCAGATATGCTAGGCAAGGTCACCGGTCGAGAGGACCGAAGGGGTAGGCCAGCACCCAAATATGCTAGGCAAGGTCACCGGTCGAGAGGACCGAAGGGGTAGGTCGGGCACCCAGATATGTCTGACAGTATGTATGCTATGTGATTGTATGGTATGTGGTATGATTGGGGAACTCACTAAGCTTCGTGCTTACAGTTTCCAGTTTTGTTTCAGGTACCGCTTCAGCGAAGGGGAAGGAGCCGGGGCGGTAGCGACACATCACACTCACACAGGATTTCCGCATTGAGTTTTCTGTGATTGTACTCTGATTTTTGTTACTACTGACGATATGGTTTTGATACACGTTGTTACAATCTTATAAATTGTTATGTTATTGGAAATGTTTTTGGTAAACGATTTTATGAGTTACTTAATTAAAAATTAAATTTTTGCCTTAAAAATTGGGATGTTACAAGTTGGTATCAGAGCCTTAGTTTGAGGGATTCGGATACACTCTCGGGTGTCTGAACTCAAACTGAGGACGTGGTATAAAAATTTTCAAAAAAGAAAATAATTTTATGAAAAGAAGTTTGAAAAGAGAAAAAGGAACTTCGAAAAAGAACAAGATGTGTGATGTGCGCGACCGGCCGAGCTCAAGTAAGTTTTCCCCAAGATACCCATACATGTTATGTTATGATACAATATGATTATGAGAACTGCATGCTAGATTAGGGCTAAGGATCTAGGGAGGATGCCTTGTATGCCTACCGTATGTGTATGAGAACTGCATGCTAGATTAGGGCTAGAGGATCTAGGAAGATGCCTGATACGCCTGCTATATGTGTATTTGAGCTGGAAGATGTTACTGATTAGTCAGTTATATGATAGCTTGGATAGAGTATGATTGGATTGGGTTACTCAATGCCCGAATGTTGTTGTTTTGTGCTTCGGGAGTCCTAGTTATCTTTAGCTAACTAGTAAACGAATACGTTAAGTTACATATTGCGAGGACGAAATAATTTCAGAAGGTTAGGTCTAGCCCTACTGCGCAGCTCTTGTTTGAGTCGAATCGTTGTAGGGTAGGACCTTTCATTCAAAGAATTATCTGGTCTTAGTGATATGTAATGGTATTCGCAAGCTAGTTAGGTAAAGGTAGCAGGAGTTCCTTATGCAGCTGATGGCGGAGGGTAGGTCAGAGAGTTACCCTAGGGTAATCCTAGGACGAGATTGGAAAAGAGTGCAATAGTAGTAGAAGGTATTTGGTGAAGTCGAAGCAATCCTTGAGGAAAGTACGGATAGATGTGGAAGGTAGTATGGGCCCGTACTACTGAAAGCAGAGGATCCGTATTCGAGTCAAGGAGGGCCGAGATAGAACCATGAAACTTATAGGGTGTATGATACCTCCCGAGGTTTATGTATGATTCTGACAGTTATGTGTTATGTTTCAGAATGGTGATGATCACACATCACGGAGGAGGAGATTCAGGGTCAGGATGCGGTTCAGGATCAGGTTCGGGAGCAGGTACCGAGCCAGTTGATGAGGGACTACGTGAGTTCATTGCTTCTAAGATCACGAGAGGTATCCTTGAGTTGACCCCGATGATTTTCGGGTCGATCAAGGAAGGGATCATTGAGTTGATGGAGGATCGCCTCAAGGCATTCTGGGGCGATATGGCATTCAGTCAGTCGGATCACGCACACTGTCTTTCAAGGACTTCAGGAGCAGTGGTGCGCCAGATTTACATGGGGCTAAGGACCCCATCACAGGCAGGAGATGGATTGCATACATTGAGTCTGAACAGTTGACGAGCTTCTGCCCTAAGGGGTCGAAGGTGCGATATGCTGCAGGTTGTTTGAGATACCAGGCCATGGATTGGTGGGAGTCAGTTGGTGACTCGTTGGGAACCTCGGCGATTGAGGCTATGACTTGGTCGGACACTGTGACCAGGTTCAGGTCTGAGTTGCGCCAGCTGTAGAGCTTCAGCAGCTGGCCAGGGAGTGTCTGGATATGAGGCAGATGACGGAGTTAGTGGCGGAGATTACCGCCAAGTTTCGGGAGAGGGCATTGTTGGTGCCCCAGTACGCGGGAGACGAGGAGATGCGGAAAACCCACTATCATGATATGTTGAGGGCAGACATCCGGGAGCATGTCAGCTTCTCGGCATGCCCGACTCTGGATTCCATGATTGCCAGGGCAAGGGAGAGGGATATAGACTTGGAGCACCTTAGGAAGAGGAAGGCGGAGGAAGGACAGGTTACTGGGGCTTCGGGGAAGAAGCCCAAGGGATCCGACTCTTGGTCGAAGGGCCAGCAGGGCCGGGGCCGCTGCGGAAAGTGCGGCAGGACTCATGAGGGGGTTTGTCAGTTTGGATCATCGAGCTGCTACAAATGCGGCAAGTCGGGGCACTTTAGCAGGGATTGTACTGCCTCTGCGCCCACCTTCCAGACATCAGAGTTGCTGTGTCTCCACTGCAACCAGCGAGGCCATAAAAAGGCCAATTGTCCTCAGTTGACAGCAGTAGCGCCAGTGATGGCGCCAGCTCCAGCGACCCTGCGGATCACTGATGGTCGGCAGGGCAAGACAGAGGCTCTGGTATTGAGGAACCGGGCCTTCCAGTTGACTACTGAGGAGGCACGCGCCGCACCCGATGTGGTGACGGGATCGTTCCATGTGAACGGTATCCCAGTTCAGGTGCTGTTTGATTCGGGTGCTACCTAATCATTTGTTTCTCTTGCACTTAGCAATAGGTTCCCTGAGACTTCAGGCATGTTGGATTGCCCTCTAGAGGTCAAGATTGCAGATGACCGATCAGTACGAGCATTGGCGGTTTTTAGGGATTGTGTTCTGAGGATATTCGAGGAGCGCGACCTGGTAGACTTGGTTCCCATTCCGTTGCGTGGGAACAAGGTGATTATAGGCATGGATTGGTTGAGCCCCCACCGGGCGGTGATTGACTGCGCGCAAGAGTTGGTTCGAATCAGGACCCCGAGTGGGGGACAACAGGTGATTCAGGGCGAGAGGCCACAACACGGACCAGCACTATATTTAGCAGCGAGGGCTAGGCGCTATCTTCAGCAGGGCTGCGCTGGGTATGTCACCTATGTTATGGATACCCGAGAGGCGGGCAAGGAGTCGGTAAGCGATGTACCCGTGGTGCGAGATAACATGGATGTATTCCCAGAGGAGCTTCTTGGGATACCTCCGGAGCGACAGTTGGAGTTCAGGATCGACCTAGTCCCTGGTGTGGCACCGATAGCCAAGGCACCATATCGGTTGGCTCCTCCCGAGATGCAGGAGTTGTCTACGTAGCAGCAGGATCTGTTAGACAAAGGATTTATCAGACTGAGTAGTTTGCCTTGGGGAGCCTCGATCTTGTTTGTCAAGAAGAAGAACGGGTCGCATCGCATGTGCATAGATTACCGGGAGTTGAACAAGGTAACGGTGAAGAACCGTTACCCACTCCCGAGGATAGATAACTTCTTCGACCAGCTTCAGGGAGCATCTTGGTTTTCCAAGATAGACTTGCGGTCGGGCTACCATCAGATGAGGGTCAGGGATGAGGATATAGAGAAGACTGCTTTCCGGACTCACTATGGTCACTACGAGTTTGTGGTGATGCCCTTCGGTATCACCAATTCTCCTGCCACATTCATAGACCTCATGAAACACGTGTGTAGACCGATGCTGGATCGGTCTGTGATAATTTTCATTGATGACATCTTCGTTTAATCCAAGAGGCAGGAGCAGCATGACGAGCATCTGCGAGAGGTTTTGGATAACTTGAGGAGGGAGAGCGTTTATGCCAAGTTCTCCAAGTGCGAATTCTGGTTGTGCGAGGTGCAGTTTCTTGGGCACCTTGTCAACCAGAGCGGGATATTGGTTGACCCAGCCAATGTGGAGGCCGTGATGAGATGGGAGGTTCCGAAGTCTCCATTTGAGATTCGGAGTTTCCTCGGATTGGCAGGCTATTAACGGAGATTCATTCAGGACTTCTCCAAGATAGATGTACCTTTCACCCGGCTGACGGAGAAAGCCGTTGTTTTTCGCTGGGGGCCTGAGCAGCAGCAAGCGTTTGAGACATTGAGACAGAGCCTATGCGAGGCGCCGATCCTCGCCCTGCCCGAGGGCGTGGAGGATCTCGTGGTGTATTGTGATGCGTCCATTTCAGGTTTGGGCGCAGTTTTGATGCAGAGAGGGCATGTCATCGCCTACGCCTCGAGGCAGCTGAAGCCTCACGAGGCGAACTACCCGACGCATGATTTGGAGTTGGGGGCGGTCGTCTTCGCCCTCAAGATTTGGCGACACCACCTCTATGGGGTCCGTTGTACCATCTACACGGACCACAAGAGTTTAAGGTACCTCATGGATTAGCCGAATCTGAACATGAGGCAGCGTTGGTGGTTAGACGTGGTGAAGGATTACGATTGTGAGATCCGTTACCACCCGGGGAAGGCCAATGTCGTGGCTGATGCTCTTAGCCGCAAGGCAGCGCCGATCAGGGACATCTACATGAGGATGAATGTGGTTACTCCGCTTTTGGAGCAGATCCGAGAGGCCCAGCTGGAGGCCATGAAGGAGGAACATCGGAAGAGCGAGCGTATTGTGGGTCAGGTTTCCTCCTTCGACAGCCGAGGGTTATTGACATTACATCGTAGTGTATGGGTTCCCTATCATGGGGGTGTGCGCCAGGTTCTGATGGAGGAGGCGCACAAATCCCGATTCTCGATTCATCCTGGGGCGACGAAGATGTACAGAGATCTTCGACCCGATTACTGGTGGCCCTGCATGAAGCGGGACGTCGCATGGTACGTGGAGCGGTGCTTGACCTGCAGGAAGTTCATTGCTTTTAAGATCACGAGAGGTATCCTTGAGTCAACCCCGGTGATTTTCGGGTCGATCAAGGAAGGAATCATTGAGTTGATGGATGATCGCCTCAAGGAATTCAGGGGCGATATGGCATTCAGTCAGTCGGATCACGCACACTGTCCTTCATGGACTTCAGGAGCAGTGGTGCACCAGATTTTCATGGGGCTAAGGACCCCATCGCAGCCAAGAGATGGATTGCAGACATTGAGTCTGCACAGTTGACGAGCTTTTTCCCTGAGGGGTCGAAGGTGCGATATGCTGCAGGTTGTTTGAGAGACCAGGCCAGGGATTGGTGGGAGTCAGTTGGTGACTCGTTGGGAGCCTCGGCGATTGAGGCTATGACTTGGTCGGACTTTGTGACCAAGTTCAGGTCTGAGTTGCGCCAACTGTAGAGCTTCAACAGTTGGCCAGGGAGTTTCTGGATATGAGGCAGACGACGGAGTCAGTGGCAGAGATTACCGCCAAGTTTCGGGAGAGGGCATTGTTGGTGCCCCAGTACGCGGGAGACGAGGAGATGCGGAAAACCCGTTATCATAATATGTTGAGGGCAGACATCCGGGAGCATGTCAGCTTCTCGGCATGCCCGACTCTGGATTCCATGATTGCCAGGGCAAGGGAGAGGGATATAGACTTGGAGCACCTTAGGAGAAGGAAGGCGGAGGAAGGACAAGTTACTGGGGCTTCGGGGAAGAAGCCCAAGGGATCCGACTCTAGGTCGAAGGGCCGGCAGGGCCGGGGCCGTTGCGGAAAGTGCGACAAGACTCATGAGGGGGTTTGTCGGTTTGGATCATGGAGCTGCTATAAGTGCGGCAAGTCGGGGCACCTTAGCAGGGATTGTACTGCCTCTGCGCCCACCTTCCAGACATCAGAGTTGCTGTGTTTCCACTGCAACCAGCGAGGCCATAAAAAGGCCAATTGCCCTCAGTTGATAGTAGCAGCGTCAGTGATGGCACCAGCTCCAGCGACCCTGCGGATCACTGATGGTCGGCAGGGCAAGATAGAGGCTCCACTATTGAGGAGCCCGGCCTTCCAGTTGACTACCGAGGAGGCACGCGCCGCACCCGATGTGGTGACGAGATCGTTCCATGTGAATGGTATCCCAATGCAGGTGCTGTTTGATTCGGGTGCTACCTGATCATTTGTTTCTCTTGCACTTAGCAAGAGGTTCCCCCGAGTCTTCAGGCATGTTGGATTGCCCTCTAGAGGTCAAGATTGTAGATGACCGATCAGTACGAGCGTTTGCGGTTTTTAGGGATTGTGTTATGAGGATATTCGAGGAGCGCTACCTGGTAGACTTGGTTCCCATTCCGTTGCGTGGGAACAAGGTGATGATAGGCATGGATTGGTTGAGCCCCAATGGGGCGGTGATTGACTGCGCGCAAGAGTTGGTTCGAATCAGGACCCCGAGTGGGGGAGAGCTGGTGATTAAGGGCGAGAGGCCACAGCGCGGACCAGCACTATGTTCAGCAGCGACGGCTAGGCGCTATCTTCAGCAGGGTTGCACTGGGTATGTCACGTATGTTATGGATACCCGAGCGGCGGGAAAGGCTTCGGCAAGCGATGTACCCGTGGTGCGAGATTACGCGGATGTATTCCCAGAGGAGCTGCTTGGGATACCTTCGGAGCAACAGGTGGAGTTCGGGATCGACCTAGTCCCTGGTGCGGCACCGATAGCCAAGGCACCATATCGGTTGGCTCCTCCCGAGATGCAGGAGTTGTCTATGCAGATGCAGGAGCTGTTAGACAAACGATTTATCAGGCCGAGTTGTTCGCCTTGGGGAGCCTCGATCTTGTTTGTCAAGAAGAAGGACGGGTCGCATCGCATGTGCATAGATTACCGGGAGCTGAACAAGGTAACGGTGAAGAACCGTTACCCACTCCCGAGGATAGATGACCTGTTTGACCAGCTTCAGGGAGCATCTTGGTTTTCCAAGATAGACTTGCGGTCAGGCTACCATCAGATGAGGGTCAGGGATGAGGATATAGAGAAGACTGCTTTCCAGACTCGCTATGGTCACTACGAGTTTGTGGTGATCCCTTCGGGCTCACCAATTCTCATGCCGCGTTCATGGACATCATGAACCGCGTGTGCAGACCGATGCTGGATCGGTCTGTGATAGTTTTCATTGATGGCATCTTCGTTTAATCCAAGACGCAGGAGCAGCATGACGAGCATCTGCGAGAGGTTTTGGATACCTTGAGGAGGGAGAGCTTGTATGCCAAGTTCTCCAAGTGCGAGTTCTGGTTGCGCAAGGTGCAGTTTCTTGGGCACCTTGTCAACCAGAGCGAGATATTGGTTGACCCAGCCAAGGTGGAGGCCGTGATGAGATTCGGAGTTTCCTCGGATTGGCGGGCTATTACCGGAGATTCATTCATGACTTCTCCAAGATAGATAGATACCTTTGACCCGGCTAACGAAGAAAGTCGTTGTTTTTCGTTGGGGGCCTGAGCAGCAGGCAGCGTTTGAGACGTTGAGACAGAGACTATGCGAGGCGCCGATCCTCGCCCTGTCCACGGGCGTGGAGGATTTCGTGGTGTATTGTGATGCGTCCATTTCAGGTTTGGGCATAGTTTTGATGCAGAGAGGGCATGTCATCGCCTACGCCTCGAGGCAGCTGAAGCCTCACGAGGCGAACTACCCGACGCATGATTTGGAGTTGGGGGCAGTCGTCTTCGCCCTCAAGATTTGGCTACACTACCTCTATGGTGTCCGTTGCACCATCTACACGGACCACAAGCATTTGAGGTACCTCATGGATTAGCCGAATATGAACATGAGGCAGCGTCGGTGGTTAGACGTGGTGAAGGATTACGATTGTGAGATCCTTTACCACCCGGGGAAGGCCAATGTCGTGGCTGATGCGCTTAGCCGCAAGGCAGCGCCGATCAAGGACATCTACATGAGGATGACTGTGGTGACTCCGGTTTTGGAGCAGATCCGAGAGGCCCAGCTGGAGGCCATGAAGGAGGAACATCGGAAGAGCGAGCGTATTGTGGTTCAGGTTTCCTCCTTCGATTACGACAGCCGAGGGTTATTGACACTACATCGTAGGGTATGGGTTCTCTATCATGGGGGTGTGCGCCAGGTTCTGATGGAGGAGGCACACAAATCCCGATTCTCAATTCATCCCGGGGCGACGAAGATGTGCAGAGATCTTCGACCCGATTACTGGTGGCCCCGCATGAAGCGGGACGTCGCCTGGTACGTGGAGCGGTGCTTGACCTGCAGGAAGTTCATTGCTTCTAAGATCACGAGAGGTATCCTTGAGTCGACCCCGATGATTTTCGGGTTGATCATGGAAGGGATCATTGAGTTGATGGATGATCGCCTCAAGGCATTCAGGGGCGATATGACATTCAGTGAGTCGGATCACGCATACTATCCTTCAAGGAATTTAGGAGCAGTGGTGCGCCAGATTTCCATGGGGCTAAGGACCCCATCGCAGCCAAGAGATGGATTGCAGACATTGAGTCTGCACAGTTGACGAGCTTCTGCCCTGAGGGGTCCTTAGCTGCAGGAGCTGTTAGACAAAGGATTTATCAGGCCTAGTAGTTCGCATTGGGGAGCCTCGATCTTGTTTGTCAAGAAGAAGGACGGGTCGCATCGCATGTGCATAGATTACCGGGAGCTGAACAAGGTAACAGTGAAGAACCGTTACCCACTCCCGAGGATAGATGACTTGTTCGACCAGCTTCAGGGAGCATCTTGGTTTTCCAAGATAGACTTGCGGTCAGGCTACCATCAGATGAGGGTCAGGGATGAGGATATAGAGAAGACTGCTTTCCAGACTCGCTATGGTCACTACGAGTTTGTGGTGATGCCCTTCGGGCTCACCAATTCTCATGTCGCGTTCATGGACATCATGAACCGCGTGTGCAGACCGATGCTGGATCGGTCTGTGATAGTTTTCATTGATGGCATCTTCGTTTAATCCAAGATGCAGGAGCAGCATGACGAGCATCTGCGAGAGGTTTTGGATACCTTGAGGAGGGAGAGCTTGTATGCCAAGTTCTCCAAGTGCGAGTTCTGGCTGCGCAAGGTGCAGTTTCTTGGGCACCTTGTCAACCAGAGCGAGATATTGGTTGACCCAGCCAAGGTGGAGGCCGTGATGAGATGGGAGGTTCCGAAGTCTCCATTTGAGATTCGGAGTTTCCTCGGATTGGCGGGCTATTACCGGAGATTCATTCATGACTTCTCCAAGATAGATAGATACCTTTGACCCGGCTAACGAAGAAAGTCGTTGTTTTTCGTTGGGGGCCTGAGCAGCAGGCAGCGTTTGAGACGTTGAGACAGAGACTATGCGAGGCGCCGATCCTCGCCCTGTCCACGGGCGTGGAGGATTTCGTGGTGTATTGTGATGCGTCCATTTCAGGTTTGGGCATAGTTTTGATGCAGAGAGGGCATGTCATCGCCTACGCCTCGAGGCAGCTGAAGCCTCACGAGGCGAACTACCCGACACATGATTTGGAGTTGGGGGCGGTCGTCTTTGCCCTCAAGATTGGGCGACACTACCTCTATGTGGTCCGTTGTACCATCTACACGGACCACAAGAGTTTGAGGTACCTCATGGATCAGCCGAATCTGAACATGAGGCAGCGTCGGCGGTTAGACGTGGTGAAGGATTACGATTGCGAGATCCTTTACCACCCGGGGAAGGCCAATGTCGTGGCTGATGCGCTTAGCCGCAAGGCAGCGCCGATCAGGGACATCTACATGAGGATGACTGTGGTGACTCCGCTTTTGGAGCAGATCCGAGAGGCCCAGCTGGAGGCCATGAAGGAGGAACATCGGAAGAGCGAGTGTATTGTGGGTCAGGTTTCCTCCTTCGATTACGACAATCGAGGGTTATTGACACTACATCGTAGGGTATGGGTTCCCTATCATGGGGGTGTGCGCCAGGTTCTGATTGAGGAGGCGCACAAATCCCGATTCTCGATTCATCCCGGGGCGACGAAGATGTACAAAGATCTTCGACCCAATTACTGGTGGCCCTGCATGAAGCGGGACGTCGCCAGGTACGTGAATTGGTGCTTGACCTGCAGGAAGATCAAGGCCGAGCACCAGAGGCCGCACGGCAAGATGCAACCGTTAGACATTCCCATGTGGAAATAGGAAGATATTACTATGGATTTCATCACCCAGCTTCCCAGGCCGCACGGGGAGTGGATTCGATTTGGGTCATCATGGATCGTTTGACCAAGATCGCCCACTTCATACCGATCCAGGAGAGCATCTCGGTCGAGAAGTTGGCCGATATTTACATCCGAGAGGTAGTAGCTCGACACGGAGTGCCGGTTTCGGTGATTTCGGACCGAGACGTGCGATTTACTTCCAGGTTCTGGAAGAAGTTTCACGACGAGTTGGGTACTCGTCTGCACTTCAGCACAACATTCCACCCACAGACGGATGGTCAGAGTTAGCGGACCATCCAGACTTTGGAGGATATGTTGCGGGCATACGTTCTAGACTTCGGGGGTACCTGGGATACCTACATTTCATTAGCTGAGTTCTTCTACAACAACAACTATCACGCGAGTATCGATCGTCCTCCCTTCGAGATGTTGTACGGGAGAAAGTGCAGGACCCCGATATGTTGAGGCAAATTCGGACAGAGGGTCATGGGGAGCACCGAGGTGGTGCTCAAGACAACAGAGAGGATTCAGCAGGTTAGGAGTAAGCTTCAGACTGCTCAGAGTCGGCAGAAAAGTTACGCCGACAAGCGCCGATCAGACCTGGAGTTCCAGGTCGGGGATATGGTCCTCCTGAAGGTGTCGCCTTGGAAAGGCGTCATCCGATTCAGGAAGCGGGACAAGTTGGGCCCCAGGTACATTGTACCTTTCGAGGTTGTAGCCCGGGTGGGCAAGGTGGCGTATAGGCTGGACCTGCCAGCCAAACTCAGTCAGATTCACAGTACGTTTCACGTCTCCCAGTTACGGAAGTGCCTGGTGGACGACTCGGCGGTGGTACCCTTGGAGGATATTCAGGTGGATGACAGCCTGAATTACATCGAGCGGCCAGTAGCGATCCTCGACAGGAAGTCAAAGGACCTGAGGAACAAGAGGGTGGATCTGGTGAAGGTGCAATGGGAGCACCGCAAGGGATCAGAATGGATTTGGGAGCCGGAGGAAGAGATGAGGGAGCACTACCCCTAGCTTTTTCCAAATTCAGCAGCAGACTTCGAGGACAAAGTCTAAAATAAATGGGGGAGATTTTTAGCACCCGATTCCTGGTACATATTTAATTTCATGAAATGTTGCAATTTACTCTGGGACTCGGTGGGTTGAAGGCCCAACTCGTCGAGTAGACTCGACTGACGATCGGGGGATTAAGTGACCTACTCGACGAGTTAGAAGACCGACTCGACGAGTAGGAGCTGTCTGGACAAAACCCTAATAATTAGGGTTTGCACCCTATTTAAACACTTTATCTCGTCCCAACCAAACCTCCATCACCCTCCCAACTCAGAGAAACCCTAGATTGAAACCCTAAACCATTTTGAGTGATTTTGAGCTCTTTTGTGCCTTTTTGTGTGTGTTTGAAGTTGAAGGAGAAGAAGAGAGCTTAGGAGATCAAGAGGAAGCTAGTAGATCCCGAGGTTTTGCTTCATTCTCAGTCCATTTAAGGTAAAAATCTTGAATCTTGACCATCTATTTCCTAGATCTTATTTTAGGGCTATTTCTCTACCTTTTCTAAGCTTTTGGGAAGCTATGTTCAGTTTTGCTTGTGTATGTGGGTTTGTGCTTCAGATCTGGAACCATTGAGGGTTCCCATGGCATAAAGGTGCCAACTTTATGGCCATGGGAAGCCCATGCATCATATAAACCCCATTTTATAGCCTTTTGAGCCAAAAACCCCATGCATGGACATCAAGTTCATAGCTTTACGTATAAAAGGAACCCTAAGAGGTCAGATCTATGATTGGGATGCATTAAGACCCACTGAAATCGACTGTATAGTTTTGGACAAAGAGTGACTCGGCGAGTCACTTGGGTGACTTGGCGAGTCGGGACGCTTTTTCCCCCCAAAACGTCTTCTGGAAATGGTTTTGGTTGAGTGGAAGGAACACTTAGCATGCTAGGGGTTTGTTTTGGACCTGGAAATCATGGGACTCGACGAGTGTATGAACAGACTCGGCGAGTCCAAGGCAATCTCCCAACTTATGAAGACAGACTCGGCGAGTTCAAGAGGAACTCGGCGAGTCATAGACTGAACATCTTCTTATGAATGAAGATGAACTCGGTGAGTTTAAGAACGAACTCGGCGAGTCGGTTGAAGATTGTCCAATGTGTTGTTGAAGGCGAACTCGTCGAGCTCTTGCTAGACTCGACGGGTAGGGATGGATTTATGACATTTTGTGGTTATGGGGACTCGACGAGTTGGCGGGTCAACTCGGCGAGTCGAGTCAACCAGATGTTGACTTTGACCAAAGTTGACTTTCACCATGGATTTGACTTGGACATTGATTGGGTTTGGGTTGAACCTTGTAAGGGTTACGAGTATGAGTATGAGTTGATAACTTGGAAGAGTTGTCGTGTAGGGATTGAGGAGTCGGGGAGAGTCGATTTCCACATCGAGTTCAGTTCAGACACTACACGACATCGAGGTGAGTTACCTTCCAGTAGTGGTGGGTCTACAGCCACAATGTCGGCCCACTGGTAGGAGATGTATGTTAGATGATTGTCTTTGTGATTTTCATCTAGGTTTGCTGCTATCTGTTATGTTCTATGTGCTAGCCTGATATGATGTTATGTGATAGAGTTAGCAGTAGGGGAGATAGTCCCCAAGTTACCGGTCGATAGAGCCGAAGGGGTAGTTTAGTACCCAGCTATGCTAGATTATGATTATGTGATAGACCGGTCGAGAGGACCGAAGGGGTAGGCCAACACCCAAATATGCTAGGCAAGGTCACCGGTCGAGAGGACCGAAGGGGTAGGCCAACACCTAGATATGCTAGGCAAGGTCACCAGTCGAGAGGACCGAAGGGGTAGGCCAGCACCCAGATATGCTAGGCAAGGTCACCGGTCGAGAGGACCGAAGGGGTAGGTTGGGAACCCAGATATGCCTGACAGTATGTATGCTATGTGATTGTATGGTATGTGGTATGATGGGGGAACTCACTAAGCTTCGTGCTTAAAGTTTCCAGTTTTGTTTCAGGTACCTCTTCAGCGAAGGGGAAGGAGTCGGCGCTGTAGCGACACATCACACTCACATAGGATTTCCGCATTGAGTTTTCTGGGATTGTACTCTGATTTTTATTACTACTGACGATATGGTGTTGAGACACGTTGTTAAAATCTTATAAATTGTTATGTTATTGGAAATGTGTTTGGTAAACGATTTTATGAGTTACTTAATTAAAAATGAAATTTTGGCCTTAAAAATTGGGATGTTACAGACTAAAAATGTAAACATTTTCATATATGGGCCTTATTTGGGCTTCTCACAGTTTTGGTCCCAAAAATTGTAATTTTTGATCTTTTGTGGGCTTAAATGTCATTTTTAAGAAAGTTGTGCCAAAAATGTAAATTTTTGATAAGAAGGGTTAAAGATGTGAAATTATAAAAATTTGGGCCAAAAAAAAGATTAAATTATCTACAATGGGCCCAAAATATATACTTTTTATAAAAATCAAGCCAAAAATGATATTTTTGACAAAAGTGAGTTAAAAATGTTATTTTTACAAAAACTAGCCTTAAATACAAGTTTTGTCCAAAAAGGGGCCTAAAATGTTATTTTTACCAAAATTGGACTTTAATTGTAAATTTTTGGTTTAATGGGCCAAGAATGTCATTTTTACAAAAGGTGAGCCTTTTATGTCATTTTGGTAAATAATTGAGCTAAAACTAGCAATATAATAACAAACGGGCTAATTAGCTAATTCTCATGGTTATTGGGCCTTGGTGACCCATTTATATGCTTGATAGGTCCTGAATACTCTTTATATGTTTATTGGGCCTCATTGACCCATTAACATGCTCGACGGACCTTCGATACTCTTTGCGTGCTATTTGGGCCTGTAAATACCTTACATGTGAAATGGGCCTTAGTTGTCCTTTTACATATATTTTGGGCCCATGTTATATAATCTCATTCCTTTCGGGCCTGGAAACGATTTACATGTTTAGTTTGTGTTAGTTGTTCACTTACATAGTTCATTGGTCCTGGAATGTGTTTTATATGTTTCTCTTCGCGTAAATTTGATTAAGGATCTAGTGAGGCGTGTCGGTTGACACCTATTGAGTGTACGATCGTAGCCTGTAGTTATAACCAGAGTCTCTTGGAGGGAGAGCGGGGGTTTGTGTATAGATCTATACGGGGATGACACCCCACACCCGAGCTGTTCGCTACAGTTAGACTAAACCAGTCTAGGGTGACGAAAACCTTATTCTATTTTCCGTCAGCGTTCAACAACGCTAAGACAGGAAAAATTGTCATTATTTAGTATGGTTATAACGACTCACTTAGAGGAATTAACACTATGAAATTTACGGGAGACCATTCCCTTTTCTCTTTGGATTACTCGGGAACATACTCGCGCCGGTACTCGACCTCGGGGGTTAACATAACATTCTCTTTTACAGGCAACATAGGGTTGTCTGGGGGCATTCTCTTTAAATTCTGTTTACATTTTCTTCATTCACTTTTGGCATTCTATTAAACAATAACATACATGCATTAATACAAGATCGGACACAAACATACTAAACTATTTTAAGAACATACAGGATTTTCTTGTGATTACAAAGTTATACAAATCATTTTCTCAAACATGCTTTTGAACTCACCAACATTTTTATGTTGACCTTTTTAAATTAAATTGTATTCTCAGGAAACCGTTGAAGCAGGTTGGGCTGAACAAACTAATGGATGTTTTGTTATATTTTATTTCATCATACTTTAATTATTTTGGCATGTAATATTTAAACACAATACTCGATGTAAACAATGTATGTTGTCATATTACATGTGTGATGATGATGATGTTATGTTTCAATTATATACTATGTGATGATACTACAAGGATGAAGTCACACACAAGCCCCCGGACGTTTCCACCGTCTGGTTCAGGGGTGTGACAAAAATCAAACCCATTCTTCAAGTGTGTTTTGCAAGCTAAATGATGGTGAGCTGTTGTAACACCGGTAATGGGATAACATATAAAAATGACCTAAATTGATGGTGCTTTGAACACCCTCCTGGAAAACGCTACCTAATTTGACGATTAGTTTAGATTCGAACTAAACAAACTCCAATTTGGAATCTATACTCCAAACACAAGTTGGAGGAGAAACCCTAAATCGTCAACTGACTACTTCAACAAGTCGAACCCGCTATCATAGCAGCGACAACGGAGAAGAAGGGCAAACCCTAGCAGGATCCGACGAAGAAAGAGAAACAACGGTTTGGGAAAATTGTGCATAGTCAAGATCGGTTTACAACGCCACCCCATTCTCGATTCGTCTTCTCCACCAGTTCAGATCTTTTTGTCCTTGGACTCGTTCCCGTTTGGGAAAATCACGCACAGTCGAACCCGATATCGATTTTTTAGATCTATTCAGCGCCACCCCCATTCTTGGTTCGTCCTCGTTGCTGCCCTTGTTGCCTCCTGTTTTGCTTTCCTTCCGGGGAGAACGAAGTGGAGGGAAGGGAGTTGGGTTGGGTTTGATCAGTAAAGTCAGTGGGCGAGTAGAGGGTGGTGGGCAGCAGCAGTGGTGACGTGGTGGAGCAAGGTGGTCCTTGGCGGTGTTGGGGTATTTCTTGGTGTTGCCGATGGTCAGGGAATAAAGCAGCAACGAGGGGTGTTTGGATGGTGTTTCTCCGCTGAATGAGTGATGGGGGTTGCTTCCTCCTTTTGGGTTTCACAAAACAAAAAAAAAACAAACAAAGTGGTCGTTTATGAGAGAGAGAGAGAGGGAGAGTTTTGTCTTTTTATTAATTTTTTATATATTTTTTTAATTAGTTAAATATTTAAATAAATAAATAAAATTGAAAAAGTAAAAGGTAAGGGTAAAATCATCATTATAAAAAGTTCAAAGCAAATTGCATCAAATTTGCAATAAAATGAAAAGTTTGGACATCTGGTGCTAGTCCAAACTTTTTTGGACCAAAGTGGCAATTTTCAACTAACCACAGGGACCTTTTGTGCAGTTTTGTCTAAATAGAAAGACAAGTAATATAATTAAAGTACATGCTTTTGTTGTTTTAATATAATTTTATTTTAATCTTCATTTTCCTATTTTTGATTATGATCTTTTAAATTAATATTTTAAATTGTATATGAATTATTTTTTAACATACAGATTGTAGATTAAATTTTAATTAAAATTATTTTCTTTTACAGATGATAGAAAATCACGCACAGTCGAACCCGCTATCATTAAAAAAATTATATTTGGAAAATAGTAAATCCAAACATATATCTACCATATCAAAGGGTCGTATTTCATATACACACACTCTTTTGTCACGAACCAAAACGGTAATTATTTCATACGTTAATATTTTTTTCTTATCATTACTATATTATTAATAAATATTATTAGTTATTATAAAATGTTGCAAATATGTATAATTTTCTTTATTATTAATGATTATTTCTGTTAATAACTAAATTTATAATTATATTTAGCTGATGTCTTCAATCATGTCAACATTTAAACTCTTCAAATAAATTCACATATATTTCTTCTCGAAAGAAAAACACCAACTCTGATAACCTTCCTCAATATCATTGTTCAAGCTTTCAATCTCCTTTAAACATTAATTATAGGACTCCCTTATCCAATATATCAAATAGTATGCATAACTTTTTGTTAATATACATACAATATTCTTTTACATTACAATAATTACATGGATAACAAGTTTTGTTTTTTTTCCAGCTTTTTCTAGCGATCAGCATAATGGTCGGATACCCTTATCAAATAACATACAATATTCTGCATTTTGCGATCCCATGCAATCAACCAATTCATCTACAGTCATTTACGGATACTTCATCCAACAAGTTATCTTCAGCAATGCACAAGTTAAAAAAAAGTCTACACATATTTCCTATACCTATATTTGACCTAACAACAGATGATCACATTAATGGTCGGGATATTATTCAACCCATACATGAAGATATATCAAAAGGTAATCATCATAAATAGAAGGATAAGTTATATATTTAACTTAAATCTATTTATTGTTTTAATATACTTTTATTTTATTCATCATATTTTATATTTGTTTATGGACGTTTAAATTGATATTTAAAATTATGTATGGCTTATTTTTTAACGTACAGATTGTAGATTAAATTTTAATTGAACTTATTTTCTTTTATAAATTATGAAAATAAGTTATTTTCTTTTATAAATTATGAAAATAACATGGATTCTATATGTGCTAAAGAGCAACGAAATTTAAAGAAATTATATTTGGATATTAGAAAATCCAAAAATATATCTATCATATCAAACAGTCAAACTTCATCTTCACCATCAACACTCAACATGAGTTAGAACGGTAATTATTTTGTGTGCTTTTAGTTTTTTTTATTATCCTTACTATATTTTTAAATAAATATTTCAACTCTTTTAATTTTCTTTATTATTAATAAAAAAATTATTATACTTACTTGATGTCTTCAATCGTCTTCAACATTTATATTCTTCAAATAAATTTGCATATATTTCTTCTCAAAAGGAAAACGTCAACTCTGACAAATTTCTTCAATATCATTGTATAACCTTATGATCTCCTTCAAATATCAATTCTAAGAGTCCACTATCTGATATCTTAAATGGTATGCATAATTTTTTTTACTATACATACAATAATATTTTACATTGCACTCCAATTTCATATCATATTTCCTGGTATGTGGCCCATAATGATATTAGAGAGATAAATTATGAAATTCAAAATTTCACATCTTTAGAAGACATATTTAGTAAATAATATTATTCTACTGATAATTTGTATATATCTTTTGTGTATTAGTTAAATCATATGTGTTTGTAGTTTATTTATGGCTTTTAACTTTCAACTAGGGCATCAACATTGCTAATATTGCAGATTTTGTCAAGCCATCAGAGAAACTTTCATTTCGTCAAGAATTTGGTATTTTTTTTGTTACAAAATAATTTTATTTCTTACATTTGTTCCTCTTTCTTTTTCTCATATACTTTAGATATTCTCATAAACTTTAGATATTATCATTCATTTGATTTTTCTCACTTTCTATTATGTTTCATTGTTTGATCATTATTTTCATTTCATCAACTTGTGAAATACTTTAACCCATTCAAGATTCTATGGAGCTTTAATAAGGTCAGCTTCAGCTATCTTTGATTTTCTTCATTATAACATGCTACTTCCCTTTTTCCTTATTTCAACATTGTACTTTCAACCATCTACCTAATAACATATTGTTGCAGATTGGAAAGTTAAGAGACACTGTATGGCTACTTTCGGTGTTTGAAATGAAGAAGGATTTGATTCTTCAGTTAGCCATGGAGAGCTACTTCCGGTGTTTCAAAATTCAAAATTCAATTAGGGTGTCTATATGGTAAATATGATGTTCGACTACAATCACCTTCGGCGCATGTCGCCTACACCATCTTCGCTAAGTATGTTCGTGTGTTTCGTGGTTGTGACGTCGACGCCGGTAACAACGACCTTCTCGCGTCCCTCTCTATTCGATTAGGGCTCGACTTCCTCTCTTAATCAGGTAAGAAAATTTTCAAAATGTGTAATTTTTTCAATTTCAATGTTAGGTTTCGATGAAATTCGACATATAATGAAGCTTCCGTTACAATCACATAGTTGAATTGTTTTATTGCGTTGAAAAAGTTGGGTTCCATTTGAACCGACCGAAAATATACGGACATTGGCGACCGTGATTCCCTTCTTCTAGAATATGGTGGATGATAATCTCTTTTTTCTGGTAAATTCTCAATTAAACTAACTTTTTGAATTTATCAAATTCTTCATATTCAGTTTGTAATGAAGGTTTTTATTGGAATTTTTACACCTTCGTCTTGAAGCATTTTTTTTAATTCGGCTTTTTCATGAACTATTATGGATCTGCGATGGTAGTAAATGTTATTAAAAAGACCCAAATCAAGAAACTTGATACAAATTAAGAACCCTAAATTGTGATTTTCTACCTTTTTGATTCTTGAAATCGTTGTGTTCTGGTGGTTAATTGTTGTAGGATTTTGGTGAAGATAACTCAGAGAACGACTCAGATTATGAACATGGTGAATCAGGTGAAGGTATGACATAAGAATTAGAAGTTGATGATGAAGCAAGCAATTTCTAGGGAACCTTGAATATTTTGCAAAAGTAAGACGTAATAAAGTAGGACCAAATTTAGGCCACCTTACAAAGCTGGTAATTCTCTAATTTTTGCACACATTTGGGATAGATAATATGCATTTATTAACCCACAAGACCACAAGGGTAATATTGTTATATCTACAATCTGTTGATGCTATTTACTCCTTAAATTCTGGTTTTTACATTGTTTTAGAGTATTGTAATTAGAAGAAATCAAAGATGATAATGGTAATCATAAGAGTAATTACCCGTTGTTGCTTCTTTGTTTCTTTGTCTTTGATTTGAGGATGCAATATGCACATAAGTTTTACTGTTTTTTTTTTCATTTCTTTGGATTACTATATGGGATTTTGGTTTCTTGGGCTTTAGTGAATATGTAGAGATCTGACTTTGAGTGTATGCTCATTTATCATCTTTGTTAACTGAATGGATAAATAGATAACATGTATAAATGGAAAAAATGAAAGATTTCTCTAATTTGTGCAAATTTGCTTAAATTGATGGAAAAAAGACATAAAATGAACTTTTGTTAAGGTCAATGGAATTTGCACTTCAGTTTCTTCCAGAAACCTAACAACTTTCTACAATCAGACAACAGACACGGCTATGTTGTTGGTGTACACGTTCAGAAGACAGGACATACAGGTAAATATCTTAAATTTTCTTCTTATTCAAGTCTTACATGATTTTTTGTTCTTTAGTTGTTCCTCTCTGCCATCAAGAGCATGAAAAGGGTATATATTCCACAGTTTAGATTTTAATATTCATTTAATTTAATTAGATCAATGTTTTGTTTTATATTTACTTGATAAAAAAACTCTAAAGATACAAAATTTGATTGCTATCTTTATAAATTTGGTTGCAATTTGAAGGGTTTCAATTTTTCATTTTATTCTACAGTTGACTGGTAAATACTAAATACTTTTAAATAAAAGAGTTTGAAGTTAATTGCTATGTTTATAAATTTGGTTGCAATTTGAAGGTTCCCAACTGCGAAACTGAATCTCCTCTAAAGGTACAAAATTTTGTTGCCATTTCAGATGATTGCATCAAAGTTTGCTGGTGTAGATTGGTATTATTAAAATATTTCCCCTTCACAATTGGTTTTGCTTTCCTTTCACTATTGTTCTTGATTACTCCAACTATGGTTATGCATATTCCAATTCTGATAAATTTTATAACATGTCACTCCCTTTAATTATTGCAGGTATCTAATTGCACCTCTATATCAGCAGATGTGCTGAATTGAATTTCATTATGGTATGATGTTAGTCGGTAATGATTATGCTCAACTGACACACATCCGTTGGTTTTTGGGATTCAATTAGTGGGATTTGTGGTAAGAATGTTGCCATTGATGATGCACAAGTAACTTGATGTTGCCATATGGGTAGAAGTGAAATAGATCCATGTAAAACTACTTGGGTTGGCATATGAAAGCCCTGCTCCTCAAGACGCCAAATGCAATAAAATATATTTGCTAATCCAAGAGGCTTTGGAATTGGAAGGCACTGCTGTAATTCATTTCTAATTGCTGTTATTTTCACTTATTTGTCTATTATAGAACCATACTTTCAACTTTTCTTATCAAGGTATTGTATTTCATAGTATCTGCCCGTTTATAACAATAAAAGAATGTGAAGAAAAAATGTTTTCCGAAACCATGTGAAGCATGGGTCCTTACACTAGTTAATAAATAAATCATACAGTATATAATTTCTCAAAAAATTATACAAAGACCATCTATAAGTATTTTTACAACTCTCATTCCCCATAAAAGAGAATATGTTTCCTTTATCCGTATAAGTTACATATCAACGACAAGGATTTACAAATTCTTCTAGACTTTTTTGATATCATTGGAGATAGGTAAAAAAATTCATTTATATTAAGGATGAAGATTTTCTATCGGAATTTGATCAAATCTGTGACATTTTATTAGAAAAACACTCAATTAACTTAGACGAAATATCAATCATAGTCGAATCATCCTATAAGTCGGAAGTCGCAAAACTTTCTCCATCTACAAAGAATTCATCTCTAAGCATGCTATTTGGAAAAAATGTACAAGTGATTTCAAGTGGTATATCTATTTCACTAAAATAGAAAGTTCAACATGTGTGAACAAGTGGCTCAATATCTTTAATTACGAGTTACATTTTAAATTAATTGTAGGCTTTTGAAATACAAGTATTTAATTACGAGTTACATTTTAAATAAATTGTAGGCTTTTGAAATACAAGTAGGTATGATATAAGTTACAATGTTAATGGCTATCCAAATGAAATTTTGTTAACTTTTCTTGTTCTTATTACTACTACAAAATTCCAGATAGAAGACCGTTAAAATATATTGTAAAATATGTTCTTGCAACATTACTGTATAAAGGCGTTATTCCTTTATAAAATGTAATAAAAAAAATACTATTGTACTATCTCAATACATCATAGAGTACAATCCTTTGTAAAAACCATACTCTATATATTCCACAGCAAATCTCTTTTGTTTCCATATATGGAACAACATGGTATTTATATTCCTATACTCTTGTATGAAATGTTTTTAGATGGTAACAAATAACTCATTAAGATGCTGCTATTAGATGATATCTAAATGTTAAATGCAAAAAAGTTACAAAGTGACGTAGTGACAACAAATTTTCATGCAATTATGTAGTAAACCTATTACGAGACTGTCTACAAATTGTGAAGAACATATTGCATGAAAAAAAATCTAAAAAGTGATGTAACGACAATATATTTTCTTTCCATATGTATTAAACCGATTATGAGAATATCAATAACTTGTGTTGAACATCATGAGTTTGGTTAAACATCTGTAATATCGTTGAGGATATGATTGAATTTTATGTGAATCTTCCAGAGCACTTGAAAATGAAAAATAGAAATGACACCGATACAATGTTTTCGAAAGATGCGTAGCTGGGTGATACAACTCTAAAAAACCAACTTCAACGGTTATATTTACTAAAAGCAGAAAAAATAACTTTCTTATTTCGAACAAAATTGAAGTAATAGAAAGTTATGTTTTCGTGGAGAAAGGAGTGGAAGAATAGGATCTAAGCAATATCTGCTTGTTGACGTGAACTTACTTCTGAAAGGGTTTACTCACATTACTAATTGTGCGGACACGTGAGATTGTATGTGAGATTTCATTAATATTTTTTCTATTAAATCTCTTCAATCGCTCATTTATGTTTCTTTGATTGAACCACAACTCTCTTTATTTCCGTGAACTATGAATTCCTGTAAAAAGAATTGTTTAATTTGGCGTTTTCTATTAAATAAAGTCAATGTTTCTATTATTTTTGTGCAAAAGTGACTGCATGTTTCTTCCACTATTTGTCATTTGTAACAACCCAATTTTTTTATTTACTTACCATAAAAAATCATTTATAAAGAATGCATGAAAACATTATTCCTTAAAAAACTTTCAAAACATAATATTTGAGTTTACAAAAAAATGTTTCGTAAACCAAAGTGCGAAAGTTTCAAAGCCAGGTTACAAAGTCATAAATATCATAATGGAAAATATAACTGATAAACTATGAGAATGCAAATGTCGTCTACAGTCATGTCGATTTCTTTCATCTCACTACACGAGAGGGTCTTGAAATGGTTAGTCGATTTCTTTCATCTCTCTACACGAGAGGGTCTTGAAATGGTTAATAAACAACAGGTAAATATAAAGTTTAGTGAGCATTCACATTACTCGGCCATTATTACATATCACTTCCAAGATCATGGCATATTGTTGTAACGAGTTTCATGATGGTTTTGTAGCTAGAAATTGGAAAGGAAACAATTACTTGTAAGCTGTAATGGCAACCCAACATTTTTCTTCTTCCTCCTCTCTTGCTTCATTCTTTCTCCTCTCTTTGTCTGATTTCTTTCACTTGTTCCCATGATTTTTGACGTTAACCGGCCAAAGTGGAGATATAAGTAAAATGTCCCTTTTAAATAGTAAGTAATTTATCAAAATATGTGTTACATATCCAAATTTTATGTTTGTGTGTGGTAATTTGCATGTGGTATATTAGTTTACTTTAATTATCTTTTTCTGTATCTCCTGTATTTTCATTCTTTGGTGTATTTTTAAACATTTTTATTTCTCTATACCAAACATGTCCTATAATAGTCACCTCACAACAATATAACAAAATCAGATTTAGTGTGATTTTAGTATTATCTATTAATCGTTAGAAAAAACATCATTTTTGGTCCCTGTGCTTTTTCCAGATCTGAAGTTTAGTCCATAAGTTCAAAAAATTTCATAGATGGTCTCTGTGCTTTCAAAACTTTTGATATTTGGTCCTTAAGCCTCACCCCGTTAAATTTTGTCCGTTAACTGAATGACATTTTTGTCATTTCACTACCACATGAACCATTTATGAAGTTTTTGTTATTTAATATATATATATATATATATATATATATATATATATATATATATATATATATATATAATATAGAAAGGGTCTCTCTCTCTCTCTCTCTCTCTCTCTCTCTCTCTCTCCCTCTCTCTCTCTCTCTCTCTCCCCCCTCCCGCCCCCATATCTTTATAGTCTTTTTCCTCTCAACACTACAAGAAAAACACGATTTTGTTAGGGAATGGCGCTATGAAACGTATTTTCGTTATTAATCTACAATGGATCGTGCTATGGAATGTCGTTCCATAGCAAGGTTTCTACCACATTGTCTACGAGATTTATTTCTAGTAGTGAGCATGAGACTTGCTAGGGAAAATGCTACCGACTCCATATCCGTTGGTATTATGCTACCGATATTTCTATAGAAATAACATTCGTATCAATTTTCCAATGAAATATTTTATGAAAACACTTTCCAAATTGTACTGCTGCTATGGAATTAATTATCGTGGTTAATATGCAACTGAATTTTTCAACGAAAAACAATTTCATAGTTTCTTTGCTATGAAAGTACCATTCGTAGGTATTTGCTATGGAATTCTGCTATGAAATTAAATTCCACAACAACGTTGATAATGAGTAGTTCAAATTCATAGATATTTAGCTATGAAAATTTGCAACGGCAATAAAACTCGTGGAATTTTTAGTATTGAGCAATAATATGGTGTAAGTTTTGTTACCAATTTTGCTAGAAAGTAATTTTTAATGAAGTATTTTACATTAATTATAGTGTCATATTATGGAATTTATTTGCATAAATAAAGCGTCCAATCCAACTCCCATAGTCGCAAACCCACAAGCGGAAGAAGATAAATTAGGGCAAATCGATGTCGTCGTCTTCAAGTAGTAACATGAGGCAGTGCGGTGTGGACATCCGGTTGAAAGGTGGACGGCATGGACGCTAAAGAATCCTGGATGGAGGTTCCTTGGCTGCACAAACTACAATGATGAATACATAAATTGTGGTTTTTTTTCGTTGGATTGACCCACAACTGCCAAACAATTGGTATAGAGACAAGATATACGAGTTAAGAGCTCAAGTCAATGGTCAAGATGTCATTTTATATGCCCACCCCCCCTGCGACACTCCTGTCAATTTTCATGTCAATGAAACGCTGACTCAAGTTGTTATTCAAGATACTAATGAACATGGTAATGGCCCTCAAGTTGAAGGTGGTAAAGTTGGAATTATCAAGTTCATGATGGTGTGTTTGGTTTGTTTCTTTGTTGGGATGTTGTATGCTTAATTAATTTTCTTATTGCTATTATGATCAATGGAGTAATTGTTATTATGATCAATGGAATTTGTAAGCTATGGTTTGAATGATATGTTTTTGAATTGGTAATATATTTTGTTTGTTTTATTGCATTTTATATGTCTTTAATAGTACATGAAAGAATAAACATTTTATATGTCTTTAATAGTGCATTAAAGAATAAACAGTTGTTTGTTTTATTGCATTTTATATTATCTTGAATACTTGTTTACCATTTCAATGTAAAGAAACTGGATTATAACATAAACGATTACTTAATTGGATATTTAATGAAAATATTGTACATACAAATATCTCAAAAACACATGTCCCCTTTTATTAAATGCTTTCAATGTACCAAAGAATGATAAATTTTCATTTTATTTAATTCTCATGAAGGGCACTAATACATAATATCACATTTACGAATTCACATATAAAAACTAAAAATTAGACTATGTAACCATCATTCTATAAAGAAACAAAAACATCTAGTCAATATCTTCTTCCTCTTCTTGTTCTTCATTGCTCGATGTACTATACTCATAACTACCTCGTTGTTAGGAATACCATCATTGTCGTCCTCTTGAATTTCACCATCTTCATCAATGTTATTTTCATTATCTGAACCGCTGATTTAAATGTCGTGATCATCATAATTGTATGTATCGGTTGTAGTTGGTATAATGATTTCATTTGATTCAACTTCATCTTCTTGGAATGCATTGTCTTTCTGAGGACGATTTTCACGTACATCAGTCCAACCACGCAGTTTAACTTTAAATACAGCCCACCAGTCTGAGTTGTTTGTTTTCTAACTTGGGTAAGGAATGTAACACACATGAGTGACTTGCATGGCTAAAACAAACAGCTCGAACTTGTTGTATTTTCTTTAGACGTTTATCTCGACCAAGTTGTTGGGTCATATTTAAATGGTTTATTCAGGGCTTCTAGTTTATTATTGTACTTGGGCTTAGTTATATTTATTCTTAGTGGGCTTATGGTGTTTTGGGTTATGGGGACCGAAATCACATAGTGATTTCGGTCAGCATGGGCTTGGGCCTGTTAAGGCTTTGTACTAGGTTTGTATAAATAGCTTTTCAGCCGTTTAGGAGTTATAGTGGTTGATCATTATTGTTTTCGGCTGTTAAGAAGTTCTTGGTGTACCAGATGATTTCAACTAATAAGTCGTGTGCATTGAGAGTTATTTGTGTGTTCTTGAATTACTATCTGATTTATATTCCGCATTCTTTAGATAGTTTGATTGATATCGTATTGATCTAAGTGTTCTGAGACTTATAATTGGTATCAGACCTTTGAATAGGTATCAATCGATTCAAGGACCTTGGGGACTCGTCTTTAGTTGTTTTGAGATCATTGGTTTAATCGAAAATTGATAAGTTTCGATTTAAATTGATAAAATTTTGCTGTTCCTCGATTAAATGTTCTTGAGTTTCTTCGTACTCATCGTGTTCTTCGTGGATCTTCATCTAAATTTTCGGGATTAATTTGGAGCCTTATCAATTAAAATCACGAACATTAAGGGCTTTCGGCGACTTCCTGATAAGAAAGCAAGGTTTTCGGTTCTAAAATCTTAAGGGTTTTCGGTGGGTCTTGGTCAAAGTTGAAGGTTTTCGGTCAACGTTTTGACCGAAATTTGTACAAGAAATAAGCGTTTTTCGGTTTTCGTTCTCGGTCGAAATCAACAGTTCTTGGTCAACTCACTTGTTGACTTTCCTTGTTTTCGGTCAATTTTTTGGTGTTCTCAGTTTTGTTAATTAAAATGGAATCTAAGTACAACAGTTCAATGCATCAGGAGTTGGATTCCATTATGGGGACTGCCACTCGAATTCCTCGTCTTTTTTCCGCTGATGGGTTTCAGGAATGGAATTTCATAATTGAGAAGTACATTAAAATGGAGGATGCCAAGATATGGAGGAGCATTCTCAGAGATCCGGTCAGGATTACAACAACTTTGGATGATGAAGCTAAAACTTTTGTTGATAAAAGGATAGATAACTACACGGATGAGGACTTTGAAAAGATTAAATAACATGACAGAGCTCTTGCCACTCTTACCATGGCCTTATCTCCTGAAATTGCCCAAGGCCTTAGGCAATATACGTCTGCAAAGGATTTATGGGAGGCTTTGATTGAGGTTTTATGAGGGAAATGAGGACATGAGGCAGAGCAGACAAGACCTGCTTCGACAGAGGTTCAACATGTTTAATCATGTTCTACGGGAGTCTCTTGAAGTTCAGCTGCAAAGATTTGTTACTCTCACCACAGAGATGAGTACCGCTGAGATCGATCTACCACGCACAAAGATTAACAAGAATATGTTGAATTCTCTTCCACGTAGCTGGGACATGAATGTGTCAGTGATCAAGAAGACTAGAGATCTGAGCAAGCTTCCCTTGCAGAAGTGATGGAGTTAATCAAGGCATGTGAGATGGATGATAAGCAACATGAAATCAACCATGTGAATTCCTATTCTTCTGCCAATCTAGGAATCTCAACAAATAGTGCCTTCTCATCTCAACAGACACATTATGTTCATCCTGTTGTACCTCATCAACATCTGGCACCTTCAAGTTCTTCTGGTTCAAGTTCTAAAGCCATAACTACAGTTCAAACTTCATCAATTCCAAAGAAGCTGAAGAGAACATGGATTTAATGGTTGGGTTCATGAATTTCTATAATGCTCTCTTGGCAGGAGATTTAGCTCCTCCAATCATGGTTGGAGAATTTGATAAGATTCATCCTGAGGATATGGAAGAGATGGAGATCACGTGGCAAATAGCTCTGGCTGTGTTCAGGGAAAATAAGTTTACTCAGCGCACAGGGAAGAACAACTAGGGAATGAACGTGGAGAAGAATATAGGGTTCAATAAGAGCAAGATACGGTGCTTCAACTGTCACGAGCCATGTCATTTTTCTCATGAATGCACCAAGGCAGATACCAGGAACAATCCCGATGCGACACTAGTGCCTACAGGGAACAACAGAGGAGCTGCAGCCAACAATGAAACAACTAACCTGGCGATGGTGGCACAAAGATTCGGTTGGGAGGATCAAATGCAGGCGTTGAATCTGACAGGACATGACACAACAAATTTGGCGCAGATCAGTGAGAGTTCAGAGGTAGAGGAAGTTGAATAAGAGATGATGGAGTTGCAATTCGCCTTCATGGTCTCCACCACACCTGACACAAAAGAGGTTAGTGAAACTTTCAGTACTCAAGCCTGTAGTGATACTATTAAACGTTATCGCGATCAACATGATTTATTAATTAGGAAAATTGAGGACCTTAAATATGAAGGATATACTCTCAGAAAGGCCCAAAAACCCTTAAAAGAAAAATTAGAGGCCCAAACGAAAGATCTAAAAAGAATTAAGGAAGAATACAACACAAAATGTGTAAAGTCCCAAATTTAAGGATCCAAACCAGTGATAAAAAAATAATCAATCAAACAAACAAGAATGGAGTAGAGAAAAGGATTAGTCAAGCAATGCACACGTTTAAGATCGAAAATGCAGATTTTAATTTTAAATTTTTTGATATGTCAAGTAAGAAAGTTGAGACAATGATTGAAAAGCAAATTAGATGGCAAAGTAGAAAGAATGTAGGTCTTTGTTATGATAGTGTTCCTCCTCCATTAATGATAACTACACTTTTACTCCTATGACTGAGGCAGAAAAGGCAAGGGAAGCACACCTACAGTATGGTAAACCTACTGTAGTTGAGCTAGTAAATAATGATAGGGTGAACGATACTAATGTTTCTACCTCATATGCAGATGAACCCATAGTGCAAGACAGGAAAGAGGATGGAGAAAGTGTTTCTGTTTTGAAAAATAACACTGCTTTGAAGAATAATGTTTTGAAAACTAATACTGCTACTTTCGTTAATTCTATTGATTGTTCAAACAATGTCTCTTTGAAAACTGATACTTTTTTTTTCTAATATTTGTGATGATGTGGTTGTGAGTTCCAATATTAATGGACGTGCTGTTAGTAAATATAAGCCACCAAAATAAGCCAAACAGACTGCTAACTGTAAGTGTGCTTGTGGACATAATTTGGACACGCAACCAGGGACAAGCGATAATAGCCTTTATATGAAGAAAAAAAACATGTTTCCACTGTGAAACACCTGGACACATTGCCAGAAACTGCCCAAATCATGCATATGTTCCCTATTATGCACAAGGTAGGCAGAACGTATCATGAGGAAGATCTTTCAAAAGAAATTCCTCGAGGTCACGTTCCAGTTATGGTGATTGGAATGCAAACAAGGACATAAATCAGACTGTCAAAGAAAATAAGGACAAAAAGATTTTGAAACAAAATTCAAGAGATAATTTAGTGAAACCGAAATTGGTCAAACCAAGATCGGTGGCACCAGAGTCATCTCATGGGTCATCATCTAACCATAGATGGATACCCAAAAGATCAAATACAAATGACAAAAATTCTTCAAAATCAAATGTCAAAGCCCACGTCTGTGTCCGTAATAAAATTCTTAAACCTGATTACAGATGGGTGCCCAAAAGTCTTGCGGCCCAATCACCTCACCGTCCTTTAAATTCGTCATGTACATTATTTGATTCAAAGGATATGGCATGGCAAGAAGTTTAATGCATAGATGGAAATGGTCAACCCAGTATCTCTATGGACTGGGTTTCCAAATCTAACTAATCTCGCACATTATGCAGGAACAACTATGGAGGAATATCATCAGACCTTGGTATGTTGATAGTGGTTGTTTCTAGCACATGAAAGGAAACATATCTCAACTTCATGATATTCCGAACTTTAATGGAGGGTATGTTTTCTTTGCGGGAGGAGAAGGAGGAAAAATCACTCAGAAGGGTACGATTACTAATGGGGTTTTGAGCTTTGAGAATGTTAATTTTGCTCCAGAGTTGAAAAACAGTTTGCTGAGAGTCTCTCAAATCTGTGACAAAGGTTTTTCGACTCATTTCACAAACAAGGAATATCTAATTTTGAAGCCTGGTATCATCATACCAGAGGATTGGATTTTGGTGAGATATGAACTCGAAAGGAATGCTTACATCATCGGAATGAATCACAACATTCCTGAGCAAGTCACATGTCTATTTTCAAATGTTTCAGAACACAATGTTATGCTCTGGCATCGTCGTCTCGGTCACGCAAACGCTAAGAACCTCAATCGTTTTTCTAAGAATGACATTGTCTGTGGTCTTCCAATAAAGGACTTCATCACTTTTGAGAAATGCGTGGCCTGTACTCAAGGCAAACATCATCGCAAGCCACACAAGCCCAAACTAGTCAACACAATCAACACAACCCTCTAGCTGCTACATATGGATTTATTTGGTCCCGTGAATGTTCTGAGCATCAACAGGAACTCTTATTGCTTGGTTATAACCGATGATTACTCATGGTTGACCTGGGTTTTCTTCTTGTCCAATAAGAGTGAAACTGCTGAACTTATCAAAAGATTTATTGTGCTCATTGAAAATCAGACCAACGAGAAGGTGAAGGGGATTCAAAGTGATAATGACACAGAGTTCAAGAATGCCGTCCTGGATCACTTTTGTGTTGGAAAAGGTATACTGCATTAGTACAGTGCTGCTCGGACACCTCAACAAAATGGCATAACGGAGTGGTGAAATCGTACTTTAATTGATGCAGCAAGGACCATGCTTTGTGACTCTAAATTACCGGTCTCTTTCTGGGCTGAAGCCATTAACACGACGTGCTATGTTCAGAACCGTGTTATGATCAACAAACAACAAATGAAGACCTCATATGAAATTCTATATGGTTACAAGCCAACAGTTGCTCACTTCAGGATCTTTGGATGCCCTTGCACGCTACTTCACCTGGAATCAACTCCTACGTTCAATTCAAAAGCTGACGACTGCTATTTTGTGGGATATGCTGGAAGCACTGATTATCGAGTTTCCAACAAATCCACCAAACAAATCGTGGAGTAATTCGATGTGCGCTGGATGGAAGAGAATGCGACGGACGCTCAAGTTGGACTAGACTGGTTATTTGATTACACTTATTTGTTTAAATTATTTAATGTGTTTATAGATGATGTTTCAGGTTCATACTCAGGTTCGAGTGCAGCTGGTGAAGATGATGAGGAAGATGTTATCATTGGCTCATTCAAACCATCTGTGGTGATTCTTGAATCTCCTACGATGGATGCCGCTACACCAAGTACACCTCCTTTCTCACTGGTCCAAAAGTCTAGTTCCGACACCGAAGCCACTCCTCTTACTCCCGAAGAAGTTGAGATTCTCTCAAGGGAAAATATAACTGCCACACAAACTTTCATGGAATTTCTCATTCCAGATCCGTTCGCAAATGAATTTGTGGCAAGTACTTCTCATGATCACAGACCGTCTGAAGGGGGTGATTCAATAGCGGGCAGATTTGACAACATCACAAATCTTCTAGTCACAGTCAATGATATCAACCATCTAATCCCAACCAGTGTTTAACGCAATCATCCTATCCAGAACATTATTGGTCCACTAGAACACAGGGTTTAGACCAGAAGTCAAAGTAGATATGTCAATGAGTGTCTTTACTCGTGCTTCATATCCCAAATTGAACCAAAGAATGTGGACATGGATCTAAATGAACTGAGCTGGGTGGATGCAATGCATGAAGAGCTAAATCAGTTCGAGAAGTTGAAAGTATGGCAGTTGGTAGAGCTACCGAAGGGCAAGAAGTCTTTTGATACACGTTCGGTATTTAGAAATAGAGGGTCTTGACTACACCGAAGTGTATGCTGCTGTGGCACGTTTGGAAGCCATTCGTATATTCCTAGCATACGCTTACCACATGGGGTTTACGGTTTATCAAATGGATGTTAAGACAGCCTTTTTGTACGGAGTCGTGAAGGAGGAGATTTATGTTGATCAACCACCAGGGGTTGTCAATCCAAAGTTTCCAAATCATGTCTACAAACTGGACAAGGCTCTATATGGTTTGAATTAGGTTCCTAGAGCATGGTATGCTACCTTAACTGATCATCTGTTGGAGCATGGGTACACAAGGGGAACGATCGATCAGACGTTATTCATCAAGAAAGTGGATGCAGATTTGATTGTCGTCCAAATCTACATAGACGACATCAATTTTGGGTGGACCAGCACAGAGCTATGCAAAGAGTTCGAGGAAGTAATGAAGAAAAGATTTGAGATGAGTTCGCTGGGTGAAATGACAATGTTTCTAGGGCTAGAAGTTCGACAGGATTCGGCCGTAATTTTACTACATCAAGGCAAATATGTGGAAGACATGCTAGAAAAGTTTGGGTTTAAAGATTCAAAAATTTCCTCCACTCCAACGGCAGAAAGACCACTGTTGATGCCATATCCAGAAGGAGAATCCGTAGATCAAACTGAATATCGATCGATGATCGGATCTTTGATGTATCGGACTGCCAGCAGACCTAACATCATGTTTTCCATCTGTCAATGTGCTCGTTATCAGGCTAATCCTAAACTTTCCCATTTAAATGTTGTTAAAAGGATTTTTAGGTACCTTAAAGGTAGCCCTAAATTGGGTATTTGGTATCCTAAAAATCTCGAATTTGATTTATATGCTTTTGCTGACAGCAAGTATGGATGTTGTGATTTTGACAGGAAATCTACATCGGGTGGATGTCAGTTCTTGGGGGACCGATAGGTGTCATGGCAATGTAAGAAATAGCAAACAGTGTCGACCTCGACGGCTGAGGCTGAATATGTTGCCGCCTCATCCTGCTGCTCTCAGGTTATCTGGATTCAATACCAATTGTTGGATTACGGTTTGAATTTTCTTGACACCTCCATTTTTTGTGATAATGATGTGGCCATTCAAATTGCTAAAAATCCTGTTCAACATTCAAAAACCAATCACATCGACATTAAAGTTCATTTTATTCAAAACTGTTATGAGCATAAGCTCATTCGTTTGGAGCAAATACACACCAATAACAATGTGTCGGATTTGTTCACCAAACCCTTCAGTAAGGCTCGTTTCGATGTGCTTGTGGGTTTTCTGAAAATGATTCGTTTCAAAGACTATTTTTTTGTGTGTTGTTTAAATTTGCGCATTTATTTTATTTCCTTTCTTCCCCATGCACAAATTTAGGGGGAGAAATCAAAAACAAAAAAAAATATAAAATCAAAAAAAAAATTATAAAATCAAAAAATTCCAGAAATATGTCTTTTTTCGTAAGTGTTCTTGGGAAGTGATATGAAGTTTAGTGTTAAAGGGCAATATAAAATACGTGTAATGCACTGAAGCTGAATTGGTTAGACTCTGTGTTCAATGTACTAGCAGGCACGAATGATTCAAAATGAAAGGACTAGACACCGTTGACAATGAAAGGACTTGACAGTGTTAACTCATCTGGACTTAGATAGTTACATTTGGACTGACCATACGACGCTTGTATATATTGAGCAGTGAGATAAGCAAGGGAGCCTGCAAGATACATTAAAGTTACTTATCATCTAGAACTGTGGCTCAATACTTCTTCAACGTACGAACTTCTGTCCTTAATTCTTGTGCTAATCGGGTGACTGGGGGGTTCTGATAAAGTAGGTCTATATGAAATTGTTTTTCTTTCTTATCCTCTATGTCAATCATATGTTTTCCCCTTTGGGTGATTGGAAGAGATCCGACCTGGGATGTAACATATACATCTCTCTATCTATTTATGTCAGTCATATGCTGTCCCCTATGTGTGATTGGAAGAGATCCGACCTGGGACACAACATATGCACCTTTCTATCTCTCTATCCCTCTATCCATGTTAGTCATATGTTGTCCTTCTGGGTGATTGGAAGAGATCCGACATGGGATACAACATATGGATCTCTATATATCCATCTTCTCTCTCAAATACTTGAACACTCACCTAAAGTAAAGAGCTCTTTGGAATTCCTTGATTGCTAGGGTATGTCGTGAAGTGGGGAACACGTTCTAGTGCACTTAAAATTGAATTGATTCCTGACTAAAGGTTGACTGTAGATCTCGCTGCTGAATTTAAGTGGACAACAATATCCTTGGTCGTCATCAGCAAAATGATCTATTTAGGAATATAATCGCAATGACTTGTCACTTATAATCTGTCCCACTTGAAAATATCCTTTGTGTTTAAGTGGACCACAATATTGGTGATTGATCAAAGTTATCCATGAAGGCATGTACTGATAAACGATATTAAATTGCTTGACAACTTTTGATCCCAAAAGTTTTGAATTTAGTTATTAAAATGTGTTTGTTTTATTTTATTTTATTTTACTTTTGTTTCTAAAATTTTTATTTTTATTTTTCATTTGATTTGCATTCATTTCAATTTTTAAATTTTAGTTTTATTTTATTTAATTTTTAATCTAAGAAACGAATTGTTTAATGGTTTTTCTCTTGGGGCCCACTGAATTTGGTGGCCTAAGGGCCGAGAACCCATTTTAGGGTTTAATAGGGTTTTTTTATTTCAATTTCTTAACCACCGCCGAAATCATTTTTTTCTCCCAAAATCTAAGCGAAAGCCTTTTGCTCACTGTTCATCTGTTCATCTTCATTCTCGGCTCAAATAATCAATTTTTCTTTGATTCTTCAAAATTTTTACTAGGTATGTGGATTTCAAGTAGCATGCTTTAGTTTTTATGTCCTTTCTTGGAGTTTTTGCAGGTGTTCAAAGGGTTTTCAGCGAGCCTAACGATGTTTTTTTGACGAGGGTTTCAAAATTTCGAAACGTCGGGTTTTCGGTTTGACCCGGATCTGACCGAAAACATCCTTCTTTGATCGAAATCTCAAGTTTTGACCAAAATCACTATGTTTTGAGCGAAAACACTTATTTTTGACCGAAGTCAACCTTTTTAACCAAACTTTGAATTTTTGAGAAAATAAAATTTTAATTTTAATTTTTATTGTTCTCACTTGGCTCGTTTGGTGCAGATAAATGGCGGATCAACTGAAGTTTGTTGATTCTGACAATATCACTAGATATCTCCTGGATCCACCTGTCGCGCACAATGAATTCAAATCCATGATCGTGGGTTTGAACTATTGCATAATTTCCCACGCACTATGTGTCAATCCAGTCATATGCAAGGACCTGATTAATGATTTCTGGAGGAATGCATCGTTCAACTGTGGAGGAGAGGATGGTGCTGGTGCTATTGAATCCTCTGTGAAAGTAAAGCAAATTATTATTACAGAGCAAGTCATTCGGGAAGTGCTTCAGTTCGGAGATCAGCCTGCTTTCACAGCAGAACTCATTGTTGCCAAGATCACAGAAGTACTAAAGAAGATGAATTACGAAGGAAATTTTCCTCCAACAGTCAAGAAGCTACTTCCCCCTTACTAGAGATTTTTGGCCCATACTTTTGTTAGCTGCATTTCTGGAAGAAAGGGCGGGTCGGACGAGATAAGCCAAATAGCAACATCAACCTTTGTTGCACTAACAATGGACTGGGAGTACAATTTCTCAAAATTTGTTTTTGACGAAATGAGGAGCAACCTTTCTGGGAAAAAGAAGGATATTTTCTTGATGTATCCTTGGTTTTTACAAATGATATTTGATGCCATGCATCCCGAGCTAGAAAGCACCCCCGATACTCTTGATGTCAAGTCCCTAGGTCCAAACACCTTTGGACTCATGAAACAAGTACGAAAAGCGTCAAAGGTTGTTTTCAAGGGAACAAAAGCACTGGTGAAATTTGGAAAATTCACAGAGACAGAAGGTGTTCAAACTGTTGGTACTCCAATTACTATGGTGGTCGAGGAACATGTGGCGCCATCAAAATCAAATCTCAGTTTTTCATTTGAGGTTTCTGATGATGATGATGATGATGATGATGATGATGATGATGATGATGATGGTGATGATAATGATGAGGATGTTCTTGTGTTTGAACCATCAAAGGAGCCAGTCAATGAAGCTGTGATTTCTCCAGCTGAGAGAGAGAGAAAGAAATCAACATTTTCAACTGTGAGGAAGCCCTTATCAAAAAATTACAGTCAACTGTGAGGAAGCCTCCCCATGCAGTTCTTGTTACTACTGAGTCTTCATCTGGGAGTGATAAAGACGATTGAAATGCCTTCCTGACGCCAAGAAAGCGAAGACGTAGAGATCCAAGGCCGGGAGTGGTTATTACCGAGCAAGTACAACTGCCAACTTCAAATGTTGAACCAGCCCAGGTTAATCAAGATGATCAAAGCCCAATTGTTGAACCAGCCCAGGTTAATCAAGATGATCAAAGCCCAACTTTTTACGAAGACTTCTTAGCTAATGAGGAAACTTTTGCCTTGGGAAGCACTTCTGTCCCACCATCTCCAGAGCACGATTCTACATCTGTCAAGCTAGCCAAGCTACTTGCTTTTCAAGACTCTATTCCTTAGTCAAGAGGAAAGGGAATATCTATTGGCTCAGGGCAAGGAGGTGATGAAGACTCTCAACAAACCATTTCTGAGCTCAAAGAAGCGATCGTAATTTTGAAGCAGGAGTCCATTGAGAAAGACTTGCTGATTGGCAATTTGGATGTGAGAGTTTCTGAGCTTGAAAAAGAAAATTCTCAAAAAAGTAAGCACATCTCAGACCTTCAAGCCAATCTTGGCGAGTTGAAAACTCTTTATTTTGATCTCAAAGACAAATTAATTGGAAAATTTGGTGATGTGTTCAAGACTTCAGGTTCTGATGATGGAAAAGCTTCAGAGACATCTGAAAGAGTCGTGGTTTGTCCTGCCCCAGATTCTAACCTTGATCAATTTCTGTCTTCTGGCCCCATCACTGCTGAAGAAAGAAAGGAGAAGTAGAGAAAAGTTGATAAGCTGAGGAAATACAAAATGCTTATGATGAAAAACTCTGATCAGAATGCACCTGGTGATCACCCAAAGATGTTTATTAAAGAAATTGGAAAGAGAAAATTTGCTGACAGATATGGTGATCGTTATGGAATTCTTATGTGGGGATATGAAGCTGATAAGAAGATGTGGATTGTAAATAGAAAGAGCGGAAACATTGAGTACTAGGTGAAGAAGATTGACTTTGTGTCTTGGAAAAAAGTTGATCTTACAGAGCTGGTCCACGCACCGTTCCACAATCCAACAAATAACCCCAAGGCATGGGCGTTTAAGAAGTTCCTAGAAGACAAAGCGAAGAAGAGCTGTGAAGGCTTTAAAACAACGTCATCGTTCGTTAAAAAGGTCAAGGGTGTTATTGATCCACATACCAACAAGACTATGGTGAATGTTATGTGGTCGCCTACAAATAAAGAAAAAAGGATCCCTATCACTCAGCGTGTACCTGATGGCTCTTTGAATGACTTACTATATTCGGTATATGATGAGGCTATAACGAATGTCGTAATCAATATGAAAAAGGATTAGATTCGTCTTGTTGATCCTAGGGATTTGCTGAAATTTGGCGAGCATGACATTTATACTTTATCCAAGCATCAGCTTATGGTGGATAATGAAATGTTTGAAGCTGCTGCAAAGGCTTTCACCGGCATGATAGCGACAATCATTAATAAGAGGCTGTGGGCAGGAGCATTGGTAGATTTTGATGTTCATCTTGTGGAGAAGTCGTAAAGTCAGCCAACAATAAACCAAGGGGGAGATTGTTGGGTCATATTTAGATGGTTTATGATGGGCTTCTATTTTATTATTTTACTTGGGCTAAGTTATGTTTATTGTTAGTGGGCTTATGGTGTTTTGGTTTATGGGGACCAAAATCACATAGTGATTTCGGTCAGCTTGGGTAGGGGCCTGTTAAGGATTTGTACTAGGTTTGTATAAATAGCTTTTCAGCCGTTTAGGAGTTCTAGTGGTTGATCATTACTGTTTTTGGTTGTTAAGAAGTTCTTGGTGTACCAGACGATTTCAACTAATAAGTCGTGTGCATTGAGAGTTATTTGTGTGTTCTTGAATCACTATCTGATTTATATTCCTCATTTTTTAGATAGTTTGACTGATATCATATTAATCTATGTGTTATGGGAATTACACAAGTCATATTATTTGTGAACCTTAACTCCTATGTTAGGTGTTGGATCTTACCAATGACATTTAAACAAAACTATGGTTTTAATTGAGTAACCAGGGTACTTGACTTCTAAAATTTCATCTACCTTACCGTAATAATCACCTCCTTGGCTACTAACACACAATCCACTATTGACTGTTGATTTGTTCAGACCATGAGCTTCTCTGTGAAACTTGTAACCATTGACAAAGTATACACTATATAATTTCACGCTCCTGAATGGCAATTTGGAAAGGTCAAATATATACTTGCTATTTATCCAGATCTTACGTGCCTATATGAAAAATGGTAAAGCACTTAATTATACTTAATTATAACCATAACAAAAAATAATAAAATTAAAAAATATAAAATTAACAGCCACACAGTTTTGAAACCATACTGCAATGTTCTTCTCAACTTCAGCTGCAAGCTCCTGTTCATCCATATCCCTAATAAATTCATTTAAATCTTCTTCAAATATTATGTAATACCATTTAAATAACATTTTGAAAGCTACTATGATGTAATAAACAAAATCATGCATGTAAATGTTATTTAGAGAAATTACACAACAAATGATTATTATAATTAAAAGTGAAGTCTATGTTAATTACCTTTTGTAATGTTTGATCTTATCTTTGTTAAGTAGTATGTAAGTTTGGGCAACATGCACTTCAACATCAACCAACATTCTATTCCTGAATCTTCCATAATGATGACCAGGATATGAAAATATATCTAAAATTTCTATGTTATCATCAGGTTGCTCATCTCATCCTCCATCATCATTTCGAGGCAACTTTCTATTATGTGTGTGGACACCAGTATTGAAATAATGAGAGCAAAATATTGATGCTTCACGAAGCAAGTACGCATTAACAACAGACCCTTCCACTCGAGGTTTATTTTTCACATATTGTTTCAATTGATTTAGATCTCTACAGTAAAGAAGATTTATATTAGCTTACAAAAATAGCAACATACATTTTGATGTAACATACAAACCTTTCAAATGGATACATCCACCGATATTGGACGGGACTGGCTATCTTCGCTTCGTATGACAAATGTACTGGTAAATGTTCCATGGAGTTAAAAATACCATGGACAAAGGTGGTCTCTAATTTACATAGAATTACTGGATCTTGGCTTCAATCATTTCCATGTATTTTGTTGTGATTGATGTTGATGTTAATGTTTTGAAGAAAAGATTCAACTCTGTTAATGCTTCCCACACATGTTTTGGCAACATCTCACGAAATGCAATTGGCATCAATCTTTTCATAAAAACATGACAATCGTGTCTTTTCATTCTGAACAGTCTACACCCTATAAAATCAACACACCTCCCCAAATTAGAAACATAACCATCGGGGAAATGCAATTTCCCAACACATTCGCATATGGCTTTCTTTTGATTCTTGTCTAGAGCATAGTACGCTCTTTCATCATCTTCAACTCCTTTTCTCTTCCTAATATAGAGTTTCAGATCTCTTCTCACTACTACATTGTCCTTCGTCTTCACTTTGACATCCATTATAGTATAAAAAAAGTTCTCAAATACATTTTTCACAATGTGCATAACATCAAAATTATGTCTAATGAGGTTTGTTTTCCAATATGGTAAATCCCAAAATATGTTTTTCTTTTTCCAACCATGATCGCCACATGCTTTGTTTACATCATCAACATTTAGTTCACTCTCTTTTACCAAACCTAATTGTTCAATTTCCCATAAAGTTTGTTCGCCATTCTTACTTGGAGGAGGACCTTCTGTCACTTCACGATTCCTCTTGAACTTATTTTTATCATTTCTATATGGGTGATATACCTGTAGAAATCTTCTATGGCATTTAAACCATGACATCTTATTACCATTCTTTAGTCTGAATGCTTGTGTATGTTTCCCACAATGTAGACATGCTAGCTTACCTGCTATAGACCATCCTGACAACATTGCATATGTTGGAAAATTGCTTATTGTCAACATCAAAGCTGCTCGTAAATGAAAATTTTGTTTTAAAGAGGTATCATATGTTAATACGCCTTCTTCCCATAACTGCTCCAATTCTGCAACAACTGGTTGCAAAAACACATCTATATTATGCTTAGGGTTTGACGGTCCTGGCATAAGTACGGTTAAAAACATGTAAGGCTCTTTCATGCACATAGAAGGTGGAAAATTATATGGTGTTATAATAATAGGCTAAGATGAATATTGTTTTCCAAATGCTCCATGTGGTGCAAACCCATGTGTACTTAGGCCTAATCTAACAGTACGTATTTCTGCTGCAAATGAAGGATGGATTCTGTCAAAGTGCTTCCAAGCTTCTGAATCGGATGGATGACATATTACTCCAGCATCATGTCCATGATCCTCGCAGTGCCAACACATGGAAGCGGATGTGGCTTGTGAAGCATACAGTCTCTTTAACCTTGGAGTCAAAGGAAAATAATGCATTCTCTTAAAGGATACGCGAGAACATCTGGCCAAATTTTTTGACCGTTTGTACCTACCAGCATTGTAGAATTTGCACCGATACATCTCTTTGTCTCCCCTCCAATATAACATACATCTAGACCTGCAGCAGTCAATCATCTCCATACGCAAACCTAGTGCATGTATTAAATTTTCGCTCTTGTATAAACTACCTACCATATTATTCTCCTCCGGTAACACATCATTTATCAATTGATAGATAGTATCATAACTTTGTTCAGGTATGTGATACTCTGATTTTATATTCAATAGTCTAGCTACAACAGACAGTTGTGTGACTTTTTTACATCAGACCACAACTCTATACCGGCTGCCTCTAGCATATCAAAGAATTTCTTATCTAGTGTATATGGCTCCTCCTCATGATTACTAGTAATAAAATTAGGATCCATTTCATCTATGACCATTTCTCTATAAGTACATTCACCTTCATTCAAATTTGTGTTTGAATCATCTACCCCTAAATACGTATTGTCATCATCAATGGATCTTTCGCCATGTTTATCCCAAAACCAATATTCCTTAACAAAAACTGACTTGTACAAATGATGTTGAACAGTATCAGGGTCTCTATATGGTATGTTACGACATTTGATGCATGAGCATTTGATTTTATTTATGTCCATGAACCTTTGTTGACTTGTAGAAAAGTCTATAAATTTTATCACTCCTTGTATGAAAACAAACGTTACACAACCATGATTATCTTTTCTTTCATACTTCCACGTTCTATTGGTACTGTTCATGATGTTAAATATAAAAATGGAAAAGATACCTTTACTACAAATCGTTTCACAAAAATAATGACCGATTGATGAACCAATCTTCAAAGTTTCATCGTTTGTATGGATGAATCACTTTGATGATTTGATAATGGTATAGAATATTTGTAGAATGCTTTAATTGAATTTAAGAATTATACACCACAGTTTCAAAGAAAGAGTGTATGAGGGAACCTTCGACAACCCTTTATTTCGATGTGGTGGATGGATACTAGGTCAAAGTTTTTGGTTGATATTATTCATTATTTGAACGAAAGTATATATATTCTGTTTTATTAACCAAATGGGCCCTCCTTTATAAACCAAAACAAACATCCTGATGCATTTCACATTTGATCAATTGTTACATGTTAGGTTAGATAGTATACATATTTATATTTCCTAACAAACATACAAACTTTATTATACTACTTAATAACAAAAGAACAACCTAAACCAAAATAAAATGGTATACAGTTAATTATAATAATATAATATAAACACAACTATCGAAAGTCATTAAGACTTAATAATTACAAGCATTTTTCTTTTTGTCTTACAAAAAATATATATGTAGAAATATATGTACAATGTAAAGAGTGTCCACAACACATACACTATTAATGTTCATTATGAACCACATGTTTATTAAAAACCTACAAATGTCACCATACTCTACATACCAACAGAAAACCTTGCAATACATCTGTGGATTCTCATCCTCTTCTAGTCCATCCGCAAATGCGCCTTCAACAGAATGACATTCAGTTTCACATTGGAATGTGATGTTATCTGTTGTAAGTTTAAGAACAACTTCTACTTTCAACAAGAAATCTCTGTCACTTTCAGCAACATCTAAGTACTCCCCATAATCCGGATATGCCATGCCAAAGTACTCATCATGTAGTTGTAAACCTACAAATTAAAAAAAGTATCAATCCAATTTATCCGTTTCAACACAACACTAAATATTATACAACACAACACTAAATATAATCAACCACAAAGTATAAACATGTATTAATTATCTATATACAAAATGTTATGTGTAAATATACTATACATACCTTGAACACACTGAGTAGGCCCTCTTGAAATGTAGATCAGCCCAAGCAAATAAATTGCCTTGATATGATGCTCATCTACTGTCTCTGTCAAGAAAGTCATTCCCAAATCAAATTTGCCATAATGCCATTACAGAAGCACTCATCCTGTTAACAGAATAACAATACCATTAACATCAATGACAACAAAAATAAATTAAATCCAATTACATAAAATTACTAAAATTACACATACCACTCCTTGTCTATACATGGCTTCAACGTTATTATGCTCTGCACATGTGCGCATAAATACAACATAATTACGATGTTTGGGACCCATCCCTTCAATCATGTCCAGGGATGCTGTTCTGAACACATCAGGACCCCCCCCCCCCCCCCCGGCCGCATACTTCTTTTTTGAACTTCAAAAATTGAAATATACAGTTAATAACTAATAAATAAAGTTATATTTCATTAAATAAACATTCATAAATTAATGTTTATTCAGAATTATCAAAGTCTTGTAGATATGATGTCTTTAGCAGATTCTGACCCTAACATTACAATAATCCGACACAAAAGCTCTATTGGAAGATCATCCAACGAACTACAACATCTTGTATTCAGCATTCTACTAACAACATACAAATGGCATAAGTTGATATCAATTTTTTAAGAAAAAATTAGGCATAAATGTTAACACGGTAAGAGAAAACCTTACTTGTGATGCATTGGTTGTGGACTAAGTATTGGCTTCAATATTATTGGGGAAAATCGATTATCAGAGCGACTATCTATCGATGATTTTGGGGTTTTCTTTGATCGTCGTTAGTTTGATCTTATGGAAGATTGCCGACGTTCTGAATGGCCTGAAAAAAGTGAAACGACGTGATGGCATCGGAAACATCATGGCTCTACAACGATGTAGAGTGTAAAATGACATAATTACCCTTGAAATAATTCCAAATATGTGATTACTAAGGGTAGTTTTTTCAAATCACATTATTCAAATAATATAATATTTTAGGGGTGAAAGTGGAACTTTGAATATCTAAACGAAACAGATAAAGTTAAATAAAAAGATCGAAGTACGTAGGAATCGAACCTACGAGTTCCGGAAAGAAATAAGACGTGTCAACCACATGAGCTAAAGTATCTTATGTTTCTTAAAAATCGAATAACACTAATATATATTTACAGTTAAACCTAATAGTTTGACACTATAACCAACTGCCACATGACCCATGATCCATATGCCATCCATTATCATTAAAGTAACATTCACTAAATTAACATATATGTCAAAATTTGAAATTTACAATACAACCATTTAATTTTACTAACATAATATAAACACTAATATGTATATATATTAAAGCTTGACCAAGTTAGGAATAATAAGCTTTTGTTGACTTTCATTTTGCCACACGACTTTCCAAACCTTTACACTTTTAGTCCCTTATTAACAACACAACATATTTACTAATCAAGTAACAACATCAACTATTTACTTATCAACTAACTTGCTTTACATTCATATATTAAACCAAAACAATGTACATATCATTAATTGTCATAATATGAAAGTACATATCAACAAACTACTCAAAAATGAACCCAAACTCCCTAGAAAACCTAATAAAACAAGCCTCCCATAAACAGATTTTACACCTAAACACCCATTTGTATCCATTCACAAAAGCCTCTGACACACTAATCATTGAACTATGAATTACACAAGTTCTATTAAAGCCATGGACGTGTACATGTTTTCTTTCGTCCCTATTTAAGTGGAGATGAACCTTCGAACAAGTTGCTCTAAGATTCCAAGTACCTTTTGTTCTGCGGTAAGCATCATTCAACATGTCCAAAGCTTCATGCTTCCTCTGTCTGCCTTCTGCCATCATCATCATTCCCAGGACAAATGTTGCATCTAAATGTCCCAATGCAGATGCTTCTTCAAGCATCGTTTTCCCTTCATCGCCTTCCAAGAAAAATAACTTCATCTGAAAAAAAAATTAAACACACAATTTCTAGTTAAAGTAATCCAAAACAAGAAACCAATTAATACTATGCAGATAACAACGTACCAATCCATCCCTGAACATAATATTTGGGTTTCTCAACTCTTTGCATTTGTTGACAACTACATATTTCTCATCAGACCAATAATGAAAACGTAATCCATATATCTCCATCTGTTTGTATATTTCTTCCGTTTTTCGTACCTCGTTCAAGATTATGCAACTAAAAACGATGTAATGTCCTGATTACAGGATCAAACCAGTGATCAAAACAAACAATAACAGAAATGAGTAGAAGAAGCAGGTAATCAAGCAATGCACATGTTCATTCACTAAAAACGTCTAGTACACCTTGAAGAATCACACACACTGACCGTAAACTGTTGTGTTACGTCAACCACTGACAGATACAGGCACAAACTATATATAGGAAAGACTAGTCGTAAACAGGTTTACGGCCGTAAACACCTACCCAACCGTAAACACAAAACAATCAGCTACAAAACACCTTTAACATGACCGATACTCTCCCAAGACATATACAGATAATTGCCTAGCCCAAACCACAAATCTATGACCTATCAATCTCCCCCTTGGTTTGTGGCTAGCATCCGCTCGGTCTTCTGTTATCATGGGTTCTCGAACAGCCTCACATCCGTTCTTTCAATATCCCCCATCCAAAGATTATTGGCAATGATCTTTGCAACCATTCATGTGTATTCTTTAGCAGCTGACTCCAATATGTATGATTTGCAAATGATTTGATGACTTGCCAAGGTGTGAATGTCTCTGTCACTAAACCTTAGAAGATCCTTAGCTTCAACAAGTCGAAGGACAATGTCACTGTCTGTAAACTTGATTACTGCAGTAGCTGTGACTTCATCAAATGCCCAGAATTACATCCGATATAGATATCCTTCGTGAAAATGTTGAGGAATTGGAATTTCTTTCAACTGTTTTGTAGCAGGCCACAACACTATCTTCATTGGCTTGTTTGTTTTGGGATCAAGCACCTCTGGATCTCTTCTAATCAGAGAGTTAGCAGTCTTCATTCCAGCGAATTTTTCTTTCACCTACCGCTCCAAAAAGAATTTGAAATCGAAAGCCTGAGGAGCTTTGGAGGGATTGTGGAATGGAGCATTTGAGAGTTCAGTAAGATCGACTCTTGTCCAAGAGCAAAAGTCGTGTGGACTCTTGTAGTATTCAACAGGATCAAAGTTCCTCTTCACCAACCACAGTTTTAGATCAACATGATAACCCCACATCCTAATTCCCGAACGATTTCCAAGCTTGTCGCCAAATTTACGCTTTTCAAGATCAGTTACTGTGAATTGATGTTAGTCTCCCCTTCTATTGTCATCAGAGTTCATCATGAACAACCAACCTTATTTCTTCTCAGAAGTAACGTTTATTTTACCGTGCTTGATAGTGATCCGACGATTGGCATTGACAGGCTCAGATTCGAATCGATCGACAATTCGTGTGGTTCTGGGAGGTGGAGGATCCACAGGATTGTCATTTAGAGGAGGCTGGACAAGGGCTCTAGAAAGACCTTCAGTTGCTTCTGATGGAACGACAGATGACTTGAACTTATCACAAAATTCTTCATAAAGCTTATTTTTCAAGTCGTAGTAGCATGCAGTCAAGTCTCTAAGGTGATTTTGGAGATCAAATATTTGCTTTGATTTGGCCTTGTTTTCAGCTTCAACATCTGAAAGACGAACATCAAGATTACCTATCAGCACATCTTTTTCGATGATTGTCTGTTTCAACACACCAATCTCAACCCTGAGCTCTGTGTTGGAAGGCTCAACTCCCCTAGATATACCTTCCTCAATAGATATTCCTTTTCCGCGAGAAGGAAGCCCAGTTTCTATTTGAGCTGCCAGGGCCTGTGCAACTCTCTCAGAAGCAATGTCATGAGCAGGCCTTGGAGGAGAGGAACCTCCAGGAGCTGAAGGACTCCCTGCTCCAAAGGTAGTTCTTGGTCCTTCATGATTGGGAGCAGTTGAAGCGGTTGGAGTAGTAGCTGATGTTGTGATTGTTTGCTGAATGGGTGAAGTCTGTTCTTGAATAAGTACCCCCAGCCTTGGATCATGTCTTCTTCGCTTTAATGGAGGCTGGGAGGTATGTGTCATAGGCGGATCACTCACAAGTGGCGTGGAGGTTGGAACATCAACATTTAGGGGAGGACTCCTTGATGTTGCATCCGTATCTTTTGAAGAACTGGCCACCTGTACAGAGGAATGATGCGTAGCTTCTTGAACATCATCTACATCCGGTGTCTCCGTTTTCGGATGAGCAATATCATGGACACCGTAAAAGAAAGTGACAAAGTCCTCATTTGTGGGGTAAAAGTCATTCGCAAGCCCAAAATTCATTTCCAAATCATCAAATCTTTCCAAATTTCCTCCAAAAATTGAAGAATCATCTTCAAATCCCTCTTTTTCACCACCATCATCACCAGTGTTTATACTCTCATGAAAGTCACTATGCACTTCCACATTGATCATAGTATCATGTTCCTCTGCTACAATTGCAACATGAGGAGCTCTCTCAGCTTCATGGTTAGAGGCAGTTATCACATCATATTCTGATTCCAAATGAGCAGAGGACTCTTCAGACTCAATTGAATCACTGAGCTCTGCAAATGCTCTGAACTTCACCAAGGGATATTTTCCATGAAACATGACTTTACCCTTACGGTTTTGTTTGATTAAGCCAATAGTGTTTGATCCAAGAGATTTCATATCAAGTGTTTCTCCTGCTTTCTCAATCTATGGATATTGCTCATTGATAATCACTTGAAGGAACCTTGGATACATGAAGAATTTGTCTCTTTCCTTTCCTTCAAGGTTCTCGACAAGTTCGTCCAAGATGAACTTGGAGAAGTTGAAGTCAAGCCCTGCAGCCAGAGCAGTGATTGCACCTGTATTCCGTAGAGAGATTTCGTCTGCCCCAGATTTCCTTCCTGAGATGCAGCTCACAAAGACATGAGCTAGAAACATCCAGTATGGGGGTAGCAGCTTCTTGAGAGTAGGAGGAAAATATCATTCATATCCCATTTTTCCAAGAAGTTCTTGAGCTTCATCCATTCCAATCTTAGAGGGGAAGTCTGGTTGATCTTCAATTCTTAGAACCTCTCGGATGATCTGCTTTGTTGCTATAACTTTGCATCCCTTGACAGTAGCTTCAACAGACTTTAAACCATCATCCCCCTTTTTCACCACTGCAGACATCCAGAATTCTTAAATCAAACTTTGATAAACCAGTGGATTAAGAGATAGGGCAGTAGCTAAGCAGCATTTCCTCAATCCATGGATCATAGACTTGAATTCACCATGAGCTGTTGGAGGGTCAACCAGAAAGATCGCCAAATTGCGACTTTCAGCAAATTTGAGTCCAGCCATTTGATCTGCACTTAATCAAGCCAAGTGAGAAAACAATTTAATTAATCATTAAAGGCTAAGGTTTTACTCATGTAACAATTTAATTAGCCTTTAATAGTGATTGAGTGTAAAAAAAAATTAAATGCCCAAAAATTGAAGTGTACGGCCGTAAACAGGGTACAGCCGTAAACGGGGCACAACTGTAAACGAGGTACAACCGTAAACAGGGCACAGCCGTAAACAGGGTGTACGACCGTAAACAGGGTACAACCATAAACCCTTCAATGGTCGTAAACTATTCGATGGCCGTAAACGCCGACATAAACAAATTCATCGATTAATCCTTCGATTCACGGTCGATTTCTTGTTAAAATGGCATTTGGGTGGTCGGAATATGCATACCTACAAGATTAAATAGTCGATTTCGAGTTAAAACACAAATGGGATGGATCGATGAGAGGATTTGAGAGTAAATTTACGGCTGGAGCAATGAAAAGTGAGCAGAAAAAGGTTTACAGCCAGATACAATGGGTTTTATACCTGGACCCAAAACCCAGTTCATTTTCAATGGGCTGCAACCCAAAAATCTTTAAAAAAATAAGCCCAATACCCAAAAACAATTAAAAATAATGCATTTTGAGGACTAAAATAAAAGAAAAAATAAAAATAAAAATAAAAATAAATCAACGAATTCTAAAAAAAAATTAAACTAAGTAAAATTAATTTTTAATTTTTCGAATTTTATCAAAAATAAAAATAAACATAAAAATAAAATTTGAGATTAAAAAGAATTAACACTAATTTCACCTCTTGTCTAGATCTGGTCGATCGCCAGTATTGTGGTCCACTTAAACACGAAAGATCGTGAAATTTTTTTGACATACAATTAATGACAAGGCATTGTGACCTTATGTTTCTAGATAAAATTCCTAAGGACCATTCATCTGACGACGACCAAGGATATTGTTGTCTATCTAAATTGAGCAGCGAGATCTACAGACAACCTAGTGATTGTTCAATTTTTAAATGTACTAGAACATGTTTCCCGCTTCCTGACATACCCCAATAATCAGGAACTTCCAAAGTACTCCTTACTTTAGGTGAGCAGACAATTATTATGGGAGAAGTCAGATTTGGAATGCATATGCTATACACCCGGGTCGAATCTCTTTCAATCTCGCAGAGGGTGAAACATATGACTAACCAAATTGAGAGGGATTGAGAAGTAGAATGGTACATATGCTGTGTACCAGGTCGGATGTATTTCAATCACGCAAATGAGACAACATATGGCTAACAGATAGGAAGAATTGCATAGATAGAAGATGCAGAGAAATAGAATTGCATATGTTGTAGTCCAGGTCGGATGTATTTCAATCACACAGAGGAAGTAACATATGACTAACAGAAAGAAAGCAAGAAAATAATTTCCTACAGACCTACTTTATCGGAATTCCCCAGTCCCCCCCATCAATACCCGAATTAAGGACAAAGTCCGTACATCGAGGAAGAGTTAAACCACGGTTCTAGATACGGATTACTTTAGTGTGACCGGTGGATTATCATGTATATCTCCCTGCTCAATCTACCCAAGCGACGTATAGTCAGGCTAAATGGAACTATTTAAGTTAAGATTTGTCAAATCTTTAGATTCCTTAAGTTCATCTATACCTAGTCAAGTCCATTTAAATGTTTGGTACATTACACATATTCAAATTGCCTGTTATCACTAGAATATATCACTTCCCAACACAACACTTACAGAAAAACAACTGTTTTTTTGGATTTTTTAATTCTCTAATTTTTGATTGGTTTTTGTTTAATTTCTCCCCCTAAATTTGTGCATGGGTGAGAGTGAAAAATTAAATGCGCAAATTTAAACTAACCTAAAATAAAAAAATTAGTCCTCCAAGCGAATCATCTTTTAAAATCCCACAAGCACATCGAATCGAGCTTTGTTAAACGGTTTTGTGAACAGGTCCTCCACATTATTAGTAGTGGGAACCTGTTCCAATCGAATGACCGAACGCTCATAACAATCTCTGATAAAATGCACTTTGATATCGATGTGCTTGGTTTTCGAGTGTTGGACAGGGTTTTTAGCAATTTGAAGTGCATCCTCATTATCGCAAAAAATATGGGTTTCTAGAAAATTCAAACCATAATCCATAAGTTGATGTTGTATCCAGATAAGTTGAGAACAACAAGCAGAAGCGGCTATGTATTCCGCCTCTGCTGTTGAGGTTGAGACTGTATGCTGTTTCTTGCACTGCCATGACACCAGCCGATCACCAAGAAATTGACATCCTCCAGACGTTGATTTCCTATCAAGCTCACAGCCTCCGTAATTACTGTCAGCAAAAGCATATAAATCAAATTCAGAATTTTTCGGATACCAAAGACCCAATTTTGGGCTTCCTTTGATATACAAATTTTTTTTTTTGACAGCAATAAGATGTGAAAGTTTAGGATTAGCCTGGTATCGTGCGCATTGACAAACCGCAAACATGATGTCTGGCCTGCTTGCAGTTAGATACATCAACGATCCGATCATCGATCGGTAGTCAGTCTGGTCTATGGATTCGCCTTCAATCTCTGGAGTCAACAGAGGTCTCTCGGCCATTGGCATCAGTGCAGGTTTTGCGTCTCGAAACCCGAACTTCTCTAGCATATCTTCAACATACTTGGCTTGATGTATTAGGATTCCGGTTGAGTCTTGCTTGACTTGAACCCCCAGACACATGGTCATTTCTCCGAGAGAACTCATCTCGAACCTCTTCTTCATAACGCTTTCAAACTCTTGGCACAGCTGTGGACACGTGGACCCGAAAATGATGTCATCAACGTAGATCTGAACCAGAATTTGATCGGCACCAACATGCTTGATGAATAGGGTTTGATCAATTGTTCCCCATGATTAGTCGTGCTTAAGCAAGTGCTTTGTAAGAGTTGCATACCACGCTCTTGGAGCTTGATGTAAACCGTATAAAGCCTTGTCCAACTTGTAGACGTGATTCGGAAACTTAGAATTGATAAACCTAGGAAGTTGATCAACATAGATTTTTTCCTTCACATCGCCATACAGGAAGGCAGTCTTGACATCCATCTGGTAAACCGTGAAATTCATGTAGGAAGTTTACGCAAGGAAGATGCGAATGACCTCCAAGCGAGCTACCAGAGCATAAACTTCGGTGTAGTCAAGACCCTCAATTTGGCGAAATCCACGTACAACCAATCGAGCCTTATTCCGTACAATAACCCCTGAATCATCTTGCTTGTTCTGTTAGACCCAGCGCGTATCGAGTGACTTCTTGCCCTTAGGTAATTCAACCTGCTTCCAGACCCAAACTTTTCAAATTGATTCAATTCCTCATGCATAGCATCCACCCAGCTAGGCTCATTCAAAGCCATTTGAACATTCTTTGGCTGCATTTGAGATATGAAGATAGAATAGAGACATGTATTTACATCTCCACTCTGACTCCTCGTTTGAACACCGTCGCACAACTGACCAATGACGTTTTTCGATTGGGTGATCGCGTTGAATTCTTGAAGTTATCTCCTGGCTGATGTCATTGAGCGTTATGGGAAGGTTGTGAATATTAACAAATCCATCATCTGCTGAATGAACCACCTCGGACGAACTAGAATCGTGAGAGGGGCTTGCCACAAACTCGTTAGTGATTGGTTCAGGAAAGAGCAGTTCCATAAATGTTTGAGTAGCAGCGGAAGCATCTTTGCACATGAACTCTCTTTCATCAGGAATAAGAGGAGTAGCATCAGCATCTGGAATATTTTGTTGACATGGAGACTCTGACGAAACACATGGAACATGTTCATCCACTGGAGGAGTCGTAGAGGACACCACCAGTGGTCTGTAAACAACTTCTTCGTCTTCATCTTCAATCACAGTCTTCGAACCAAAACTAGAACCAGATAAATCATTTGAAAACCCATTGAATGATTTGAAAAGAGATGTGTAGTCAAATAACCAATCTGGACCGACTCTAGCATCCGTCTCGTTCTCCTCCAACCAGCGCACGTCGAAGGATTCTACGATTTGCTTTGTCTTCTTATTGTAGACCCTGTTCGCCGTGCGAGCAGCATACACCACAAAGTAACAATCATCGGATTTGGCATTGAATTTGAGGTTGGATTCCAGATGAAGGAGGGTGCAAGGACAGCCAAAAATACGGAAATGACTGAAAGATGGCTTGTGACCGTACATAATTTCGTATGGAGTCTTCATCTGAGCTTTGTTGATTAGGACACGATTTTGGACATAGCACGTCGTGTTGAACGCCTCGGCCCAAAAAAAAACCAGAAGTTTGGAGTCACATAACATCGTTCTTGCAGCGTCTTTTAACGTTCGATTTCGCCGCTGAGCAACACTATTTTGTTGCAGTGTATGAGCAGCACTATATTGTAACGCCCGTGTTTCTAGACTAGGCATTAATATTGATATAATGTTCTAGGTTAACCTTTGTGACTCATTTTGAAGAAATGAAAAAGGAATTATGTGAATTCTATGTGTTTTATGCTTAATTACTAGGAGTTAATTAATTAAGAATAAAAATAAGCGTCAAAATTAAATTTTAGATAAAGCCGATATCTATTAAGAAAGTTGTAGCGGTCGTGACAAGGATTACGGATATATAAAGAATGCCGAAATCCTAGTTATAACGAAGAAGTTATGACCTGTCGAAGTTTCACGACAAAACCGGCTCGGTGTTGAATGTCGTAAAAAGTGAGTTTTCGATAAACTACTTTTTAGCCTTAGTAATCTAAACGAAACTTGTAGTGTTGGTTAAACCGAGAAGTTCGATAAAAAGAACGCCCGAATCTGACTTCGTATGAGGAAGTTATGATTTTTCGAAGTTTCAACTTAGCAGTAGACAACTAAAAACTCGAATTTTAGATCGAGTGATTTTTAGCCGACACAACCTAAACGAGAATCGAAGGTCTCGTAAATAGTAGCACAACGGTAAAAAGTCAGACGAAAACGGACGTCGGATGAAGAAGTTATGAATTTTTAACGGATTTCCTGTCCCGGTCTGTTAAAAATAATAATATAAAAATTAAAATCAAAATTAGCCGACGAAGTCTAAACGGAAGTTGTAGAGCGTAATTTTACCTACGCGTGCATATAAAGAACGTTAAAAACGGAGCTCGTATGCGAAAGTTATGGATTTTAGAAGTTTTTGCACAAAAACCGAGAAAATTCGTATAGTCACGAGTTGCCACGTCACCCTCGCCTCGCATGTGCCAGGTGTCCGAAATGGTGAGTCATGCGAAGCCACGTGTCAGATTCTGATTTGACCGAAGGGAGGCCCAATCCGAACCTCGCACGCCACGACTCCGAGCCTCACACATGGACTGCGAGTCCGCGGTCCAATCAGCAACCGCCACCAAGGCCCTCGCACGTGCTGCCATCTGCGCACCCTCACCTGCGGACCCCACCACCAGAACCGACTTCAGTCCAGTAGGAGGCTGCCAGCAAGCCTTCGCAGGTGCGAGCCTCGTGCGAGCCTTCCCCTGCGAACTCCGGATCAGCGACGCGTGGCCTCTTCTCAGCGGTTGGATCAGGAGCTTCGGCCCCTATAAATAGGGGGGTGCGAGACCTCCCGGGGGTATTTTGAAAACTTGTCACTTTTAGCCCCTAAACCCATATTTCTTTCATATTAACATCCCCCGAAGCCCCGGTATCAATTATAAGCCTCAGAATACGCCACAAAGTGCCGGTGAAGCCCGGAAAATTTATCTTTTCGGTTTCGAAGCCTGACTTTTGCAGAGCCCGGTTTCTCAATAAAACTCCCGGTTTTATTAGAAACGAACGTTTTAGGAAACGAATTGCTGCCCGATTATCATCAAATCATGTGAGTGTGTAGTTACTTTGACCTTACACATAGATATGAAGTATTTTACATAAAATACGTGTTGTGTGAATATATATTGTTTGTTTATTTGAGATGGGTGTTGAAGGAATGATTTATTCAGGTTTTTAAATAATTTAAAGTGTATATATATTTTTATCTACGAAAAATGTTGGGTAAAACATGGGTAAATTAAATAGTGGGTGTGATGAAAGGTGAGTTGGATAAAGGAGATGATTAGTAATATTGATCATGAGTTGAGGGTGAGTGGTGAAATTTGAGAGAATCACTTACCCAAAATGTTGGCCCCCGTCATTCAGCAGAGTATGGATGACAACCATGGACTATTCTAGACAGTCTGTGGAACACTAGCAGGCCCGCAACCTGTAGGTGTAATGAACTATATGTTCATTTGATGTACTCTAAAAACCCATTGACATGTATTGCAAGGGGGAATACCTGTAAATAATACTGTCGATAAATGAGAGCTATGGACTTAGCACATGTTGAATAAACCTTGGCAGCTATGGACTTAGTGCCTGTTGTATAAACCCTGGTGATGGTGTGACCTTGTGCCTATTCCCTAAGATGAATCCTTAGGAAGGAGTGATAGTTGATTCTTAGGTTAAACCCTTAAGAAATAAATAAGATAATGGGGTTGGGGTAATTTGGTTGATTGTTTGATGTTTAAGTACAATAAATTTATTTATTGTGGGTTGAAAACCCTATATGCTCACTAGGCTTCCAAGCCTGACCCACTCAGCTTTTTATGATTACAGGTAGTGGACCCCGAGCATAGTCGGATGATGATGATGAGTGATTTACTGATTATAGGCCAGTAGTTATAAATAACTGTTGTAAGGCTTATAATGTCTTGTTTATGATTTTGATCTGTATCGGAACATGACATCCCGAGGTTTTAATATAAAAAGGAAATTATATATTTCTTAAAGAAAGTTTTTGAGAAACTTTTATCATATGTTGTTTTGGGGACCAATTCCGCAGCATCTTTTAAACAGATTCTCTGATTTTATTTTAAAAAGCATAAATTAAATCGGTCTTTTTTGGCCGAGAATTTAGGGGATGTCACAGTTGGTATCAGAGCATTAGTTTAAGCGAACTAGAAAATTTGTAGGATTTCTAGACTTAAACTTAGAATGCTAAGCGATGATTGTGAGTTGAGTGTGTCTATTATATTTTAGGTAGTACACCTAAATTGACACGAGCACTAGTTTATTTTAGGAAAGATGCCTAAAATGCTTTTATGTGCTAAATGCAATATGTTTGCCATATATGCCATTATTTGTTCGGATCTATGGTCTGTTCCCGACCGGATCTGGAAACCTTATGTGTGTAGGATTATAAACGTATGACTACGATATTAGAACTAACATATAAACGTTTCGGAGTAATAACGAAGATTTAACGCCTATCGAAAATAAAGATCTAAATTCACCTACGAATGGTGTGTAGATCGAAATGGCAAGTACTCAAAGTGGATTCGGAAAGGATAATCCATAGCCTGAGCCGATCACAATGGCTGGGGTGCAGGCAATGGTGCGTACGATGTTGGATCAACAGATGGAAGAAACAAAACGTTTACTTCAACAAAGTAAGGATGAACTTACTATGCCAGTACGTCAGGCATCTGTTCTTGAGGCAACTATTAGGGTTGCTAAGTCTATTGAAGAAATGATCAATGACAGGACCGCCAACAAGGTTGAAGTTGGCAAGAAGAGGAAATTTGAGGTGTCTTCAAGGCCTAATAAGAGCAACATATCAAAGTCTGGCAAAAGAGGAGGTAAAGGAAATTGGTGCGGGAAGTGGAAAAATAAACACTCTGGGGATTGTGACAGGAAGGTGAAGTGCTTTAGGTGTGGAGAAATAGGGCATTACGCCAATAAGTGTACGATTCCCAAGGAGGTGTGTTATGTATGTAAAGAAGAAGGCCATATTTCTAAGAACTGTCCGAAGAACAATGAAGTAACAAGGCCAAGTGCACCATCAACGCCAAAGGAATTTCAGGATATCCTTGACGAAGCGATTAATAACGCTAGGAAGTAGAAGTAAAGACTTGATACCCGAAGATCAAGTTACGAAGTAGTAATATGAATAGTAACAAGTGGTTTAGCCTATTAGAGGCATAGTATAGGGTAAACTTGAACCTTTGTGTAATCGTTTGAAGGAAATAATATAAACCCTGGTTTTGTCATCTGATGAATGGAATGGTTGGTGTAATTTTTGAAGTTGTCCCAATCGTCTGAAATTTCTATCACCAACCAAGTTGAAGCAGAATTGATGATTGAAGATACGTATGGAAGAAGTCCTAGTAGAGTCTAGGAAACTTTTATGATTAATTGGACACATTCGTATGTGTTAAATTGTTTTGTGATTTTAGGACTTGGGGACTGCGAGACAGTACTTGGGACGAGTATGAGTAGGTGTGAATAGTAGTAGAGATCTATGCTACTGGAAGCACATGACTCACACTTGGATCAGGGAAAGTCACAAGGTTACCAAGGAGCTAGTAATTGATTCCGTCTTATTCTAGTATGTCGTTACCATCGTTTCGGTAATGACTAAGAAGATGATTGTTATTCCGACCTTAGAGGTCATATCGAATCGAGTCCGACTAAGATGAGTTTATTATGTGGTTCAGAGAACCAAGTTCGATGTAGTATTTGACTTAAGCCAGAAGATTGAAGTGAGAAATGATCAAAGCGATCAATAGAAGTATCGCACTCATTGTTAAAGAAGTAGGTAGTTAGAAATAATACATGTTGAACTGTGATTGTATCACATTAGAACATGAAGGAAGGTATAGTTTGCTCCGAAATTTGTCCCTAGGAGATCTGAGTCTAAGTAGTGCAGTATACAATGAGAGATCATTAGAACATGACCCATCGGTCTGTTACAATAAACGAAGGAAAATACTTATTCTAAGAAGAAGAAGGAGTCCTCAATAAGGATTTATTTTGTAACTCGAAGGTTACGATTGAAAGTCCTATGGAGATCTGAAGCTTTTTAGGATTAGCTGGATATTATCGCTAATTTATCCAAGGCTTTTCTTCGATCGCGACGCCATTGACAACTTTGACCCACAAAGGAGCTGTCTATACTTGGAATAAGAAGCATAGGAAGCTTTGAGAAGTCAAAGAAGAAGTTGTGTGAAGCACCGATTCTTTCGTTACCTGAAGGAGTTGATGACTTCACATTTTATAGTAATGCCTCTGTAGTTGGGTTAGGTTGTGTTCTGACCCAAAGGGATAAAATGATAGCGTATGCATCGAGGCAATTGAAAGAGCATGAAAAGAACTACCCCACTCATGGTTTGGAGTTGGCAGCGGTAGTGTTCGCCTTAAAGATATGAAGAAGGAATTGAACATGAGGCAACGACGCTGGCTAGAGTTACGCAAGGACTACGACTGTGAGATACTTTACCACCCTGGTAAAGCAAATGTTGTTGCTAATGCTCTCAGTCGGAAGGTAAATCTTGAAAAGAAAAGGCCAAGAGCGTTGAGAATTGAAGTTGTCTCGACAGTTGTGAAAAGTATAAAGAAAGCTCAAGAGGAAGTTTTAGAGAGAAATGACCGAAAGGAGGAACGTTTGGGCAAAACGTTGGTGTTTGATACAAATGGTCAAGGACTGAAGGTATTCAAAGATAGGATTTGGGTACCTAAGGCGGGAGGAGTAAGAGGTCTTTTGATGGAAGAAGCTCACAAAACCATGTACTCGATTCAACCCGACATTACGAAAATGTATAGGGATCTAAAACCCTATTACTAGTGGCCGACGATGAAGCTCGATGTTGCTAAGTATGTGGCCGAGTGTGAAACTTGTGCTAGGGTTAAGGCACAACATCAGAAACCGTATGGGAGTTTAGAACCTTTACCTATACCCATGGGTAAATGGGAAGATATCACTATGGATTTTGTGACTAAATTGCCCAGAACAAGGAATGGTCACGACATGATTTAGGTGGTCGTTGATCGCTTCACTAAGAGTGCGCATTTCATAGCCGCTAACGAGAAATGGACTATGGATAAACTTGCGAATTCTTACGTGAAGGAAATTGTGAGGCTACACGGTGTTCCGTTAACGATTGTATCCGATCGTAACAGCCGTTTTACCTCAAGGTGTTGGAGGAGTCTGCAAGAGGAATTGGGTACCAAGTTGTGTTTGAATACGACTTGCCATCCGCAAACCGATGGTCAGAGCGAACGAACGATTCAAACATTGGAGGATATGCTGAGAGCATGTACCCTAGAATTCCAAGGTAACTGGGATGAACACTTACCTCTAGTAGAATTTTCCTATAATAATAGTTTCCACTCAAGCATTAAGATGGCACCTTATCACACTTTGTATGGGGAAAAGTGTCGAACGCCATCATGTTGGCTGGAAGCTGGGGAAAAGTAGTTTATGGGACCTGAAATAGTCCATCAAACTGCTGAAAAGTTGAAAGTGATAAGGGAGAGGATGTTAGCTGCTCAAGATCGACAAAAGAGCTATGCTGACAACAAAAGACAACCGATATCCTTCGAAGTTGGAGATTCGGTTTTACTTAAAGTCGTGGAAGGGACTTATAAGATTTGGTAAAAGGGGAAAGTTGAGTCCAAGGTTTATTGGACCATTTTAAGTTCTTCAGAGGATCGGGAATCAAGCTTACAAGCTAGAATTACCTGAAGAACTGAAGGGTATTCATAACACATTTCATGTGTGTTATTTGAGGAAGTTCACGGGAGGTGTGCCCGACATAATTCCCATTTCTAAATTAAGGTTGGATGAGAGCAAGAGGTTAATTGGAGAACCTGAGGCAATCGTTGACCATAAGACTAAGAAGTTGTAACGTAAGATAGTCGATTTAGTGCTTGTGCGATGGAAACATATAAATGGGCCAAATCCCACCTGGGAAACGGAGAGAGACATGGTGAGTCGCTACCCGTAGTTGTTTGTCGTTGTGTGATTCCGGGGACGGAATCATCCTAAAGGGGAGAGAGTTGTAACGCCCGTGTTTCTAGACTAGGCATTAATATTGACATAATGGTCTAGGTTAACCTTTGTGACTCATTTTGAAGAAATGAAAAAGGAATTATGTGAATTCTATGTGTTTTATGTGTTTTATGATTAATTACTAGATAAAGCCGATATGTATTAAGAAAGTTGTAGCGGTCGTGACAAGGATTACGGATATATAAAGAATGCCGAAATCCGAGTTATAACGAAGAAGTTATGACCTGTCGAAGTTTCACGACCAAACAGGCTCGGTGCTGAATGTCTTAAAAAGTGAGTTTTCGATAAAATACTTTTTAGCCTTAATAATCTAAACGAAACTTGTAGTGTTGGTTAAACCGAGAAGTTCGATAAAAAGAACGCCCGAATCTGACTTCGTATGAGGAAGTTATGATTTTTCGAAGTTTCAGCTTAGTAGTAGACAGCTAAAAACTCGAATTTTAGATCGAATGATTTTTAGCCGACACAACCTAAACGAGAATCGAAGGTCTCGTAAATAGTAGCACAACGGTAAAAAGTCAGACGAAAACGGACGTCGGATGAAGAAGTTATGAATTTTTAACGGATTTCCTGTCCCGGTCTGTTAAAAATAACAATATAAAAATTAAAGTCAAAATTATCCGACGAAGTCTAAACGGAAGTTGTAGAGCGTAATTTTACCTACGCGTGCATATAAAGAACGTCAAAAACGGAGCTCGTATGCGAAAGTTATGGATTTTAGAAGTTTTTGCACAAAAACCGAGAAAATTCGCATAGTCACGAGTTGCCACGTCACCCTCGCCTCGCATGTGCCACGTGTCCGAAATGGTGAGTCATGCGAAGCCACGTGTCGGATTCTGATTTGACCGAAGGGAGGCCCAATCCGAACCTCGCACGCCACGACTCCGAGCCTCACACATGTACTGCGAGTCCGCGGTCCAATCAGCAACCGCCACCGAGGCCCTCGCACGTGCTGCCATCTGCGCACCCTCGCCTGCGGACCCCACCACCAGAACCGACTTCGGTCCAGTAGGAGGCTGCCAGCAAGCCTTCGCAGGTGCGAGCCTCGTGCGAGCCTTCCCCTGCGAACTCCGGATCAGCGACGCGTGACCTCTTCTCAGCGATTGGATCAGGAGCTTCAGCCCCTATAAATAGGGGGGTGCGAGACCTCCCGGGGGTATTTTGAAAACTTGTCACTTTTAGCCCCTGAACCCATATTTCTTTCATATTAACATCCCCCGAAGCCCCGGTATCAATTATAAGCCCCGGAATACGCCACGAAGTGCCCGTGAAGCCCGGAAAATTTATCTTTTCGGTTTCGAAGCCCGACTTTTGCAGAGCCCGGTTTCTCAATAAAACTCCCGGTTTTATTAGAAACGAACGTTTTAGGAAACGAATTGCTGCCCGCTTATCATCAAATCATGTGAGTGTGTAGTTACTTTCACCTTACACATAGATATGAAGTATTTTACATAAAATACGTGTTGTGTGAATATATATTGTTTGTTTATTTGAGATGGATGTTGAAGGAATGATTTATACAGGTTTTTAAATAATTTACACTGTATATGTATTTTTATCTACGAAAAATGTTGGGTAAAACATGGGTAGATGAAATAGTGGGTGTGATGAAAGGTGAGTTGGATAAAGGAGATGATTAGTAATATTGATCATGAGTTGAGGGTGAGTGGTGAAATTTGAGAGAATCACTTACCCAAAATGTTGGCCCCCGTCATTCAGCAGAGTATGGATGACAACCATGGACTATTCTAGAGAGTCTGTGGAACACTAGAAGGCCCGCAACCTGTAGGTGTAATGAACTATATGTTCATTTGATGTACTCTAAAAACCCATTGACATGTATTGCAAGGGGGAGTACCTGTAAATAATACTGTCGATAAATGAGAGCTATGGACTTAGCACATGTTGAATAAACCTTGGAAGCTATGGACTTAGTGCCTGTTGTATAAACCCTGGTGATGGTGTGACCTTGTGCCTATTCCCTAAGATGAATCCTTAGGAAGGAGTGATAGTTGATTCTTAGGTTAAACCCTTAAGAAATAAATAAGATAATGGGGTTGGGGTAATTTGGTTGATTGTTTGATGTTTAAGTACAATAAATTTATTTATTGTGGGTTGAAAACCCTATATGCTCACTAGGCTTCCAAGCCTGACCCACTCAGCTTTTTATGATTACAGGTACTGGACCCCGAGCATAGTCGGATGATGATGATGAGTGATTTATGGATTATAGGCCAGTAGTTATAAATAACTGTTGTAAGGCTTAGAATGTCTTGTTTATGCTTTTGATCTGTATCGGAACATGACATCCCGAGGTTTTAATATAAAAAGGAAATTATATATTTCTTAATGAAAGGTTTTGATAAACTTTTATCATATGTTGTTTTGGGGACCAATTCCGCAACATCTTTTAAAAAGATTCTCTGATTTTATTTTAAAACGCATAAATTAAATCGGTCTTTTCTGGCCGAGAATTTAGGGGATGTCACATCTATTGACGCACAATCCCTTTTTCCGCACAAAAATGATCAAGGACAACATTCTTGAATTTCGTCCCTTTATCAGTTCTGAGCGCCTTCACCCGGTGGTTGGTCTGGTTTTCTATCATCACAATAAACTTCTTAATCAAGTCAGCGACCCCAGTTTTGTTGGACATGAAGAAGACCCACGTAAATCGCGATAAATCATCGATCACAACCAGACAATATGAATTTTTGTTGATGCTGAGGACGTTGACCGGACCAAATAAGTCCATATGTAACAATTGCAGCACCTGGTTGATTGAATTAACGTGTTTTGGAAAATGTGGTTTTCTGTGATGTTTTCCTTGAGCGCAAGCCACACATTTTTCAAATGTGATGAAGTCTTTGATAGGAAGCCAGCGCACTAGATCATTCTTTCCAAGTCGATTCAAGTTCTTTGCATTAGCATGACTGAGCCGACGGTGCCACAACATAGCATTGTGCTCGGAAACTTTTGAGAAGAGGCAAGCTACTTGTTCAGTAAGATTGTTTGTTCATGTCAATGATACATGCATTGCCATCCCGTTTTGATTTTACAAGAATCCATTCATCTGGAATGACAATGTCTGGCTTCAAAATTAGAGATTCTTTATCTAAGAAATGCGTCGAATAGCCCTTGTCACAAATCTGAGAAACACTTAACAAAATGTGCTTCAAATCGGGCGCGTAGTTGACATTCTCGAAACTTAGCACTCCATTTGAAATTGTTCCCCTTTGAGTGATCTTTCCTCCATCCCCTCCCACAAAGGAAACATAACACCCATTAAATGTTTGAATGTCATGCAATTGGGAGATGTCTCCTGTCATGTGCCTGGAACAATAGCTGTCGACATACCACAGTCGGACGACATTCCTCCGCAGCTGTTCCTGCACGATGAGCGGGATTGATTAGATTTTGGAACCCAGGTCATTACAACCCTGGGTTTACCTTTAACATCCACAAATTTTCCTTTTTGACCTTTTAAATTTTCTTTATCATTAGAAATACACTCAGGAGATGAAGTTGATTGGACAAGTTGAGATTTAGGCACCCACTGGTAATTAGGTTTTAAAAGATTCACATGTGATTTAGAAATATTTTTCTTTTTCTTTGTGCATTTAGATTTTTTACTAGGACTAGTCGAAGATCCAGATGCACCCTTTGACGAAATTGACTTTGGCTTACCGTATTCGATTTCGACAAGGAACCTATGACTGGTTTATTGAAAACCTGTTTGTTCATTTTAAGATCAGCCGTTTTCCTTTTATTACTAAGTTTCCAATCATCATCACGAAGACAAGATCTCGAGGATTTTCTCGTTAAAGACCTTCCTCGAGACTCATTTTCTCTCCTTGATGTGGAAAAATGTACAAATGCCGTATTAGAACAATTGCGTGCAATGTGTCCGGCAGTACCACAGTTAAAACAAATTTGTTTTTGATCATGAAAACTGGTATTGCCTTTCTCTGATTTATTTTCTTTAATGACACCCTTACTTTTCCCACAAGTACATGTGCAAAGGTCAGGTTGTGCGTTTGGTGAGGGTGAAGCCGGATGTGCTTGAGACAGGAACATCAGTATTGTCAAACAAATCATCAAATATATCAAAGAAATTTGAGTTATCGGACATTGATGCAGAATCATCACAGGACACAACATTAGTTTTGGAATCAGAAACAAAAGCAACATCATTTGAAACAAAAACATCAGGTTCAGAAACAATCTTATTATCAGACACATTTTCTTCAGCTTCTTGCTTGAGTTGACTTAATGGTTGATCTGCATAAGAAGTAGAAACATTAGTATTTTCAACCTGAGGACCACATCCCGACACAAATACATCAGATTTTCCATATTTGAGATGTGCCCCTCTATCCATTTCCTCTTTTGTCAAAGGGTTATACTGATAGGTGTGATTAAAAGGAGGATGCACTTTATCATACCCTAAACCCTTTGACTGATTATTTTTAAATCTGAAACTATTTTCCATCATTGATGCAACTACTTCACTCCACACATCAAATTTTCTGAAATTAAAATCCGTATTTTCAAACTTATATTTTAATGTGTCAAGTTCAGCAGTTAACTTTGCAAGTTGTTCAGTCATATATCTATAGTTTGCACATTTATTGTTGTATTCTTCCTGAAGTTTCCTAAAATCTTTTGTTTTTGCTTCTAATTGTGCTTGCAAACGTTTCTGTCCTTTCCTAAGTTGATATCTATCGTATTTTAGGTCCTCGTTCTCTCTACGTAACAATTCTATATGCTCAAGTAGATTTTTAACATTATCAATGCATGTTTGAGAACAAGAAGTCTGACTTACCTCTTTCCAGTTCATCTTTCTCTTCAGGAATGTCATTGATTTGAGCCAAGTGAGAATTTTCAGATCCTGATATATTCAAGGCCTGAATCTGATCCTCCCAGTCAAATGACTGAGCTACAACTGCCAGATTGGCAATCTCACTGTTAACAACGACATTTCCTCGATTGTTCCCAACTGGTTCCATCGTTCGATCAGTGTTTACTTGTTTGTCAGGCTTCAAACAATCACGAGCAAAGTGACCCGACTCGTGACAGTTGTAGCAACGAAGCTTTCCTTTGTTGAAACCTACCTTCTTTTCTGCATTCATTCCCCAATTGTTCTTTCCAGTTTTCTTTGAAAATTGATTTGCCCTGAATACTGTCATCGCAATCTGCCATGTAATATCCATTTCTTCAACACCTTCGGGATGAATTTGGTCCAAATCAGCAAATGACAACTGAGGGGGCAATTCACCGGCTACAAAAGCATTATAACAATTGACTAGACCAGTTGCAAGAGCCAAATTTTCGTCATTCTCTTTGGGAGCAAGGGTTGGAGAGGGAGCTGGAGCAGGTGCCTTTGAAGAAGAAGCAACTTGTGGATAGGATACTAGAGAGTTAACACTTTGCATAGATGGAATGACATATGATGATGGTTGGGAAGCAGCAAACGGTTGAACTTGAGGAGTGGTGAAAGATGAAAAGACATTGTTGGATGGAATCCCGAGATTAGCAGTGGAGTATGAATTGACATGGTTGATCTCTCTCTGCTTGTCATCCAAGTCACAAGCTTTAATAATTGCCATTGTTTTAGCTAGACTTAGACGATTGAGGTCTTTTGTCTTCTTGATCACAGCAACATTCATATCCCATGAGCTCGGCAGAGAATTGAGCAGCTTCTTATTTATTTCATATTTAGGCACATAAATTCCGGCTGAACTCATTTCAGTAGTGAGTGTGGTAAATCGTTGTAACTGAGCTTCCAGGGTCTCACCAAGAATATGATTCAACATATTGAATTTTTGTCTTAGCATATCCTGACGGATCTGTTTCATGTCATCGTTTCCTTTGTAGACTTCAATTAGAGCTTTCCATAGTGCTTTTGATGAGTCATATTCTCTGAAACCTTGAGCTATATCGGGAGATAAAGCCATGGTCAGAGTAACCAGCGCCCTTTCTTGTTCTTCCACCTTTTCAAAATCCTCATCAGTGTAGTCTGCATACACTTTGTCAATTATTGTTCCATTTGCAAGTGTGGTAGTAATCCTGACTGGTCCTCTGAGAATGCTACACCAAACTTTGAAATCTTTCATCTTGATATACTTCTCAATCCGATATTTCCATTCTGGGAAACCTTCGGCAGATAACAGACGTGGAATACGTGTGGTTGTTCCCATTATGGAATCCAGTTCATGATGAATCGATCAGTTTTGTGAGTCCATTTTTTGTTTGTTTTTTTTAATTAAAAGAAAAGATACTCGAACACACAAAACAAAATAAAATATGAGAACTTGTTTACGGCCGTAATCAATTTACTCAACTTTACGGCCAAAAGCTGTTTACGGCCGTATACTCGAATACGGTTCGATTGTTTACGGTCAGACAATAGTTTCCGGTCTTTGAAGATTAGTTGTTTACGACTTTCTAGGAACAGTAATTTACGGCCTTTGAAGATCAACGAATTATAGCTGTATAGATTGTTTACGGTCGTACTCCCTTCAACAACAATAACCGTAAACTCCCAGAAATGATGAGGACGAGTATTTTTCAGTCAGTTTTTGATTCCTTTATCTGTGAAACACGATCTAATGTAGAACCAAGCCTTGAACAACAAAGAATTTGAAGATTCCTTCAACCGTAAACACCACTACAGCTTGTTTTGACACCAGATTTGCTCTGATACCAATTGTAAGGTCCTGATTACAGGATCAAACCAGTGATAAAAACAAACAATAACATAAATGACTAGAAGAAGCAGATAATCAAGCAATGCACATGTTCATTCACTAAAAACGTCAAGTACACCATGAATAATCACACACACTGACCGTAAACTATTATGTTATGTCAACCACTGACAGATACGAACACAAACTATATATAGGAAAGACTAGCCGTAAACAAGTTTACGGCCGTAAACACCTACCCAACCGTAAACACAAAACAATCAGCTACAAAACACCTCTAACATGACCAATACCCTACCAAGACATATACATATAATTGCCTAGCCCAAACCACAAATCTATGACCTATCAAACGAAACACAATATTGGCCCCTAACTGTAAGCCCAAATCAAATATACACGTATAATAGAAGGATTGAAGACAAAACTTACACAGCCTTCATCTTGAAAGTGTCGACTGCTGAAAATTTTCCCGCCTCGACTATTATCTTCTCAATCACCTCCAATGGCATGTTAGTTAGCGTTTTGCTTTGCTTTCTTGGTTGCATCTTCGAAGAAGTTCTGGCTTCCATAATACTATTCCTCGACTAAGATAACAATCTTCTAAAAACGATTTTAGGGTTTTTTTACGGTCGAAAATTTGAAATTGGGGTTGATTGCAAGTTACTGAAATAAGACTGAAGAACTGAAACGACGTGATTCGTCGGAAAAATTATGGTGCCTACAAGATGTTGACTATAAAATGACCTAATTGCCCTCATACATACAATGACTCATATTTGATTAGTAAGAGTAGTTTTGTCAAAAATAGAATTAAAAAAAATCAACCTATTTTAAAACACAACCGACATAATTGATATATGTCTTTTTAATCTAGAAACTACCACATTGACCCATGACCCATATGTTATCCATGGGTATTACCACGACACTATAAGCAACTACCACATTGACTAATGACCCATATGTCATCCATGGATATTACCATGACACTATAAGCAACTACCATATTTACCCATGGACCATATGTCATCCACGGGTATTACTATGAAACTATAAGCAACTACCACATTGACCCATGACCCATATGTCATCCATGGGTATTACCATACTACCACATTGACCCATGACCCATATGTCATCCATGGGTATTATCATGACACTAAAAACAACTACCACATTGACCCATGACCCATTTGTTATCTATTGGTATTACCATACTACCATATTGACCCATGACCCATATGTCATCCATGGGTATTACCATGACACTATGACCAACTACCACATTGACCAATGACCCATATGTCATCCATGGGTATTGCCATGACACTATAACCAACTACCACATTGACCCATGACCCATATGTCATCCATGGGTATTACCATATTACCACATTGACACATGACCCATATGTCATCCATGGGTATTACCATGACACTATAAGCAATTACCACATTAACCAGTGACCAATATGTCATCCATGGGTATTACCATGATACTATAACCAACTACCACATTAACCCATGATATGTTATCCATGGGTATTACCATACTACCACATTGACCCATGAACCATATTTCATCCATGGGTATTACCATGACACTACAAGCAACTACCACATTGACCAATGACCCATATGTCATCCATAGGTATTACCATGACACTACAACTGACAACCACCTTGACCCATGACCCATATGTCATCCATGGGTATTACCATGACACTATAACAAACTACCACTTTCACCCATGACCCATATGTCATCCATAAGTATTACCATGACATTATAAGCAACTACCACATTGACCAATGACCCATATGTCATCCATGGGTATTACTATGCCACTATAACCAACTACCACATTGACCCATGACCCATTTGTCATCCATGGGTATTACCATACTACCACATTGACCCATGATCCATATGTCATCCATGGGTATTACCATGACACTATAAGAAACTACCACATTGACCAATGACCCATATGTCATCTATAGGTATTACTATCACACTATAACCAACTACCACATTGGCCCATGACCGATATTGTTACATTCCGTTTAAAAATAAAATAAATAAAATAAAATAAGTAAATAAATAAATAAAGATAATAATAATAATGAATAAATAAATAATATGCCCTAGAATCCCGAGATGTATTTTCTATTTTATTTTATTTTATCCCTAAATTCTTAGTAATTTATCAGTGTTAGCGATAAGGAGTTAAATGATATAAATTCCAGAATTTAGGGTCTATATTGTAACATTAGGACTTGAAATGAAAAGGATTTTGTGAAGCATGGGATGTTTGGTAATTAATGGGCTTAATTTGAAAAGAAAAGGGGATGGAGGTGTTGGTTTATATGTCTAAGCCCATAACTATTATTGGTATGTACTCGACCCGAGAGTAGCATGGTCCATTTGGGTTGCATAACATCAGGACAATTTGTTAGGATGGACTTTTGAGAAGAGGTTATATATGATTTATTAATATATTATAAGTTATAATATATTAATATGAAATCATATGATTTAATTAGTATTGATCAAGAATTAGTTTGGAATTAATTTAGTGATCAAAAGAGACTAATAAATCTATTGGGACTAATTATGGTAATTGGTTGTATTTATATGTGTTGGGCTTATGATCCATATTGGACTAAGTTTATGTATGGATACATAAAGAGTTGGGCTACATGAACAATGGATCATAAAACCCATGGGTATGGATTTGGGTTATACCCATGACTCTTGGAATCCTGCATATAAATATAAGCTCCATAACCTTAAAATGACATACTTCTAGTTCTTGGAGTTTATGGAGGTGTTTTTGGTGCATGGAAATTCTATCTCAAGAGTCACCTTTGTCCTAGGTGAGTTGTGATTCCATTTGAGGTGCAACACTTGGGGCAGTAAGTTCTTAAAGGCCAAAGTCTTCCCTAGCAACATCAACAACATCAAGAGGTATGTCTACAACTTGTCTTATTATACATATGTTATTTGTATGCTAGTTGTAGGCTTAAAGCTTTGGAAACCATATGCATATATAATTAGAGAAAACATAGATCGAAAGCTTTTAGGGTTGTGTGTGCACCATAGGATGTTGTAGTATACAAAACCCAATAGCGGTATCAGAGCCATGAGTGGTTTTCTATTATATTTGATGTTATTATTGGTTTTCAAAGTGAAAAAATCGAATTTTCTGCACTCTGACAGCTGAAATCGCCGAGTCCAGTGTTTAACTCGACGATTTGCATGGTTTTTGCCTTGGACTCGCCGAGTTGGATGAGTGACTCGCCGAGTCCATTCACAAAGTTGACCAACTCGACGAGTCAGCTCATGCATTCGACGAGTTGGCTATCAGGATGCAGATTTTTGAATTTTTTGTCCTGTTTTGGATTAGGATCATTACCACAAAATGTTTTTGTTCATAAAATTTGATTTTGATGCGATGGTAATGATTATCCTCATCCAAATAAAGGATAATTGTTAAAGTTTCAAGATTTGTGTAAGTTTATGTGATTAGCTAAGTTCTTGAAAATTATTGATATGAATTATCTTTTCTTATGAGTTTGATCTAGATCATAAGAAAAATTATTTGATTATTGTGTTAATTGGAATAATTGATATTAATGGTTTTTATGAACTCCATAGCTTGCCCTCAAGTTATGGAAAATGAAGAGTTTTTTTTTAAATATTCATTAAAGTTCATAGGTTATGAAAAATGAAAGGTCTTGTTTTTAAATGTCATCATAAAATAGTTTTATGTCTTCCATAACTTGTCCTCAAGTTATGGAACTTGAAAAGTCTTCCATAAAAACCATATTAAACTCATAAGTTATGGAAACCAAAAGTTTTAGAATTGTTCAAAACTTGCCCTCAAGTTTTGGAATTTGTAAAGTTACCCCCCCCATGTATACTTTAATTCCAACCCTTAGAATTTTAAAAGTTTAAAATTCAACCCTTATACTATTATAATATTATAGGTTTAATATATATATATATATATATATATATATATATATATATATATATATATATAAGAGTAACTCAGTCTTACCGTTAGTAGGCCTCATTCACGAAGTCGGTCTATAAGGGGGGTATAAGGTTACTGCCTATAAAATGGCAGTTTAATGGGTGTCCACTCTTGCCCACCGCTTCCTTGACTGGTGGAGGGTCGTTAGCCGAATGGGTAGGATAGGACATTAATTCTCCCTTCATTAAAAGTATAATGATAAATATAAAGTAACTAAACTTTATTAAATTGCCAATCTTAGTTACTTTAGGAAAATGTGAATATGGTGCTAACCCATGAAATTGCACTTTGCACCTTGTTAAGTCATTAGTGGAGCGTGTGTGGTTAACCGATATACTAATTTGGGACTGACAATGTGTGGCAAAGGGTAGCTTGATGTTAATCATAGATCAATGGAGCGTGTGTGGTTAACCGACACATTGATTAGGTGGTTGTAACATTAAGTGTACCAAGTTAATTTGCATGGTTATTCACTCCTTGTTTGTGATCCTCGGCATCCCAGTCACAAACTTGAAGGGCACAATCGAGATTTAAACATGCCATTGAATAGTTCAATGAATCTGAAAAGATCTAGGAGTTTGAATTCATTGAAGACCTAATGTTAAATTTCGTTTTTCATGGTGGAAATTGGTAAATCGTCATTTACCTACCTTCAAATATTTTGTAGCTTGGATTACGGCATCCCTCTTCCAAGTTATAAAATATTGTGTTGGGTCCTAGCCTTAATATTTCATATTGGGTGCTATATCAAGGACTTAAATCAACTAAACTTATATTTCTCCCTCATAGATGTCTAGTTATGACAACTATGGTCTTCCTTATCCTTTTGGATAAAGCTTTCCTAATGAAGATGATATCCCAAATGGCGATCAAGGTGAAAGATTAATCCTTTGTTGTGCATTAATGGGACTAGAAATCATACTTCACTTCCTCCACCTCCTCCATTTATTCTCCCTAACCCACAAGTTCTTGAAAAATGCAAGGTCACTCAATCCCTATTGGCAAGCAATGTCTATATGTGCTCACATCTTGGAGATGAAGTCACATATTGACAAGTTGGGAGAGTTGGGTGTCGAAGTCTCAAGGAAGTTGGCTGTTGACTGGGTTCTTCAATTACATCCTAAGTCATACAGTGAGTTCTTTAAGGACTACTATGTGACAGACCACGACATGACCCTTATCGATTTTACCTATTTGCTTGTTGCTGCTGAATCAGCAATGATTTGGAGCACTGGTAAAACAAATTTGATTGGAAGATCTACTTCCCAAACTTACATGGACATTGACAATGGAAACATTAGAAGTCCAGAAAAGTCTTCTCTTCCCAATGGAAAGGGATCGGCCATAGTCAACCCAGTTGACCAAATGGTAAATAGAAATGCTAAGTCTGAGATAGTCCCATGTACCATTACTAAAGAGTCCATCTGTTTTTATTGCCAAAAGAGGGGGCATTAGTTGTGAAGCTTCCCTGTTTACCTGGAAGTTCACTAGGATGGTAAATGTAGAAAATTTGACTATGCTTCAGGTAAAGTCCACTATCTAACTCTATTAAGTTCCTATTTGTAGATTCTTATTACATGATGTGACTAGGTCGCATTTTCATGTTTTGTAGAATCGGAAAAAGAGAGGAAGCTTAGGAAAAGAGTATGTTGAATCTGATCGCGAAGATGGATTTCGATCGCATGATTCGAGGATCAGAATTTTGAGCTGCTGCTTAAGAGTTATGATAGATTGCTTAGGAATTGATAATAACATAGTTTTCATATGTATTTGCATTGTAAGGATAAGTCTTTCCGCAATTTTAAAATAAAAGGAGAATTTTGATTTTATTTATTTTAAGTATCCTTACAATGGCATTTGTGAAAAATTGTTGTTTATATGATTCCATTGATAACAATATTGGAAAACAGATTTGATTCTTCCGTTTGTGGTAGTGTCATAATTTACCAATTAAGGAAAGATTCTCATCACCCAAGTTTCAGTTGGGTAGAAAATTGGAATCATGCAACCTGTATTGTATGATGCATGCGAGTTTTCATCTTTGGGAAATTAAGACTAATTCCTTGTTCACATGTATATGTGAGTCAAGTGAAGGACTAGGATATCGGGTACACTTGGTTGTGCGCTGATCAGGTCCACCACAAAGAACGATAAGGTTATTCGTCATGATTTACTAAAGTTTAGTAAATATGGTTGTGCTTACAAGTTTAACTATAATTCTGAAACATTAGAAAAGTTTCAATGTATGGCAGGACAAATGAGAAGAATCAAATTAGGCAGAAAGATAAAAGTTTATCCAATCTGAAAAGATGGGAGAGTACTTCAGTATTATGTTTGATGATCATCTTTATGATTAGGAAAAACCATATCACAATTGATCCTCTAAGGACATCTTAGTGAATTTGTTTGACTAAGAAGAGGAATCGTGAATTGTTGAAATCGTTAAATTAAAAGATGAATCATACTTCGTCCAAAATTGACTCTTAGAGTAACACTCCAAGATCGATCCTTGAGTGACATAATGTTAAGAAGGTTTAAAACATTTATCAAATGTAGAGTAAAATGTTTTCTACACTTGTACATTTGAAATTGGTGAGTTGTGATGTTTTGGATAAAACAAAGACCAACTAAGGCCAACTGTGTGAAGTGTTTGTCTTGATAAGAATCTGCACTAACTCTTGAATATTTGCTTTGTTAAGGAATGGTTCTTGGTAAGAGAATCTTATATGTCAAGAGGTCAGTGGGAGTCTTAAAGATCTTGAAAAGTTTCAAGAACTAATCAAGGGTATTGTTTATCACTAGCACACGACATGAGGTTTATAAACTATTGTGTTGACATATTCTTGTTTCTGTGCCTATTCCAGTTAAAGGTTGACTATGCATGTGAGTTCTATGAGCTCTCAATTGTTTGCATGACAACTTGGAGGTCATGGTAGCCCCTTGTGCTACTAGGTGGCAATAAGTTAAGATTGAACAAGTTCAGTCCATATGAGTTTGGATTTGTCACTAACCTCCTCTTGTGATTATGTTTTTGACAAATTCGCATGGATAGGAACACATACACCATAAATCTAAGTGTCATAAGGTTTCTCTTCGATTCATGAAAATGATGGTGAGGAAACGCTTTCACTAAGTAGATTTTAAAGAGATAGAAATTGTGATATTAGCATTCTCAAATTCAATTATGATTACGGCATCCCTTTTCATAATTCTAATTGTGAGCAATGGCAAAGGTCTAAACATTTGAGACTATGATTACGACATCCTTTTTCATAGTTCTAAAATTGTTTAGACACACACATGAGCTATCTAAGGTAAGGTGTATAATTTTGAGACGCCTAGATAAAGTCTTATCAACGCATCCCATAACAGAAATCTGAATTTTGGTAAGAAAGTCAACAAAGTATTGATTTCTAGAAGTCCAGCTGATTTCTGGATACATGTCAAAGCTAGAGGGAGCATGATTATCATGTTAAGTGTTGCAAGTTAGAAATGTTAATTATAGAAAACAAAGGTTTCAATTTGCAAAGTTGTAGGGTTTGAAAAGTTGTTTTGCTATAATTAAGGGAGAGGAAATTATACTTTATTCCAATTCTAAAAGCTTAAATTGAGATTTTAATAAATTTAGTCAAGTATATATATGAATGTTATGTTGGAATGGTTCAACATATGGAAATTTTGTATATTGAAATATTATTTGCGTTCTAAAATTCGATTATGATTACGACATCCCTTTTCATAATTCGAATTATGAGAACATGGCAAATAGAAATATTATAGCAAAAGACGGGTCTATTATCATGTCTTTATGTGAGACATCATGAATCGTGTCCCACATAGTTCGGATACAGGATCGATTACATGTGCTGTAATATTCATCCATTCTAATTTTTCCAAATGCATTGGGTATTAAGAGGGAAAAAGGAATAGAACTGGATATGACTAAAATGATTAAGCAATTATCGAGGACAATCTGAGGCTTACCAAAGATTGGTTGATCATGGAAAGTTGGACGTATAGTGTTAATTTTGGAAGGACCATATTGACATATTCTAAAAAGAGGCAACTCTTGTTCAGAAGTGATAGTCAAAATGGGAATATGGAAATGTTTCTATAAGTGGAAGTCATTCTTTAAATCTGTGTAAGATTAGAAAACTTAATGCAAGAAGGATGTTCAAAGGAATGTACTTTGAATGTGAGACTTCGTTTCCATGGAATTGCTCTCCATTGGAATACTTTGTAATGTCTGTTGTGAAGTCTTTGTGATTTTTGTGCATAGTCATTACAAGGGGATCATTGCATATAAGTTTAGAATCTAACATATTTCAGTAAATGGCAAAGAATCTTGTATTCATAAGGATTTGGAATTGTGAAATGAGTATCATTAAAATGTTTTTAATTGATCTATTCCACAAAGAAAGGACCATAAGTAAACATAGTGTGCATGCTTGTAGCATGAGACAACTATTGTTTTAGTTCAAGTATTAAGTTGATTATTTGAATCATTATACAATGAATAATGAGTGATCAATATGACTCAAAGTTTTGGGGCCATATAGGATTAGTATTATTCTTGTGTTTCACTTTGCATGTTTTGACTTCCCGAATAACTAGGTTATTCAAACCATCCACAGTCGATCATACTTTGGAAGTAGGTATTGAGGCAAGACTGTGATGAATGGGCCTGTAGTATGTCTAGGTGTTTTAGACATAACTGCAGTATTCATGAGTGCTCCTGGAATATGTAACATCCCAAAAATCAAGCCCGAAAATTTCATTTTTAAATTAATAATTTTTAAAACATTTTACCATAACACTGTCAATAAAGCAGCACATTACAAAATCATAATGTTGTGTCCCAAACCATGACATCAAAAATAAGGAAAATCAGAGTACAATCCCAAAAAGTCTGATGCAGAATCATATGTGTGTGTGTGTGATGCGATGCTACGCCGCCGGCTCCTTCCCCTTAGACGAAGAGGTACCTGAAACCAAAACCGAAACCGTAAGCACAAAGCTTAGTGAGTTCCCCCATCATACCACATACCATACAATATCATCGGTATCTTTCAACCGGTAATCATCGTCGGTATGAGGCTGCATAAGGTTGTTTAAATAGGGTGCACACCCTCAGATTAGGGTTTTGTCCAGTCAGAGCCTACTCGTCGAGTCCGGGACCCGACTCGACGAGTCCATCACTTAAATCTCGCGTCTCATCCCGCTTCTACTCGGCGAGTTGGGCCTTCCATTCGCCGAGTCCCAGGCCAAAAATGCAAAATTACTTAATTAATATACATACCAGGAACCAGGTGCTAAAAATATCCCCCACTTATTTTAGACTTCGTGCTCGAAGTCTGCCGCTCGTTCCTGGAAAAGCTCTGGGTAATGCTCCATCATCTCATCCACCAGCTCGCAAGTCCATTCCGAGCCCTTCCGGTGCTGCCATTGCACCTTCACGAGCTCCACCCTCTTATTCCTCAGATCCTTCGACTTCCGGTCGAGAATCGCTACAGACCGCTCAATATAATTCAAGCTGTCATCGACTTGAATATCCTCTAAGGGTACCACTGCTGAGTCGTCCACCAAACATTTCCGTTACTGGGAGACGTGAAAAGTGCTATGAATCTGACTGAGTTCGGCTGGCAGATCCAACCTATATGCCTCCTTGCCCGCTCTGGCTAGGACCCTGAATGGTCCAATGTACCTGGGACCCAACTTGCCCCGTTTCCTGAATCAGATGACGCCCTTCCATGGCGACACCTTCAGAAGAACCATATCCCCGACCTGAAACTCCAGGTCCGATCGGCGCTTGTCAGCATAACTTTTCTGCCGACTCTGAGCAGTCTGAAGTCTGCTCCGAACCTGCTGAATCCTCTCTGTCGTCTTGAGCACCACTTCGGTGCTCCCCATGACCCTCTGGCCAACCTCACCCCAACATATCAGGGTTCTGCACATCCTCCCGTATAACATCTCGAAGGGAGGACGGTCGATACCCGCATGATAGCTATTATTATACGAGAACTCCGCCAAAGGAAGGTAGGTATCCCAGCTACCTCCGAAGTCTAAAACACATGGCCGCAGCATATCCTCTAGCGTCTGGATGGTCCGCTCGCTCTGACCATCTGTCTACGGGTGAAAGGCGGTGCTAAAATGCAGATGAGTACCCAGCTCGTCATGAAACTTCTTCCAAAACCTGGAAGTGAACCGCACATCCCTGTCGGAAATCACTGAAACTGGCACTCCGTGCCGAGCTACCACCTCTCGGATATAGATGTCGGCCAGCTTCTCGGCCGAGATGCTCTCCTGAATCAGAATAAAATGAGCGCTCTTGGTCAATCGATCGACGATGACCCAGATCGAATCCACCCCTCGCGCGGTCCTGGGAAGCTTTGTGATAAAATCCATCGTAATGTCCTCCCATTTCCACAGCGGAATATCCAACGGCTGCATCTTGCCATGTGGCCTCTGGTGCTCAGCCTTGACCTTCTTGTAGGTCAAGCACCGCTCCACGTACCATGCTACATCCCGGTTCATGCAGGGCGACCAATAGTCCAGGAGAAGATCCCTATACATCTTCGTCGCCCCGGGATGAATGGAGAATCGGGATTTGTGCGCCTCCTCCATCAGAACCTGGCGCACACCCCCGTGGTACGACACCCACACCCTACGGTGTAGTGTCAATAATCCTCGGCTGTCATAGTCGAAGGAGGAAACCTGTCCCACAATCTGCTCGCTCTTCCGATGTTCCTCTTTCATGGCCTCCTGCTGGGCCTCCCGAATCCGCTCCAAAAGCGGAGTCACCACTGTCATCCTTAGACAGATATCCTTGATCGGCGCTGCCTTGCGGCTAAGCGCGTCGGCCACCACATTGGCCTTTCCCGGGTGGTAGAGGATCTCACTGTCATAATCCTTTACCACATCAAGCCACCGACGTTGCCTCATATTCAGATTTGGCTGGTCCATGAGATGCCTCAGACTCTTGTGGTCCGTGTAAATCGTACAACGAACCCCATAGAGGTAATGACGCCAAATCTTGAGGGCGAACACAACAGCCCCCAGCTCCAAATCATGTGTCGGGTAGTTCGCCTCGTGAGGCTTCAGCTGCCTCGAAGCGTAAGCAATGCCATGCCCTCTCTGCATCAGTACTACGCCCAAACCCGAGATGGATGCATCGCAGTACATGACGAAATCCTCCATGCCTTCTGGCAGGGCTAAGATTGGAGCCTCGCACAATCTCTGCCTCAATTTATCGAATGCAGCCTGCTGCTCATACCCCCAACGGAAGACCACGACCTTCCTCGTTAGCCTGGTCAGGGGTACGACTATCTTGGAGAAATCCTGGATGAATCTCCGATAGTAGCCGGCTAATCCAAGGAAACTCCGAATCTCAGATGGAGACCTCGGAACCTCCCATCTCATCACGGCCTCCACTTTGGCCGGATCTACCGAAATCTCGTTCTGGTTGACAAGGTGCCCAAGAAACTACACCTCGCGCAACCAGAACTCACACTTGGAGGACTTAGCATACAAGTTCTCCCTTCTCAAAGTCTCCAAAACCTCTCGCAGATGCTCCTCATGCTGCTCCCGCGTCTTGGAGTAAACCATGATATCATCAATAAACAATATCAAAGACCGGTCTAACATCGGTCTACACATGCGGTTCACGAGGTCCATGAACGCGACAGGAGAATTGGTGACCCCGAAAGGCATCACCACAAACTCATAGTGGCCATAGCGCGTCCGAAACACCGTCTTCTGTACATCCACCTCTCTGACCCTCATCTGATGATACCCTGATCGCAAATCAATCTTGGAGAACCAAGATGCTCCCTGTAGCTGGTCAAAGAGGTCATCAATCCTCGGGAGTGGGTAACGGTTCTTCACCGTTACCTTCTTCAGCTCCCTATAATCTATACACATCCGATGCGATCCGTCCTTCTTCTTCACAAATAGAATCGGGGCTCCCTAGGGTGAACTGCTCGGTCTAATGAATCCCTTGTCTAACAGCTCCTGCAGCTGTGTAGACAACTCCTGCATCTCAGGAGGAGCCAACCGATACGTTGCCTTGGCTATCAGAGCCGCACCAGGGACTATGTCTATCCTGAACTCCACCTGTCGCTCCGGAGGTATCCCAGGCAACTCCTCGAGGAATACGTCCGCAAACTCTCGTACCACGGGCACATCGCCCACCGTCGCCCTACCCGCCTCCCGGGTATCCATAACATAGGCGACATAACCTGCGTAACCCTACTGGAGGTAACGCCTAGCCCTCGCTGCCGAACATAAAGCTGGTCCTTGCTGTGGCCTCTCGCCCTGAATCACCAGCTCTCCCCGACTTGGGGTCCTGATCCGCACCAACTACTGCGCACAGTCAATCACTGCCCCATTGGGGCTTAGCCAATCCATACCGATAATAACCTTGTTCCCCCGTAAAGGTATGGGAACCAGATCTACCAGATAACCCTCCTCAAACAGTGGCAGGATGCAATCTCGGTAGACCTCTGATGCTCGCACTGACCGGTCGTCCGCAATCTCGACCTCTAGAGGGCAATCCAACGTGCCTGGCGACTCCGAAAACTTCTTGCTAAGAGCAAGAGAGACAAACGATCGGGTAGCACCCGAATCAAACAATACCTGAACTGGGATACCGTTCACATGGAACGATCCTAAACAGAGCACATACATAACATATCAAAATCACAGCAACATATCACATAAGCATAAACAAGAAGTCATACCCGTCACCACATCGGGTGCAGCTCGTGCCTCCTCGGCTATCAGCTGAAATGCTTGGCTCCGAACCACTGGAGCCTCCAACTTGGCCTTCCGGCCATCCACAACCCGTGCTGTCGCTGGAGTCGGCGCCACTGCCGGCGCCGCTGCTGCTGCTATCAATCAGTGGCAATTGGCCTTTTTATGGCCCTTCTGATTGCGATGAAAGCAAATCAGGTCTGATATCTGAATCGCAGGAGTAGGGGTAGTATAATCTCTGCCAAAATGCCCAACCTTGCCACACTTATAGCAGCCTGAACCCGGCCCAGTGCGACAAGCTCCCTCATGTGACTGACCGCATTTCCCACAGCGGTCCCCCCTGACTGGCCTTTCGGCCTACCATCGGATCCCTTGGGCTTCTTCCCCGACGCCCCCGTCGCAGCCCATCCGCTGCCTTCCTCTTCCGGATGTGCTCCAGATCAACCTCCTTCTCCCTAGCCCTGGCAATCATGGAATCCAGGGTAGGGCAAGCTGAGAAACTGACATGCTCCCGGATGTCAGCTCGTAGCATGTCATGGTAGCGGGTCCTCTTCATGTCCTCATCACCCGCATACTGGGGCACCAGCAATGCCCTCTCCCGGAACTTGGCGGTGATTTCCGCCACAGTCTCCGTAGTCTGTCTCATGTCCAAGAACTCCCTGGCCAGCTGCTGAAGCTCCACAGCTGGCGCAAACTCCGCCCTGAATCTGGTCACAAAGTCTGACCAGGTCATAGCCTCAACAGCTAGGGCTCCCAATGAGTCACCAATCGACTCCCACCAATCTCTGGCCCAGTCTCTCAAACACCCTGCAGCGAAACGGACCTTCGACCCTTCCGGGCAGAAGCTCGTCAGCTGCGCAGACTCAATGTCTGCGATCCATCTCCTAGCAGCAATGGGGTCTTTCACCCCATGGAAATCCGACGCACCACTCCCTCTGAAGTCCTTAAAGGACAGTGTGCGTGATCCTGACTGGCTGGCCGCCATGTCACTCCTAAACGCCCTGAGGCGATCCTCCATCAGTTCAACAATCCCTTTCTTGATCGACCCGAAAATGACCGGGGTCGACTCAAGAATGCCTCTCGTGATCTCAGACGCGATGAACTCGCGCAGCCCGTCATCAACTTGCTCGGATCCTGCACCCGAGCCTGATCCTGATCCTGATCCGGAACCTTCTGTTCCATGTCGCGTGGTCACCATGCTGAAAATACACGCATAAATGTCAGGACCATACATACTGTCGAGAGGTCTAACACACTCTCCAAGGTTCCCGGTTCTGTCTCAACCTTCCTTGATTCGAGTACGGATCCTCTGCTTCTAGTAGTACGGGCCCATACTACCTTCCACATCTATCCGTACTTTCCTCAAGGACCGTCTCGACTTCACCAGGTCCCTTAACTAATATCCCTTTCCATCTAGTCTCATCCCAGGCTTTCCTGGGGCACTCTCTGACCTACTCTCCGCCATCAGCTGCACTAGGAGTCCCTACTTCCCTTCCCTAACTAGCTTGCGAGTACTGTTAAATAACCGCTCACTAGTTAGTTAAAGTTAGCCAGGACCGCTTAAGCACAAAGCAAGCATCATTCGTGCATCGAGTAACCGCATCAGGCATAACCTAATCAGGCTATCCTACTGCTTACTAAATAGTCCTAGCATACAGCTCGTACAACAGCCATACAAGGCATCCTCTTAGATCCTTAGCCCTAATCTAGCATGTAGTTCTCAGAATCATATACATCAGGCATACAAGGCATCCTCCTAGATCCTTAGCCCTAATCTAGCATGCAGTTCTCAGAGTCATATATCATATAACTTATTATAACAAGTATGGGTACCTTGGGGAAAACTTACTTGAGCTCGGCTGGTCGCACGCACCACACACCTTGTTCTTTCTCAAAACCCTTTGACTCAGATTTTAGAAAACCATTTTCTTTGTAAAAATCTTTTGAATCCCTCGGTTTGAGTCCAAACACTCCCGAGGGTGTGTCCAAATCCCTCAAACCAGGGCTCTAATACCACCTTGTAACATCCCAAAATTCAAGCCCGAAAATTTCATTTTTAAATTAATAATTTTTAAAACATTTTACCATAACACTGTCAATAAAGCAACACATTACAAAATCATAATGTTGTGTCCCAAACCATGACATCAAAAATAAGGAAAATCAGAGTACAATCCCAGAAAGTCCGATGCGGAATCATATGTGTGTGTGTGATGCGATGCTACGCCGCCGACTCCTTCCCCTTAGACGAAGAGGTACCTGAAACCAGAACTGAAACCGTAAGCACAAAACTTAGTGAGTTCCCCCATCATACCACATACCATACAATATCATCGGTATCTTTCAACCGGTAATCATCGTCGGTATCTTTCAACCGGTAATCATCATCGGTATCTTTCAACCGGTAATCATCGTCGGTATCTTTCAACTGGTAATCATCATCGTTATCTTTGAACCGGTAACTGTCATCGGTATCTTTCAACGGGTAACTGGGGACTATTCCACCCCCTACCACTAGCATACAACAACAAGATATAAACATACAGTCAGGCATATCCGGGTACTGACCTACCCTTCGGTCCTAAGTACCGCTGTCAGGGAAACTAATCCCAATTATACACATAACATATCATACAGATAAATCTCATGACCAAAGCACGTAACCAGACCAAGATAATTATCACAAAGACAATCATCTTCTAAATACCCCTCTTTGGTTGGCCGGTATTGTGGCCTTAGACCCACCCCTACTGGAAGGTAACTCACCTCGTACGAGTAGCTGCTGATAATCTGTGCGGGAAACCTCTGTCCGCTGCTGCTCCGGAAATCCTCCGGCTACAATCCCCACAAAACACTCAGTCAGAATCTGATATCTACTCTTAGGGTAAAATGACTATTTTACCCCCAAACAAGTCCAAGTCAAAGTCAACTTCAAGTTGACCCGACTCGCCGAGTTGGGCCGTCAACTCGTCGATTCCCTTCCCTTGACTCGTCCTTATCCACGACTGGACTCGTCGAGTTTGGCAACGACTCGACGAGTTCCCCTTCTTTACGAACATCAATGAACCTTCATCCGACTCGCCGAGTCGTATGAACAACTCGTCGAGTTCACCTTCAACTGATGAACAAGTCCTGACCTTGACTCGCCGAGTTGTACGAACAACTCGTTGAGTTTATCTTCAAACATAAGAAGATTGCCTTGGACTCGCCGAGTCTGTTCTAGCACTCGTCGAGTCCCATGAACTCCAGGTCTAAAACTAAGTCCAATGCGTCGGGTCACTCTTTCTGTCCTGCTACAACCCTTCTAACACCCAACTGAGTTCTTTGACCCTCAACAGATATGGGACTCAAAGCCTTGGACTCATCGAGTCCCAAGAACGGACTCGCCGAGTCGATAACATCCACACCCTAAATCCTCGATTTCTGATGTACAACACTTGTCCAAAAGACAGATCCAAGCCCCTAAGCTCGATCTAGCACGTAAAGTTACGAACTTTACGTGCGTGCATGGGACTTTTGAGCCAAAAAGGCTCTAAAATGGCTCTTTTGTTGCATGAGGCCTTCCTTGGGTGCAAAAGCAACCCAAATCTGCCTTCTGACTCTTCCCAAGACTTAGATCCGAAGTCTTGACCCCTAACCATGTTTGCAATCATGGTTGGCTACCTCATATGGCTTAAAAAGCCCTAAATCTTCCCCAAAAAGGGATCTAACAAACAAGGAAGCAAGGTACATACTTTATACCTTTCAAAGACTGCAAATGATGAACCAAACTCGAATCCTTCAGTCTCCTCTTGATCCTTCTATGTCCTTCCTCCTTCCTTGAGGTCAAAACCCACAAAAATCACTCAAAAGCCTTAGATCTTGCACCAAAACACTTAGGGTTTGCTATGGAGGGTTTCTGGGAGCATAAAGGGGGCGATGGAGGCTGTATAAGGTTGTTTAAATAGGGTGCAAACCCTCAGATTAGGGTTTTGTCCAGTCAGAGCCTACTCGTCGAGTCCGGGACCCGACTCGACGAGTCCATCACTTAAATCCCGCGTCCCATCCCGCTTCTACTCGGCGAGTTGGGCCTTCAACTCGCCGAGTCCCAGGCCAAAAATGCAAAATTACTTAATTAAAATACATACCAGGAACCAGGTGCTACAGAATAAGATTCGATTATTGGACTAAACCCACGCTCATTTAAATCACTTCATGGATTTTATCACGAGCGATCATGAAACAATAATATCTTATATTCTTCAAACGGAGAAATATGAGTTGCAGTCTATAAGTCGGTTGCACATTAATAATGTGAAAACGCACCAGTAACTTGGTGTTATAAAACACATTGTTGTGTGTGATTTGATAAGTAAATAGAGCAAGAATATGAGTCGATGTTTATCCATTCCTTTTACCCCATGTTGATAAAAGCGATATCTGTGGGCCCCTCGATGATTTAGTGATGACAACCCTAAGTTCACGGCCGAGCCTAGACTGATTTGATTTGTTCAATTAGTCGGTCGTCATAAATCAGAAATCGGAAAACAACAGATGGACAGAGAAAATGCTTATAATCCATGTCTCAGTCCATATGATATCTAGAATGGAGGAATATATGATCCCTTATCTAATGGACACGTCATTGACTAGGTCAGAGTTCGACAGCAAATTTTAAGAGCTACGATTGCTAGTCGGGATTTTGGAGTCGTATTTGCAATAATAGTTTTAGACTTATCCAAGTGGGATACTGTTGGATTAGATGTCTAAGCCCATAACTATTATTGGTATGTACTCGACCCGAGAGTAGCATGGTCCATTTGGGTTGCATAACATCAGGACAATTTGTTAGGATGGACTTTTGAGAAGAGGTTATATATGATTTATTAATATATTATAAGTTCTAATATATTGATATGAAATCATATGATTTAATTAGTATTGATCAAGAATTCGTTTGGAATTAATTTAGTGATCAAAAGAGACTAATTAAATCTATGGGGTCTAATTATGGTAATTGGTTATATTTATATGTGTTGGGCTTATGATCCATATTGGACTAAGTTTATGTATGGATACATAAAGAGTTGGGACACATGAACCATGGATCATAAAACCCATGGGTATGGATTTGGGTTATACCCATGACTCTTGGAATCCTACATATTAATATAAGCTCCATAACTTAAAAACACCATACTTCTAGTTCTTGGAGGTCATGGGGGTGCTTTTGGTGCATGGAAATTCTCTCTCAGGAGTCACCTATGTCCTAGGTGAGTTGTGATTCCATTTGAGGTGCAACACTTGGGGCACTAAGTTCTTAAAGGCCAAATTCTTCCCTAGCAACATCAACAACATCAAGAGGTATGTCTAAAACTTGTCTTATTATACATATGTTATTTGTATGCTATTTGTAGTCTTAAAGCTTTGGAAACCATATGCATGTATAATTAGAGAAAACATAGATCCGAAACTTTTAGGGTTGTATGTGCACCATAGGTTGTTGTTGTATACAAAAACCAACAGGAGGGATTGAAAGTGTTAAAATGGAAAAAGTTTGAATTGGAGGAGGCAGGGCAAAAACCTGTCACCCCCTCCCTCGTGTTTCCTCATTTAAGATCCTTACACCTAAAAACCCTAACCGTAAATGACTCGAGCCGCCACCCATATACCTCCCTCATCTCCAGTCGCCGCTCCCTCCACCGTCGAGATCGCAAACCACCAAGTCGTTACTATCACATCTATTAGGGAGGTCGGAACAAGAAGTCTAGAGCTGTTGCCGCTGCGGTCTCTCACCGGTAAAGGCATACGTCCTTCCCAGCCTCTTCGCTCTTCTGTTTCTTCATCCCGTCGAGAAGCCATCGCCTTGCTTCTATCGTTGCTGTCACTTTCGACGAGAAATTGGAGAAGCCGAGTAGGAGAATCAAAGCAAGAAGTAGCAAAGTGTTACTCTTGCATTCTTTTCACCAGAAAGGACGTGTTTTTTGCGACTTCTTCCCCTTCTTCCGTGCGTGGAACCGACGAAACCATCTAGATGTCCTGCTCACCACCGCTGTTAAGTGTGTGCGTGTGTGTAATTCATGTGTGTGTTAATTTTAGTTAATTGCATGGTATTATTAGGTGTTGTGGGTGTTGTAGGGCATGTTTGTGCCATGCTTAGGCGGAAAAACCAAAGGAAACCCACCACCACCGTCGTCGGATGGTGGCTGCCGCCTTCTACCGCCGTTCTACCACCACCAGCCGCCACTTCGGGTGGTTGTGTGCATGTATGGGTGTTGGATTAACGTTACGTTTAAACCGAGAGGCCTTGGATGGTGTTTGTACCTAAAATTTATAACTCTCGCCTTTGAAATGGTGGTTGCCGCCTCCTGCCGCCATGTAACGCCGCCGACCACAACTGCCCGAGGTGGCAGTGGGTGGTTCCCGATTTATTAAAATATATATTTATTTAATTAGCTAATTATGACATCCCATTTTTACGGCCAAAAAAGACCGATTTTGTTTATGCTTGTTTAAAAATCAGAGTAACATTTTAAAGAAAAGTGTTGCGAAATTTGTTCCCAAAAGAAAATATGATAAAGATTTATGAAAGCATTTCCAAAGAAATGTATTTCATTAAAAACCTCGGGATGTCATGTTCGATACAGATCAAAAGCATAAATATTACAATATAAGTCTTGCAAATTTATTCATATCTACATGCCTATAATTCCGTAATCCCTCATCCAAACATCACATCTATGCTCGAGTGTCACTACCTGTAACACAAGAAACCGAGTGGGTCAGGCTTGGGACCCTGGTGAGAACATAGGGTTTTCAACCCACAATAAATAAGTTTATTAATTTCATCAACCAACAATAACCCGATTACCCGTTCCCGTTATCATCACTTTACGTCCCCAAACACCTATCATAAGGGACCTAGCCTAAGGATCATCATCGGGATGGACACTACTGCTAAGGGGGTTCCTCAGAAATAAATTTCCTAAAGGCAACCATGAGGGGGATGGAGTACACTGGTGAACACATCGTTCACAAACACCTACAGGTTGCGAGCCTGCTAGTGCTCCACTGGACTGTCTAGAAAAGTCTGTGGTCGTCATCTATACTCCGCTAGATGACTGGAAACATCGTCAACACCGAGGCCTCTCATCATTTTATTTCATCACACCCAACTATTACATCTAACCATGGTTTACCCAACACATTTTGTAGATATAAAATACATATAAAGTTTAAATCATTTAAAACATGTATAAAATTTTTCATCCAGCATAGACAGCAAGTATTCAGACAATATGCACACATAGCACGTAATTTATATAAAATACTTCATATCTATGTGCAAGATGAAAGTAACCATGCACTCACTTGTTAAAGTGACGAGTCGAAATTTGAGCAGTGCTTCGCTTTTTAACAATATGATTTCCTTCGACGAAACCTAGTATTATTACCACTAGATTTTAGTCGAATATTTATTGTGACTAACTTTTAGTCTAGATTCGGCATTAACTCAGAGTCTACTTCATGATCTATCAAGTAAGGAACAACGAGGTAGGATCATATCTGAGGTAGGGTCCGTTTGGTAAACGAAGTATACTGTTTGGAAATCCCACTTTAAACACCCCACTAAATCACAGCATAGACATCATCCCTGTAAGTAGATCAATCAGTATAAAGACTTTGAATCACTGATAAATCTTACTTATAGGTTCGTAATAACGACACTATATTTAAATATAAGCTATATTTAAAGTAGGGTAGGCGTATCTCACTTACAGCGGGTTTTTCTCAAAAACGGGCTTCGCTGAAGTAGAGTTTCTGAGCCGAAAGCTCTTCTTGTCGGAGCCTTCGGGCGCTCCGGTGCTTTTCTCTAGTGCGTTGAGGCTACTAGGTCTTTAGGAGGGTTTTTGGGGGTTTAGAGAGTGTGTAGAGAGAGAGAGAGAAGTGGGTTTTGGTGTGAAGAATGAAGGCACTCGTGCATGGTATTTATAGGCTGAAATACAGCTGAATTCATTGAGTTGGGCCTCCAACTCATCGACTTGGGTGCTACATGTCACCATCTGGTGGCAAGACTTGGGGAGAAAGCAATGGCTCCGATCGCGCCACGTCACCCCCTTCGCAGCAGCACACTCCCGACTTCTAAAACCCGTAAAATTCGCATAAGAGTTCCGTTTTCGACATTATTTATATCCACGCGTAGGTATTGACAAGATCTACAACTCTTCTTTTGACTCCGTTGGCTAATTCTCGGCCGATTTTAAATTTAACAGTATGAGAAGATTACACTGTTAAATTACCATGTAGAATTCATAACTTCTACATACGAACTCCGTTTTTGTCTGTCTTTTTATCGTTGAGCTCTTATTAATGAGATCTTCAATTCTCATTTAGGTTGCGTTGGCTAAAAATCGATCGATCTAAAATTCGAATTTCAGGTTGTGCTCTGCTATGCGAAATCTTAGAAAAATCATAACTTCCTCATACAAAGTCAGATTTGGGCGTTCTTTTTATGTATCTTCTCGATTTAACGTATACTACAACCTACATTTAGATCTCTAAGTCTAAGAATTAGTTTATCAAAAAAATCAATTTTTACGATTCCCGGTGCCGTGCCGGTTTTGCCGTAAAACTTTGATAAGTCATAACTTCTTCGTTATAACTCGGATTTCGGCGTTCTTTATATATCCGGAATCCTTGTTTCGACCACTACAACTTTATGTATAGATATTAGGTTTATCTAACACTTTATTTTCGACGCTTATTTTTATTATATCTTTATAAACCAATATATAAGCACATAAAATCACATAATTCACATAATATTCAAGTAATTCATCTTTATTTCTTCAAAATAGGTTAAAATTGTTGACCTTGACTATTAAATCATTATACTAATGCGTAGCCCAGAAACACGGGTGTTACAATTCTCTCCCCCTTAGGATAATTCCGTCCCCGAAATGTGCATCAGCAAACAGATGTGGGTAGCGACTCATCATGTCACTCTCTGTTTCCCTGGTGAGATTCAGCCCATTCGTATGTTTCCAGCGCACAAGCACTAAGTCGAACATCTTACATCAGAACTTCTTAGTCTTACGGTCAACGATTTCCTCGGGCTCTTCGATTAGCCTCTTATTTTCATCCATCCTTAACTCTGAAATTGGAACTATGTCGGGAACTTCTCCCGTGAACTTCCTCATATAACACACATGGAAATTGTTTTGAATACCATCTAGTTCTTCAGGTAAATCGAGCTTGTAAGCTTGATTCCTAATCTTCTGAAAAACTTTGAACGGTCCTATAAACCTTGGACATAACTTTCCTCATTTCTTGAATCTTATAAGTCCCTTCCATGGTGAGTCTTTAAGCAAAAATGAATCTCCAACTTCAAATGTCATCGGTCGTCTTTTCTTGTCAGCATAGCTCTTTTGATGATCCTGAGCTAGTAACATTCTTTTCCTGATCACCTTCAGCTTTTCGGCAGTCTGTTGGACTATCTTAGGGCCCATAAACTGCTTTTCTCCTTCTTCCATCCAACAAGATGGCGTACGACACTTCTGTCCGTACAAAGCTTTATAAGGTGCCATCTTGATGCTTGAGTGGAAACTGTTATTGTAGGAAAACCCTACCAGAGGTAAGTGCTCATCCCAGTTTCCTAGGAATTCTAGGGTACATGCTGTCAGCATATCTTCCAGTGTTTGAGTCGTTCTTTCGTTCTGACCATCAGTCTGTAGACGGTAAGTTGTACTTAAACACAACTTCGTACCCATTTCCTCTTGTAGACTTCTCCAAATCCTTGACGTAAAACGACTATCACGATCTGATACGATCGTTAAAGGAACACCGTGAAGTCTTACAACTTCCTTCACGTAAGCATTTGCAAGCTTATCCATAGACCATCTCTCATTGGCTGCTATGAAGTGTGAACTCTTGGTGAATCGATCCACGACTACCCAAATCATGTCGTGACCGTTCTTCGTTCTGGGCAGTTTAGTCACAAAATCCAGGGTTATGTCTTCTCATTTACCCATGGGTACAGGTAAAGGTTCTAAACTCCCATATGGTTTCTGATGTTGTGCCTTGACTCTTCCACGTGTTACACACTCGGCCACATACTTTGCAACATCGAGCTTCATCTTCGTCCACCTGTAGTAGGGTTTTAGATCCCTATACATTTTAGTGCTACCAGGATGAGTCAAGTACATGGTCTTGTGAGCTTCTTCCATCAAATGATCTCTTATTCCTCCCGTCTTAGGTACCCAAATTCTATTTTGGAATACCTTCAGTCCTTGACTGTTTGTACCGAACACTAACGTTTTTCCCAAATGATCTTCCTTTCGGTCATTTTTCTCAGAAGCTTCTTCATGAGCTTTCTTGATGCTTTCCACAATCGTTGAGACAACTTCGATTCTCAACGCTCTTGGCCTTTTCTTTTGAAGGGTTACTTCCCGACTGAGAGCATCAACGACAACATTTGCTTTACCGGGGTGGTAAAGTATCTCACCGTCGTAGTCCTTGAGTAACGCTAGCCAGCGTCGTTGCCTCATATTCAATTCCTTATGATTAAAGAGATACTGGAGACTCTTATGATCAGTGAAAATTTTGCACTTCGTTCCATAGAGATAATGCATCTATATCTTTAGGGCGAATACTACCACTTCCAAATACAGATCATGAGTGGAGTAGTTCTTTTCATGCTCCTTTAATTGTCTTGATGCATATGCTATCACCTTTTCTCTTTGGGTCAGAACGCAACCTAACCCAACTCCAGATGCATCTCTATAAACTGCGAAGTCTTCAACTCCGTCAGGCAAAGAAAGAACTGGTGCTTCACACAACTTCTTCTTTAGCTTCTCGAATGCTTCTTCATGCTTTTCACTCCATGTATATGTAGCTCCTTTGTGGGTCAAAGTTTTCAATGGAGCAGCTATCGAATAAAATCCTTGGATAAATCTTCGGTAATATACAGCTAATCCCAGAAAGCTTCGAATCTCCGTGGGACTTTTCGGTCGTTCCCACTTCATCCCAACTTCGATCGTTGCTGTGTCAACCATTATCCCTTCTTGGTTAACCACATGACCCAAGAATTGGACTTCTTGGATCCAAAAATCGCATTTGGAGAACTTTGCATATAACTTCTCCCTCTTCAACACTTCCAACACTTCTCGTAGATGCTTCCCATGCTCTTCCTGGCTTTTTGAGTAAATCAGAATGTCAACTATGAACACGATCACAGATTTATCGAGGAATGGTTTACAAACCCTGTTCATCAAATCCATGAACGTTGCTGGAGCATTGGTTAGTCCAAATGACATAACCAAGAACTCGTAGTGTCCATATCTTGTTCTAAATACAGTCTTCTCAATATCCTGCTCTCTCACCTTCAGCTGATGATATCCTGACCTAAGATCGATCTTTGAGAAATAGCTCAAACCTTGCAGCTGATCGAATAGGTCATCAATCTTTGGCAATGGATACTTGTTCTTCAGTGTTGCCTTGTTCAGCTCTCGGTAGTCTATACACATTCTCATGCTTCCGTCCTTCTTTTTCACGAATAAAATCGGAGCTCCCCAGGGTGATGAAGTAGGTCGAATGAAACCGTTGTCTAACAACTCCTGAAGTTGCATCATAAACTCCTTGATTTCCGTCGGTGATAACCGGTACGATGCTTTTTCTATTTGTGTCGTTCCTTGTAATAAGTCTATTCGGAACTCTACTTGTCTACCACGCGGTAATCCGGGAAGATCTTCGGGAAAGACTTTCGGATAATCACACACCACTGGTATACTTTGCGTTTCCTTTTTTCCTTCTTAGCATCGATCACGAATGCCAAGTATGATGTGCATCCTTTAGACAAACATTTTCTGGCTTTCATTAGGGAAATGATTCCAGAGTTTATTATGCGTTTGTCCCCATACACCATAAATGACTCTTTTCCGGGTGGGTTTACTCTTACTATCTTCTTCCTGCAAAGTATCTCGGCATCGTTGGCGCTAAGCTAATCCATCACCAGAACGATGTCGAAACTATTCAACTCTATGGGTAACAGCTCTTCGTGGAATTCGTTTCCGTTTAAGTCGATGGCGATGTTCTTAATATGATCACTAATAGGTACGAACTTGCCACTGCAACTTCCACAACTAGGGCATTATCAAGTTTTTCTACAGGCAATGCTAGTTTCCCACCAAATTTATGCGATATAAAGGAGTAGTTCGCTCCCGAATCAAATAGTATATTGGCAGGTAATTCATTTAAAAGAAAGTTATCTGAGGCGACATGTTCTGCCTCCTTCACAGCTTCTAGCATCATTTGGAAGGCTCTCGCCTTCGGTTTTGGTGGAACATTGGGTCTTGTTGCCACTTTCTTTTTCGAGAAGTCCCTCGAGATGTGCCCTTCCTTTTTTCACCCATAACAGCCCTTCTTATTGAACGTTCACTCGTTGGCAGAGTGCCTGGGATTTACACACTTAAAACAAGTGACTTCTCCGTCATATTTCCCAGACTGCTTCTTCTTGCACTTGTCGCACCACTTCGCTTCGACTCCACCTCCTCTTGAACTAGACTTCAAGAATTTACTTTTCTTGTTCGACCTCGAAGATCCATAGAACCTCCTTTTCTTGCCAACCTCTACTCTTTCGTGACCCCTTTCTCTTAACTGGGCCTCAACACTCTTGGGTACTCTAACGGCTGCCTTCAAGGTACCTGCTATCTTGACTGTTCGACCAAATTCGGCTGGCAGTCCGTTAGCGAACTTCTCAATTTTGGAGAGTTCGTTTGGAACCAGGTATGGAAACAACTTCATCTTCTCAGTGAATGCAGTAGCATAGTCGTCAATGCTCATTCTCCCATTCTTCAAGTTTTGGAACTCATTGTTTAGATCAATCAGATCTATCTCTAAGCAGTATTGTATCTTTAACTGCTCCAAGAACGTTTCCCAAGACATATTCAGGGCTTCTCCTCGTGGCATAGTATCTGCCAATAACTTCCACCAACTCAAGACTCCGGTCTTCAGTTGTCTTACTGCAAAGATGGACTTATGTTTGTCGCTACAGTCAAAGCTCTGAAACACCATCTCCATTTCAGAGATCTAGTCCATAATCTCTACAAGCTTTGGGCTTCCTGAGAGACTCGGTGGTTTTGCACCCAAGAAATTCTTATACATCCGCCCATCCTTGTCATTTCCCCTCTCCGGGCCATTCATCCTTGCCCCTTGGGTTCCAGCTTGACTCACAGTGCGGCTATAGATTCCCTCCTCTAACTGCTCAACGATCAGCTCAGGTTGCACAATGGGCACGGTAGGTTCGTCCCTATTTTCATGCAACATCAGCCTCATCTCTTCCCGTTGTTCGGCCAACATATCCCGTATCATGGATTGTACTCCGGCCATTGTGATTGGCTCAGGTGCAGCTGCTACTACAGGCACTTGCACAATCACTTGGGGTTGAGGTTGTTGATTTCTATTTCCATTTGCGTTTCCACTACAGGTTCTTGCCATCTTGATCTATACACCGAATAGGGTGAATTTAGATCTTTATTTACGATAGACGTTTAAATCATCCTTATCTCTTCTAAATGTTTACATGTTAGTTCTAATATCGTAGTCGTACATTTAGAATCCTGAACACATAAGGTTTGTAGATCCGGTCGGCAACAGACCATAGATCCGAACAAATAATAGCATATAGCACATAAAATCATTTTAGGAATCCCTCCTACAATAAACTAGTGCTTGTGTCTAAAATATAGTAGACACCCATCTCACAATCATCGCTTAGCATTCTAAGTTTAAGTCTAGAAATCCTACAAATTCCTAGTTCGCTTAAACTAATGCTCTGATACCAACTGTGACATCCCCATTTTTACGGCCAGAAAAGACCGATTTTGTTTACGCTTGTTTAAAAATCAGAGTAACATTTTAAAGAAAAGTGTTGTGGAATTGGTTCCCAAAAGAAAATATGATAAAGATTTATAAAATCATTTATGAAGAAATGTATTTCATTAAAAACCTCGGGATGTCATGTTCGATACAGATCAAAAGCATAAACAGTACAATATAAGCCTTACAACATTTATTCATATCTACAGACATATAATCCGTAATCCCTCATCCAAACATCACATCTACGCTCGAGTGCCACTACCTGTAATACAAGAAACTGAGTGGGTCAGGCTTGGGAGCCTGGTGATGACATACGGTTTTCAACCCACAATAAATAAGTTTATTAATTTCATCAACCAACAATAATCCGATTACCCATTCCCGTTATCCTCACTTTACGTCCCTAAAAACCTATCATAAGGGACCTAGCCTAAGGATCATCATCGGTATGGACACTATTGCTAAGGGGGTTCCTTAGCAATAAATGTCCTAAAGGCAACCATGAGGGGGATAGAGTACACCGATGAACACATCGTTCACAAACACCTACAGGTTGCGAGCCTGCTAGCGTTCCACTGGACTGTCTAGAAAAGTCTGTGGTTGTCATCTATACTCCGCTAGATGACTGGAAATATCGTCAACACCGAGGCCTCTCATCATTTTATTTCATCACACCCAAATATTACATCTACCCATGTTTTACCCAACACATTTTGTAGATATAAAATACATATAAAGTTTAAATCATTTAAAACATGTATAAAATCTTTCATCTAACATAGACAACAAGTATTCAGACAATATGCACACATAGCACGTAATTTATATAAAATACTTCACATCTATGTGTAAGATGAAAGTAACCATGCACTCACTTGTTAAAGTGATGACTCGAAATAAAGCAGCGCTTTGCTTCTTAACAATATGATTTCCTTCAACAAAACCTAGTATTATTACCACTAGATTTTAGTCTAATATTTATTGCGACTAGATATTAGTCTAGATTCGTCATTAACTCAGAGTCTACTTCATGATCTATCAAGTAAGGAGCAACCAGGTAAGATCATATCGGAGGTAGGGTGTGTTTAGTATACGAAGTATACTATTTGGAAATCCCACTTTAAACACCTCACGAAATCACAGCCTAGACATCATCCCCGTAAGTAGATCAATTAGTATAACAACTTTGAATCACTGATAAATCTTATTTATAGGTTCATAATAACGACATTATATTTAAATATAAGCTATATTTAAAGTAGGGTAGACGTATCTCACTTACAGCGAGTTATTGAAAAAACTGGGCTTCGCTGAAGCAGAGTTTCTGAGCCGAAAGCTCTTCTTCTCGGAGCCTTCGGGTGCTCCGAGGCTTTTCTCTAGTGCCTTGAGGCTACTAGGGCCTTAGGAGGGTTTTTGGGGGTTTAGAGAGTGTGTAGAGAGAGAGAGAGAGAGAGAGAGAGAGAGAGAGAAGTGGGTTTTAGTGTGAAGAATGAACGCACTCTCGCATGGTATTTATAGGCTGAAATACAGCTGAACTCATCGAGTTGGGCCCCCAACTCGTCGAGTTGGTGCCACATGTCACCATCTGGTGGCAAGACTTGGGGAGAAAGCAATGGCTCAGATCGTGCCACGTCACCCCCTTCGCAGCAACACACTCCCGACTTCTAAACCTCGTAACGTTTTCATACGAGCTCCGTTTTCGACATTCTTTATATCCACGCGTAGGTATTGACAAGATATACAACTCTCCTTTTGACTCTGTCGGCTAATTCTCGACCGATCTTAAATTTAACAGTATGAGAAGATTACACTGTTAAATGACCATGTAGAATTCAGAACTTCTACAAACGCACTTCGTTTTCATCTGTCTTTTTATCGTTGAGCTCTTATTAATGACATATTCAAATCTCATTTAGGTTGCGTTGGCTAAAAATCGATCGATCTAAAATTTGAATTTCAGGTTGTGCATTGTTATGCCAAATCTTAGAAAATCATAAGTTCCTCATACGAAGTCAGATTTGGGCGTTCCTTTTATGTATCTTCTCGGTTTAACGTATACTACAAATTTCATTTAGATCTCTAAGGCTAAAAAGTAGTTTATCAAAAAATCACTTTTTACGATTCCCGGTGTCGTGTCGGTTTTGCTGTAAAACTTCGACAGGTCATAACTTCTTCGTTATAACTCGGATTTCGGCGTTCTTTATATATCTGAAATCCTTGTTTCGACCACTACAACTTTATGTATATATATTGGGTTTATATAACACTTTGTTTTCGACGCTTATTTTTATTATATCTTTAAAAACAAGATATAAGCACATAAAATCACATAAATCACATAATATTCAAGTAATTCATCTTTATTACTTCAAAATAGGTTACATTGGTTGACCTTGACTATTACATCATTAAACTAATGTGTAGCCCAGAAACACGAGCGTTACACTAATCATCTCACTTTAGGAGTTAGAAACCCTGATAAGGGTTTAGAAAACCCTAGTTTTTGGAGTTGGTCGGGACCCGCGTTAAAGCTGTTAATTAAACTTTAAATAATACTTAATAATGCCCCTACAACTAACTTAATGTAATATTGGACTTAATGGATTAATTCCTTAAGGGGTTAAGTGTGGAACACTAACCGTAGTTATCATTTTATGTGAAAACCCTAGAATCGAGGAGCTCTTTTTGGACAATGACTGGGCGCGTATTTGGGCTATTGATTGGATTATTATTTCACCCGATATTAACTAAATCAAACCTTAATGAGTCGTAACCTTAGGTGATTAATTCCTTAATGGGTTAAGTGTTATTACTTAACCCTAGTCGTTATTTCATGTGAAACCCTAACCCTCATTTCATGTGAAGTGGTCACTGTGGCAAGTGACTATGACCTGTGATCGGGTATTGACTCAAGTATCTTCCTGTAGGTGATTGGAAGTGAGTTGAAGTAGGAAGAGTTCTTCGTTGCTACATTGGTTACCTACGCGCATATCGACGTGAGTTTCGCCTCACTGTACCCGTGGGTCGAAGGCACCAATGCCAACCCACTAGTTTCAGTTATTTGATAATAGTAGAGGGATGACTTATGGATCTGTTAGATCTGTGTCCTGGTATCAAGTATGTTGTTATGATGTAGTGACCTACTAGATTTGTATTCTGATATTGAGTATGTTGTTATGTCGTAGTGATATGTTATGTCTGTCTCCTGGCATTAAGTATGTTGCTTTGATGTAATAATCTACAAGGATGTTTGTATATGTGCTTGCTGGTTATCATCTATGAGTGTCCATAGGGATTGTTCGTGGTCATGAAGAATTGCCTGAGAACTCTTGGTCTAGACTCTCTTGCCTGTTTCTTGTTTGGTTGTGACTCTAGAGTAGGACCATCTGTTCGGGTGGCTATCTCACCTTTGGTTACATATGGTTACACATTCTATGGGGGTTAGCAGGTAGCGGGACTGTATGTTGTGAAAGGACTAGTAGGAAGTAGTGAGTCTTCTCGTCATACCAATGGGTCGAAGGCACCAATGTCGCTCCATTACTTGATACACGGTCTTAATAGTTGATATGCAATAGCGTTTGCTAGTTAGCATGTAATGACTTACATGAAGACCATGGGGGAGCCCATGACACTTGGTTATCAGACCATTAGGGGAGCCCATGGCACTTGGTTATTAGACCATGAGGGGAGCCCATGGCATACCAGTTGAAGACGATGGAGGGAGTCCATGGCAAACTATATGTATATATATATATATATATATATATATATATATATATATATATATATATATATGTTGCATGGTATTATGTGGTTGTATGGTTTGTGATATATTTTTTGGGGGGGGGGGGGAACTCACTAAGCCTTGTGCTTATCCAGTTGTTTATTGTTACAGATATTATTGGTGTCTATGGGAAGGCGAAGGCGGGACTGTACATACGCATCAGCAGCAACGAGGATTTCGCGTTTTCTATAAAACTCCGATTTAAAATAAAAATGTAATTAGGAATAAACGTTTTCTTAATAAAGGATTTATAAATTGCAAAGTGTTACCTTAATAAAAATGAAAATTTTCGGGTTGTGTAAATGGGATGTAACAAGTTGGTATCAAAGCCCTGGTTTGAGTGAATTGGAGAAACACTTGTGTGAATCCAGTCTCAAACTAGGATCCATGAGTTTTTGAAAAAGAAATTATAATAAAAAGGAGTTGGGTTAAGGACATGGGCTCGGTCCCTAGTCTTGTTCTTGTTTGATTGTTGGTTTGGGATCGGGAATGTGGAACTTGACTTAACCTTGACTTTCAGGAGGATGCGGTGTGTATAGTCAGCCAGAGCCCGAACGGAAGAGTGGTTTGCAAAATACCCATACTTGTTATGTTTGCTGAGGTTTGAATTTGTTGATATATGAATTGTTAGAAAAGCGTGCTAGTGGATAAGGTTCTTTTAGGAACTGTTGGATAGCGATGCATGATTCTGTGATGCCTTCTGATTTAGGGAGCATCTTACCTGATATATGTTTTTGATTGTGTGATTGTTGCGTGTATGTTGATTAGTTGTATATGGCCGGATTGGTTCCTGTTCCTTGCTTGGTTGCGGATTTAAGGTAAAGTCGATTATTCGACAATCTATCTGATCTCGGGTTGTGTACAACAAGCATGCACAAAAGCAACCGGTGGTGCAGGAGCGAGTTTAATCCTTGGGAGAGTGCCTATGAAGTTAGTTGTAACTCTCAGGAGAAGTGGGTGTTATCACACCTAGGAATGGCTTAGTGTAGTGACTTAGAACCTTGGGAGGAATTCAGAATCAACTACGGATATGTGTGGAAGGTAGTATGGGCCCATACTACTGAAAGCACAGGATCCGTATGAGATTCAGGAGGAATTTTGAGGCTGCTAAGGGACTAACAGGAATAGGACCCCTTGTGGAGCACTGTATTGTGATGTCCGATCTTTCTCGATATATGTTTAATATGGTGGCTATTGGTGATTCAGGATCAGGAGTCGGAACTGGTGGCCATGATGGGCCAGGATTGACAGAGGGCCGAGTTAGGGAGATCATTCGTGAGGAGGTTGTTTCTTTTGTCCGGGGACAGCTACCGGAGCTGGTTGGGCCTGTCAGGGCCGCTATGATGGAGTACTTCGATGACCGATATTATACACTTTCTGAGGATGTTGTTGTTGCAGCCACCGCGGTTGTTGTTGCCTTTGGGGCTCGAGGAGAGAGAGATTTCCAGTATCGGGACTTCGATCGTGCGAAGCCCCTAGAGTTTGATGGGGCCTTAGACTCGATCATGGCGATGTGATGGATGTATGACGTGGAGGGTTGTTTCTTCACTTGTTTTTGTCCGGATGACCAGAACGTCAAGTGCGCCCTGAACCTTCTTAAGTTGGGGGCAAGGGATTGGTGGAGATTTGTGACTAGTTCTTATACTCCTGAGCAGAGTGCGACGATGACTTGGGAGCAGTTCTTGCAGAAATTCTATGCAAGGTATGTGTTGGATTTGGTGTCTAAGCCCATAACTATAATTGGTATTTACTTGATTTGATAGTAGCATGGTCCTTTTGGGTTGCCTTCACTCATGCAACTTGACAGGATGACTGGTGGAGAGAGAGTAGGATTTATTATTTGAAATAATAAATTGGTACTCAAAATGATTTTATTAATATATTATAAGATTAATAAATTATTTGGAAATAATATTATTAATTAGTAATTAATCATAAATTAATCTGAGATTAATTTTGGGATTAAAGGAACTGATTAATAATGGAGGGGCTGTTTTGCAAATCATTGATAATTGTGAAACTGGGATATTAGACTCCTTATGATAGAGTGGACGAAAATTATAGGAGGCATATAAAATTTTCGTCCAAGGCCTCAAAATGAGGAGTCTGTGGGTTTCTTAAGCCTTAAGAAGGAAATTACGGTTTCCACCTGAAAACCCTAGCAGCCCTCAGCTATATAAACCTCGAAAACCCTAGGAATTTCGGCCACATACATATGATACATAAGCCTAGCCGAAATTCTTGTCTCTCCTCTCATCTTGTTGCATTGGGTGTTTGTGAACCATTAAAGGTGCAACATTTGGGGCACTAAGCTTTCAAGAGTCAAGGATCTTCAAGATTGTCTTTTTATTGCTACATAACAAGTGAGGTAATCTTCTAACCCTAATTTTATATGGATTTCGAAATTTGTATGCTAGATTTAGGGTTATTGCTTTGGTATTCAATTTGGATTTTCAATCAGTGAAAAACTTAGATCCAAAGCAATTAGGGTTGCACGATCACATAGGAATGTAGATATGATCATAACTCATCAGTGATATCAGAGCGTAGGATGTTTTTCAATTGAATTGATGCAATAGTGAACTGTCCAAAAAAGAAAAAAAATGTTTTTTTTGCTGTCTGATCTTGGTACTCGATGAGTTCATGTATGAACTCGACGAGTTCATTGTCCAACTCGAAGAGTTGACTCGTCAGTTCCCTAATTTTTCGATTTTCAGATCTTGTTTTGATTAGGGTAATTGCCTTATTTTCGTTTTTACTGCCTAAAATCGAATTTTTTGAATGGTAATATGATATCCTTATCATAATTAAAGGATTTGGGTAAATTTGGATAATGATAAGATTATTTTCTTTTTCAAAAAATTTAACCTAGTATTTTGAAAAGTTTTAAAATACACCCCTTTTGTTTTGTAATTTAAATTTGAAATTAATAGTTTAATTTTGGAAATCTAAATGGAAGACCCTAGAAGATATCCTATGGATTTTATTAATAATTTAATTAATAGATTTATTAAAATACAAATTTATAAATCCATGTGTGGTGTAAATTTAATTAAATTAAAAGTTTAATTTATTAAAAGATTAAACCTTAGTATTTTAAAAGTTTAAAATACACCCTTACACTATTATAAAATTAAAAGTTTAATTTATATATATGTATAAAAAAGTCAGTCTTACCGTTAGTAGGCCTCATTCACAAAGCTGGTCTATAAGCGGTGTTTAAGGAAGCAGCCTGTAAAATGACCGCCATTGGGTATCCACTCTTACCCATGGCACTCTTGACTAATGGAGGGTCGTTAGCCGAACGGGTTTGATAGGACAGTCAATTTTCATTAAAAGTATAATAAATTATAAAGTAACTAAACGCTTTTATTAAATTCCCAATCTTAGTTACTTTAGGAAAAATGTGAATTTGATGCTAACCCATGAAATTATACATTGAACCTTATTGATCGTTAGTGGAGCGTGTGTGGTTAACCGACATACTAATATGGGACCAATATTGTTGGCAATGGGTTTCTCGTAAATTATCATTGATTAATGGAGCATGTGTGGTTAACCGGCACATTGATTAGGTGATAAATGACATCGAGAGTACTAAACTAATTTGCATGGTTATTCACATCACTTTTTTGATGCTCGGCATCCCATTCACAAAGTGTAGAGCATAATCAAGATTAAACATGCCATTGAAAAATTCAATGAATCTCAAAAGATCTAGGAATTTCATCTAAAACCTAATTCGTTTAAAATTTCATTTTCGTGGTGGAATTGGTAAAATCGTCATTTACCTACCTTCAAATAATTTCCAATTGGATTACGGCATCCCTCTTCTGAATTGTAAATTATTGTGTTGGGTCCTAGCCTTAATATTTCATTTGGGTGTTATATTTGATGGGTTTTGAGCATTCTAACACTCCTATAGTGTACATGCAACCCTAGAAACCTTGGATCTATGTTTGACTATGATACATGCAAATAATTATTTTTCCAAGGTTCTTATCCTATCTAGCATGGCATGGGGAACTTGAATCAAATAAAGGTAGTGGACTTACTTACCTTGTAGTTGTAGTTGATTGCTTGGAGTTTTAGAGCCTAGCACCAATAGTGTGGATGCCTCAAATGGAAGTCACAAATCACCACAAACTTGGACACTTGAGAGAATAGTCACAAACTTCTTGAAATCGGCCCTCTTAGTTTACACACATCAACTAGTGTGATTTCAAGAACCAAAGCCTCCTTTATATAGTGTGGTGGATTAGGGTTACATCCATGTAAACCCTAATACCCATGTCTTTTCATTTCCATGAGATCCATGGGTTAAAGCTCCATGGAGTATCCATGGACTTTCCATGCAAGCCTAGCCCATTCCAAATAAGCATTAGCCCACACTATATAAATACAAGAGCCCATATTTAATTAGTAATACTTTTGATCTCTAAATTAATTCTAGATTAATTATAGATCAATACTAATTAAATAATATGATTTTATATTAATATATTAGAACTTATAATATATTAATAAATCATAACTTATACTATTCTCAAAAGATTATCCATAAATTGTTCGAGTGAAGTGCAACCCAAATGGACCATGCCGGGTCGGGTCAAGTATATACCAAATATAGTTATGGACTTAGACACTATATCCAATGTCCCACTTGGATAAGTCTAATAACTATAGTTGCAAGTATGACTTTAGGAACCGATCAACAATCGTAGCTCTTAAAACTCTGTTGAACTATGAAGCGCCATTTTAGATAAGTGATCATATAATCCTCTGTTCTAGATATCAGCCGGACAAATACATGGAACATGGTCTTGCTTATTGTCCAACATTTGTTTCCCGATTTCCGATTTGTTTGACATAGAACTTAACTGAGCACATCAATTTAGTTCTGACCGGGCCCGGTACATAGGTCAAAACAAAATCATTGAGGGGCCCAGATATCGCTTCTAATTCTAGAAGGAACAGATAAACTTCGACTCGTGTTTGCTCTACTACTTGTTGAATTACACACAAAAGCACGGTTTATAACATCGAGTTACCAATGCGTTTTCGTGCAATCAATGCATAACCAACTCATAGGCAACAAATCATATCTCTAGGTTTGAAGACTTATATGATATTACCGTCTCACGATCACTCGAGATAAATTCCATGAAGTGATAGAAGTGAGCGTGGGTTGAATCCAATACTCAGAACTTATGAGTACTCATGAGTGTTGTAGCCCCACTTTGTCTAACATCTTAGACGTCTACAAGCCAACCCATGACAGTCTTGATTCATATCTACTTCCAACATATGACCGACTGTGGAGAGTTTGAATAATATGATATAAACCATAACATAATTATTCTGGAAGTCAAAACATGCAAAAAGAAATAATAGTAAACGATTGACAAGAGATAGCAACACTTTACTCATAAATAACAACTTTTATTTATCATCAAATGTCAATTACATTTTACAAATTTCAAGATTATCTAACTACTAAAACTAAAATCATCCTTCAGCCCTATGCTCCGAGCATGCTGGAGATGCTTAGCCCGAGTCAGTCCCTTCGTGAGGGGATCTGCTGGGTTCTCATCCGATGATACCCTCTTTGCCACGAGGATTCCTTCTTCTATTCGATGTCTGATGAAGTCATATTTTCTGTCAATGTGTCTGGATCTCCCATGATCTCTTGGTTCCTTGGCTAAGGCAACCGCACTATTGCTGTCACAGAAAATCTCCATTGGCTCCTTTATAGCTGGTACAACTCCAAGGTCTCCGATGAAGTTCTTTAGCCATATAGCCTCCTTTGCTGCCTCGCTTGCTGCTATATACTCTGATTCACTAGTGGAATCAGCCACTGCTCCTGCTTGGAACTTTTCCAAGTAATTGCCCCTCCGTTTAGGGTAAAGACCCAGCCCGACTGAGAGCGGAAATTATCCCTGTCAGTCTGAAAGCTAGCATCACTGTACCCTACAACTCTCAAGTCTTCACTGCCACTGAGGGTAAGGACCCAGTCCTTAGTCCTCCGTAGGTACTTGAGGATATTCTTTACCGCAGTCCAGTGTGCCTTGCCAGGGTTCCCCTGATACCTGCTAACCATGCTCAAAGCAAAGGCTACATCAGGTCGAATACACGTCATAGCATACATGATCGATCCTACAGCTGAAGCATAAGGTATTCAACTCATTTATGCTATCTCAGCCTCAGTACTAGGGCTTTATGTTTTACTCAATCTGGCGTTACTCTGGATGGGTAACTCTCCTTTCTTGGAGTTATGCATGTTGAACCTTTTCAACATTTTGTCCACATAGGTGCTTTGACTAAGTCCAATTAGTCTTTTACTCCTGTTTCTCAAAATCCTTATCCCTAGGATGTAAGCAGCTTCTCCAAGGTCCTTCATAGCGAAACACTTCCCAAGCCAGGACTTTACTTCCTGCAGGGTTGGGATGTCATTTCCTATGAGTAGTATGTCATCCACATACAGTACCAAAAAGCTGACTATACTCCCACTAGCCTTGATATAGACACAAGATTCATCTTCACTCCTTGAAAAGCCAAATTCTTTGACTTTCTCATCAAAGCAAAGATTCCATCTGCGAGGTGCCTGTTTCAATCCATAAATGGATTTCTCAAGCTTACACACTCTATTGGGGTACTCTGTACTGACAAAACCCTCTGGCTGAACCATGTAAACATCTTCAGCCAACTTTCCATTAAGGAAAGCGGTTTTGACATCCATCTGCCATATTTCATAATCATGAAATGCAACAATGGCTAACAAAAACCTAATAGACTTAATCTTGGCCACTGGTGAAAAGGTCTCATCATAATCAACTCCCGGAGTTTGAGAATAACCCTTTGCAACCAGTCGTGCCTTATAAGTGTGTACATTACCATCCATGTCGGTCTTCTTCTTGAAAATCTATTTGCACCCAACTATCTTACGATCATGTACATTGTCAACCAATTTCCAAACTTCATTGTCATACATGGACTGTATCTCGCTATCCATAGCCTCTTTCCATTTAGCAGCCTCAGGGCCTTCCATGGCTTCCGTGTAGCTGTTAGGCTCATCCAGATTTACCAGTGTGTTATCACTGATAAGTGTCTCACCTTCTGCAGTAATATGAAAACCATAATAATGCTCATGTGCATTCCTAACTCTGGTGGAACGCCTCAGAGGTATAGATTCTTCAGTCGGCTCAACAGGAGTTTCCTCCTCAGGTTGAGGGCTAGGGTTTGAGGTTCCTTCACCACTTGACTCTTGAATTTCCTCAAGGTCAATTTGCCTCCCACTGTCTCCTTGGCTCATGAATTCTCTCTCTCGAAAGAATCCTCTTCTTGCTACAAAGACCACATTATCACTGGGTCTGTAGAAGATGTAACCAAAGGATTTCTGTGGGTAGCCGATGAAAATACACCTTTCGCTTCGGGGTTCGAGCTTATCGTGAGTCTCGCGTCTCACGAAAGCCTCGCAACCCCAAATCTTGATGTGGTCTAGATTGGGAACTTTTCCAGTCCACACCTCGTGAGGTGTTTTGGCAACCTTCTTTGTAGGGACTAGATTAAGGATATGGGCGTCAGTCTCTAAGGCATACCCCCAAAATGAGATTGGTAGCGAAGCTCGACTCATCATGGAACGAACCATGTCCAACAAGGTCCGATTGCGCCTCTCAGCTACACCATTCAACTGTGGTGTCCTAGGAGGTGTCAATTGTGAGACAATCCCACATTCCTTAAGATGGTCAAGGAACTCAGTACTAAGATACTCACCACCACGATCAGATCGAAGCATATTAATGTTCCTGCCCAACTGATTCTCCACTTCTTGCTTAAACTCTTTGAATTTCTCAAAGGTTTCTGACTTATGCTTGATTAGGTAGACATATCCATATCTACTAAAATCATCAGTAAAAGTCACATAGAACCGATTAGCATCTCTTGTGGCGGTTCTGAAGGGTCCACACACATCCGTGTGTATGAGGTCCAACAAACCTTCACCCCTAGCACAAGTGCCAGTAAAAGGTGACTTTGTCATTTTACCAAGCAAACAAGATTCACAACTATCATCTGACTTTAGGTCAAATGACTCCAAGACTCCATCCTTTTGGAGTTGGCCTATGCGTTTCTTGCTTACATGTCCAAGACGACAATGCCATAAGGATGCTTTATCTAAGCTAGTGGAGGAGTTAATACACAATACATTATTTCCTAGATTATCTACAACAGATACAGTTTCATACACGCCATTACAAGGTAATGCTTTAAAATAAAGAACATTATTAAAGAAAGCATCAATACTACCATTATTATTGTCAAAATAAAAGGTAAAACCTTGTTTATACAATGCATGAAAGGAAATAACATTTCTGGCGAATAATAACATTTATTCAAATCTAATGTAAACCCACTATTTATCACTAAGGAATAAACTCCTATCTTGGTGACAGGTGAAGCTTTCCTGTTTCCCATGATCAAGTTTATCTTTCCCTACTCCACATTCTCACTTCTTTTTACTCCCTACAAATCACAAAATATGTGAATACCACAACCTGTATCAAGGACCCAAGACTTAGAATGAGGTGAGTTATTAGACAATATAGTGTATATACCTACATGGTTGGGTTTTACTTTCCCATCCTTCAAATCTTGCTGGTACTTTGGGCAGTTTCGCTTCCAGTGCGACTTTTCATGGCAATAGAAGCATTCAGCCTCATTAGGGTTAGCAGAAGGAGTGACAAAACCTTTCTTGGTTTTGCTTGAAGAGGAGCCTTCAAGGGTCTTACCCTTGGTACCCTTAGAAGGGTTCTTTCTCTTCTTCCCTTTGCCATGCCCGATTGCCAAGACATTGACAACAGTTGGAGTAGGAGTAGGAGTAGTAACAACCGACTTACCCTTTAGACCACTTTCGGCTCCTTGTCGAGAACATATTCTTTGTTCTCATACCGAGTGACCATCCTGATGTTTCTGATCCAATCTATAAAGTTGGACCCATCAAAGATGACTCTCCTACAAAGATTCATGAGAGAGAAGGAGCTAGTAGGGTTTGAGCCAGAAGCATTGTTATTGGAAGATATCTGAAAAGAAGAGGGAATATATTAGATTAGATATAGAGATAGTCCTTAACAAAACACCCAAATGTAATATTAAGGCTAGGACCCAACACAATATTTTATAACTTAGAAGAGGGATGCCGTAATCTAAGCTATAAGATATTTGAAGGTAGGTGAATGACGATTCACCAATTTCCACCATGAAAAACGAAATATTTAATTAGGTTTTAATTGGTTTAGAAACTCCTAGATTCTTTCAGATTCATTGAACTTTCTTCAATGGCATGTTTCAATCTCGAGTGTGCCCTTCAAGTTTTGTGACTGGGATGCCGAGGATCACAAAACAAGGTGTGAAGTAACCATGCAAATTACTTGGTACCCTTAATGTATTACCCCTCCATCGATGTGCCGGTTAACCACACACGCTCCATCGATACTATGATAAACATTAAGTCACCCTTTACCTACCTTGTTAAGTTCAAGTTAGTGTGCCGGTTAACCACACACGCTCCACTAACGACTTAAACAAAGTGTAAAGTGTAATTTCATGGATTAGCACCTTATTCACATTTTCCTAAAATAACTAAGATTGGGAATTCAATAAAGTTTAGTTACTTTAGTATTATCATTATACTTTTAATGAGAATTTATAAGTCCTTGTCCTACCCGTTCGGCTAACGACCCTCCACCGATCAAGGAAGCGGTGGGTGAGAGTGGACACCCATTAAGTTGCCATTTTATAGGCAACAACCTTATACCCCCCTTATAGACCGGCTTCGTGAATGAGGCGTACTAGCGGTAAGATGACTTGATCTTATACATATATAAGTATTATTAAACTTATAATATTATAAAGTATAAGGGTTGAATTTTAACTTTTAAAATTCTAGGGGTTTGAACTAAAGTTTTTAATATGACTTTACATGTTCCAAAACTTGAGGGCAAGTTTTGTAAACTTTCAAAACTTTTCATTTCTCATAACTTATGAGTTAATGGTTATTAAAAATGAAGACTCTTCATTTTTTGTAACCTATGTGTTCTTTTAATGGTTATTTATAAATGTGACTTTTGGTTATCCATAACTTAAGAACTAGTTATGGACTCCATTAAAACACATAATGATCAAGAATCAATCTAATCAATTATTAGCACATAATTTCTATGATCTTCTAAACTCATATGTTTATGAATGTTCATATCAAAAATTTCAAGAATCGTAAGTACATATACAAAACTTGAAATTTTGATACGAGCTTTTGAACAAAACTTCGATTTTCATGTTTTTTTTTTTTTTGCATCAAGTATCAAATAAAAAAGCCTGTCTCTGATACCACTGATGGGTTTTGAGCATTCTAACACTCCTATAGTGTACATGCAACCCTAGAAACCTTGGATCTATGTTTGACTATGATACATGCAAATAATTATTTTTCCAAGGTTCTTATCCTATCTAGCATGGCATGGGGAACTTGAATCAAATAAAGGTAGTGGACTTACTTACCTTGTAGTTGTAGTTGATTGCTTGGAGTTTTAGAGCCTAGCACCAATAGTGTGGATGCCTCAAATGGAAGTCACAAATCACCACAAACTTGGACACTTGAGAGAATAGTCACAAACTTCTTGAAATCGGCCCTCTTAGTTTACACACATCAACTAGTGTGATTTCAAGAACCAAAGCCTCCTTTATATAGTGTGGTGGATTAGGGTTACATCCATGTAAACCCTAATACCCATGTCTTTTCATTTCCATGAGATCCATGGGTTAAAGCTCCATGGAGTATCCATGGACTTTCCATGCAAGCCTAGCCCATTCCAAATAAGCATTAGCCCACACTATATAAATACAAGAGCCCATATTTAATTAGTATTACTTTTGATCTCCAAATTAGTTCTAGATTAATTATAGATCAATACTAATTAAATAATATGATTTTATATTAATATATTAGAACTTATAATATATTAATAAATCATAACTTATACTATTCTCAAAAGATTATCCATAAATTGTTCGGGTGAAGTGCAACCCAAATGGACCATGCCGGGTCGGGTCAAGTACATACCAAATGTAGTTATGGACTTAGACACTATATCCAACAATATTAAGGATCTAAATCAACTAACTTGAATTTTCTTCCTTTTGTAGATGTCTAGTTCTGACAACTATGGTCTTCCTCAATCGTTTGGAAAAGGTTTTCCTTTTGAAGATGATCTTCCACATGTCTATCAAGGTGAAAGAACATTCCCTTCTTCGTGCATTGGTGGAACTATAAATCATACTTTTCTTCCTCCACCTCCTCTAGTGATTCTCCCCGACCCACGTTTTCGTCGACTTGAAAAGTTCAAGATCACTCAAGCCCTATTGGCATGCAAACTCCAAGATGGAAATTCTGTGTGTGCATATGTCTTGAAGATGAAGTCGCACATTGACAGACTAGCAATGTTGGGTGTCGTTTTCCCAAGGAAGCTAGCTGTTGACTTGGTTCTTCAATCGCTTCCTGAGTCATATAGTAAGTTCGTTAAGGACCACTTCATGACTGATCACGATGTAACCCTAATCGATCTGACATATTTGCTAATTGTTGCTAAAGCAGCAATGCTTTGGCGCACTGGTCAAGCAAATTTGTTTGGAGGATTTGTTTCCCAAAGTTCCATGGACGTTGGTGATGGCAACAGTGATAGTCCAGAAATGGTTTCTCCTCCTAAGGGAGATAAATCGGCTAAGGTCAAAAAATTTAACTGTAAGTGAAAGGCCAATTCTGAGATAGTTTCATGTGTCACTTCTAAAGATTCCATCTGTCTCTATTGCCGATTGAAGGGGCATTGGAAGCGAAGCTGCCCTGACTACCTGAGAGATCTTATACATGGTAAAGTCAAATTGTATGACTCTACTTCAGGTACATCCACTATCTAACTTTATTAAGTTCCTGTTCATAGATTCTTAGTACACGATGTGATAATTTGCATTTTAAAGTTTTGCAGAATCTAAGAGAATGAAGGAATCTTAAGAGGAAGTAAAGGCTAATTCTTATCTGAAGAAATGGATTTCAGTCACATGGTTTAGTGATCAGGATTTGGAGCTGCTACTTAGGAGTTATGATAGATTGCTTAGGAATATTTAGAAACATAGTTTTCATGTGTATTTGCATTATAAGGACAAGTTTTCGGCACATTATCAATAAAGTAAATTTTTGTGGTTTATCTTATTTACTTTATGATTACTTGCAATGACATTTATGAAAATTAATGTTTATATTTCTGTTATTAGCATTGTTGAAAATGGATTTGATTATTAGTTATATCGCTTGTGGTACTGTCATAATTTACCAAGTGAGGAAGGTTTCTCATCACCTAAGTTTCAACTGGACAGAAGCTTGGAATCTTACAATTTGAATTGTGTGATTTATGAGAATCTTGATCCTTGGTAAATTGAGACTAATTCTGTGTTCATATGTATATGTGAGTCAAGTGGAGGACTAAAGGATCTAGTACACATTGATGTGGACTGGTCAGATCCACCACAAAGGACGAAAGGCCCATTCGTCATGATTTGCTGTTAGTTCAGTAAATATGGTTATGCTTATAAGATTAAGTATAATTCTGATACCTTGAAAAGTTTCAAGGTGTAGCAGAACGAATTAGAAGAATCAATTGGGCAAAAAAGATAAAAGTTTCTCCAATCTGAAACGAAATGAAAGTACTTTATTATCATGTTTTATGATCATCCTAATGATTATGGAACCATGTCACAACTGATCCTTAAGGATATATTACTTTATTTATATGACTAATAAGAGGGATCGGGTATTTTTGAAATGGTTAAATCAAGAAGATGAGTCTACTTCGTTCCAAAGTCAAGTTTTAGAGTTATACTCTAGTTACTCCAAGTTGTACCTTGAGTAACATGTAGGTTTATAACACCTCATGAAATGTGGAGTAGAAATGTTTTCTTGCTCTTGCACATTTGAAATTGGTAGTTGTGATGTTTTGGCTAAAAAAAAGACCAACTAAGACCAATTAGGTGTTATCTTGATAAGAACCTACACTAACTCTTGAATGTTTGTTTGTAGAGGAACGATCCTTGATAAAGAATCTTATATGTCAAGAAGTCAGTGAGAGTCTTGTTGATCTTGAAAAGATTCAGGAGACAATCAAGAATAAACCTTTTAGTAATCACTAGCACACGACCTGAGGTTGATAACTTATCTTGTTGACACATTCTTGTTTTTGTGCCCGTTCCAGTTGAGGTGGCAATGCTTATGAGTTTATGTTTTTCATTTGACTACATAAGGCAAAGCACCTTGATCAGTGAAAGTACATTGATCTGTATGGGTGAGCTGCTCAATAACTTGGAAGCACTGGTGGGCCCTTGTGCTACCGGATGGCAAGAAATTAATATTAAGCAAGTTTGGTCCATATGAGTTTGAATTTGTCATAAACTGTCTTATGATAGTGGTTGAAAATGACGAATTCACATGGATAGGAACACATACACCATAAAATCATAGTTGGAAGAGGTTTCTCTCTAATTCATGAAAATGATTGTGAGGAAACGCTTTCACTAATAGATTTTAAAGTATTGATTAATATCATTAGAGTTAGCAGTTGCTATAATTGCATTCTCAAATTCGAGTATGATTACGGAATCCCTTTTCATAGTTCGAATTGTGAGAAATGGCAAGTAGTTTAAACATTCGGGACTTATTGCTATAAGTTCTGAAAAAGTTTAGAAACACACATAAGCTATCTAATGAATGGTGTATGAGCTTGAGAAGTCTAGTTAAAGACTTATCGAAGCACCACACATCAGAAATCTGAACTTTGGTAAGAAAGTCAATAGGTATTGATTTCTAGAACTCCAGCTGATTTCTGGGTACATGTCAAAGCTAGTGGGAGCATAATTGTTATGCTAGCAAGAGTATAGTTGTTATGCTAGTGGGAGCATAATTGTTATACTAAGTCTTGCAATTAGGCAATGCTGGTTGTAGGAAACAGGGGTTATAAATTTGCAAGTTGCAAAGTTTGGAAGTTGTTTCGCTATAGAAAGATATAAGGGTGAGGATACTTATGCTTCATTTCAAATCTAAAAGTTTAGATGGAAGTTTTAATGGAACTTAGTCATGAACGTATATCAATATCGTATTGAAGTGATTCAATATAGGAAATTTTATATATGGAAATATTATAGCAAGAGACTGATCAGGTATCATGTCCGTATGTAAGACATTATGTATTTGTCACACCCCCAAATCGAAACGGCGGAAACGTTCGGGGGAGGAGGACGTCATGTACAGTATCACAACAATTGAATAATAGTAATCAAAACAACAACCATTGTATTAATAGTAAAGTGTTTACATTACATTTGAACCGTACATGATTGACTCCAAAAGTAAATACAAGTAAAGACTCGAAGCTACTATGCTCCGTCTTCTTGAATCCGGGCGTGTACCTATCTACTAATGTCTTGAGAATACAAGTAGGTTTTGAAAGAGTATCAGCATAAAGCTGGTGAGTGCATAAGCATTTTGTTTTGGAAAAAGTGTTCTTTGTTCTTTTGAAAAGTGCGTTATGTTTCTCCAGAAAACCTTATATTTTATGATGTAATGAATGTATAAACCTTAAGTAAAACTGATTCTTACCAGTTCCTCTTGCGAGTACTTAGTGTATACAAATCATGTACAATACAGATCGAACAAACAATCGATTGTGTGGTTCTACCCCAAGCCCACAACCAAACAAGGAACAGGAAATGAGGCGGAGGCCACACATTCCACTGGTTGTCGGATCCTCATGTACATAATCCTGAAGTATTCACTAGATACTTACAAAGTTAATTGTATTGGTCCTTTGATATCTATTGAAAGTGTTCCTCAAGAAAATCCATTATTTTCTTATGTAAAGCATGATTAACCCATCCTTTCTATAACTACTTAGCTCATACTAGTTACGTATAAACCAATATCGAATGGACAGTTAATTATGTGGATTTGCCCTACACCCACAACTAAACAAGGAACAGGGAATGAGTCGGAAACCATACATTCCACAGTCTATCGGATATTCTTCATACGTAACCCGGATGCATAAGCTAAGGAATTATAGAATTAATAATGAATATTCGTTAATTGACTAATTAACCCATTGTTTGTAAAGTACCGATGTATACCCTGGAAAATCCTATATTTTCCCTAAGTGTAAGTTATTGAATCCTCTGTTCTAAATCGTAGAGTACAAGTATCTACCATACTTATGTTGTTTAAACATTGTTTTGTTTGAAAACCCTGGCTACCACCAGTAATGTATAGTAGTCTTATTACATAAATAAAACTAGCTAAAAACGTGTTGTTATGTATACTGAAAGTGTTGTTAATACCCTCATGTGATCACTTAGTATATACGAGTTATAGAAATCTAGATCGAACAGACAGTCGATTGGGTGATTCTGCCCTAAGCCCACAACCAAACAAGGAATAGGAAATGAGGCGGATATCACTTAGTATCAGGCGCGTCTCACATTGTAGTTCTCTCAACGAATCCACGAATAATACTATGAAAACCCTTTTTGTTATTAACATGAATCCTTATAAAATAGTACCTTTTATTTCATAATTCATAAGTTTGTTTCCTTTGTTTTGAAAGTTGTACTTGTAACGTTTGTATCTTAACATGTTTTGTAAAACGATTTCATGTCTAGTAGTAACTATGTTAATCATGTTTAGTAAGATCTATGTTCAATGTATACTAATGATAGGAAAATATAATAAACAAAATAATATTTTTAAACACAAGATTACTTGTGCTTTTACTTGTATTCCCCCCCCCCCCCCCCTTAAAACATTAAAAACTCGGAAAATATAGGGGTATGAACTCACCGTTAGGGGTATGAACTCACCGTTTGTTGTGTGTGGAACTTAATGGAATCCTAATAACAATTAAATACATATATGTATCTAAATTAGTGATTTCGTTAGATAAAGTGTTAGAAAAACACTTGCTTTCGGTTAAGGAATGTTACCGAGACTTGATTGAATCGAGGAAAGTGGGTTTTCAGTCTAATGCACCACTTAGGAAACGTGTACCGCCGTGAATGGAGTTTACGGCCGTGAAGGGAGTTTACGGCCGTGAACTGTTTCTTGAAGGGTTTACGGCCTTTAAAGGTTTGAAGCGTGTACGGCCATGAACTGGTTTACGGTCAATGAAGATTTGCAGACTTGAAGGGTGTATGGCCGTACACTCAAGAACAATGATGTTGGAAACGACGAAAAACGTGTTTTAGATGCTCCAAAACAACTCCTAATGACGATTCTCGATGATTTTCGGAAAGATAAGGGTGTTTTTGGGGTGTACGATCAAGAGCTTAGAGAGAGAAGGAGAGTTTCCGGCCAGAAAAGTGTAAATGAGGGTTAGGGTCTCGTATTTATAAGGGGTCTCGTGGTCGGTGGTTGGGTCCACCCGACGTTGGCCGTAAACGAGTGTACGGCCGTACACGGGTTTACGGCCGTAAACACACTTAGGCCGAAAACCGATGTTTTTGATCGAAGGATAACTTGAAATTTCGTATAGTTTTGGTCCCGAATCATATAAAAATTTAATTATATATATAAACTAGATGATTTTCTAAACCAAGAAGTTTGACGGGAACTAAATAAAATTCAAATTTTATTAACGGAACTCGGTTAATTTAAACGGAAAAAGGTTCGGGTTGTCACATCATCCCCCTGTTAGAGGGAATTTCGTCCCGAAATTCAAACACTGAATACAAATCATGGACTCGGAAATAGATGAGGGTTACTTCTGTTTCATTGAATATTCGCGCTCCCAAGTGAACTCAGGTCCTCGCTTGGCATTCCAGCAGACCTTCACTATCGGTATGCGACTTTTTTTGTTCATTTGACTTCCATGTCCATGATTTCTATGGGTTCCTCCATGAAGTGTAAGCTCTCGTCTAGTTTGATCTTATCGAGGGGTATCACAAGTGTCTCATCGGACAGACACTTCTTTAGGATCGGTAGGGTACTTGGGTTTCATAAAACCCTCACGTTCTCCAGTGAATTTTAGATCCACGCTAGGTGTGTCAGCGGATCATCCTTGTTGTATCTACTGTTCTGGTCTGTGAAGGGTGTGTAGGTTTGGATTGCTCGACTATGTTCATCCAACTGGTAGGATGCCCATTCGTAGTTCCGAGTAGCTTTCGTCCTGAAGTTCATGGTAGGACTCATACCTGGTTCATCGATCATTGTCTCGTGTACACAAGTCGTATATAATTAAGATTGATAAGACGGTCGGATGGGTGGTTCTGCTCCAGGTCCACAACCAGACAAGAAACAGGAGATAGGGCGGAAACACACATCCTAAGTCAGTAGAATCTTCATTATATACCACCCTCGCGTGTACATTTAATATTGATAGGCGAACCGTATCTGTCCCTAGCCTCTGTGCTTGAACTTGACTTGTTGCGCGAGTGGTATTTCCAAAATGGTTTGCTGGGAATACTTAAGGAAGGTTACAGGAGGATACCGTACTCCTCGCATGAGTACTTAAGATGGTTGAAGTGAGAAATGATTATGAGGTTCGCGTCTAGTTTGTCGTTGTGAGTGACGAGAGTTTTGTTATTCGGTCGATTTAAGGCAAAGGGTCTCCTCGGTGACACATAGGTTCGACATCGCGTGGACTCAGTTAGACTAGGTTCGGAAAGAGTGCTTTGTTAGAACATCGGTGCATCTGGGTGTATGTTTCTGGTGCTTTCTGTTTTGATCCTGATATTACTACTACAATAGTTTTGCATTGCCTTACGTGTGTATTAACTGAAAGATTGTTCTAGTGACTGATACTTGATATTATGGTCCCTATCCAGTCCCTCTATAATCCCTTGGTGTCTACAAGTCATATATAATTAAGGCTGATAAGACAGTCAACTGAGTGACTCTGCCCTAAATCCACAACCAGACAAGGAACAGGAAATAAGTCGGAATCACGCACTCTAAGTCTATTGGTTCTTAATTATATATGGCCCTAATGTTTACACCAAGTCATTATAGCTTATCAGAAAGAGTATTTAGTTTCTACATAAACTATGTTCTTTGTTTAGACGAGGAAGAAATTCTTATAGTTAGGATCTAGTTGGGAAACGTACCGCGTTCTTAGGTGGTTCCAGGGTAGATTCTCCTGCAGTTATCATTAGAACTCTTCCTTCCTCATCAGGATTTCTGGCCAATGGACAATTATCCTGTAGTGCCCTGCTTTGCCACATTCGTATCCGGTCTGACTTACTTCCTCAAATGGGACCTGAGAGATTGGTCGTGTCGGTGCCCTAGAGAAGCGGATGGTGTGTCCTCCTCGGAGGCAGTTCTTGCAATACAACTTCCGACACCTTCCGGTATGATGGAAGTTACAGTTACTGCATTTAGGGAGGGTTCCAGCATAACGACTACCTGGTGCTGATGTGGTTGGTGTTGTAGCAGTATAAGTTGCACCTGTCTGTTGTCCCTCGGAGGGCTCTTGTGTTGGTTGTCTTCTCTTCCCGCTCTCAGACCTTTGTTTATCATCACTTCCTTTGGTTGACCCATGAACGAGGTCCACTATGCCTTGGTGGATCCCATAGTCCACCGATGTCCGAGCCAGTCGTTTGGCACTGTCAAACGTAAGAGGTTTCGCTGCCAAAACGTTTCCTTCTATTGGAGAAGGTAGTCCCCAAATGTATCTCTCTACCTTCTTGCTCTCTAGGGTAACCATCCCAGGGCATAGTGCAACTAAATCACTAAATCTATCGGTATAGGCTTCTATGTCTGAGCCTGCCATGGTAAGATTCCACAGCTCATGCTCTAGTTTTTGCACTTCGCCCCTCGGGCAATACTCTTCCAGCATCATCTCTTTTAGATTTTTCCAGCCCATTGCGTTTGCTATCGAAAGAGTCAATGACCTGACATGGCTACTCCACCAAGTAAGGACTCTGTCAGAGAAGGTACATGCAGCAAACTTCACTTTGCTCCCTTCTAGGCACGTGCATAACTCGGATATCGATTTTGTCTTCTCGAACCATCGCGTTAGGGTGATGACTCCCCCACTTCCATTGAAGAATTTGGGTCCACGGATCATGAAGTCTTTGTATGAGCACTCCCTTGTGTGTCCGTGGTTAGAGTTGTTGGTTCCACTACCCGATCCACCAGTACCACTTGCATTGATTTGAGTCATGACAGCTATCACTACGTCTGTTACTGCTGCCTGAAAGACAACCGGGTCATACTAAGGAGGTGGCGGTGGTGGTGCGTTGTTTTTGTTTTTGTTCGACTTCTTCGGTGGCATCTTTCTGCTATAAGGTTTAAAAGATGATACGAGGGTAAGTCCTTAGTGGTTACAAGTCGAGTGTTATCTGAATCAAAGTTGTCTCAGTTATGAATGTATCATGTTCTGACTTTCGAAGCAATTCATAACAGAGGTCTATGTAACATAGACTTATGAATTTGATAGTGACTACCCTCTTAATGAAGTTATGGGATCTGGTTTACTGTTACTAGTTGATATGATAAAGGCGATAAGCCTGACACTTACTGTGAGCAGTGTAATCACAAACTCACAAGATCATATTAGTTAGTTAATTATTAGTATAACGTATATGGTGCTCTACGACCTTGCGCACCTCGGGAGGGGTTTCCTGTCCTAGTTATGATGGTCCTGAATTCAGCCGTGGGGATTTGTTGTCTCTGGACTCTCTTATGGTTTTTCCTATTCTCTGTAGATCATGCTTCGGGTTTTACCACAGATCTTCATCACTTCCTGATGGAAGATTTGCATCCTCGTATGATTCCTTCTAGGAATCCTGTTTTTGAATCCTCTTTGGTTCTTCCTTGACTCCTCTGTTGGTGATTGTAGTGGAGTTGGCTGTCTATATCTAGGTTGTTCGCGCAAGAATGGGAATGTCTAAAGAATCTTATGAGATTAAGTAGAACAATTCTTCTATAGTTATTGATGATCCAAATTGGGTCCTCCTATAGTCAAGCAGTGCATGCAATCTGTATATAAACAAGATCAAATAGACCTTCGAATAGGTGATCCTACTCTAAAACCACAACCAAACAAGGAACAGGTAATAGAGCGAAAATCACCAGTTCTAAGTCTATAAGATCCCAGTTATATATAACCCTGGAAGCATGCACTTCACAACTATAGACCTGCCAGTAAAGGTCTTTTAGTTCTCATGTAAGTTTGTTATGGTGCCTAAAATACTCCTATAGTATTTTATCTTTATGTTTTGTTCTAAGGATACTTTGTATATAGAATTAGGTAAGTTTTAGGCTCGTTGGAACACCACCATCACTCCCAAACACATGTTGGTCATATCTCAAATAAATATAGTTGATCAGGTTATATTTATTCCAGGTATGGTTACATAACTGCTTAGGTTTGACTGTAGTGTCCAACATCTAAATACTTTTGTTTGTTATGTTCTTATTTGTTCTCATTGTGATACTTGTTCTTAGTACGTATGCTTATTAGTATACTTCTCATAAAATACTTATATTTTAAAAGTATACTTTTAGTCAGAGCACTCCGGCCCCATTGCATTTATAGTTTTATATCTTTTACTGGTTGATATACTAAGTTCACTATAAACAATGCTCTGATACCAATTTGCCACACCCCCAAACCGAAACGGCGGAAACGTTCGGGGGCGGAGGACGTCATGTACATTATCACAATAATTGAATAATAGTAATCAAAGCAACACCAACCATTGTATTAATAGTATAGTGTTTACATTACATTTGAATCGTACACGATTGACTCCAAAACTAAATACAAGTAAAGACTCGAAGCTACTATGCTCTGTCTTCTTGAATCCGCGTGTGTACCTGTCTACTAATGTCCTGAGAATACAAGTAGGTTTTGAAAGAGTATCAGCATAAAGCTGGTGAGTTCATAAGCATTTTGTTTTGGAAAAACTGTTCTTTGTTCTTTTGAAAGCTGCGTTATGTTTCTCCAGAAAACCTTATATTTTCTGATGTAATGAATGTATAAACCTTAAGTAAAAATGATTCTTACCGGTTCCTCCTGCGATTACTTAGTGTATACAAATCATATACAATCCAGATCGAACAAACAATCGATTGTATGGTTCTGCCCCAAGCCCACAACCAAACAAGGAATAGGAAATGAGGCGGAGGCCACACATGCCACTGGTTGTCGGATCCTCATGTACATAATCCTAAAGTATTCGCTAGATACTTACAAAGTAAACTGTATTGGTCCTTTGATATCTATTGAAAGTGTTCCTCAAGAAAATCCATTATTTTTGTAACATCCCAATTTTCAAGTCCAAAAATTTATTTTTAATTAACCGACTTATAAAAACATTCATAAGAAAATACTATGAAAACACATCATCTCATAAATAATGAATCATGTCTGAAAACCCAAGTCATAAAGTAATGACATATCAGAGTACAATCCCAGAAAACTCCATGCGGAAATCATGTGTGTGTGTGTGATGCGATGCTACGCCGCCGGCTCCTTCCCCTTAGACGAAGAGGTACCTGAAACCAAAACCAAAACCGTAAGCACAAAGCTTAGTGAGTTCCCCCATCATACCACATACCAAGCAATATCATCGGTATCTTTCAACGGGTAATCATCATCGATATCTTTCAACCGGTAACCCTCGTCGGTATCTTTCAACCGGTAACCATCATCGGTATCTTTCAACCGGTAACCGTCATCGGTATCTTTCAACCGGTAATCATCATCGGTATCTTTCAACCGGTAACCATCGTCGGTATCTTTCAACCGGTAACTGGGGACTATTCCACCCCCTACCACTAGCATACAACAGCAAGGTACAAACACGCAGTCAGGCATATCCGGGTACTGACCTACCCTATGGCCCTAGGGGCCGCTGTCAGGGAACCTAATCCCTACAATACACGTAACATATGATGCAGATAATACTCGTGACCAAAGCACAAAACCAAACCAAGATAATTATCACAAAGACAATCATCTTTCGAATACTCCTCTTTGGTGGGCTGGCATTGTGGCCTTAGACCCACCCCTAATGGAAGGTAACTCACCTCGTACAAGTAGTTGCTGATAATCTGTGCGGGAAACCTCCGTCCGGTGCTTTTCCGGAAATCCTCCGGCTACAATCCCCACAAAACACTCAGTTAGAGTCTGATATCTATTCTTAGGGTAAAATGACCATTTTACCCCCAACCAAGTCGAAGACAAAGTCAACCTCCAGTTGACCCAACTCATCGAGTTGGGTCGTCCACTCGTCGAGTCCCTTCCCTTTACTCATCCTTATCGACGACTCGACTCGTCAAGTTTGGCAACGACTCGACGAGTTCCCCTTCCTTACGAACATCAATGAACCTTCATCCGACTCGCCGAGTCGGATGAACACTCGTCGAGTTCGCCTTCAACTTATGAACAAGTCCTGACCTTGACTCGCCGAGTTGTATGAACAACTCGTCGAGTTCATCTTCAACCTTAAGAAGATTGCCTTGGACTCGCCGAGTCTGTTCTAGCACTCGTCGAGTCCCATGAACTCCAGGTCTAAAATTAAGTCCAATGCGTTGGGTCACTCTTTCTGTCTTGTTACAACCCTTCTAACACCCAACTGAGTCCTTTTGACCCTCAACAGATATGGGACTCAAAGCCTTGGACTCGTCGAGTCCCAAGAACGGACTCGCCGAGTCGATGACATCCATACCCTAAATCCTCGAATTCTGATGTACAACACTTGACCAAAAGGTAGATCTAAGCTCCTTCAATCGTTCTCGCACGTAAAGTTACAAACTTTACGTGCATGCGTGGGACTTTGAACTCAAAAGGACATAAAATGAGCTCTTATGATGCATGGGACCTTTCTTGGGTGCAAAAGCAACCTAAATCTGCATTGTGGCTCTTCCCAAGTGCTAGGTCCGAAATCTTGACCCCCAACCATGTTTGCAATCATGGTTGGTTACCAAAATGGCTTATAAAAGCCCTAAATCTTCCCAAAAAGGGATCTATCAAATGAAAGAGCAAGATACAGACCTTATACCTTTCAAAGACTGCAAATGATGAACCAAACTCGAATCCTTCACTCTCCTCTTGATCCTTCTATGCTCTTCCTTCTTCCTTGTGAACAAAACCACCAAAAATCACTCAAAAGCTTTAAATCTTGCACCAAAACACTTAGGGTTTGCTATAGAGGGTTTCTGGAAGCACAAAGGGGCGATGGAGGCTGAATAAGGTTGTTTAAATAGGGTGCAAACCCTCAGATTAGGGTTTTGTCCATACAGAGCCTACTCGTCGAGTCTGGGACCCGACTCGACGAGTCCATCACTTAAATCCCGCGTCTCATCTCGCTTCTACTCGGCGAGTTGGTCCTTCCACTCACTGATTCGAAGGCCAAAAATGCAAAAGTACTTAAATAAAATACATACCAGGAACTAGGTGCTACAAATCTCCCCCACTTATCTTAGACTTCGTCCTCGAAGTCTGCTGCTCGATCCTGGAATAGCTCTGGGTAATGCTCGATCATCTCATCCACTGGCTCCCAGGTCCATTCTGAGCCCTTTCGGTGCTGCCATTGCACCTTCACGAGCTCCAACTTTTTGTTCCTCAGATCCTTCGACTTTCGGTCGAGAATCGCTACAGGCCGCTCAATGTAATTCAGGCTGTCATCGACCTGAATGTCCTCTAATGGTACCACTGCCGAGTCGTCCACCACATTTCCGTAGCTGGGAGACGTGAAAAGTGCTATGAATCTGACTGAGTTCGGCTGGCAGATCCAACCTATATGCCACCTTGCCCACCCGGGCTATAACCCTGAAGGGTCCAATATACCTGGGACCCAACTTGCCCCGTTTCCTGAATCGGATGACGCCCTTCCATGGCGACACCTTCAGGAGAACCATAACCCCGACCTGAAACTCCAGGTCCGATCGGCGCTTGTCGGCATAACTTTTCTGCCGACTCTAAGCAGTCTGAAGTCTGCTCCGAACCCGTTGAATCCTCTCTGTCGTCTTGAGCACCACTTCGGTGCTCCCCATGACCCTTTGGCCAACCTCACCCCAACATATCGGGGTTCTGCACTTTCTCCCGTATAACATCTCGAAGGGAGGACGGTCAATACTCGCATGATAGTTATTATTATACGAGAACTCTGCCAACGGGAGGTAGGTATCCCAGCTACCTCCGAAGTCTAAAACACATGCCCGCAGCATATCCTCTAATTTCTGGATGGTCCGCTCGCTCTGACCATCCGTCTGCGGGTGAAAGGCGGTGCTAAAATGCAGACGAGTACCCAGCTCGTCATGAAACTTCTTCCAAAACCTGGAAGTGAACCGCACATCCCTATCCGAAATCACCGATACTGGTACCCCGTGCCGCGCCACTACCTCCCTGATATAGATATGAGCCAACCTTTCGGCCGAAATACTTTCCTGAATCGGGATAAAATGGGCGCTCTTGGTCAATCGATCGATGATGACCCAAATCGAATCCACTCCCCGCGCGGTCCTGGGAAGTTTTGTGATAAAATCCATCGTAATGTCTTCCCATTTCCACTACGGGATATCCAACGGTTGCATCTTGCCGTATGGCCTCTGGTGCTCGGCCTTGACCTTCCTACAGGTCAAGCACCGCTCCACATACCATGCTACGTCCCGCTTCATGCAGGGCCACCAATAATCGGGACGAAGATCTCTATACATCTTCGTCGCTCCGGGATGGATAGAAAATCTGGATTTGTGTGCCTCCTCCATCAGGATCTGGCGCACGCCTCTATGATAAGGGACCCACACCCTATGGTGAAGAGTCAATAACCCTCGGCTATCATAGTCGAAGGAGGAAACCTGCCCCACAATCCTCTCGCTCTACCGATGTTCCTCCTTCATGGCCTCCTGCTGGGCCTCCCGAATCTGCTCCAACAGCGGAGACGCCACTGTCATCCTCAGATAGATATCCCTGATCGGCGCTGCCTTGCGGCTAAGCGCATCGGCCACGACATTGGCCTTCCCCGGGTGGTAGAGGATCTCGCAATCATAATCATTCACCACATCCAACCACCGACGCTGCCTCATGTTTAGATTTGGCTGGTCCATGAGATACCTCAGCCTCTTGTGGTCCGTGTAAATCGTACAACGAACCCCATAGAGGTAATGACGCCAAATCTTGAGGGCGAACACAACAACCCCCAGCTCCAAATCATGCGTCGGGTAGTTCGCCTCGTGAGGCTTCAGCTGCCTCGAAGCGTAAGCAATGACATGCCCTCTCTGCATCAATACTGCGCCCAAACCCGAGATGGACGTATCGTAGTATACAACAAAATCCTCCATGCCCTCTTGCAGGGCTAAAATTGGTGCCTCGCACAATCTCTGCCTCAATGTCTCGAATGCGGCCTGCTGCTTCAGGCCCCCAGCAAAAGACCACGGCTTTCCTCGTCAGCCTGGTCAGGGGCACGACTATCTTGGAGAAGTCCTGAATGAATCTCCGATAGTAGCCTGCCAATCCCAGAAAGCTCCGAATCTCAGATCGAGACCTCGGGACTTCCCACCTCATCACGGCCTCTACCTTGGCCGGGTCCACCGATATCCCAATCTGGTTGGCAAGGTACCCAAGAAACTGTACCTCGCGCAACCAGAACTCATACTTGGAGAACTTAGCATACAGGCTCTCCCTCCTCAAAGTCTCCAGAACCTCTCGCAGATGCTCCTCATGCTGCTCTCGCATCTTGGAGTAAACCAAGATATCATGAATAAACACTATCACAGACCGGTCTAACATCGGTCTACACACGCGGTTCATGAGGTCCATGAACGTGGCAGGAGCATTGGTGAGCCCAAAAGGCATCACCACAAACTCATAGTGGCCATATCGCGTCCGGAATGCAGTCTTTTGTACATCCTCCTCTCTGACCCTCATCTAATGATACCCTGATCGCAAATCAATCTTGGAGAACCAAGATGCTCCCTGTAGCTGGTCAAAGAGGTCATCAATCCTCGGGAGTGGGTAACAGTTCTTCACCGTTACCTTATTCAGCTCCCTATAATCTATACACATCTGATGCGACCCGTCCTTCTTCTTCACGAACAGAATCGGGGCTCCCCAGGGAGAACTACTCGGTCTAATGAACCCCTTGTCTAACAGCTCCTGCAGCTGTGTAGACAACTCCTGCATCTCAGGAGGAGCCAACCGATACGGTGCCTTGGCTATCAGAGCCGCACCAGGGACTAGGTCGATCCTGAACTCCACCTATCGCTTTGGAGGTATCCCAGGCAACTCCTCGGGGAATACGTCTGCAAACTCTCGACCTCTAGAGGGCAATCCAACATGCCCGAAGACTCCGGAAACTTCTTGCTAAGCGCAAGAGAGACAAACGATCGAATGGCACCCGAATCAAACAACACCTGAACTAGGATACCGTTCACATGGAACGATCCCGTCACCACATCGGGTGCAGCGCGTGCCTCCTCGGCTGTCAGCTGAAATGCTCGGCTCCGAACCACTGGAGCCTTCAACTTGGCCTTCCGGCCATCCCCAACCCGTGCTGTCGCTGGAGTCGGCGCCACTGCCGGCGCAGCTGCTGCTGTCAATATAGGGCAATTGGCCTTTTTATAGCCCTTCTGATTGCAGTGAAAGCAAATCGGGTCTGATATCTGAACCGCAGGAGTAGGAGCGGTGCAATCTCTGCCAAAATGCCCAACCTTGCCACACTTATAGCAGCCTGAACCCGGCCTAGTACGACAAGCTCCCTCGTGTGACTGACCGCATTTCCCACAGCGGTCCCGCCCTGACTGGCCTTTCGGCCTACCATCGGATCCCTTGGGCTTCTTCCCCGAAGCCCCTGTTGTCAGCCCCTCCGCTGCCTTCCTCTTCCGGATGTGCTCCAGATCGATCTCCCTTTCCCTAGCCCTGACAATCATGGAATCCAGGGTAGGGCAAGCTGAGAAACTCACATGCTCCCGGATGTCAGCTCGTAACATATCATGGTAGCGGGTCCTCCTCATGTCCTCATCACCCGCATACTGGGGAACCAGCAATGCCCTCTCCCGGAACTTGGCGGTGATCTCCGCCACAGTCTCCGTAGTCTGTCTCATGTCCAAGAAATCCCTGGCCATCTGCTGAAGCTCCACAGCTGGCGCGAACTCCGCCGTGAATCTGGTCACAAAGTCTGACCAGGTCATAGCCTCAACAGCCGAGGCTCCCAATGAGTCACCAACAGGCTCCCACCAATCTCTAGCTCTGTCCCTCAAACACCCTGCTGCATATCTCACCTTCGACCCCTCGGGGCAAAAGCTGGTCAGCTGCGCAGACTCGATGTCTGCGATCCATCTCCTAGCAGCAATGGGGTCTTTCACCCCATGGAAATCCGGCGCACCACTCCCACGGAAGTCCTTAAAGGACAGTGTGCGCGTACTCGTCTGGCTAGATGCCATATCACTCCTGAATGCTCGGAGGTGATCCTCCATCAGCTCAACAATCCCTTCCTTGATCGAACCGAAGATAACCGGCGTCGCATCAAGGATACCCCTCGTGATCTCGGACGCGATGAACTCGCGTAACCCATCATCAACCTGCTCGGATCCTGCACCCGAGCCCGATCCTGATCATGATACAGAACCTCCTGCTCCATGTCGTGTGGTCACCATGCTGAAAATACATGCATAAATGTCAGGATCATACACACTTCCGAGAGGCCTAACACACTCTCCAAGGTTCCTGATTCCATCTAGGCCCTCCTCGATTCGAGTACGGGTCCTCTGCTTTTGGTAGTACGGGCCCATACTACCTTCCACATCTACCCGTACTTTCCCCAAGGATTGCTTCGACTTCACCAAGTCCCTTTTACCGATACCATTTCCACTGATCTCATCCTAGGCTTCCCTAGGGCACTCTCCGACCTACCCTCCGCCATCAGCTGCACTAGGAGTCCTCACCACTTCCCCCTAACTAACTAGCGGATACTGTTACACATCCGTTCATTAGCTAGTTGAAAATGGCCAGAACCCCCATAGCACAAAGCAAGCAGCATTCGTGCATTGGGTAACCAATCAGGCATAACCTACACAGGCCATCCTACTGCTGACTAAACAGTCCTAGCATACAGCTCATACAACAGGCATATAAGGCATCCTCCTAGATCCTTAGCCCTAACTAGCATGCAATTCTCAGAATCATATATCAGGCACACAAGGCATCCTCCTAGATCCTTAGTCCTATTTTAGCATGCAGTTTTCTGAATCAAAACCATATAGCATAACATATCAAGGATGGGTATCTTGGGGAAAACTTACTTGAGCCCGACCGGTCGCATGCATCACACACTTCGTCTTTCTTAAAATCCACTCATTTAGATTTTAGAAAACTATTTTCCTTGTAAAAAAACCTTTTAGCCCCTCAGTTTGAGTCCATACACCCCCGAGGGTGTGTCCGAATCCCTCAAACCAGGGCTCTGATACCAACTTGTAACATCCCAATTTTCAAGTCCAAAAATTTCTTTTTAATTATCCTACTTATAAAAACATTCATAAGAAAATACTGTGAAAACACATCATCTCATAAATAATGAATCATGTCTGAAAACCCAAGTCATAAAGTAATGACATATCAGAGTACAATCCCAGAAAACTCCATGCCGAAATCATGTGTGTGTGTGATGCGATGCTACGCCGCCGGCTCCTTCCCCTTAGACGAAGAGGTACCTGAAACCAAAACCGAAACCGTAAGCACAAAGCTTAGTGAGTTCCCCCATCATACCACATACCAAGCAATATCATCGGTATCTTTCAACCGGTAATCATCATCGGTATCTTTCAACCGGTAACCCTCGTCGGTATATTTCAACCGGTAACCATCATCGGTATCTTTCAACCGGTAACCATCATCGGTATCTTTCAACCGGTAACCGTCATCGGTATCTTTCAACCGGTAATCATCATCGGTATCTTTCAACCGGTAACCATCGTCGGTATCTTTCAACCGGTAACTGGGGACTATTCCACCCCCTACCACTAGCATACAACAGCAAGGTACAAACACGTAGTCAGGCATATCCGGGTACTGAACTACCCTACGGCCCTAGGGGCCGCTGTCAGGGAACCTAATCCCTACAATACACGTAACATATCACGCAGATAATACTCGTGACCCAAGCACAAAACCAAACCAATATAATTATCACAAAGACAATCATCTTTCGAATACTCCTCTTTGGTGGGCCGGCATTGTGGCCTTAGACCCATCCCTACTGGAAGGTAACTCACCTCGTACAAGTAGCTGCTGATAATCTGTGCGGGAAACCTCCGTCCGCTGCTGCTCCGAAAATCCTCCGGCTACAATCCCCACAAAACACTCAGTTAGAGACTGATATCTATTCTTAGGGTAAAATGACCATTTTACCCCCAACCAATTCCAAGACAAAGTCAACCTCTAGTTGACCTGTCTCGCCGAGTTGGGTCATCAACTCGTCGAGTCCCTTCCCTTTACTCGTCCTTATCCACGACTCGACTCGTCGAGTTTGGCAACGACTCGACGAGTTCCCCTTCCTTACGAACATCAATGAACCTTCATCCGACTCGCCGAGTCGGATGAACACTCGTCGACTTCACCTTCAACTGATGAACAAGTACTGACCTTGACTCGCCGAGTTGTATGAACAACTCGTCGAGTTCAACTTCAACCTTAAGAAGATTGCCTTGGACTCGCCGAGTCTGTTCTAGCACTCGTCGAGTCCCATGAACTCCAGGTCTAAAATTAAGTCCAATGCGTTGGGTCACTCTTTCTGTCTTGTTACAACCCTTCTAACACCCAACTGAGTCCTTTTGACCCTCAACAGATATGGGACTCAAAGCCGTGGACTCGTTGAGTCCCAAAAACGGACTCGCCGAGTCGATGACATCCATACCCTAAATCCTCGAATTTTGATGTACAACACTTCACCAAAAGGTAGATCTAAGCTCCTTCAATCGTTCTAGCACGTAAAGTTACAAACTTTACGTGCATGCATGGGACTTTGAACTCAAAAGGACATAAAATGAGCTCTTATTATGCATGGGACCTTTCTTGGGTGCAAAAGCAACCCAAATCTGCCTTGTGGCTCTTCCCAAGTGCTAGGTCCGAAGTCTTGACCCCCAAACATGTTTGCAATCATGGTTGGTTACCAAAATGGCTTATAAAAGCCCTAAATCTTCCCAGAAAGGGATCTACCAAATGAAAGAGCAAGATACTGACTTTATACCTTTCAAAGACTGCAAATGATGAATCAAACTCGAATCCTTTAGTCTCCTCTTGATCCTTCTATGCTCTTCCTTTTTCCTTGTGAACAAAACCACCAAAAATCATTCAAAAGCTTTAAATCTTGCACCAAAACACTTAGGGTTTGCTATAGAGGGTTTCTGGAAGCAAAAAGGGGCGATGGAGGCTGAATAAGGTTGTTTAAATAGGGTGCAAACCCTCAGTTTAGGGTTTTCTCCATACAGAGCCTACTCGTTGAGTCCGGGACCCGACTCGATGAGTCCGTCACTTAAATCCCGCGTCTCATCCCGCTTCTACTCGGCGAGTTGGTCCTTCAACTCGCCGAGTCCAAGGCCAAAAATGCAAAAGTACTTAAATAAAATACATACCAGGAACTAGGTGCTACAAATTTCTTATGTAAAGCATGATTAAACCCATTCTTTCTATAACTACTTAGCTCCTACTAGTTACGTATAAACCAATATTGAATGGACAGTTAATTGTGTGCATCTTCCCTAAACCCACAACCAAACAAGGAACAGGGAATGAGGCGGAAACCACACATTCCACAGTCTATCGGATATTCTTCATATGTAACCTGGATGCATAAGCTAAGGAATTATAGAATTAATAATGAATATTCGTTAATTGACTAATTAACCCATTGTTTGTAAAGTATCGATATTTACCCTGGAAAATCCTATATTTTCCCTAAATGTAGGTTATTGAATCCTCTGTTCCAAATCGTAGAGTACAAGTATCTACCATACTTATGTTGTTTAAACATTGTTCTGTTTGAAAACCCTAGCTACTACCAGTAATGTATAGTAGTCTTATTACATAAATAAACTAGCTGAAAACGTGTTGTTTTGTATACTGAAAGTGTTGTTAATACCCTCCTGTGATCACTTAGTATATACGAGTTATAGAAATCTAGATCGAGCAGACAGTCGATTCAGTAATTCTGCCCTAAGCCGACAACCAAACAAGGAACAGGAAATGAGGCGGAGATCACACATCCCACTGCATGTCGGATGTTAATTTCATATTACCCTAATGTGCATACTAAGTCATCACATAGTTACTAACCCTGTTAACTTTTTGTTAAGTATATTATTACGTGAACGAGTCGTTGTTTCCCCTGTGAGTTCTTATAACCATACTGATGGACGAATACCAAAACGACGTACTTCGGACGTCGAAAACTGAACAGACGTTTGTCACCCCCGGTTAACTGTAGCTAATAGTTAGGGTACGGTATTGTCAATCCCGTATAGATCTATACACAAACTCACGCTCTCCCTCCAGGAGACTGTAGCTATAAGGCGCGTCTCACACTGTAGTTTTCTCAACGAATCCACGAATAATACTATGAAAACCCTTTTTCTTATTAACATGAATCCTTATAAAATAGTACCTTTTATTTCATAATTCATAAGTTTGTTTCCTTTGTAAAACGATTTAAAGTCTAGTACTAACAAATTTTCATCATGTTTAGTAAATTCTATGTTCAATGTATACTAATGATAGGAAAATAAAATAAACCAAATTATATTTTTAAACAAAAGATTACTTGTGATTTTACTTGTATTCGCCCCCTTAAAACATTAAAAACTCGGAAAATATAGGGGTATGAACGCACCATTAGTTGTGTACAAGCATCGAATCAACGAACTGAAATGAAGATCCTCGAGTTGTAGTGTGTGGCACTTAACGGAATCCTAATAACAATTAAATACATATATGTATATAAATTAGTGATTTCGTTAGATAAAGTGTTAGAAAAACACTTGCTTTCGGTTAAGGAATGTTACCGGGACTTGATTGAATCGAGGAAAGTGGGTTTTCACTCTAATGCACCACTTAGGAAACGTGTACGACCATGAATGAGGTTTACGGCTGTGAAGGGAGTTTATGGCCGTGAACTGTTTACGGCCGTGAACTGTTTCTTGAAGGGTTTATGGCCTTTGAAGGTTTGATGCGTGTACGGCCGTGAACTTGTTTACGGTCAATGAAGATTTGCAGACTTGAACGGTGTACGACCGTACACTCAAGAACGAGGATGCTGTAAACGACGAAAAATGTGATCTAGATGCTCCAAATCAACTCCTAATGACGATTCTAGATGATTTTCGGAAGGATAATGGTGTTTTTGGGGTGTATGGTCAAGAGCTTAGAGAGAGAAGGAGAGTTTCCGGCCAGAAAAGTGTAAATGAGGGGTAGGCTCTCGTATTTATAAGGGTTCTCATGGTCGGTGGTGGTGTCCACCCGACGTTGGCCGTAAACGAGTGTACGGCTGTACACAGGTTTACGGCCGTAAACTCACTTAGGCCGAAAACCGATTTTTTGATCGAAGGATAACTCGAAATTTCGTGAAGTTTTTGTCCCGACTCATATAAAAATTTAATTATATATATAAACTAGATGATTTTCTAAACCAAGAACTTTGATGGGAACTAAATAAAAGTCAAATTTTATTAATGGAAATCGGTTAATGAAAACGGAAAAAGGTTCGGGTTGTCACAATATCGAATCCCATATGCTTCAGATATAGGATTGATCGAATATGCTATAATATTAAATTGTTCTATTTTTCCAAATGCTCGTGGCATTAAGAGGGAAAAGGATAGCCAGTTATGACTGAAGTTATTAAACAACTGTCAAGGACAATCTGAGGTTTACCAAAGATTGCTTGCTTGTGGAAAGTTGGAAGTATAGTATAATTTTTGGAAGAACCTTATTCACTTGTTCTGAGTAGAGGTAACTGTTGTTCAGAATTGATATTCAAATGGAATATGGGAATGTGTTGGGTCAAAAATGTGGTTTGTACTTTACCTTTCTAGGCAATTGTATTTTTCTGTAATATTATATGTGTTTACGGTCAGGTTTAAGGCCAGGTAGTGTTTACGGCCGTAAACAGGTTTACGACCGTAAACCCTGTTTACGGCCCAATGGGTGTTTACAACCGTAAACTCCATTCGAGTATATATAGGGGTTAGGGGTGTGAGGAGTAGAGTGATGAACAGAGAAGGAGTGTACGGAATAGAGAGAAGAGAGGAGTTTTAGTGTGTGTAAGTGTGTGAATCTTGTGTAAAGGATCTTCATTCTAATCAATACATTCAAGATTCATCATCTTCTTCTTCTTCTTCTCTTCTATTTGATCTGACCTCATCCGTTTGATTGGGATTCCGCACCATCAAACGGATCTGATTGATACACAAGCAATTTAGGGACTTACAATTGGTATCAGAGCAGAAACCGGTGTTAAAGCTTCATTCAATCGATTTTTGGGCTGTTTAATCCGATATTCTTATTGTTCGAGCCTGGTTTTAGTGTTTTCGTGGTTAAGGGAATTGAATCTTCTGCAAAAACGTGTTTCTGAAGGCTTTCTGGGAGTTTGCTGCCAACCGTAAACCCTATTTACGGTTGAAAAATCTAGATCTTGAAGAACCGTAAACTTTGAATCTTCAAAAACCGTAAATCAAGTTTCATTAACCGTAAACACATAAACCGTAATCACATAAACCGTAATCACATAAACCGTAATCACATAAACCGTAAACCGTAATCACATAAACGGTCGTAATCGTCCTAACCGTAAACCAAGTTTACGGTCGTAAACCCTTCAACCGTAAACTCAGTTTACGGTCCTAAACATCATCAACCGTAAACACTTTGTGACTTTAATTTGCTTCAATTTCAAATGGAATCTCAAAGTCAAAATCATTTTCACGAACTTGACACAGTCATGGGCACCACTACGCGTATTCCAAGATTAATGTCTGCAGATGGTTTCCCAGAATGGAAATATAGAATTGAAAAATATATTAAAATGAAGGATTTCAAAGTCTGGAGAAGCATTCTTAGAGGACCTGTCAGAATCACTGTTACAGTTGGAGGACAGGTAATTGACAAGGCTGTTGAGAACTACACTGATGAGGAGTTTGAGAAAGTTGAAGAGCAGGAAAGGGCTTTAGCCACTTTAACCATGGCATTATCTCCTGATATTGCTCAAGGTTTTATAGAATACACTTCAGCTAAGGATTTGTGGGAAGCCCTAATTGAGGTATATGAGGGCAATGAAGATATGAAAGCGAGTCGCCAGGACATGTTGAGACAAAAGTTCAATATGTTCAACTACATTCCAGGAGAGACTCTTGAGGCTCAGCTGCAACGGTTCACAACTCACACCACTGACATGAGCATATCTGGGATTTTTCTGACCAAGTCAGAGATTAACAAGAAACTTCTAAATGCTCTTCCTAGATCATGGGATATGAATGTCGCTGTGATTAAGAAGACTAAGGATTTAAATCGCCTCACTCTTGCTGAAATCATGGCGATCATCAAATCTTGTGATATTGATGACAAACAGAGAGAGATTAATCATGTGAACTCATACTCTACTGCAAATCTTGGAATCTCATCCAACAATGCTCTCTCCTCAATCATGTCTTCTTCAGGCCAAGTGTTTGCTGCTCAACAACCTCAGATTCAAACCTTCGTTGCTGCATCATCCTTTCCTCATCCTCAAAACCAGCCATTTGTCACTCCACAAGTTGTTCCCCCTCCAAATATGCCAGTTGTAGCCTCTTCCTCTAACACTAAAGACACCGATGAAAATCTGGCTTTAGCCACTGGGCTTGTTAACTGCTACAATGCCTTTGTAGCTGGAGAGCTTCCACCTCAGCTATCATTTGCTTACCTAGATCAAATTCATCTAGAAGACGTGGAGGAGATGGATATCACGTGGCAGATTGCTATGGCTGTCTTTAGGGCCAAGCAGTTTGCTAAGAAGACAGGGAAGAGCAACTGGGGCATGAATGCAGACAAGAAGGTGGGATTCAACAAGAGCATGCTGAGATGTTTCAAGTGCCACGATCCGGGTCATTTTGCTCGTGATTGTCCAAAGCCTGATCGTAGGACGAACAACAACAGGACGATGGTTGCAGTGGGAAACAACCGTGCAGGTGCTGCGGCCAATGGTGAAACTGCTATGGTCGCTCAGTCTTTTGACTGGGAGGACCAGATTCAGGCTTTGAATATGTCAGGGCCAGAAAATGCTCACCTAGCTCAGATTGATGATGCTTCCTTGAAGAATGATGTAGCTGATCCCGAAGCAGAGATGATGGAGCTGCAGCTTGCTCTAATGGTGTCTACTTCTTCCGAGCCCAAGAAAAGCGAGGTAAATCTACCGTCTTGTTCTCATGCATGTAATGAATATGTTAAACTTCTTCATGATGAAATTCAGTTATTACGTAGAGAAGTAGAGGACCTTAGATATGAGGGCTACCAACTTAGGAAAGGACAAAATCCCCTTAAGGCCCAGTTAGAAACTAAAATAAAAGATTTTAGAAGAATTCAGGCAGAATACAGTGAGAAATGTGAACTGTATGATTATGTTAAAAGACAAAATGATGAGTTAATTACCGAGCTTGATATATTGAAAAGACAATTCGAAACTGCAAATTCTGATTTTAGAAAATTTGATGGATCAAGCGAAGTAGTTGCCAACATGATTGATCACTGCATGCAATTCAAACGAAACCAACAAAAGGGCTTAGGATTTGATAGTGTACCTCCTCTTTATAATCATACATATCAGTATCAACCCCTATCCAAAGATGAGATTGCCAATGAATCTTTCATGGTTTATGGCAAGCCATCTGGTTTCGTTTCAGGAGGATTTATAAATGTTGAAAGTACTGACGCTTCTACTTCCTCTGCAGATCAACCCTTAGATCAGGCGAAGCACGGAGTTGGAGTTTCTGTTTCTGTTTCTGTTCCTAATTCTGATATTTTTGTTTCTGTTTGTGATTCTGATGTTAAGACTGATATTGTTTTGTGTGATGTTTCTACTTCTGCTACTGTTGAATTTAATTTCTTTGATATGTTTGATGAACTGTTTGGTAATTCTGATGCTTGTGGTTCTCATGAAAAACCATCAATTCCACAAGTCACATCATCTGAGACACCCTCACTTATCTCACAACCTATTTCTCATGCATGTTCTTCTGAGAAAAGTAAGAGTGTCTGTTAAGAAAATAAATCGGAGAAATGTTGTACAAGTTCAAATAATAAACAAATTTGTTTTAATTGTGGCGTTGGTGGTCATATAGCTAGGAATTGTCAAAATAGAATCTTTGTAAACTATATGTCACCAAGAGGAGAGAACAAATCTCGAGGAAGGTCTTTAATTAGAAAATCCTCAAGAGCTCGTTCTCGAAATGATGATTGGAAAGATGATCGAAGCAGAAAAAGGGCTTTTTTTCAAAAGAATAAAAAGGTTTTTAATAACAAATCTCCAAATAGTTTGCCAAAACAGAACAAGGTTCCGCCAAGATCGGTTTCGTCAAAAGGCAATTCTGGATCTTCAACCACTTCTGGTAGAACATCCAGAGGCTCATTGCAAACTCATAAGAAACCTATTTCAAAACCACCTGAGAATGTTTTAAAACCTAAATATCATTGGATGCCCAAATCAATTTCCAATCCATCATTACCATCCTCTGAAGTGATTAGGAATGAGGATTCTAATTTGAAAACATTAAAGGGTAAATCAAAGAAAGTGAAAAGGAAACCCATGACAGTAATGACCTGGGTTCCCAAAATGATCCCGCTCATTTTGCAGGGACAGTTGCGGAGGAATGTCGTCCGTCCTTGGTACGTCGACAGCGGCTGCTCCCGGCATATGACATGAGACATCTCCCAATTGAGTGAAATTCAATCTTTTAATGGGGGGTATGTTTCCTTCGCGGGCGGAGATGGTGGCAAGATCACTCAAAGAGGAACTGTTACAAATGGAGTGCTAAGCTTTGAGAATGTCAACTTTGCTCCCGAGTTAAAGCACAACTTGTTGAGTGTTTCCCAAATTTGCGACAGAGGCTATTCTACCCATTTTACCGATAAAGAATGCATAATTCTCAAGCCAGGCATTGTCATCCCGGAAGAGTGGATTCTCGTCAAATCTAAGCGGGATGGGAATGCTTACATTATTGACATGAACAACAACATCCCTGAAGAAGTCACCTGCCTATTCTCAAAAGTCTCCGAACAAAACGCAATGCTGTGGCACCGACGGCTCGGTCATGCTAACGCAAAAAACCTGAATCGCCTTGCTAAGAATGAGATGGTCCGAGGCTTGCCTGTCAGAGACTTTATTACATTTGAGAAGTATGTTTCATGTGCTCAAGGCAAACACCATCGAAAACCACACCTGCCCAAGCAAGTCAACTCAATCAGTCAGGTGCTCCAATTATTGCATATGGACTTATTTGGTCCGGTCAACGTCCTGAGCATCAACAGAAGCTCGTACTGTCTAGTTGTGATCGATGATTTCTCTCGGTTTACGTGGGTCTTCTTCTTATCCAACAAAGCGGGGGTCGCTGATCTGATAAAGCAGTTCATTGTGATGATTGAAAAACAAACCAACAACCAGGTGAAGGCGCTTCGTACTGACAATGGAACTGAGTTCAAGAATGCCGTTCTTGACCACTTTTGCGCAGAAAAGGGGATCGTGCATCAATACAGCTCTGCTCACACGCCTCAACAAAACGGTGTTGCTGAAAGGAGAAACAAAACTTTAAAAGATGCTGCAAGGACAATGCTTTGTGATTCCAAATTACCTGTTTTCTTTTGGGCCGAGGCGATTAACATTGCTTGCTACGTGCAGAATCATGTTCTAATCAACAAAGCTCAGATGAAGACACCGTACGAGATTCTCTATGGACACAAGCCTTCAGTCAGCCATTTCCGTGTATTTGGCTGCTCTTGCACCCTTCTTCACTTGGAATCCAACCCTAAATTCAATGCCAAAGCCGATGATTGTTACATTGTAGGGTATGCTGTGCGCACCGCTTATAGGGTTTACAACAAGAAGACTAAGCAGATTGCCGAATCCTATGACGTGCGCTGGTTGGAGGAGAATGAAACAGATTCTCGAGTGGGTCCTGACTGGCTATTTGATTACACATCGCTTTTCAAATCCTTAAATGTGTCTTCAGATGGCTCAAATGGATCCTCTTCTGGTTCGAAGATTGTTCCTGACGAAGACGAAGACGAAGAAGTTGTCAACAGACGTCCAACGGCTGAGGGGGAGTCCTCTGCTCCATCTGAAGGGGAGCCTTCTGCTCCACCTGAGGGGGAGTCATCTGATCAAACTACTAGTCCAGAGTCTAAAGTTCAAGATAGAACTCCTGATGTTGATGCTACACCTCTTACCCCTATTGAAAGAGAGTTCATGTCTAGAGATGCTTCCGCTACCACTTCAACTTTTATGGAACTACTCTTTCCTGAAGAAATTGCAAATGAGTTTGTAGCAGATTCATCACATATGGATCAACCAGCAAATGATGGAGATTTCAACATCCACACTCTTCCTGTTTCACTCAATGATATCAGCCAAGACATTCCTTCAAGAATTCAACGCGATCATCCAATCGATAACGTCATTGGCCAGCTGGGTGACGGAGTTAAAACCAGAAGTCAGAGTGGAGATGTCAATGCATGTCTCTATTCTTGCTTTATATCTCAAATAGAGCCCAAAAACGTTGAAATGGCTTTGAATGAGCCCAGCTGGGTAGATGCGATGCATGAAGAGCTAAATCAGTTTGAAAAGCTCGGGGTTTGGAAGTTGGTTGAGTTACCAAAGGGCAAAAGGTCTCTCGACACGCGTTGGGTCTATCGTAACAAGCAAGACGATTCTGGTATAATCGTGCGCAATAAAGCAAGGTTGGTGGTTCGCGGGTTTCGACAAGTTGAGGGTCTTGACTATACTGAGGTTTATGCGCCAGTTGCTCGGTTGGAAGCCATTCGTATCTTTCTCGCGTATTCCTCCTACATGAACTTCACGGTCTACCAAATGGATGTCAAGACTGCCTTCTTGTATGGCAAGGTGAAGGAAGAAATTTATGTTGATCAACCCCCTGGGTTTGTTAACTCAAAGTTTCCTAATCGTGTCAACAAGTTGGACATGGCATTGTATGGGTTACATCAAGTTCCTCGAGCATGGTATGCGACTCTAACAAAGCACTAGCTCGAGCATGGATACTCTCGCGGCACAATTGATCAAACTTTATTCATCAAGCATGTTGGTAATAATCAGATACTAGTTCAGATCTACGTTGACGATATTATCTTCGGGTCTACTAGTCCACAGCTTTGTAAAGAATTCGAAGGCGTGATGAAGAAGCGGTTTGAGATGAGTTCACTGGGTGAAATGACCATGTTTCTAGGGCTTCAGGTCCAACAAAATTCAACCGTAATCCTGCTACATCAAGCTAAGTATGTGGAGGATATTGTTGAGAAGTTCGGGTTTGAAGACGCAAAACCTGCATCGACACCAATGGCTGAAAGACCCCTGCTGAATCCACATATTGATGGCGAATCCGTAGATCGAACTCACTATAGATCGATGATCGGATCGTTGATGTATCTTACTACAAGTCGTCCCGACATCATGTTTGCAGTTTGTCAATGCGCTCGCTATCAGGCTAATCCTAAACTTTCACATCTTATTGCTGTCAAAAGAATTTTTCAGTATATCAAAGGCAACCCAAAATTGGGTCTTTGGTATCCGAAGAATTCTGAATTTGATTTATATGCTTTTGCTGACAGTAATTATGGAGGCTGTGAGCTTGACAGGAAATCAACATCAGGAGGGTGCCAATTCCTTGGTGATAGGCTGGTATCGTGGCAGTGCAAGAAACAGTATACCGTCTCTACCTCAACAGCTGAAGCGGAATACGTTGCTGCATCTGCCTGCTGTTCTCAAGTTATATGGATCCAACATCAGCTGTTGGACTACGGTTTGAATTATCTAGAAACCCCAATTCACTGTGATAATGAGGCTGCAATCCAAATCACTAAGAATCCGGTCCAACATTCCAAAACCAAGCACATTGATATCAAATTTCATTTTATCAGAGATTTTTATGAGCGCTCGCTCATCCGGCTAGAACAGGTTCCCACTGCCAATAATGTGCGGATCTGTTCACCAAGCCTTTTAACAAAGCTCGATTCGATGTGTTTGTGGGATTTTTGGAAATGATTCGTTTTGAGGATTAAATATTTTTTTTGGCTTAGATTACATTTGCGCATTTTAGTCATTTCATTCTCTCCCATGCACAAATTTAGGCGGAGAAATAAACAAAAACCAAAAAAAAAATTAGAAAATTAAAAATTCCAAACAGTGTTATTTCTGTTTTATTTTTTTTAGAAAACATTCAAAAATCCAAAAACATTAAAAATTCAGAAAAATCAAAAATATTGTCGTTTACAGTTTTGCTTGTTGATATAGTACTGGGAAGTGATATAATCATGTGATAACAGGCAATCTGAATCTGTGTAAGGGACTGAATCTGAATTGTCTAGGCTCTGTGTTCGATGCGCTGGTAGGCACGAAAGATTAAAATGGACTTGACTAGGCATTAATGAACTTAAGGAATCTAGAGACTTGAAAAATCTTGACCTAGATAGATCCATTTAGTCTGACAATACGACGCTTAGATAGGTTGAGCAGGGAGATATACATGATAATCCACCGGTCACATTAAAGTAATCCGTATCTAGAACTGTGGTTTAACTCTTCCTCGATGTACGGACTTTGTCCTTAATTCCGGTATTTATGGGGCGACTGGGGAATTCCGATAAAGTAGGTCTGTAGGAAATTACTTTTTTGCTTTCTATCTGTTAGTCATATGTTGCCTCCTCTGCGTGATCGAAAGATCCGACCTGGACTGCAATATATGCAACTCTATTTCTATGCATCTTCTATCGATGCAATTCTTTCTATCTGTTAGCCATATGCTGTCTCCTTTGCATGATTAACCATCCGACCTGGTACACAACATATGCACCATTCTACTTCTCAATCCCTCTGAATCTGGTTATTCATATGGTTCACCCTCTGCGTGATTGGAAGAGATCCGACCTGGGTGTATAGCATATGCATTCCAAATCTGACTTCTCTCATAATAATTGTCTGCTCACCTAAAGTAAGGAGTACTTTGGAAGTTACTGATTATTGGGGTATGTCAGGAAGCGGGAAACATGTTCTAGTACATTTAAAATTGAACAATCACTAGGTTGTCTGTAGATCTCGCTGCTTAATTTAGGTGGACAACAATATCTTTGGTCCTCGTCAGTTGAACGGTCCTTAACGAATATTATCTAGGAACTTAGGATCACATTGTCTTGTAACTTATAGTATGTCCTAATTTTGTCACAATCTCTCGTGTATAAGTGGACCACAATACCGACGATTGACCAGATCTATTCATGAAAGGAGAGGTACTGATAAACGGAAAAAGGTTGTCTAAAAACTTTGATCCCAAATCACTCTTAAAGTTAGATATCATTTTATTTTTGTTAAATTTGTTCATAGTTTTCTTCTAATTTAAATATTAGGGGAGAATTAAAAATTTTGAAAACCAAACAAAAATCAAAAAAATTAAAAATCCAAAAATAGTGTTATTTCTGTTTTATTTCTTTTTCAGAAAATATGAAAAAATCCAAAAATATTGTGTGCTAACTTGTTTTTTAGTTTTGTTTTGTCTTGAAAAGTGAATTCAGGTGTAGATGAGACTCATGGAGACTGTATCGAGATTTCTGAGCCAAGGCTTCATCAGTGAGCATCGAAGAATTCTCATTCGAAGGAGCAAGAAATGAAGATTATTCTTTCAACATTCAATCCTTCAACCCCAGTAGCAAGGTGAAGTTGTACTTGAAGATTATGTGATAGATTGCATTGAAGCCTCCTCAATCAGTCTGTTGCTATCTATGAACCTGCTGAAGTGATCCAGAAGATTGTTCCTCTCTATTGTTCTCTCTGAAGATTCTCAAGCTGAAAGCATTATCTTTCAAGAATCAGTACAAGAAGCCTCCTCACCCAATTTGCGTTCAATGTCAAATTCTTGAAGAAATGTCCAACTGCTCAAGATGAAGTCAATTACTGAAGATTCATCATGTTCATCTTGAAGCTATGAAGAATTTGAAGATTAATGCTGAAGCCAAGCTTACAATGAAGATGAACAAGAAAGCCAGCTACTTTTTAGGGGGAGCTTGTTGGGTCATTTAAGAAAAGAAAAGAAAGCTATAAACCAAGGGGGGGATTGTTGGGTCAAAAATGTGGTTTATACTTTGCTTTTCTAGGCAATTGTATTTTTCTGTAATATTATATGTGTTTACGGTCAGGTTTACGGCTAGGTAGTGTTTACAGCCGTAAACAGGTTTACGACCGTAAACCCTGTTTACGGCCCAATGGGTGTTTACGACCGTAAACTCCATTTACGGCCGTAAACCTAGTTTGCGGCCCAGTCGAGTATATATAGGGGTGAGGGGTGTGAGGAGTAGAGTGATGAACAGAGAAGAGAGGAGTTTTAGTGTGTGTAAGTGTGTGAATCTTGTGTAAAGGATCTTCATTCTAATCAATACATTCAAGATTCATCATCTTCTTCTTCTTCTTCTCTTCTATTTGATCTGACATCATCCGTTTGATTGGGATTCCGCACCATCAAACGAATCTGATTGATACACAAGCAATTTAGGGACTTACAGAATGTTTCCATTTTTGGAGATGGATATTGAGATCTTTGTGTAAGATTAGTAACTTTAATGCAAGAAGGATGTTTAAGGAACGCTCTTTGAATGTGAGACTTCATTTCCATGAAATTGTTTTGTAACTAATCTCCAATGGAATGTTTTGTAATATCATTGGCAAAGTCTCTATGACTTTGGTCCCTTGACATTACAATATGATCATTGCATGTAAAATTAGACTCTAACGGATTGTAGTAGTGGTAAGAATTTGGTATTCTTACACTTGTTATAAAGATTTGGAATCGTGAAATGAGCATCAATGGAAATGTGTTCAATTGATCTGGTTCACAAAGAAAGGACCATAGATAAACATAGTGTGCATGCTTAGAGCATGGCTTGACTATTGTTTTATTTCAAGTATTAAGTTGATTACTCGAAACATTATAAAGTGAATAAAGTCTAATTAATTTGGTGATTAAATAATAAGTGTTTTATTTATATTCAAATGTTTTGAGACCAAAGTTAATTAGATTATTCTTGTGTTTCACTTCGCATGTTTTACTTCCCGAATAACTAGGTTATTCAAACATCCACAGTTGATCATACTTTTGGAAGTAAGAAGTGAATTAAGATTGTCATGAATTCGACTGTAGATTGTCTAAGAGCTTAAACATGGCACAAGTTTGCTACAGTGTTCATGAGTACTCCTGAAATAGGAATTTGTGTATTGGATAAACCCACGCTTAGAGAATTACTTCATGGATTCTGTCACAAGAAATTTTGAGACGATAAGATCTTATATTCTGTAAACGGAGACATATGAGTTGTTGTTTACGAGTCGGTTCTGCATTGATAATACGTAAAAGCATTAGTAACTTGATGTTATAAAACATATTATTGTGGATGATTTGATGAGTGAATAGTACAAGCATATGAGTCGAAGTTTATCCGTTCCTTTTACCCTAAATGGGATAAAAGCGATATATGTGTGCCCCTCGATGATTTAGTGATAATATTTTAAGCGTTTGGCCAAGACTGTACTGATTTGACTGTTCATGTCACACCCCGCTAAAGCGGAAACACGAGGCGTAGCAGTATAAAGGGTTTCATAGCAAAAGTTAAAAGACAACACCAACCGTAGTATTTAAAAATTATTACAAATTTACGATGGGTTTGAACAACTTTTAAAAGAAATTACAATGTAAATTGAAATACAACACATGCAAATGCTCCTAAAAGTGAAGTGTCCCTAAGTGCCACTTACTCGATGATTCCTGAAAAAGCATGTAAAACGAGCGTCAACTATAAAAATAGTTGGTGAGTATTCACAGATATACAAAATAATATTGGTTCCATGAATTGAAATCAAAGTTTTGATAAAAGTTTCCAATAAATAAAAGTATATTGTTAAAATGAGTAAATAAGTTTGTAAAAACAAAGTTCTTTGTCATCATGAGAGATAAAGTATGTTGCCAAAATAAGATGCAACATTCATATTCTCATGGAATATAAAGTTCTTTACTCAAACGAGTAAACAAGTTTCATTGCTAAAATGAGCAATCAATTTCGTTGCTACAAGGAGCAAACAATTTCATTGCTAAAACATGTATATAAGTTTTCAGTAATAAAAGTTCGTTGTTGTAATGAGAAACAAAGTTCATTGCTATAATTAATAAACAAGTTTATTGCTATAACGAGAAACGAGTTTGTATGTGTATGAGCAAACAATGAGTCTCAACCAAACCTATAACTGAAGCCCTATCAAGATCTATGCTTATCGTTCCATAGATGAATATGGTATCATGCACTCCAGCAATAGGGCGAGTGAGGAGTTGTCAATTCCTAATAGCGCTATCCATAATGACCATTGGCTCAAATGGTTAATGGTTAGAGATAAGGGAAGGGCCTTAGTACAATAAGTTCTCATGTTCCGTGTTGCATAGACATACATGGAGAGACATAGCAATACAATAGCAATCATGTTTGATATAAATCGATTTAAATACAACATGCAAATAATAGTTTTTCGGGACATGCTTTTCCACCCCAAAACATAAAAACTGAAAATAGGGGAGTGGTGAATACTCACAATATGTATTGAGATGATGCAAATGATGCCTTGAGCTAAGTTCCACGTGTACCACTACCGATTCCTATAATAATGGTATTCGCTAGTGACTCTCTAATCGAAATCTAACACTAGTATACTTACTACTACAATAGAATTATGCCAATAATGTGTCAAAATTTAATATTGATAAGTTACAAACATTTTTCTGTGGAAATTAAGTTTCAAAGAATCAATTGTTATATAACAATTTAAGTGGAAAATTTTCATTATTGAAATGTTAATATTTAACATTTTAGAGGTGTTCCAATGATTAAATATTCAAAACTAAATCAATTTAGTTCTAAACTTTCTCAAACTTTGCATTTAAGTTTTAATTGAAGTCAAAGACCTTAAGATAAATTTTCTTGAATTTTTGATTTGTCTGACTATTTTTCACGATTTTAGTTTCTTGAATAACCATAAAATCATGAAAAATACTAAACAGTTAATAAAAATTACCAAACTTCAGATTTTGGTTCTAAATGTACTAAAAGACTTCTAGATAAATTTTCATGGATTATGAATATGTATAACCATTTTTCACATATTTAATTCTCTAAATAGATACAAATTCATGAAAAATAGAAATCAGTTTCCAAAATTACCCAAACTTTTTGTATTACTGTTATTAAACATTATTAAGCTGGGAAAAATATAAAAATTGATTCCTAAACTGTTTAACCCAATTTTATGATTTTTGAGCATTTATTCTAATAAAAATTAAAATAAATAGAAAACAGTTTCCAAAATTGTCCAAAATTTTTGTAACACTTTTATTATACATTTAGAAGCTGTGAAAAATACAAAAGATATTTTTCAAATAGTCTTTCTATTTTTCTTTGTTTTATCCTCTTAAATAATCATTAATTGGAGAATAATTATTAAACAGTTAAAGTAAATTACCAAAATTTTTGTACACTTCATTTTCAGAATAAATAATCTGGGAAAAAATACTAAATGTGGTTTTTGTATACTGAAATCCGATTTTGGGTATTTAAGTGTATTTAAGTGTATTTAACCTTAGAAAATAGGAGAAAAATAGTATACAGAAGAGAAAAATCATCAAAATGTTTATGTAGGCTCCTAATCTACAAAAAGAGGTTCTGGTAATTTTTCATGAATTTTAGATGATCGGAACTATTTGTTCTATTTTTAGGCCATTATAATTACAAAAATTAGGGGAAAATAGAAATGTATAATGAAAAATCGTGAAATTATTTTTCTGAGTCTTCCACCTCTGGTAAGAGGTGCGAAAATTGTTAGATGGCATTTTCACACTTCCTAAAGTGGTTTTGTGATTTATTGGAACCACACAAAAAGAAAATCAAAAGACACATCAAACAGTAACAAAAATCGATGAAATTGTATGAGGGGTCATTATTCACCATAAGGGTCATCCACGAATTTTCCTAGGATTTATAGACCTCAGAAAGTATTTTATATGATTTATTGACCTATTTTGTTGCAATAATTATAATAATTCGAGAAAAATGAATTATTTTCTGGAAATTTACAGAGCATCTTATTTTGTTGATGGGAATCTGGGAAAAATCGGATTTGGTCAGAAAAAGAGTTTTAGATATTTATTTGGAAATAAATCCTTCATGAACATATTTGAAAGCTTTTAACAGCATACTTTGATGATCTAGCATATAAGCTTGAAGATCATCACATGCATGTTGGTTTGAAGATCATTCATGAGTTTGAAATGTTCAAAAATCTTTTTTGATAGAAAACATAGGGTGCATGTGGTGTTTTTCCACCAAAACATATAGAAAAGTGCATTTCCATGGTTTTGACTTAGGTTTAGGTCATGGATCTTCACCATTTTATAACATGCAAGATGCTTTTGGTGAAAATCTACCACCATTATCATCAAAACTGAAGTGAATGAATATTCACACAAATTTTCTAAGAGAAAGGTGTAGAAGAAGAAGGAAATGCAAGAAAAACCTTGAAAACATGGAGGAAAATGAAAGGAAATCGTGTTCTACCTTAATGAACACCTCTAGATGATGAAGATTTCGAGTTTGAGGTGTGTTCTTGGACTTATTCTCTGGAAAATTTCATGGGTATAGAGAAATGAAGAGAGAAATGGAGTGGTGGTGATGAAGAGTGTGAGAGAGAATGAGGGGTAGAGTGAGAGAGAAGATGGAGTGGTAGAGTGAATAAGTGAGTGAATTAATTGAGTTTTGGGGAAGAGGAGAGGCATCTTGGGAGGAGGGAGTCCAACTTTAGAGTGGAGAGAGGGTCTCCCTCTCTTAAATTTTATAAAATTATAACTTTATTTTATAAAATTATCAAGTTTTAATAAAATATGCATCTTATTTTAATTTTCATTCACAAGACCTTGATTTTTTTTTTTGCATAGAAAATAAGGTTAAATACTAATGACTTAAATTTTATTTTTCTTAAATGCATTCTCATAATTGTTATTATTATAAGATAATATTATAAGTTTCATAATTATTTTTATAGAAATTTTTAAGGTTAAAGGTTATAAATATGAGTTTTTATGGCTTTTAGGGTTTTGGAGTTTAATAAACTTTGAATATCAAAATAAATAGAATATTTGAGACTTTAAATTATCTTATGGTATTATAACTCTTTTATAGTTATAAATAATGTTTGTAATTTTTTTTTATCGGTTTATTGGCATTCTATGTAGTGACTCCGAGATTCAAGCGAAATTGAGGAATCAAGTATACTAGTCCTAGTCTACAACTTTGACTTAAGTTTCTATGAGACTTTGACCTAACTTCTACTTCTAGGTCAAGTGCATGATGTGTGTATATGATTCATGAAATGTTGTTCGAGTCAAAGAGTGACCCAAATATGGATAGTCACTACAGCTCAGTAGATGTAGAATTCACATATCAATGTGAAATCTAAGCACATTATCCATTGTTTCTAATTGTTTCCAAGTTTCTAGTAGGTCATAACTTAGCTTCTAGTTACTAAGTCTAGTATGTGTCGTGCCTATATGTGCAACTAAGTTTATTCAAATCTAGAACTAACTCGAATTTTGACGGTTGTCATAGTCTCCCCCGGTTAAAAGAATTTCGTCCCGAAATTCAATTCGTGACGTATCCTATTAGAACTCAGCCGAATACAATTATATAGCTGGAGAGGTGGTGACTTGCAGTGTTCTTTGATTATTTCAGGTTTATTTCCTCAAAGGAAGAACCCAATTATTTAGCTATAATCAAAGTAATGTTTCCTTAAATCGAGTTCTACAGTCTAAATTGCGAGAAATTAGGATCACGGAAATCATGATCTGACAATGGCGACCTAGTTGAAAAAGATCATCTAGTTAGATATTATGTGAATTAAGAGAGCGGTATAAGTTTTGCTGAAGCACCAACTGCACTGAGCGTAAATCCGCATTGATGCTTAAGTCGCATTCTAAATCGGCAGTAAGTGTAAATTTATCGTCTGATAAAGAAAAGATTAGGAACAATTTGTTCACTTCCGGGTTGGCTACTAAATATGGAAAATATATATTTTGAAATAAGAAGGGGTAGCACGAATGAAAGAGAAACGATTGAGGGTAAGTTCCTAAAAATACATACTAAGGGTAGGCAACAAAGTTTTGGTACATCTCAAATGTAAAGGATAATGAAGTGTCGTCGACAAAATAAATTACGAAATGATTGAGCATCTCCGAGGCTATAATTACCACTACGATTACTCTTACAATAATAAAACTTTATTCGAAGAATATATATATTTAGAGAGTCAATGTTGCAAATGGAGGCGATTAAATCACATTGTGTAGATAGCATTTTAAGTGTTTTAGAAGTGATAAAAATCTCACTGTTATCAAAATATGTAATAATTCCAAGATAATAAAAATACATGTTTGGCAATCCAACGAAGTAGTAAAATAGTATAAAGATTAATTAAGGTTAAAGGTTTAAGTCGTCAATAAAGGAATTTGTATAGAAATATTTGTATTAAATTTTTGAGAAATTGTCCAATTGTCTAAGTCGGGACAAATTCAAGCTTACGAGTCAGAATATTTATGTGAACAAAGTTGAGAGTTTAGGAACTCAATGAAAATTACAAAGTAGAATGCTATTTTAAGAAAGGTGTAAAAATATCTATCATTGAAAATAATGGATTCTTAATTTAGTGTTTCTACAAAAACAATCATTTAGAGAATAGATAATCGTAAAATTCAAAACTTTTGATGTATTTAAAGAAAAGAAGAAACATAAGGATACATATCCTCCACATATATTTTTCGGATATAGAAAAATTATAAGCATAAAGGTATTCATTTTGTGTATTACTTATAACGAAAAATACAATGAAACTTTCATTTTAAATCAAGTTTCCAAATTTAGAACAAAAGAGCAAATGTAAATAAGGATTACTTGTTTATTGTAGATTTCAAAATAAAAAAAAGATGTATATGATAAAAGGTGTAATTGAATATATCAGAGCTGACTAAATCAAAATTATTCCTCACGGCTATACATGTATTAATCGCTCAAAACGAAAGGATAGACTTCTAGTATGTATGTGTACGAACATGATACTAGGAGAAGCAAAATAGAAAGAAACAAAATTAGACAATGTATTATGTTACTATTATGGGCGTGCGAGATCTAAAATCATAAGGAGAGCAAGAAATCAAGTGCGGGGGAAAGAAAAAGGAAGGTAGCGGCGGCAATGATTATTATTGTTAAAATTATAAGAACAATACCTATAGGTAGATTAAAACCAGGTTGAGATATATTTCAAACTTCAATATTTGATGTATATTGATGATTAAATAGACATGTGGGAGTTTTAAAGTATTTGCTAAGGATTGCTAAAAATTCATAAGTTATCTATTAAGTTAAACTCCATTTGTGGGAAAAAAAGAAGCCCTACAAATGGCAATTGAAAATCTGACAATTTTGACTTTTTAGACTGAAGTCCAACAATGATTAAAATGGATAAGGTAAAGACTCAATATATTTAGAAGAATAATTATTCATTGTTGAGAGTGTATCACTGGAAATTTAAAAGTGAACACTAAGTTTTCAAATGCTATAAATTTTAAAAACTTTATAGATTATAAAACCATATTGAAGCAAAGTACACAAATAAGGTATGTTTTGAAATACAAGTATTAGAGATGTCTTATAAACATGTTTGAAGTAGAAATTTACATAAATATCATGTTGGGTTTCGAGAAAACACATTAAAGTAAATTACAATGTCTAAATGAGAAAGCTGTTAAAAATGTCAAACAAAAGTGTTTTGAAGATTCAATGAAGCTTTTACATATAATAGGACTTCAATGTTATATGTTTAAGTTTTATAGCAAAGAGTTTAAACATGATTATAAAAGAAAATGTGTCTACTTTTTCGAAGACGTGTCAAAATGGTAAGCAATGTTTAAAATGGTTTATGTGCCCTCAAAAGCACATCTATCCATTGAAATGGATTTGAAATGAGATTGTAATAGCAAGATTAAAAACAATATTGGTTAAATTGAGTTTTGAAGAAAAGTGTTAAGTTAAAACAAGTTGTCAAAAGATTTTTAGCGAGAATATGGCGTAAATTGTTAGGAAAGGTCTAGTAAGTTGTATGAAGTGGTTATAAAGTATTTTATCGATGATAAATAAAACCGATGAAACGAAATAACTTTTTGATGGAAGATTAAGAAATAAGGAATAAGTATGTTAGTGTAGCTGATCGTACCTAAATACTAAGGCGAGTACAAGGCGAGTATAAGACGAGTACCGATGTCTTTTTCCCAAAGATAAAGGACAAGAAAAATTGTTTGAAAAACGTTTTATGGTGTCAATGTAGTTTACGACCTTTTATAGAGGTCAAAGGGACATCCTATGTTAAGTTTTAAGCTCAAGGTGGAAACAACATAGAGCTAAATCGTAGCGTAGTAATAAGGTCTCACGTATGCGTTAAACCTCCGTGTCTCCTCGTGAGTCGAATTGGGAATGCTCTCCAATGATATCCAAGTGGCTATTTAGTGGAGACTCATCTACCTCCTTACGCGATGCTCCAATTATCATTCGTGTCGGTATCGAAACGCTTTTTTCCTAGTTGTAACTCTAATACGAAGACGATGAAGAGGTATTAAGGAATAATTGGCATAGGTTTCGACTTAAGATTATTACTAGTGTATATCTAGCTACTAAGCTTACATCTAAAGTCAATAGCTACCGAGGAATACCCATTCTTAGTACTATGTGCATTGCTCCTAGAGTGGCTAGTGATATAACCTAAGTGGTTAACCTAGCACTTGATAAGGGACAATAATATTTCTAAATAAAGACATTGTGGTAAAAGTGCACTTAGTTTCTAAGTGTACCTAGATGAATGCCTATAATATGCAATGCCCGTACGCACACCGAAAAACTTTGTTTTTCAAGAGTTCAAACTGAAAATCGTTTTGAACATAATTCTACTATAACCGTTTCAAGCCTCACATTAACTTTCCTTAATTAAGCATAGTTGGCCAGGCTATACATAATTAAAGTCTGATAATGCGTACTCGAATTAGTTATACCAGTAGTATGTTCAGTATTTTAAAAATGCTTAGAAATTTTTTGGCTATAGTTGTGGTTCTCCAAAGGAAAATCGGTATTCTCTATAACCTTCGGCTCTGATACCATTTTCTGTCACACCCCGCTAAAGCGGAAACACGAGGCGTGGCAGTATAAAGGGTTTCATAGCAAAAGTTAAAAGACAACACCAACCGTAGTATTTAAAAATTATTACAAATTTACGATGGGTTTGAACAACTTTTAAAAGAAATTACAATGTAAATTGAAATACAACACATGCAAATGCTCCTAAAAGTGAAGTGTCCCTAAGTGCCACTTACTCGATGATTCCTGAAAAAGCATGTAAAACGAGCGTCAACTATAAAAATAGTTGGTGAGTATTCACAGATATACAAAATAATATTGGTTCCATGAATTGAAATCAAAGTTTTGATAAAAGTTTCCAATAAATAAAAGTATATTGTTAAAATGAGTAAATAAGTTTGTAAAAACAAAGTTCTTTGTCATCATGAGAGATAAAGTATGTTGCCAAAATAAGATGCAACATTCATATTCTCATGGAATATAAAGTTCGTTACTCAAACGAGTAAACAAGTTTCATTGCTAAAATGAGCAATCAATTTCGTTGCTACAAGGAGCAAACAATTTCATTGCTAAAACATGTATATAAGTTTTCAGTAATAAAAGTTCGTTGTTGTAATGAGAAACAAAGTTCATTGCTATAATTAATAAACAAGTTTATTGCTATAACGAGAAACGAGTTTGTATGTGTATGAGCAAACAATGAGTCTCAACCAAACCTATAACTGAAGCCCTATCAAGATCTATGCTTATCGTTCCATAGATGAATATGGTATCATGCACTCCAGCAATAGGGCGAGTGAGGAGTTGTCAATTCCTAATAGCGCTATCCATAATGACCATTGGCTCAAAGAGTTAATGGTTAGAGATAAGGGAAGGGCCTTAGTACGATAAGTTCTCATGTTCCGTGTTACATAGACATACATAGAGAGACATAGCAATACAATAGCAATCATGTTTGATATAAATCGATTTAAATACAACATGCAAATAATAGTTTTTCGGGACATGCTTTTCCACCCCAAAACATAAAAACTGAAAATAGGGGAGTGGTGAATACTCACAATATGTATTGAGATGATGCAAATGATGCCTTGAGCTAAGTTCCACGTGTACCACTACCGATTCCTATAATAATGGTATTCGCTAGTGACTCTCTAATCGAAATCTAACACTAGTATACTTACTACTACAATAGAATTATGCCAATAATGTGTCAAAATTTAATATTGATAAGTTACAAACATTTTTCTGTGGAAATTAAGTTTCAAAGAATCAATTGTTATATAACAATTTAAGTGGAAAATTTTCATTATTGAAATGTTAATATTTAACATTTTAGAGGTGTTCCAATGATTAAATATTCAAAACTAAATCAATTTAGTTCTAAACTTTCCCAAACTTTGCATTTAAGTTTTAATTGAAGTCAAAGACCTTAAGATAAATTTTCTTGAATTTTTGATTTGTCTGACTATTTTTCACGATTTTAGTTTCTTGAATAACTATAAAATCATGAAAAATACTAAACAGTTAATAAAAATTACCAAACTTCAGATTTTGGTTCTAAATGTACTAAAAGACTTCTAGATAAATTTTCATGGATTATGAATATGTATAACCATTTTTCACATATTTAATTCTCTAAATAGATACAAATTCATGAAAAATAGAAATCAGTTTCCAAAATTACCCAAACTTTTTGTATTACTGTTATTAAACATTATTAAGCTGGGAAAAATATAAAAATTGATTCCTAAACTGTTTAACCTAATTTTATGATTTTTGAGCATTTATTCTAATAAAAATTAAAATAAATAGAAAACAGTTTCCAAAATTGTCCAAAATGTTTGTAACACTTTTATTATACATTTAGAAGCTGTGAAAAATACAAAAGATATTTTTCAAATAGTCTTTCTATTTTTCTTTGTTTTATCCTCTTAAATAATCATTAATTGGAGAATAATTATTAAACAGTTAAAGTAAATTACCAAAATTTTTGTACACTTCATTTTCAGAATAAATAATCTGGGAAAAAATACTAAATGTGGTTTTTATATACTGAAATCCGATTTTGGGTATTTAAGTGTATTTAAGTGTATTTAACCTTAGAAAATAGGAGAAAAATAGTATACAGAAGAGAAAAATCATCAAAATGTTTATGTAGGCTCCTAATCTACAAAAAGAGGTTCTGGTAATTTTTCATGAATTTTAGATGATCGGAACTATTTGTTCTATTTTTAGGCCATTATAATTACAAAAATTAGGGGAAAATAGAAATGTATAATGAAAAATCGTGAAATTATTTTTCTGAGTCTTCCACCTCTAGTAAGAGGTGCGAAAATTGTTAGATGGCATTTTCACACTTCCTAAAGTGGTTTTGTGATTTATTGGAACCACACAAAAAGAAAATCAAAAGACACATCAAACAGTAACAAAAATCGATGAAATTGTATGAGGGGTCATTATTCACCATAAGGGTCATCCACGAATTTTCCTAGGATTTATAGACCTCAGAAAGTATTTTATATGATTTATTGACCTATTTTGTTGCAATAATTATAATAATTCGAGAAAAATGAATTATTTTCTGGAAATTTACAGAGCATCTTATTTTGTTGATGGGAATCTGGGAAAAATCGGATTTGGTCAGAAAAAGAGTTTTAGATATTTATTTGGAAATAAATCCTTCATGAACATATTTGAAAGCTTTTAACAACATACTTTGATGATCTAGCATATAAGCTTGAAGATCACCACATGCATGTTGGTTTGAAGATCATTCATGAGTTTGAAATGTTCAAAAATCTTTTTTGATAGAAAACATAGGGTGCATGTGGTGTTTTTCCACCAAAACATATAGAAAAGTGCATTTCCATGGTTTTGACTTAGGTTTAGGTCATGGATCTTCACCATTTTGTAACATGCAAGATGTTTTTGGTGAAAATCTACCACCATCATCATCAAAACTGAAGTGAATGAATATTCACACAAATTTTCTAAGAGAAAGGTGTAGAAGAAGAAGGAAATGCAAGAAAAACCTTGAAAACATGGAGGAAAATGAAAGGAAATCGTGTTCTACCTTAATGAACACCTCTAGATGATGAAGATTTCGAGTTTGAGGAGTGTTCTTGGACTTATTCTCTGGAAAATTTCGTGGGTATAGAGAAATGAAGAGAGAAATGGAGTGGTGGTGATGAAGAGTGTGAGAGAGAATGAGGGGTAGAGTGAGAGAGAAGATGGAGTGGTAGAGTGAATAAGTGAGTGAATTGATTGAGTTTTGGGGAAGAGGAGAGGCATCTTGGGAGGAGGGAGTCCGACTTTAGAGTGGAGAGAGGGTCTCCCTCTCTTAAATTTTATAAAATTATAACTTTATTTTATAAAATTATCAAGTTTTAATAAAATATGCATCTTATTTTAATTTTCATTCACAAAACCTTGATTTTTTTTTTTGCATAGAAAATAAGGTTAAATACTAATGACTTAAATTTTATTTTTCTTAAATGCATTCTCATAATTTTTATTATTATAAGATAATATTATAAGTTTCATAATTATTTTTATAGAAATTTTTAAGGTTAAAGTTTATAAATATGAGTTTTTATGGCTTTTAGGGTTTTGGAGTTTAATAAACTTTGAATATCAAAATAAATAGAATATTTGAGACTTTAAATTATCTTATGGTATTATAACTCTTTTATAGTTATAAATAATGTTTGTAATTTATTTTTATCGGTTTATTGGCATTCTATGTAGTGACTCCGAGATTCAAGCGAAATTGAGGAATCAAGTATACTAGTCCTAGTCTACAACTTTGACTTAAGTTTCTATGAGACTTTGACCTAACTTCTACTTCTAGGTCAAGTGCATGATGTGTGTATATGATTCATGAAATGTTGTTCGAGTCAAAGAGTGACCCAAATATGGATAGTCACTACAGCTCAGTAGATGTAGAATTCACATATCAATGTGAAATCTAAGCACATTATCCATTGTTTCTAATTGTTTCCAAGTTTCTAGTAGGTCATAACTTAGCTTCTAGTTACTAAGTCTAGTATGTGTCGTGCCTATATGTGCAACTAAGTTTATTCAAATCTAGAACTAACTCGAATTTTGACGGTTGTCACAGTTCAATTAGTCAGTCATCATAAATCGGAAATCGGGAAACCAATATTGGACAGAGCGATTGATTATAATCCATGTCTCATGTCCATACGATATCTTATATAACGGTGGGATATTTGATCACTTATCTAAAGGACATGTAACTGACTAAGTCAGAGTTTGAAAATTGTATGCTAGATTTAGGGTTACTACATAACAAGTGAAGTAATCCTCTAACCCTAATTCTACATGGATTTCGAAAATTGTATGCTAGATTTAGGGTTATTGCTTTGGTATTCAATTTGCATGTTCAATTAGCAAAAAACTTAGATCCAAAGCAATTAGGGTTGCATGATCACATAGGAATTTATATATGCTCATAACCCATTAGTATGTTCCTGTGGTAGAGAAGGAGAGACTGGCCCAGGAGTACCTAGATCTGAGATACACGACCGAGTCGGTGAGGGAGATCACCAACATGTTCACTGAGAGGGCTTTGTTTAGTCTTGAGTTCGCTGCTTCAGAGCAGGATCAGATGACTCGGTATTTAAGTATGCTCAAGACACATATTTGATAGTTCGTACCTATCCAACGCTATGGTTCTCTCGCTAAGCTTCATGATGTCGCGAGGAGGCGAGAGATTGAGATAGAGACCCAGATAAGGGAGTAATGTCAGGCTCCAGATTAATCCCAACCTGTAGAGAAGCGGTTCAAGTCCGCCGGCCAGAGTTCGGGATCAGTTGGAGGGAGGCACAGATTTGTTGCATGTCGCCGATGTGGCGAGGACGGTCATTTTGGAAGGGACTGCAGGCAGAGTGTGCGAGGTTGTTTTCTTTGCGGCTATGAAGGCCACATTAGAGCTCACTGTCCTTTTCTTAGTGGGGTGCTAGTTCCTACGCCCTTAGCTTAGCAGTTACCCGATGGTCGTTAGGGGACCATCGGGGTCCCGACTACTGAGATTTGAGTTGGCAGTTCTTCTATTCAGCAATTGTGGTAGTATTGGCATTCGTCTGTTACTTATGTCTATGTTTCAAGTTCAGTTGTAATCTTGGATGATCAATTAAATGGAATTATCTTAATTAGGCTTGTTTTAATTGATCTCTTTTTATACATGGATTAATTATCTTTTTCCTTGATTGTATGCAAGTTGGAATGTATGAATGTTGTGTGAATTCAAATTCTCCTACGTATGTGGATATCATTGGTTGGGATCAAGTAATAAAGTTCGAGTTAGTCGGAGTATCAAAGGGTTATGAAGTTTTCAGTCATAGCATATTTCAAGTGGGGGAGAATGGAACCTTGTAGCAGGAAGACTTTGTGCCAAGATTCGGTTTCAGTCATATTTCTCTGAGTTCCGGACTTCTGCGCAACTGTTAAATCTTCGGGTTCGCGAAAAATCATGGTCAGCTGTTGGATTTTCCCTTCGATTCGTATTAGTCTTAGTTGTGATAGAATATGTAGGGAGTGCTTGTGCTTAGACCTTAGGGTGTTACAAGCTCAGGTTGAGGGTTTGCTTATCTGTTATCGTCTGATCGGGGGTGAGCCCCAATGTTGATAGTGGATAGCGCAGTGTGATCCAATTCAATATGAGATATGTTAATTTTCATTGTGGTGATGCCCTTTGGGTGCAAGATTAGAGTGTTGGCGTTTGGCCGAGAAGCTCGGAGACCGATTGATTCCGTGGATTTTCATTCACCTTGGTTGTTGTGGGGAAGTGCATCTTGAAGTAGAAGCGAGAGCTGATTTCGAGGACGAAATCTATTTTAAGTGGGGGAGAATTGTAACATTTTGTTTAAAAATAAAATAAATAAAATAAAATAAGTAAATAAATAAATAAAGATAATAATAATAATAATAATAATAATAATAATAATAATAATAATAATAATAAATAAATAAATAATAAGCTCCAAAATCCCGAGGTGTATTTTATATTTGATTTTATTTTAGCCCTAAATCCCTATTAATTTATCAATGTTAGCGATAAGGAGTTAAATAATATAAATTCCAGAATGTGGGGTCTATATTGTAGCATTAGGACTTGAAATGTACATGATTTTGTGAAGGAGAGGTTGTTTGGTAATTAATGGGCTTAATTTGAAAAGAAAGGGCGATGGAAGGACTGAAAGTGTTAAAATGGAAAAAGTTTTAATTGGAGGAGGTGTCACACCCCAAAACCGGAACGGCGGAAACGTTCGGGGGCGGAGGACGTCATGTACAGTATCACAACAATGCATAATAGTAAACAAGCAACAACATCATCCATTGCATTAATAGTAATAATTTTAATACAAGTGTGTTCTGAAGTTTATAAGACACCAAAATGTATAATCAAAATAAAAGATGAGTCTTGAATGTGCTCCATCTTCTCAAAACCTGGTCATCGGTACCTGTCTACTGGCGACCTGAGAATACAAGTTATTTTGAAAGCGTAGATCAACATTAAAGCTGGTGAGTTCATAAGTATTTTAGTGTCATTGTTTGTATAAGTTTGAAGAATGTACTTGTAAATGTTTGATGTAAAAGTTTGTAAGTATTTGATGTAAATGTTTGAAAACTTCCAAGAAAATCCTATATTTTCTACTAAAGTAGTCTTCTACCCAGACTCAACTGATCTCTATGTTTGTTCCATTGTAAAAGTGTGAGTTTTCCCAAAGTATGACTATCATTACCAAAATATAGTTTCTCATTACCGTTTATGTGAGAAGATCACAATGTGAATGAATTGGGAAGAATAAAGACGTACTGTAGTTTTATCTAGGTAACTACTAATGTACTAACTACCTTTAAACTTGTTAGTTAATTAAGGTAAAATATGATGTGATTGTAACCATACTCGATTGACCAGTATAACACGACGTTCTAGACGTCGAAATGATATGACTTCCTAAACTATACCTATTATAGTTTACTAGCAATGTTGTTTGTATGAATGAACATGTTTGTATACCTTTGCTACCCAAAGGTCTTGAACTAATAGAATAACGTTTATATCTATATAGATACACATAATATATAACTAAGGTTCAAACGACCTTCGGACAAATAACCTATACCCTAAGTCCACAACCAAACAAGGAAGGAACAGGAAATAAGGCGAGTTATCAGTCCTAAGTCCTTTCAATCCTACTTATATAACTATATCTATATAGACATGATTTTGACAAAGTATAAGTTTAAAAGACTTTATTAGAAAGAATTTAACATGTAAAAGAGTTTATAAAAAGATTTGAAGAAGTTCGTTTGATAACATAGTTTGAAATGTAACAAAATCCATTTGTTTGATAGTTATTAATCACATGTGATTGATATAATAACTATAATAGTTAAACTTGTATTCCCCCCCCCCCCCCCCATAAAAGCATTTAAAATCATTTAAAAGATAATTTAAGAGGGATGAACTCACCTGAAATGAGTGATACGAATGAAAGATCGTTTTGTAGGATGCTAAGTGTCAAGTGAAGACTTGAGCACAACGGATCCTAATAAGCACATAATGACACATATATGTATATAATTAGTGTTTAAACAACTAATTATTCAATGAAAGACACCCTAGGACATAGAAAACACTTATATTCAAGTGCAAGAAGTACCAAGGGTTGCATATAATGGGTGTATGGCCACACCTTCAAGTGTACGACCAGAATGGTGTGTTTCATGTGTGTGTATGGCCAGAGTGTACAGCCCAAGTGGGTGTGCGGCCGCACACTCATGGTGAAACATGTCATTGAGTGATTTAAAGTCTTATTAAGCATCTAGGAAGTGTGTTTTGACAAATGCTTAGCCTTAATGGAAGTTAGATACCTTTTTAGACCTTAAAGAGGGTGTGTACGGCCACACAAGGAGGGTATGGCCGTACACCCTTGATGATCATGTGAAAATGGTCAAAAGTATATTTCAAGTCTCTATCTTGCATCCCATAAGTGTTCTTGATCATGTGCTAGCATAAAAGATGAGTTTGAAGCCCAATAGCACTAAACAAAGGGGTGTACGGCCATATGGGGTGTGTATGGCCGTACACTCCTTGATGATCATGGTTTGGACGTTTTCTAAGGCTCAAAACTAGCAAGTAACATGTAGGAGAAGGGTACTTACGATATAGAAGCGTTTAGGGGTGTTTGGAGCCCAAGAACTTAGTAGGTGTTCTTGGTGTTCTTGGTGAAACTGAAGAACACTTGAAGATCTACTATAAAGGAGTGATTTCATGGATGAAATCAGTGATCTTTACTAGATGGAGTAAGGAATCAACAAATCAAAGGAAAGAAACACTTACCACTTGAAGATCTAGCTGAAAAATCGGATGCTACTTAAGAGAGAATGAGTTCTTGGCTTAGGAGTGTGAAAAGAACTAAATGAAGGCCAAGCCTTTAACTTATAGTCGTGAGTGTGCTGCCAGAGGAGGGGTGTGCGGCCGCACACCCAGGTGTACGGCCGTACACTCCTCATATTGGAGTGTTTGGCCATTTTTGGGTAGGGGTGAACTAGTGGAACCCAAATCTAGACTCTAATTTGAAGATAATATGTTTAGAACACTCAAATCGACTCAAAACAATGTTAGAAGGTAGGAGAAATGTGTTTGACTTTGATTGACTTGAATAACAGTACAAGATAGAAATTTCGGGTTGTCACATCACCCCCCGTTAGAGAGAAATTTGTCCCGAAATTAGAGTTTAAGCAAATAAAAAGTTACAAATAACTAAGCGAAAAGATGAGGATATTTCAGTTTAAACTGATCCTCGCACTCCCAAGTGAATTCACGTCCTCGCTTGGCATTCCAGCGAACCTTCACTATCGGGATACGGCTTTGCTTCATTCGCTTGACCTCTTGGTCCATGATCTCTACAGGTTCTTCCACGAAGTTGAGGCTCTCGTTGATCCCGATCTCGTCGAGTGGGATTACAAGAGTGTCGTCGGACAGACACTTTTTCAAGTTTGAGACGTGGAAAGTAGAATGTACGTTACTGAGTTTGCGAGGTAGTTTGAGTTTGTAAGCTAAAGGGCCGATTCTGGCGAGAATCTCGAAAGGCCCTACGTATCTTGGATTTAGCTTTCCACACTTTCCGAAGCGTATCATGCCCTTCCAGGGTGAGACCTTCAATAGGACACGCTCGCCCACATGGAATTCCAACGGTTTCCTTCTCTTGTCTGCGTAGCTTTTCTGTCGGTCTCTAGAGGATTTCAATTGTTCACGAATCTGAACGATCTTCTCTGTCCTTTCCCGAATGATTTCCGGACCTGTGAGAGTGATGTCAGGAACTCGTCCTTTAGATAACTGCGTGTCTCCCACCTCAGCCCAGCACAGAGGGGATCTGCACTTACGGCCATAGAGGGCTTCAAATGGAGCAGCCTTTATGCTCGTGTGATAACTATTGTTGTAGGAAAACTTGGCAAGGGGTAAGTGAGTATCCCATGCCTTCCTAAAGTCTATCACGCAGGCTCGCAACATATCTTCCAAGGTCTGAATAATCCTCTCACTTTGTCCGTCAGTTTGTGGATGGTAGGATGTACTCATGTCCAGCCTAGTTCCTAGGGAACTTAGTAGCGACTGCCAGAACCTTGAAGTGAATCTACTATCTCTATCAGAGATAATGGATATGGGAACACCATGCAGTCGTACGATCTCCCTGATGTATGTTCTGGTTAGTTTCTGCATCTTGTCAGTTTCTTTGATCGGTAGGAAGTGTGCGGACTTTGTTAACCTGTCTACGATCACCCAAATGGTATCGAGACCACCCGTTGTCTTGGGCAATTTGGTTATGAAGTCCATTGTGATCCGCTCCCACTTCTATTCAGGTATCTCCGGTTGTTGAAGTAAACCTGATGGTTTCTGGTATTCGACCTTAACCTTGGCGCAAGTAAGGCACTTACTCACGAAGGTAGCAATATTTGCTTTCATGTTTGGCCACCAGTATAACTTTTTAAGATCCAGATACATCTTATCCGAACCTGGGTGGACGGAATATCGAGTGTTGTGCACTTCGTTCATGACCAAGTCTCTGAAACCACCGTGCCTCGGTGTCAAGATCCGATCCATGAGATATAAGGCTCCGCCACCCTTGACTTCCAGGTTTTTATCCTTCCCTCTCAGGGATTCACCCGCCACATTTTCAGGTTTCAAGGCTTCCAGTTGAGCCTCCTTAATTTGTATGGACAAGTGTGAATGGATAGTCATAGTCAATGATTTTACTCTACAACCAGAGTATTTATTCCGACTTAGGGCGTCAGCTACTACGTTGGCCTTGCCCGGATGATAACGAATTTCGCATTCATAATCACTGAGTAGTTCGACCCACCGTCGTTGTCTCATGTTGAGCTCTTTCTGGTCGAATTTATGTTGTAGGCTTTTGTGGTCTGTAAAGATAGTGCTTTTTATACCATACAGGTAGTGTCTCCAGATCTTCAGAGCAAACACTATTGCTCCTAACTCAAGATCAGGTGTGGTGTAGTTGACCTCGTGTATCTTCATCTGTCTTGAGGCATAGGCGATGACCTTACCTCGTTGCATCATAACACAGCCGAGCCCCTGGTTGGATGCATCGCAATAAACCACGAAGTCTGCTATCCCTTCTGGGAGGGACAATATCGGTGTGGTGCATAAGGCTCGCTTTAGCGTTTGGAACACTTTCTCTTGCTTCTCTTCCCAGTCAAAGGCCACGCCCTTCTGGTTCATTGTCGTAAGCAGTTTCGCAATCCGCGAGAAGTTCTGAATGAACCTGCGATAGTAGCCAGCGAGGCCTAGAAATTGACGAATTTATGTAGGCGTCTTCGGTGCTGACCAGTTCTCAATGGCTTTAATTTTGGAAGGGTCCACGTGTATTCCCTCTTCGCTAACCACGTGCCCTAAGAATTCGACTCTTCGGATCCAAAATTCGCATTTCGAGAACTTCGTATAGAGCTTCTCTGATCGCAGTGTTTCCAAGACCTGTCGCAGATGCTGACTATGCTCCTCCTTACTACGAGAGTAGATAAGTATGTCATTCGTGAAGACAATGACGAACTGATCCAAGTAAGGACGGCACACCCTATTCATTAAATCCATGAATACTGTGGGCGCAATGGTCAATCCGAACGGCATCACTACAAACTCATAGTGTCCATAACGAGTTCGGAAGGCTGTCTTCGGAACATCCTCTCCAAGCACTCGTAATTGGTGATACCCGGACCTCAAGTCTATCTTTGAAAAGAAGTTCGCCCCTTGAAGTTGGTCAAACAACTCGTCAATGCGAGGCAGAGGGTAACGATTTTTTACGGTTAATTTGTTAAGTTCTCTATAGTCGATGCACATACGGGACGATCCGTCTTTCTTCTTGACGAACACGACCGGTGCTCCCCAGGTTGAGAAGCTTGGTGTAATAAAGCTAGAGATGCACACAAAAACCGGTTTCACTATTCAAAACCGGATCCAATCCGAAACCGGATTGCGTCAAAACCGGTTTTGACCAAACCGGACCGGATCAGATTTTCAATCGGATCGTAATCCTATATTCCAAATCGGATTTGATACCGGATCGTAAACCGGATTCGCTAAAAACCGGATCCAAATCCGTCCCAAAATCCGATTAAAACCTACTAAAGTCGGTTTAAACCGGTTTCAAATCGGATTAGAATTGGATTCGGATTTTGACCGGATTCGAATCGGATTTTGACCGGATCCGGATCGGATTTTGAACGGATCGGATTTTTGATGACGTAAGCGAAACCGGATCGGATTCGGATCCGGATCGGATCGGATCGGATTCGGGTTTTGTGCATCTCTAAGTTAACTGGATAGTTCCTGCATCTCGGCTGGTGCTAAACGATAGGGCGATTTGGCTACGGGGGTAGCCCCTGGAACTAAGTCGATTCTGAACTCGACTTGACGTTGTGGAGGTAATCCTGGGAGTTCTTCTAGAAAGATGTCGGGAAAGTCGCATACTACTGGAATGTTCTTTATGTCTTTCGTCTCTTGGCTCACATCGACAACATGAGCAAGGAATGCGCGACATTCCTTTCGCAAGAATTTCTGGGCTTGAATGCTCGAGATGATACGAAGGTTCGTGGCGGTTTTGTCGCCGTAGATCACTAGAGTTTCGCTAGTCGTCAGATTAAGGCATACAACCTTTTCGTAACACATGATGTCGGCACGATGAGAACTCAACCAATCCATGCCAATTATGACGTCGAAACTTTTAATTGAGACCGGCATGAGGTCGATTGGAAATGAATGACTATCTAGTGTTAGTGTACAACCTATGTATATGCAGCTAGTGCTCTCTGTCTTCCCATTAGCCATTTCTACAGTGAACGATTCTTTAAGTGCATGAGACTTATGTTTAAGCAAGTTAGCAAATTTCTGGTTCACGAAACTCCTCTCCGCTCCGCTATCAAACAGAATGCATGAATAAGAGTTATCGAGGAGAAACGTATCAGTGACCACTGTAGGGTTGGGAACCGCTTCCTCGTGGCCTATAGCCGAAACTCTGCCCACTCCGCCGACATTCCCTGCCTTCGGGCAGTTCCTTTTGTAGTGGCCCACCTCGCCACAACCGTAGCAAGCCTGGCCCACACCAGCATCGGGGACTTGGTTGATTGGCTTTGCCGAAGCCTCGCAGAAATGGGCAGTGTGCCCCTTCCTGTTGCAGTTAGAGCACTGTATTTCCCGGAAGGGTCCATTGTAGTGGAAGCTGTATTTTCTGCACTTCGGCAAGTTTCCCGCGTACTACTTTACCGGTGCAGCAGTGGCAGGTGCTATCGCAGCATGAACAGCTACGACTTGCTGTTTCGTGGCAGCTTTCTTCTTCTTGTCATCCCAGAATTTCCGCTTGTTGTCTGTGGATTTGGAGGGTTCTGAGATGGCTAGGGTTGTTGTTGACGACGGGGTACGGACCCCATGGTCAATGAGCCTTTGTGCCAATCGCTTGGCACTATCGAAGGTAGTGGGGTTGGAAGCTAGGACGTTCCCCTGAAATGGAGGTACCAGCCCCCATATATACCTTTCCACCTTCTTTGCTTCAGAAGGGACAATTCCCGGACATAGCGCTACCAGATTGCTGAATCTGGCAGTGTAGGAGACTATGTCGGAGCCCTTCATGGTTAGGCTCTAAAGCTCCTACTCTAACTTCTGAACTTCGCCCCTCGGGCAGTATTCCTCGATCATAAGCTCCTTAAGAGCTTCCCAGCCGATGGCATTTGCCACTATAAGAGATAGTGACTTGACATGGCTATTCCACCACGTCAGAGCTCGGTTCGCGAAGGTACAAGCGGCAAATTTCACCTTGCTCCCTTCCGGACAGGAGCAGATCTCAAAGATCGACTCCGTCTTCTCGAACCATTGCAAGAGGGCAATGATTCCGCCAGTTCCATTGAAGGCCCTGGGTTTGCAGCTGCTGAAGTCTTTGTACAAGCACTCTCTAGAGCACATTGGAGCTTCGACTACAGTGGGAGGCACGTTAGTCCCACTCCCGCTAGTACCGGTAGTGGTGAATTGTGCTAGAGCTGCAGTAACAGCCGCATTCACAGCAACTTGGATAGCTGCTTGGTTGTATTGAGGAGGAGGAGGTGGAGTTTGATTACGAGCAGTGCGCCTCGTTACTCGGCGTGGAGGCATCTTGTAACTATAAGATCACAAAGATGAAGATATTGATAAGAATTTAATAGGGAGCATGATGAGAGTGACTCATGGACTAACTCTCCATAGCCCAACAACGCAAATGAAATTATGATTGGATAGAATTCTAGTATTAGAAAGATGAAAGCAGTTGGATATTAATTTCCGTGAGATTAGATATCTGTCAATAATACTAGTATTACAGATCTAATAAGTTCGGGAAAATGACCTAAAAGTAGGTCTTACATCAAACCAAGATGAGAAAAATTTGACAGAATAAAGACCTATCGACCGAAAGTTCAAGGTCTTACTTTAATAGAAATTTACAGGGAAGAAGTACTAATTAGAGCATAGATAAGAAGGCTAATCCCTATACAAAAGGAAATTTGAGCATAACATTCTCTACTGGCGACGGGAACCCCTTGCGCGAACCCTTAAGTCATCCAGTTGACGCTCCAAGTCAAGAAGGTGTCACTCGTACACTCGCTAGCGCACGCGATGCTCTATGACTTCAGCCCTAGACTCAGCTAGTGCTAGAAGTAGAGACTCACGATCTCTTTCAGCTCCCTCACAAGCATCTTCCAGCCGACGAATGCGGACAGTGTTGATCCCTGTATTGGCATCAAGTTCCGCAATTCGTTGGAGGGCTGTCCTACCCTGAATTTCGTTACGAGCAACCCTGCGGACCAGGATAGGTAGGACCCTGTCCGCTGAGCCTCCTTCACTCACGTTATAGAATCTTCGGTCTCCATTGAACGGGATGGGTTGACCCTGTTCTTGGCTCCACGTCTCAAAACTTTCCACCCACAGAGGCGTCGGGCCTTGAAAAGTCCGACGAGGGTTTGGGTTTGGGTTTTGAGCCACCAGGGGTTGGTCGTTGACTTCGGGCTCGGAGTCAGAATCCTCCAGGAAGTTCTCAGCAAAGTCATCATCCAGTGGAATCGCAGGTTCCTCTTCTGTCTCAACATCGAGCCATCCTCCGTTATTTTGGTTGGGGAAGTACGGGTCTCCGGGGATATGGAATCCAGCCATGGTATCTACGCGAGAATAGGGGTAAAAGAAATAATTAATAGACGTACTAATTAAGATAATTATAAGTTGATCCTTATCAGTTACTCCAACATTTGCGTAGTGCATACAAGTCATATGTAACCAAAACCGGATAGACCTTCGAATAAGTGACCCTAACTCTAAGTCCACAACCAAACAAGGAACAGGGTGTAAAGCAAAGATCACAGACTCTAAGTCTATGACACCCTAGTCACACATAACCGTAGTGTATCCACTCAGCAACTATTGACATAATCATAAAGACCTTTTTAGTTTGCACATAAGTAATTATAGTAACACAAAATACTCCTATAGTATTTTAGGCTTATGTTATGTTCTAATGTTTTCATTGTAGTAGTGTTGGTAAGTTTCTAGACTTGCTGCAACATCACAACCATTCCTAGGCACATGCAATCACTTCTCGGAAAGATATAGTTGATCAGGCTATATCACTCCTAGATCTGATTATATGTTCCCAAGTCTACTCGTGCTGTCCAACAATCGTAATATTTTTGTTTTGTCCTAGTGACACTCATTTTAGTATGAATGCAGGTATTTATACTTTGGTTAAATATTTTATTATTTAAAAGTATAAACTCTTGGTCAGAGTATTTTATCTCGTTGTGTTTATAGTTGTATATCTTTTATGGGTTGATATACTCAATTCACCATAAACAATGTTCTGATACCAATCTATCACACCCCAAAACCGGAACGGCGGAAACGTTCGGGGGCCGAGGACGTCATGTACAGTATCACAACAATGCATAATAGTAAACAAGCAGTTCGCTTGATAACATAGTTTGAACTGTAACAAAATCCATTTGTTTGATAGTTATTAATCACATGTGATTGATATAATAACTATAATAGTTCAACTTGTATTCCCCCCCCCCCATAAAAGCATTTAAAATCATTTAAAAGATAAGTTAAGGGTATAAACTCACCTGAAATGAGTGATACGAATGAAAGATCGTTTTGTAGGATGCTAAGTGTCAAGGGAAAACTTGAGCACAACGGATCCTAATAAGCATATAATGACACATATATGTATATAATTAGTGTTTAAACAACTAATTATTCATGGAGAGACACCCTAGGACATAGAAAACACTTAGATTCAAGTGCTAGAAGTACCAAGGGTTGCATATAATGGGTTTATGGCCACACCTTGAAGTGTACGGCCAGAATGGTGTGTTTCATGTGTGTGTACGGACAGAGTGTACGGCCCAAGTGGGTGTGCGGGCGCACACTCATGGTGAAACATGCCATTGAGCGATTTAAAGTCTTATTAAGCATCTAGGAAGTGTATTTTGACAAATGCTTAGCCTTAATGGAAGTTAGATACCATTTTGGACCTTAAAAAGGGTGTGTACGGCCACACAAGGAGTGTACGGCCGTACACCCTTGATGATCATGTGAAATGGTCAAAAGTGTATTCCAAGTCTCTATCCTGCATCCCATAAGTGTTCTTGATCATGTGCTAGCATAAAACATGAGTTTGAAGCCCAATAGCACTAAACAAAGGGGTGTACGGCCACATGGGGTGTGTACGGCCGTACACTCCTTGACGATCATGGTTTGGACGTTTTCTAAGGCTCAAAACTAGCAAGTAACATGTAGGAGAAGGGTACTTACGATATAGAAGCGTTTAGGGGTTTTTGGAGCCCAAGAACTTAGTAGGTGTTCTTGGTGTTCTTGGTGAAACTGAAGAACACTTGAAGATCTACTATAAAGGAGTGATTTCATGGATGAAATCAGTGATCTTTACTAGATAGAGTAAGGAATCAACAAATCAAAGGAAAGAAACACTTACTACTTGAAGATCTAGCTGAAAAATCGGATGCTACTTAAGAGAGAATGAGTTCTTGGCTTAGGAGTGTGAAAAGAACTAAATAAAGGCCAAGCCTTTAACTTATAGTCGTGAGTGTGCTGCCAGAGGAGGGGTGTGCGGCCGCACACCCAGGTGTACGGCCGTACACTCCTCATATTGGAGTGTTTGGCCATTTTTGGGTAGGGGTGAACTAGTGGAACCCAAATCTAGACTCTAATTTGAAGATAATATGTTTAGAACACTCAAATCGACTCAAAACAATGTTAGAAGGTAGGAGAAATGAGTTTGACTTTGATTGACTTGAATAACAGTACAAGATAGAAATTTCGGGTTGTCACAGGAGGCGGGGCTAAAACCCGTCACCCCACCCCCGTGTTTCCTCATTTAAGATCGTTACACCTAAAAACCTTAACCCTAAATGACTCCAGCCGCCACCCTTATACCCCCTCATCTCCAGCCGCCGCTCCGTTCACCGTCGAGATCATAAACCACCGAGTCGTTACCGTTACATCTATTGGGGAGGCCGAAAGACGAAGTCCAGAGCTGTTGTCGCCGCTGTCTCTCGCCGGTAAAAGCATATCCCCTTCCCACCCTCTTCGCTCTTCTGTTTCTTCATCCCGCCGAGAAGCCATCGCCTTGGTTCTGTCGCTGCTGTCACTTCCGACGAGAAATTGGAGAAGCCGGGTAGGAGAATCAAAGCAAGAAGTGGCGAGGTGTTATTGTTGCATTCGTTTCACCATAAAGGACGTGTTTTTTGCGGCTTCTTGCCCTTCTTCCGTGTGTGGAACCGTCGACAACCATCTAGTTGTCGCCGATCACCACCGCTGTTAAGTGGGGGTGCGTGTAATGCGTTTGTGTGTTAGTTTCAGCCAATTGTGTGTCAATATTTAGTGTGATGGGTGTTGTAGGGCGTTTTTGTGCCTTGCTCAGCCGGAAAAACCAAAGGAAACCCACCACCACCGCCGTGAGGTGGTGGCTGCCGCCTTCTACCGTCATTCTACCACCACCAGCCGCCACTTTGGGTGGTTGTGTGCATGTGTGGATGTTAGATTAACGTTACGTGTAAACCGAGGGGCCTTGGATGGTGTTTGGACCTAAAATTTATAACTCCCGCCATTGAAATGGTGGTTGCCGCCTCCTGCCGCCATGGAACGCCGCCGACCACCACTGCCCGTGGTGGCAGTGGGTGGTGCCTAATTTATTAAAATATATATTTATTTAATTACCTAATCATCTAACTTTAGGAGATGGAAACCCTAATTAGGGTTTAGAAAACCATATTGTCAAGAAACCCTAGTTTTTAGAGTATGTCGGGACCCACGTTAAAGTTGTTAATTAAACTTTAAATAATAGTTAATAATGTCCCTATAATTAACTTAATGCAATATAGGACTTAATGGATCATGTCCTTAAGGGGTTAAGTCTGGAACACTGACCCTAGTTATCAATTTACATGAAAACCCTATAATCGGGGAGCTCTATTTGGACATTGACCAGGTACGTAGTTGGGCTGTTGATTGGATTATTATTTCACCCGAGAATGACTAAGTCAAACCTTAATCAGTCATATCCTTAGGTGATTAGGTCCTTAATGGGTTAAGTGTTACTAAAAAACCATAATCGTCATTTCATGTGAAACCCTAATCGTCATTTCATGTGAGGTGGTCACTATTGTAAGTGACTATGACATGTGATTAGGTATTGACTCAAGTATCATCTTGTAGGTGATTGGAAGTGAGTTGAAGCCGGTAGAGTTCTTCGTTGCTACAGTGGTTACTTACACGCATATCGAGGTGAGTTTCGCCTCATTATACCCGTGGGTCGAAGGCACCAATGCCGACCCTCTGGTTTCAGTTATTTGATAATAGTAGAGAGATGCCTTAGGGATTTGTTAGATCTGTATTCTGGTGTCAAGTATGCTGCAATGTTGTAGTGACCTACTAGATTTGTATTCTGATATCGAGTATGCTGTTCTGTTGTAGTGACCTATTAGATCTGTCTCCTGACATTAAGTATGTTGATTTGTTGTAATAATCTATAGGACTATATGTATATGTGCTTACTGGTTATCATCTATGGAGTACCCTTAGGGATTATCCACGGTCATGAAGGATAGCCTGAGAACTCTTGGTCTAGACTCTCTTGCATGTTCCTTGTTTGGTTGAGACTCTAAAGTAGGACCATCTGTTCAGGTGGCTATCTCACCTTTGGTTACTTATGGTTACACATTCTATGGGGGTTAGCTGGTAGCGGGACGGTATGATGTGAGAGGACTAGTAGGCGGTAGTGAGTCTTCTTATTATACCAATGGGTCGAAGGCACCAGTGTCGGTCCATTACTTGATACGTGGTCTTAATAGTTGATATACAATAATGCTTGCTAGTTAGCATGTAATGACTTACGTGAAGACCATGGGGGGGGGGGGGAGCCCGTGACACTTGGGCATCAGACCATGGGGGGAGCCCATGGCACTTGGTTATTAGACCATGGGGTGAGCCCATGGCATACCGGTTGAAGACCATGGAGAGAGTCGATGGCAAACTATATATATATATATATATATATATATATATATATATATATATATATATATATATATATATATATATATATATATATATATATATATATATATATATATGTTGCATGGTGTTATGTGGTTGTATGATTTGTGTTTTTTTTTGGGGGGAGGGGGGTGGGAGAACTCACTAAGTTTTGTGCTTATCTAGTTGTTTATTGTTTCAGGTACTATTGGTGTCTATGAGAAGGCAAAGGGGGGACTGTACATATGCATCAGCAACAATAAGGATTTTGCTTTTTCTATAAAACTCTGATTTAAAATAAAAATGTAATTGGGAAGAAACGTTTTCTTAATAAAGGATTTATAATTTACAAAGTTTTACCTTAATAAAAATGAAAATTTTTGGGTTATGTAAATGGGATGTTAAATATATGTCATCCATGGGTATTACCATGACACTATAAGCAACTACCACATTGACCAATGACCCATATGTCATATGTGGGTAATACCATGACAGTATAACCAACTACCACATTGACCCATGACCCATATGTCATCCATGGGTATTACCATGACACTATAAGCAACTACCACATTGACCCATGACCCATGTCATCCATGGGTATCACCATGACACTATAACCAACTACCACATTGACCCATGACCCCTATGTCATCCATAGGTATTACCATGACACTATAACCAACTACCACAATTAACCATGTCTCATATGTCATCCATGGATATTAGTATGACACTATAAGCAACTACCACATTAACTAATGACCCATATGTTATCCATGGGTATTTCCATGATACTATAACCAAATAACAGATTGAACCATGACTCATATGTCTTCCATGGGTATTACCATGACACTATAACCAACTACCACATTGACCCATGACCCATATTTCATCCATGGGTATTTCAATGACACTATAAGTAACTAACACATGACCCATGAACCATACGCTTTTTATATATAAATTTTGTTTCAAACATAGCAACATAAAGATGTATATTTTATTATTGTTTAATTCTCGTTTATAATTTTAAATTAAAATTATGGTATGAAAAACTCATTACTCTTTGTTCTTTCTTGACGTTATATACCCTTTCTATCTCGCTGGAACTACTTTAAAAAATTTGAATTAATAAAAATTTAGTGTTAATTGTTACAGTTTGAATTTTTCATTAGTGGAGCTTCAAAAAATTTTGCAATTATTTTCCCTCTAACCTACACACGTTAAGGATGCATATTAGGGTAAGTTAACTTATTAGCAATAGGGGTTTACATTTTCAGTAATCATCTCCGGAGACTAATTGATCGAAATCTACATTTCTTCATTACGTTTGTGCACTGACTTTGGGGATATAGGTAGTCACTCATCTAAAATTTAATTTCACTTAATTTACTATCGTCGTGATCATCGTTTCGTTTGTTGGATTAGATCTCTAAGCCCATAACTATTATTGGTATGTACTCGACCCGAGAGTAGCATGGTCCATTTGGCTTGCATATCATCAGGACAATTTGTTAGGATGGACTTTTGAGAAGAGGTTTATATGATTTATTAATATATTATAAGTTCTAATATATTAATATGTAATCATATGATTTAATCAGTATTGATCAAGAATTAGTTTGGAATTAATTTAGTGATTAAAAAGAGACTAATTATGGTAATTGGTTATATTTATATGTGTTGGGTTTATGATCCATATTGGACCAAGTTTATGTATGGATACATAATGAGTTTGGCCACATGAACCATGGATCATAAAACCCATGGGTATTGATTTTGGTTATACCCATGACCCTTGGAATCCTACATATAAATAGGTCACTCCATAGCCAAAATCGCAACTTGTAGTTCTTGGAGTTCATGGAGGTGTTCTTGGTGCATGAAAATTCTCTCTCAAGAGTCACCTTTGTCCTAGATGTGTTGTGATTCCATTTGAGTTGCAACACTTGGGGCACTAAGTTCTTAAAGGCCAAAGTCTTCCTAGCAACATCAACAACATCAAGAGGTATGTCTAAAACTTTTCTTATTATACATATGTTATTTGTATGCTAGTTGTAGGCTTAAAGCATTGGAAACTATATGCATGTGTAATTGGAGAAAACATAGATCCAAAGCTTTTAGGGTTGTATGTGCACCATAGGATGGTGTAGTATACAAAACCCAACAGTGGTATCAGAGCCATGGGTTGTTTTCTATTATACTTGATGTTTTATTGGTTTTCAAAGTGAAAATATCGAATTTTCTGCAATCTGACAGCAGAACTCGCCGAGTCCAGTGCTTAACTCGAAGAGTTGCATGGTTTTTGCCTTGGACTCGCCGAGTTGGATGAGTGAGTCGTCTAGTCCACTTACAAAGTTGACCAACTCGACGACTCAGCTCGAGCACTCGACGAGTTGGCTGTCCTGGATTGTCACACCCCAAAACCGGAACGGCGGAAACGTTCTGGGGTGGAGGACGTCATGTACAGTATCATAACAATGCATAATAGTAAAGACAAGCAACAACATCCATTGCATTAACATAATAATTTTAATACAAGCTTGTTCTGTATAGTTTGTAAGACACCAAAAGAATGGTCAAAATAAAAGATGAGTCTTGTATGTGCTCCATCTTCTCCAAATCTTCATCGGTACCTGTCTACTGATGACCTGAGAATACAAGTTATTTTGAAAGAGTTTATCAGCATAACGCTGGTGAGTTCATAAGTATTTAATGTCCTTGCTTGTATGAAAATATATGTAACAACGTAGTGCAAATGTTAGTAACTGATTTCAAATGTTTGTAAATAGTTATACTCCCTAGAAAATCCTATATTTTCTAGTGAAATGTAGTCTTCTACCAAGACCCGACTGTTTGTATGTTTGTTCTTTTGTAAATGTAAGAGTTTTCCCCAGTGAAACTATCCTTATGAAAATATAGTTTAAGACCTCACTTATGCGAGATGATTTCAAAATAACTGTAATAGGGGAAAATAATGTTTTACCTCAGCAGTGGCACTGTTGGCTGAAAATGATAAAAATGCAGACTCCAGGTAGTACTAAATGTACAACACACCTCGGGGAGTCCGTTTGCCTTTAATTCTTAGATAGTTAATTAAAGGGTTGAATGTGAACTCGTATGTAACCATGCTGATCGACGGCTGAATAACTGATGACCCTCCGGTGTCATATGTAGTGAGGTAACATTCTGTCACCCCTTGGCCTTATCGGCTGGGACTGTAGCTAGCAGTCGGGATGTGGGAGTGTCTGTCCCGTATAGATCTATACACACAATGCCCGCTCTCCCTCTAGGAGACTCTGGTTACAAGGTGATACGACAATGCATTGTCATATCGAGAAGTAGTATGTCACATTCTGTTTATAGTATTCAAAAGTTTGTATAGTATGTCATAGTGTAGTGATGTTTTCTCCTTACTAGTATATAGTATGTTCCCTGGTATAGTGTATAGTATGTTCTCTTCTATAGTGTATAGTGTGTTCTCTTGTATAGTGTATAGTGTGTTTTCTTGTATAGTGTATAGTATGTATTGTTTCTCAATGTAGTACTTAGGTAGTGACTCGTAAATGTACTGACTCTTATATGTATCGTTGTAGTAGTAATAGTGAGTAGTAATTCCTTAACTATACCTATTATAGTTAAATAGTAATGTTGTTTGTATGCCTTTGTTACACAAAGGTACTGAACTGAAGTGAAAGCTTTTATATCCAACACACACATATATATATATATATATATATATATATATATATATATATATATATATGATATATAACTAAGAGTTCAACGACATTCGGACAAATAACAGGATACCCTAAGTCCACAACCAAACAAGGAACAGGAAATAAGGTGAGCTATCAGTCCTAAGTCCTTCAAGTCTTACTTATATAAATATATTAGTGTAGATATGAGTTTGAAAATAATGTAAGTTTAAGAAGGTTTGAAAATGGTTTTAGCATCTAAAATAGTTTGATAAAGGGTTTTGAAGTGCTTGAAATCCATAAGTTTGATAGTAATTTGAAAGTAATAGAAAATCCTTCTATTTGTTCTAGACATTAATCAATGTGATTAAAGCAATATCTAGAATGTTTCAACTTGTATTCCCCCCCATAAAAGCATTTAAAATCATTTCAAAGGTTGATTAAGGGGTATGAACTCACCTGTAGTGAGTGGTTGGGATGAACGGATGGTATAGGATGCTAAGTGTCAAGTGAAGACTTGAACACACACACGGATCCTATTAACATATAAAGACACATATATGAATACAATTAGTCATTTAACAACTAATTAGCCACGTTAAGACACCCTAGGACATGGAAAACACTTTGATTTAAGAGTTAGAAGTACCAAGGGTTGCATCTAAGGGTGGTAAAGCCACTTAAGGGAGTTTTCGGTCCAAATGGTTGTTTCTTGGAGTTTTCGGTCCAAATGGTTTTCGGTCCAAAGAGGTTTTCGGTCCAAATGGTTGGCCGAAAACTCATGATGTTTGGTGATTTCCAAGGGCTTTCAACCATCAACGAAGTGTTCTAGACTCAATACTAAGTATTAGGAAAAGCTTAAAGTCATTTTGCACCCCTTTATAAGGGTTTTCGGTCTAAGGAGATGCACTATACCGAAAACTCCTTTTATTCTTGGAAAATGACGATTTCAAGGCCCTAAAACAAGTATCCTTACTAGATAACAAGTATAGGAGATAGATACTTACAATATGGAAGCAAAGAAGGTGTTTTTGGCCCAAAACACTAGTGTGTGTTCTTGGTGTTCTTGAAGAACACTTGAAGATCTAAGAAAAAGAGGAGATTTCATGGATGAAATCATGTATAACTACTAGATGAAGTGTTGTATCAACAAATTAAGAGAAGAAACACTTACATTTTTGGAAGATTTGGAAGAAGCTCTTACGATACTTGAGAGAGAATGTGGGTGTTCTTGAGTTTGGAAGTAAGAAATGAGGAAGGAAGGATTAAACTCATGCCTTAAGCATGAGTTCTCAGTCAAAGGGGAGTTCTCGGCCCAAACCCCTCATGTTTGGCCGTGAACACCTCATTAAGGTGTTAATTGTTTTATTTGATCCCCAATAATCCTAGAAAATACTTCCTTTCATTTGTTTTCTCGAAAAAAAAATAAAAAAAAATACCCAACCGGACTTTAAACCGAGCTAAAAATTAGCAGGAATGAATTTGACTTTTAATTGAAGTGCTAGATGGTAGAGTTTGATCAAATGGAAATTTCGCGTTGTCACATCATCCCCCCCTTAGAGGGAATTTCGTCCCGAAATTAGAGTTCAAGCAACTAAGTTATTACAAATAACTAAGTAAAAAGATGAGGATATTTCAGCTTAAACTGATCCTCGCGCTCCCAAGTGAATTCCGGTCCTCGCTTGCCGTTCCAGCGAACCTTCACTATCGGGATACGGCTTTGCTTGGTTCGTTTGACCTCTCGGTCCATGATCTCTACTGGTTCTTCCACGAAGTTGAGGCTCTCGTTGATCTCGATCTCGTCGAGTGGGATTACAAGAGTCTCGTCGGATAGGCACTTTTTCAAGTTAGAGACGTGGAAGGTAGGATGTACGTTACTTAGCTCGTGGGGAAGGTTAAGTTTGTAAGCTACCGGGCCGATTCTAGCGAGAATCTCGAAAGGCCCTATGTATCTTGGATTTAGCTTTCCACACTTTCCGAAGCGTATCAAGCCCTTCCAGGGTGAGACTTTCAAAAGGACTCGGTCTCCCACCTGGAACTCCAAAGGTTTGCTCTGTTTGTCTGTGTAGCTTTTCTGTCGGTCTCTAGAGGCTTTCAATCGTTCACGAATCTGAACGATCTTCTCTGTCGTTTCCCGAATGATCTCCGAACCCGTGAGAGTGCTGTCAGGAACTCGTCCTTTAGCTAACCGAGTGTCACCCACCTCAGCCCAGCACAGAGGGGATCTGCACTTCCGGCCATAGAGGGCTTCAAACGGAGCAGCCTTGATGCTCGTGTGATAACTGTTGTTGTAGGAGAATTCAACAAGGGGTAAGTGAGTATCCCATGTCTTCCCAAAGTCGATCACACAGGCTCGCAACATATCCTCCAAGGTTTGGATAGTTCTCTCACTTTGTCCGTCGGTCTGTGGATGGTAGGCCGTACTCATGTCCAGCCTCGTTCCTAGGGAGCTTTGTAATGACTGCCAGAACCTCGAAGTGAATCTACTATCTCTATCGGAGATAATAGATATAGGAACGCCATGCATTCGTACGATCTCCCTAATGTATGTTCTTGTGAGCTTCTCCGTTTTGTCGGTCTCTTTGATGGGTAGGAAGTGTGCGGACTTGGTCAATCTGTCGACGATGACCCAAATGGTATCAAGCCCACCTGTTGTCTTGGGTAGCTTGGCTATGAAGTCCATAGTGATCCGCTCTCACTTCCATTCAGGTATTTCTGGTTGCTGAAGTAGACCTGATGGTTTCTGGTATTCGACCTTAACCTTGGCGTAAGTAAGGCATTTACATACGAAGGTAGCGATCTCCGCTTTCATGTTAGGCCACCAGTATAACTTTTTAAGATCCAGATACATCGTATCTGAACCTGGGTGGACGGAGTAACGAGTGTTGTGCGCTTCCTTCATGACTAAATCTCTGAAGCCACCTTGCCTCGGTGTCCAGATCCGGTCCATGAGATATAAGGTTCCGTCCCCCTTGACTTCCAAGTTCTTATCCATTCCACGTAGGGATTCTTCCGCCACATTTTCAGGTTTTAAGGCTTCGAAATGAGCCTCCTTAATTTGTGCGGATAGATGCGAATGGATAGTCATAGTTAATGACTTGACTCTTTTTCCAGAATATTCTTTTCGACTTAGGGCGTCTGCTACCACGTTGGCTTTACCCGGATGATAACGAATTTCACATTCGTAGTCGTTGAGTAGCTCGACCCACCGTCGTTGTCGCATATTAAGCTCCTTCTGGTTGAATATGTGTTGTAGGCTTTTGTGGTCTGTAAAGATAGTGTTCTTCATACCATACAGGTAGTGTCTCCAGATCTTCAGAGCAAACACAATTGCTCCTAATTCGAGATCGTGAGTGGTGTAGTTGACCTCGTGTGTCTTTAGCTGCCTTGAGGCGTAGGTGATGACCTTACCTCGTTGCATCAGAACACAGCCGAGCCCCTGGTTGGATGCATCGCAGTATACCACGAATTCGTCTAGCCCTTCGAGGAGGGATAGTATCGGTGCGGTGCATAAGGCTTGCTTCAGCGTTTCGAACGCCTTCTCTTGTTTCTCTTCCCAGTTAAAGGCCACGCCTTTCTGGATCAATGTCGTAAGGGATTTAGCAATTCGAGAGAAGTTCTGTATGAATCGGCGGTAGTAGCCAGCGAAACCTAGAAAGTGACGAATTTCTGTAGGCGTATTCGGTGCTGACCAGTTCTCGATGGCTTTAATTTTGGAAGGGTCCACGTGGATTCCTTCTTCGCTAACCACGTGTCCTAAGAATTCGACTCTTCGGATCCAAAATTCGCATTTAGAGAACTTCGCATAGAGCTTCTCTGATCGCAAGGTTCCTAGGACTTGTCGTAAATGATCGCTATGTTCCTCCTTACTTCGAGAGTAGATAAGTATGTCATCAATGAAAATGATAACGAACTGATCCAAGTAAGGACGGCATACCCTATTCATTAAGTCCATGAATACTGCGGGCGCATTGGTCAATCCGAATGGCATCACTACGAACTCGTAGTGTCCGTAACGAGTTCGGAAGGCTGTCTTCGGAACATCCTCCTCAAGCACTCGTAATTGGTGATACCCGGATCTTAGATCAATCTTAGAAAAGTAGCTCGCCCCTTGCAGCTGGTTAAATAAATCGTCTATGCGAGGAAGAGGGTAACGATTTTTGATCATAAGTTTGTTAAGTTCCCTGTAATCGATGCACATACGGAACGATCCGTCTTTCTTCTTCACGAACAAGACCGGTGCTCCCCAGGGTGAGAAGCTTGGTCTTATAAAGTCGTTGCTGAGCAGTTCGTTAAGTTGACCGGACAGTTCTTGCATCTCAGCAGGTGCTAGACGATAGGGCGATTTGGCTACGGGGGTCGCCCCTGGAATTAAGTCGATTCGGAACTCGACTTGACGTTGCGGGGGTAATCCTGGGAGTTCTTCCGGAAAGATGTCAGGAAAATCGCGTACTACGGGGAGGTCTTTCAGGTCTTTTGTTTTCTGGCTCGTATCGACAACGTGCGCCAAGAATGTACGATATTCCTTGCGCAAGTACTTCTTAGCTTGAATACTCGAGATGATACGAAGGCTCGTACTGGGTTTGTCTCCGTAGATCAACAAGGTTTCGTTATTCGGTAGATTTAGGCGGACAGCCTTCTCGAAGCACAGAATATTAGTACGATGGAGACTCAACCAGTCCATGCCCACAATGACATCGAAACTTTTGATTGATACAGGTATGAGGTCGATTGGAAATGAATGATTATCTAGCGTGAGGGTACAACCTATATAAATCTCGTTAGAACTCTCTGTCTTTCCGTTGGCCATTTCTACGATGAAGGTTTCTTTTAGTGCTTGCGGTGCTTGATTAAGTAAGTGTTTAAATTTTTGGTTTACGAAGCTCCTCTCTGCCCCACTATCAAATAGGATACAAGCATAAGAGTTATCGAGAAGGAACGTACCCGTGACTACTGTGGGGTCTGCCACGGCTTCATTGTGGCTAATAGCAAGTAGTCTTCCTGCTCATCCTACATTCCCAACTTTCGGACAGTTTCTTTTGAAGTGCCCTGTCTCGCCGCACCCATAGCAGGCCTGGCTCACTCCTGCACCGGGAACCTGGGTGATGGGTTTGGGTGGTGTTTTGTAAAACCGGGCGGTATGACCCTTCCGGTCGCAATTAGTGAAGTGCATTTCCCAGCAGGGGCTGTTATGATGGAAAGTTCACTTGGTGCACTTGGGTAGGGTCCCTTCATATGGTTTGGCTGGTACAGGGGCAACAGGAGTTATGGCAGCATAGACAGCCACCGTCTATAGTTTCTTGGAAGAGGGTTGAGTTGATTTGCCCTTCTTTCAGTCCCAATGCCTTTTCTTGTTATCGACCGCGTTGGTTGGTGTTGAGGTAGTAGTTGTAGTTGTTGTTGGAGGAGAAGGAACCTCGTGATCGATGAGCCTTTGAGCCAATTCCTTGGCACTATCAAAGGTCGCAGGGTTCGACGCTAGAACGTTCCCTCGATACGGGGGTACCAAACCCCAGATGTATCTCTCGACTTTCTTGCTTTCAGTGGGGACCAGGTTAGGACATAGGGTCACCAGGTCGCAGAACCTGGCTGTATAAGCCACTATGTCGGAACCCTTCATTTTGAGGTTCCACAGTTCCTCCTCGAGCTTCTGGATTTCGCCCCTCGGGCAATACTCCCTTGTCATCAGGTCTTTCAGTGTATCCCAGCCCATGGCGTTAGCTGCTACTAGTGAGAGTGTTTTGACATGGCCATTCCACCACGTCAGGGCCCTTTCGGTGAAAGTGCAAGCTGCGAACTTTATCTTGCTTCCCTCAGGGCATGAGCACATCTCGAAGATTGCTTTTGTTCTTTCGATCCATTGGGACAGCGCAATAATCCCTCCGGTCCCGTTAAAGTACGTTGGTTTGCAGCTGATGAAATCTTTATAGGTACACTCCCGTATACGCGGTGGATTTCACCATGGCTAGAGTTTGTGCCAGTTCCAGCTCCACTTGCACCACCAGAGTTTACTTGGGCCATAGCTGCGGTCACCGCTGCTTGAAACATCACCGCATCGAACTGCGGAGGGGGTGGTGGTGGTGTGTTGGATTAATGTATTTGACCCGACCCGGCATGGTCCATTTGGGTTGCATGGCATCATGCATTTGGATAGACTATAATGAGAGAAATAACACTTAAGGTTGGTTAATATATTATAAGTTCTAATATATTAATAAGGTTATTTAATTAGTATTGATCAAGAATTAATTTGGAATTAATTAAGTGATCAAAAGGAGACTAATTAAATATATGGGTTGATTGTGTAAATCATTCATTCTTATATATGTGGGCTTGTGATCCAAGATTCCTTATGTTGGACTAAGTCCATGGGGTGACCCATGGATACTCCATGGAGGTTAAAATCCATGGAGCATAAGGAATGGGTAAAGTTATGAGTTACATGGTGTAACCCTAATAGCCACCATATAAAAGAATCCCATGGCTCAAGAAATCGTGCACTAATGTGTGAGTGTGAGGGCTAGACGATTTCAAGGAGTGTTCAAGTTTCTCTCAAGTTATTCCAAGTGTATTTGGTGTTGTGTGAACGATTTGAGGTGTCACACTTGGGGCACTAGGCACTCAAGCTTCATGAAGACATTCTACATCAAAGAAGTATGTATTCTATCTTGTTATATTTATTATTTTGTATGCTAGATTAGGATAATACCTTGGATGTTCATAATTGTATGTATAATAGAGAAAACATAGATCCAAGGTATTTAGGGTTTCATGTACACTTAGGAGTGTTAGAATGCTCATAACCCAACAGTGGTATCAGAGCCTAGGCTTGTTTTCTTGTTATACTTGCAAAAGTAGCTGAAAAATCGAGTTGGATGCATATATTCGATTGTTTTGGCTGGAATTGGACTAGGAACATTACCCTAAGATGTTACTTATAAACTTGTTTTTGATGTTGTAATGTTCATGCTAATCCAATTTCTAAGATAATTGTCATAATTTCAAGATTTGTATTAGTTTGTATGTTCATGCTAATTTCTTGAAGATTGATGATTTGAATTATCTTGTTCTTATGAGGTTCTTAGATTAATAGAAAAGTTGTGTGAAATAGTTGTTTTCAATCGATTTTAATCTAAGAGTTGATTCCAAAGTGTGTTTTTGTTACTTGTCCTCAAGTTATATGAAAAGTCACATTTAAGAATCATAAAACTCATAAAAGTTGGCAAAGGTTACAAAATGAAGAGTCTAGTTCTAATTAAATGGTTTTATGACTCCATAACTTGTCCTCAATTAGTTCCATAAGTTACAATAAAAAAGTGTAACCTTAATTAGTTCCATAAGTTACAATAAAAAAAAGTTATTTTTTTTATTAATTAGTTTAAAGTCTTCCATAACTTGTCCTCAAGTTATGGAACTTGAAGAGTTTTTTTTTTTAATTAAAACTACTTTAAACTCATAAGTTATGGAATTAATTAGTTTTGAATAGTTTCAAAACTTGCCCTCAAGTTTTGGAATTTGAAAAGTTTTCACTTATGAATACTTTAATTCCAAGTTAGCCCTTACAATTTTAAAAGTTAAAATTCAACCCTTATACTTGATAATATTATAAGTTAATAATATTTATATATATGTATAAGAGTAAAGTCAGTCTTACCGTTAGTAGGCCTCATTCACGAAGCCGGTCTATAAGGGGGGTATAAGGTTACTGCCTATAAAATGGTAGTTTAATGGGTGTCCACTCTCACCCACCGCTTCCTTGACTGGTGGAGGGTCGTTAGCCGAACGGGTAGGACAAGGACTATAATTCTCCTTTCATTAAAAGTATTAATGATAAATACTAAGTAACTAAACTCTTATTAATACCCAATCTTAGTTACTTAGGAAAATGTGAATTTGGTGCTAACCCATGAAATTACACTTTGCACTTTGCTTAAGTCGTTAGTGGAGCGTGTGTGGTTAACCGGCACACTAACCTGGACTTAACAAGGTAGGCAAAGGGTAACTTAATATTTATCATAGTATCGGTGGAGCGTGTGTGGTTAACCGGCACACTGATTAAGGGGTAAATATTAAGGGCACCAAGTATATTTGTATGGTTATTCACGCCTTGTTTTGTGATCCTCGGCATCCCAGTCACAAAACCTGAAGGGCACACTCGAGATTGAAACATGCCTTTGAACAGTTCAATGAATCTCCAAGATCTAGGACTTTCAAATCCAATTAAAACCTAATAAATTATTTCTTTTTTCATGGTGGAAATTGGTGAATCGTCATTCACCTACCTTCAAATATTTTATAGCTTGGATTACGGCATCCCTCTTCTAAGTTATAAAATAGTTTTTTGGGTCCTAGCCTTAATATTTCATATTGGGTGTCATATTAAGGACTTTAAATCAACTATCTTGAATATCTCCCAAAAAGATGTCTGGTCTAGACATTTATGATCTTCCCAAATCTCTTGAAACAAGCTTTCCTAAATGAAGATGATGTCCCATGGATATCATACTTCTTTCACCTCCTCCAATTATTCTCCCTAACCCACAAGTTCCTAAAAAGTTTAAGGTCACTCAAGCCCTATTGGCAAGGCAAGGTCTAGGTGTGATCACATCTTGGAGATGTAGTCACATATTGACAAGCCGGGAGAGTTGGGTGTCAAAGTCTTGAGAAAGTTGGTGGGTCAACTACTTTCTAAGTCACATAGTGAGTTCTTTTGGGAATCCTATGAAACAGACTAAGACAAGACCCTTAATGATCTTATCTATTTTCTAAGATCAACTTCCTAAAACGCTATGGACATTGACAATGATGACATTGGATATCCAGTAAAGCTCTCTCTTCCCAATGGAAAGGGATCGGCCATAGTCAACTCGGTTGACCCAATGGTAAAGAGAGAGGCGAAGTCTGAGATAGTCCCACTATCAAGGGTCCATAGGTAACTATTGCCAAAGGAAGGGGCATTGGTTACGAAGCTGCCAAATTTACCTAAGGATGTTAAAGTCAATAAGTTTGGCTCTACTTCAGGTAAAGTCTATTGTCTAACTCTATTAAGTACATGCTGATTCTGATTGCGAAGATGGATTTCAATCGCATGGTTCGGTGATCAGAATTTTGGGCTATTACTTAAGAGTTATGATATTTATATTGCTTAGGAATAGATAACAACAAGGTTTTCATATGGATTGTAAGGATAAGTTTTTCCGCAAAGTTTTAAAATAAAAGAAAAAGGTTTTGATTTTATTTATTTTAAGTATCCTTACAATGGCATTTGTGAAAAGTTGTTGCTTATAAGATTCCATTGATAGCAATATTGGAAAAATGGATTTGATTCTTTCGGTTGTGGTAGTGTCTAATATTACCAAATAAGGAAAGATTCTCATCACCCAAGGTTCAATTGGACCGAAACTTGGAATCATGCTAGTTGTATAGTATGATGAATGAGAACTTTCAGCTTGGAAAATTAAGACTAATTCCTTATGTGAATAAGGAAAGGAATAAGGGATCGAGTACACATTCTTGTGCACTGGTAAAGTCCACCACAAAAGATCAAGAAGACTATTCGTCATGATTTACTTAAGTTCAGTAAATATGGTTATACTTATAAGTTTAAATATAAGTCTGTAGCATTGGAGAAGTTTCAATGTGAGACAGAACGAATAAGAAGAATCAAAGTATGGCAGAAAGATAAAAGTTTCTCAAATCTGAAAAGATGGGAGAGTACTTTAGTATCATGTTTATGATCATCTTAATGATTAAGATACCATATCACAATTTGTCCTTTAAAGTCATCTCTTATGACTAAGAAGAGGAGTCATGAATTGTTGAAATGGTTAAATCAAAAAGATGAGTCATACTTCGTTCCAAAACAATTCTTAGAGTCATACTCCAAGATTGTAACTTGAGTGACATATCTTAAAGAGGGTTTGTTAACACTAGTCAAATGTAAGAGTAAAAGGTTATCTACTCTTGTACATTTGAAATTGGTAGGTTGTGATGTTTTGGATAAAACAGAGACCAACTTAGGCCAATTGTGTAAAGTGTTAGTCTTGATAAAGAATACGCACTATCTCTTGAATATTTGACAAGGGAGTCTTATATGTCAAGAGGACAGTGGGAGTCTTAAAGCTATTGAAAGTTTCAAGACTTAATCAAGAATAAAACCTAAAGTCCTTCACTAGCACACGACTTGAGGTTTATAACCTATCGTGTTGAAATTTTTGTGCCTATTCAAGTTGGATTTGCATAGGAGTTCTGAGAGTTCTCAATTGGTTGAACAACTACTTGGAAGCAATGGCAGGCACCTGAGCTGCCAAATGGCAAGAATTTAAGATTGCACAAGTTTAATCAATATGAGTTTGGATTTGTCACTAACCTTGTCTTGTGATTATGGTTTTGACAAATTCACATGGATAAGAACACATACACTATTAAATCTAAGTGTGATAAGGTTTCTCTCCGATTCATGAAAATGATGGTGAGGAAACACTTTCACTAAGTAGATTTTAGCTAGATAGCAATTGTGATATTTGCATTCTCAAAGTCGTTAGTGGAGCGTGTGTGGTTTACCGGCACACTAACATGGACTTGTGAGAAGTGGCAAAGGTCTAAACAATTGAGACTATGATTACGACATCCCTTTTCATAGTTCTAAAATTGTTTAGACACACATGTGAGATATCTAAGAGAGGTGTATGATTTTGATAAAGTTTTATCAAAACAATCTAGTATCAGAAATCTGAACTTTGGTAAGAAAGTCAGCTGATTTATGAGTATATGTCAAAGCTAGTGGGAGCATAAGTGTTATGCTAATAATCATCATGTTAGTGGGAGCATGATAATTATGACAAAGGTTGCAAGTTAGCAATGTTAATTATAGAAAACAAAAGTTTCAATTCGTGAGGTTGCAGGGGTTGAAAAAGTTGTTTTGCTATAATTAAAGGAGAGGAAATTATACTTCATTTCAATTCTAAAAGCTTAGATTGAGATTTTAATCGTATTTAATCAAGGATATATATATGAATTTCATGTTGGAATGGCTCAACATAAGGAAATTCTATATATGGGTCCATTATTTGCGTTCTAAAATTCGATTATGATTACGGCATCCCTTTTCATAATCTGAATTTTGAGAACTTGGCAAATTGAAATGGAAATATTATAGCAAAAGACTGGTTTAGTCTTTATTTGCGTTCTAAAATTCGATTATGATTACGGCATCCCTTTTCATAATCTGAATTTTGAGAACTTGGCAAATTAAAATGGAAATATTATAGCAAAAGACTGGTTTAGTCTTTATGTGAGACATCATGAATCGTGTCCCATATGCTTCGGATATAGGATCGATTACATGTGCTATATTCATCCTTTCTAAAATTTTCCAAATGCCTGGGGCATTATGAAGGGAAAAGGTCTAGAATTGGATATGACTAAAATGATTAAGCAATTGTCGAGGACAATCTAAGGTTTACCAAAGATTGGTTGCTCAATGACAGTTGGAAGTATAATGTTAATTCTGGAAGGACCATATTGACATAATCTGTAAGGAGGCAACTCTTGTTCAGAAGTGATAGTCAAAATGGAATATGTAAATGTTTGAAAGTTAGAAATTATTCAATCTGTGTAAGATTAGGAAACTTAATGAAAGAAGGATGTTTCCAAGGAGCTGATCTCCTTTGGAATGCTCTGTAATGATTGTTGTCAAGTCTTTCTGACTTCGTGCATAATCATTAAGAGGATCAATGCATATAACTTTAGAATCTAACAGATTTCAGTAAATGGCATGAATTTGGAATTCTTGCATTTGCAGTAAGGATTTGGGACTGTGAAAAGAGGATCATTGGAGTGATGTTCAATTGATCTATTTTACAAAGTAAAGATCATAGACAAACATAGTATGCATACTTGGTGTATGGCATGACTAGTGTTTAGAAAACATAGTGTACATGCTTGGAGCATGGAACAACTATTGTTTTAAATTCAAGTATAAAGTTGATAAAATCGAAACAATGAATAATGAGTAATCAGTATGGTGATAAATAAAAGTGTTTATTTATATTCATAGGGTTTGATACCATATTTGATTCATTTATTCTTGTGTTTCACTTTGCATGTTTTGACTTCCAGAATAACTAAGTCGCTCTTCCTGAATGATTAAGTTATTCAAACCATCCACAGTCGGTCATATGTTGGAAGTAGATATGAATCAAGACTGTCATGGGTTGGTTTGTAGAGGTCCAAGTTGGTGGACAAAGTGGTGCTACAACACTCATGAGTGCTCATAAGTTCTGAGTATTGGATTCAACCCGCGCTCATTTGAATCACTTCATGGATTTTATCACGAGTGATCATGAGACGATAATATCTTATATTCTTCAAACCTAGAGATATGAGTTATTACTATGAGTTGGTTATACATTGATTGCACGAAAACACATTGGTAACTCGATGTTATAAAACGTGCCTTTGTGTATGATTCAACAAGTAATAGAACAAGCCATATGAGTCGAAGTTTATCCATTCCTTTTACCTTCAGGATAAAAGCGATATCTGTGGGCCCCTCGATGATTTAAAGATGATACATGTGAGTGCTTGGCCAAGCCAGGACTGATTTGATTTGTTCAATCAGTCAGTCATCATGAATCGGAAATCAGGAAACAACAAATGGACAGAGAGAATGATTGATAATCCATGTCTCAGTCCATATGATATCTAGAATGGAGGAATATATGATCCCTTATCTAATGGACAAGTCATTGACAAAGGTCAGAGTTCATCGACAAGGTCAGAGTTCGACAGAAGCTTTTGAGAGCTACGATTGCTGATCGGTTCCTGAACTCATACGCAATAATAGTTTTAGACTTATCCAAGTGGGAGACTGTTGGATTAATGTCTAAGTCCATAACTATAATTGGTAAGACTTGACCCGACCCGACATGGTCCATTTGGGTTGCATGGCATCATGCATTTGGATAGACTATAATGAGAGAAATAACACTTAAGGTTGTTTAATATATTATAAGTTCTAATATATTAATAAGGTTATTTAATTAGTATTGATCAAGAATTAATTTGGAATTAATTAAGTGATCAAAAGGAGACTAATTAAATATATGGGTTGATTGTGTAAATCATTCATTCTTATATATGTGGGCTTGTGATCCAAGATTCGTTATGTTGGACTAAGTCCATAGGGTGACCCATGGATACTCCATGGAGGTTAAAATCCATGGAGCATAAGGAATGGGTAAAGTTATGAGTTACATGGTGTAACCCTAATAGCCACCATATAAAAGAATCCCATGGCTCAAGAAATCGTGCACTAATGTGTGAGTGTGAGGGCTAGACGATTTCAAGGAGTGTTCAAGTTTCTCTCAAGTTATTCCAAGTGTATTTGGTGTTGTGTGAACCATTTGAGGTGTCACACTTGGGGCACTAGGCACTCAAGCTTCATGAAGACATTCTACATCAAAGAGGTATGTATTCTATCTTGTTATATTTATTATTTTGTATGCTAGATTAGGATAATACCTTGGATGTTCATAATTGTATGTATAATAGAGAAAACATAGATCCAAGGTATTTAGGGTTGCATGTACACTTAGGATTGTTAGAATGCTCATAACCCAACATGGTGGTGGTGGAGTTTGATTTGCAGGTCTGCCCCTGGTCGGACGCGGACGAGGCGACATCTTTTACTGAAAGTTGATAGGGATGATAACCATAGTAAGAATCAATTCTAAGTATGATGAGAGTGTTTCATGGACTAAATCACCATAGTCCAACTATAAGATAGAGACATAACAATAGAGTAGGGAAACACAAGAGTAAGGACTTTCCAATAGATTGGATAACTGCCAATATTACTGGTATTAATGATGTAAAATGAGTCTGAGAAAAATGACCTAACAGTAGGTCTTACATCAAACCATAAGGGAAAATGTTGGTAGATTAGAAGTCTAGTTAGAGTACTCTAGAAGCTAAGAAAGTTTTACAGACAAGTGCCCCGTAGAGCACGGAAAAGAAAGGCTATTCCTTATTCCAAAAGAAAAGATGAGTCGACATCTTCTACCCACGACGGGTATCCCTCGGGCGAACCCTCAGGTCTGCCAGTTGGCGTACAACTTCCTGAAGATGTCGCTCATGCGCCTCTGACGCACTCGGAGTTCCATGACTTCGGCTCGGGATGCAGCTAACTGTTGCTGCAGAGCCTCATTGGTTCTCCTGGTCCTTTCCATAGCCTCTTCGAGTTGGCGAATGCGGACTGTGTTAAGGCCAGAGTTGGCGTCAACTTCCATTACTCGGTCGATGGCTGCATGACCTTGCTCGACGTTCTGAGCAATCCTACGGACCATGATGGGTAGCACACGGTCAGCTGATCCTCCCTCACCTAGATTGAAAAAGCTTCGGTCCCCATTGTAAGGTAAGGGCTGACCCTGCTCATCACTCCAACGATTCAAGGTTGTTGCCTACAAGGGGGTGGGACCTTGAAACGTTGGACGGGGGTTGTGACTTGGGACTTGGCCTTCTTGGGGTAGGTTGTTGACCTCTGGTTCGGAGTCGGATGTAACATCCCGTTTAAATGGAAAAATTGAATAATAAACCCGAAACCCCGAGAAGTAATTTTTATTATTATTTTATATTTTATAGTCCAAAATCAAATAATATGTAGTGGGGTGTTGGTTTTTGGGGAGCCAAATGTCATGATTTAGAGTTTCGGGGGTTAAAGTGTAATTTCAGGACTTATTTTGCAAAGGATTCTAGAAGTCAACGGGTGTTTGATAACATTTTAGACTTAAATTGTAAGGATTTTCAGAAGGAGGGGTCAACTGGTAATATTTGGATTTAATTTGAGAAAGAATAAGGAGGGAGGGACTGGAAGTGTCATTATGGGATAGATCTATTGGAACCGGGTATAAAACTTCAACATAACCGGGTATGAAACCCTAACCCTAAGCCTCAAGCACCAGCCGCCATGTCCATCCTCCCTCTTTCCTCCAGCCGCCACTACCCATTCACTTCTATCCTCCGGCCGGCGGACAACCTACGAGCACCACTACTTGATGACGAAGTCGATACCCTTCCCCATCTCCTTCCCTTCTTGTTGTTCGCCACTGCCGCTACCGGGTGGTTATGTCGTCGCTGATGTCCCCTTGGTGGAGGTCGAAGAGCCACCAGTCGTCATCGCTCCTCTCGTGGCTGAGAACGAAGCCACCGTTAGCGCTTCGTTTAGTCGGGAAGTAGTCACTCAGGTCGCCGCTGTTATTGCTCATGAGCCACTGTACGCCACTGCCATGGCCGGACGTCGGGGATAGAGAAGAAATTCATGTGGGATGTCGGAGATCCACGTCACGGGACTTTGGACTGGTTCTGTGGTCATGGGAAGGACCGGCCGGACTTGTTGCTGTGGGATCTCGATATAACCATCGTCGCCGGCGTTACCTACTTTGCTGCCCGCTTTCCTCGCCGCTACCAATGCCTCACGCCACCAGGTGGGTGGCCGGATTCCTTCTACAAGCAAAAGTGTGTGTGTAGGGGTGGTTTCTGTTATTGTATGTGTTGTGTGTGACTAGGGTTGGCCGGAAAAATCGAGGAAGGCCACCACCACCACCGTGAGGTGGTGGCTGCCACCATCAAACCACCGCCTGCCGCCGCAAGGCTGGTCGGGCGTGTGTGTGTGCTTATCAATTAGTGTGTGTGTTATTTTCTTAATTAAAGAATTGTAACATGTAATGAGAGATAATGATAATGGAAAGAAAATCCGTAACCACCACCTCAGGTGGTGGCTGCCGCCTCCTGCCGCCACCGGCCACCGTGTCGGGTGGCGGTGTGCTTGTCTTGTTGTGTTTGACTCTTTTGGGGGATGTTTGGACAATGTGGAATCAAGGAAACCCTAATGGGACAATAAGTCCCAATGTGACCTAAAAGCCCAACCAACGGACTAATGAACTAGTATTGGGTTGGAAAAACCCTAATGCCAATAAACCCTAATTTGGGGAAATTAACCGGGACACGAGAATTATTTAATAACTTGAGATATTAAATAATAATCATTAGCAAAGATTAATCTAAGCAATATTGGAATTAATGGATTAAGTCCTTAGAGGGTTAAGTCCTTAATGGGTTAAGTGAGAAACACTTAACCCTAATCGTCATTTTATGTGAAAACCTAATTTCACTTGGGTTTATTGTTGGGCCTTCCTATTGAGCCTTGATGATTGGATTACTAATGGGCCTTGAGGTGAGGCGTGTATGAAGAGTTGGGCCCAATTTGGAAAATTGGGCCATAGATGGGCCATATTTTGGGCCTTAATGAGTATATGATGTTGGGCCTTAGAATAAGACCATGTATAGGCTTGGGCCCAATTTGGAAAATTGGGCCATATGTTGGGCTTTGATTCCCAATTGACTTTGGGCCTATGGGTTGGGCCCTAGGCTTGAATAAAGCCAACCTTGGGGTAATGTAGTAATTATCCAAGGATGCATTTATGGTTAGGTGTTGGGACCCAATTATTAATTGGGTGTTATTTTGGTGTTGACTGTTCGGGAATCTGTCATCCAGCAGCTGGGGTTGAGTCTGCGGAACTCCAGCAGTGTAGGATTGTGTCTACGGGACTTCAGCAGTGCCAGGTGAGTTATTCTCACTATATCAACAAGGTCTAAGGCACCAAGGCCGGCCCTTTATGGATTGTATTCGGATTATTGCATGTTATGCTTACTGATTTACATCCTGGTAGTTAGGATGGCAATATGATATGCTTAGTGACCCGGTTGGGTTGGTATCCTGGTATATAGGATGATGCTATGTTAGTGACCTGTTAGGTCGATATCTTGGTTATGGATTGTGATCTGTTAGATCGGTTTGACCGTTATATACATGCTAGTGTTATATGATATCTATGTACACATGATTGTCCTGGTTATAGGATAATGCTATGTTAGTGGCCGGTTAGGTCTGTATCCCGGTTATTGGGATGTTGCAATGATTAGTGATCTGTTAGATCGGTTTGACTGTTATATGATATGTGCTAGCGTATGATATTTTATGCACATGTTTGTTTGATTGGGGGTGGGTTGAGGCGGTCTTGCTTTGTGCTGTAGCTCCACATACCCGACGAGTTGTCCGGATAGAGTGTAGGCCCTGCATGGCGGTCCAGATGTGCCGAAGGCGCGGAGAGCAGTCCAGATAGACTGAAGGCCTGTGAGGCGGTCCAGTCAGGCTGATGACTCATTATGCATGCTGTTCTGTATTGGTTATATGATATGGTTATGTTTGTATGGCGTTTGTATTTTGGGGAAACTCTCTAAGCTTCGGGCTTATAGTTGTTGATTTTATTTCAGGTATTTCAGATGATCGCGGGAAGACGAAGGCGTGATCGTGTACCTCCTCATATTTTCATGATTGATTCTGGGAATACGCTGATGTCTAATCTATTTTGAAAACAACCTGTAATAACTTAATGGTTTTAAAATGTGTTAAAAAGTTTAAATTTGGCTTGAATTTTATGGGTAGGTGTGGAAGGTAGTATGGGCCCGTACTACTGAAAGCGCAGGCCCATACGCGTAGCAAGGAAGTCACAACCCCTAGGGTTTGGTTGGGAATTGGCTCTTTATCATTATATGGGTTATCAGAGACCTTTCTGGTGTCTTACCAGAATGGTGGTTACAAAACGTCTTGAGACCGGATCCAGGTTAGGATCCCGTATTATCAGAGGATCGTGTTAGTGAGATCATCCAGGAGGAGGTGATCGAGATTGTCCAAGGACAGTTGCCGGAGATGTTGGGCCTATCAAGACTGTCATGGTTGAGTATTTCGACGAGCGCTATGCAGCCATTGCTGAGACGGCTGCCGCAGCAGCTTAAACAGCTGTAATGACGGCAGGGGTAAGAATTGGTCGAGCTTTCCAGTACCAGGACTTGTTACTTAGACATATTCTGATGAGCAGAGGGCTGCAGTTACTTGGGATCAGGGAGATGTTCTGTACTTGTTACATTCCACAGGTTAAGCAGGAGAGTCTAGCACATGAGTTTCTAGATTTGAGGCTTTGGGGGTTTGCTCGAGGCCGGAATGTGAGTCGCGGGGAATCCGGAAAGGAGTAATGATTATGTTCAGCTGGAGTTAGGCAGCTGGAATTAGAATGGTTAATTGATAGGATTGGAATGTTGTTTTCTAGGGCAAGGAATGTGCCCTTTCAGTTTACGAGCTCGAAGGATTGAGCAGGCTTGTGACCCCTGGATCAGGTTGTATTCTAGCTCGGGCTCAGTTGGTCGTAGGGATTGGCAACAGTAGTTCAGCGCTGGTAAGCGCGGGTGGGGCGATGTGGCATAAGTATTTGGAGGTCCAGTTCGCCTTGGATCTCTTGCATCGGATGGTATGGATTGATTGTGCGATCTATTGCACTCTTGGAATTGTAGACAATGTCTGTGGAGTAGTTGTAGCCCAGATTAGGGCAAAGGTTGTTTCAGCTACTACAGTTCAGTTGTGGAGGATTGAGCTGGTGAGTGAGTCAGGGTGCGAGACCCTGAATGATATGATTTCTAAAGCCGAGAGCAGGAGATTTGTTGGAGCACTTGGGAAGAATGGTATTATATGGGAGGTCTGCGGATAGGGTCCCACAGGATGGTTATTCAGTATTTTCAGGATTCAATGGTTTTAGTAAACGTTATTGATTGGCAGAGGAAAGCGCCAAGGGAAATAGCTCGTTGATGAGACATTAGTTGGAGCATGTATTCTTTTGGACTACAAGATTTGGGTGTGGGATCATTGGAGCGTTAGGGACTGTTGGTTTCCCGGGAATTCAGGATATGTTCATCTAGTTATCAAAAGCATGTGATCATTTGGGATTGGCTGGTAATGGAGCACCAGTTGAAAAGAGTTGGTTGTCATCAGATTGATCGTTGGAAAGTGAGAAAGATTGGAAATTCTCCAACTTTCATGTATTGTGAGGACTTAGTCGAATCTAAGTGGGGGAGAATCATCCCGGAATGCAGAAGCAGGATCGGTTTTGAAACTGGGATAAGTTACATATCGTTTTCGGGAAGGAAGACAACCCAAGTGGCTGTTTGGTTTGAGAGTTATGTGAGTTGGGAGTTCGGTGAAACTCCCCAGCATGGGAATCGTGTCCTCTCGGTGCTTGATAGCAGAATTTGGGAAATAAGGTTGGGATTTTAGCCATGATTTTAGTTCAGTGGTGTGTTAGGTCGAGTGTGTGTTCGACCCAGTTTGGAAAGTGTTGTAAGACGACGGGGGTAGCTGTAGCATTCACTAGTGGTCAGTTAACATGGGAAGTGTTGTAAGATTGCGGGGGTTGCCGTAGTATTCACTAGCGGTCAGTTAGTGCTAGAGTGTTGTAAGTCTGTGGGTGTAGCCGTAGCATTCACTAGGTTGGTAGATAGCATGAGTGCGTTGTTAGGACGCGGAAGGAACAGTAGTACCCACCAGTTCGGGTGCAGCAGTGAGGATATGGAAACCCACAGATTGAATTTCGTAATTTCCCAGACGAATTAGATCTGGTTAAGCCAGCGATAAGACTGTAGGAACGCCACTACAGTTAAGAGGCAAAGGAAGCAAGGAATTGCTTAAGGTCATTTGTGATATAAGTCTACCGTTGGTCAGGTAGCATTCACTTTTAGCCTTGGATTTAGTGACGTCAGGATGTGACGCATGGATCCGATCGGTTGGAGCAGGAGGGTGTTAGAGTCGCAGTGGCATGTCAACTAGTGGCAACTAGTTCCAGGGAAGGATTTTGTTCGGAAGTCGTGTGAGACAACTATGTGGGAGTCTTTTAGCTCCGCGACCGGGCCGGAACCCAGTATTTCAGATGAGTGTTACTCGGTTCTGGCGAATCAGAGGATTTTTGGATAAGATGCAAGGATAGGTCCTTGGATTTCAAGTTATGGGTTAGACATGAGTTATGTATATAGTGGTATTCTAATCTAGGGTATTCCATCGTGAAGATGACCGGATTCTACGTTTGAGTGGACCTGATGTGTTCGGTATTCCAACCCGAGGGTTGATTGGACCAAATATGTGCGTGATACGAGGGTATTCCATCCTGGGGATGACTGGACCAGTCGTAAGCATGCCTGGTATTCCAGCCTGAGGCTGATTGGACCAGGTATGAGTGTGTGTGCTTATGAGCCAGTTATTATAGGTATGTGGTTTGGGAACTAAAGGAAGCATTGTCGTGTTGATCCAAAGGGGTTCATCTCCCAGTTTACATCTTGTTGTTCATTTTATCGCTAGGAATTGGTTATCAGAACGAATTTCTCTTGAAGGAGTACCTAATCTCTTGTCGAGAAGAGAATTATAGGTAATAGTGTGGGATTTGTGATTCCGTTTTCGGGTGAGAAACCCCAGGTTATTAGCAGTTGAGTATCCAGTTGGGAGATAAGTGCAATAAGCTCGACAATAATCTAGTGTGGGCGGTCTGTCAGGAAGCCAGACCATCTTGAGACTCCAGATTTCGGAGTGAGTAAATGTGATCATATTGTAAGGGATTCGTTTATTTTTTTTCTGGGTTTTAGAACCCTGCGATGGTAGGATATGGTTGCCTTGGAAAGGCTAGAGCTTTGCTCGGGGTTGTAGTCAAGTGGTTAAGTTGTTTGGCGTGTAAGGACGGATAAGAAACGATTTCGAGGACGAAAACAAATTTAAGTGGGGGAGAGTTGTGACATCCCGTTTAAATGGAATAATTGAATAATAAACCCGAAACCCCGAGAAGTAATTTTTATTATTATTTTATATTTTATAGTCCAAAATCAAATAATATGTAGTGGGGTATTGGTTTTTGGGGAGCCAAATGTCATGATTTAGAGCTTCGGGGGTTAAAGTGTAATTTCGGGACTTATTTTGCAAAGAATTCTAGAAGTCAAGGGGTGTTTGGTAACATTTTAGACTTAAATTGTAAGGATTTTCAGAAGGAGGGGTCAATTGGTAATATTTGGATTTAATTTGAGAAAGAATAAGGGGGGAGGGACTGGAAGTGTCATTATGGGATAGATCTATTGGAACCGGGTATATAACTTCAACATAACCGGGTATCAAACCCTAACCCTAAGCCTCAAGCACCAGCCGCCATGTCCATCCTCCCTCTTTCCTCCAGCTGCCACCACCCATTCACTTATATCCTCCGGCCGGCGGACAACCGACGAGCACCACTACTTGATGACGAAGTCGATAGCCTTCCCCTTCTCCTTCCCTTCTTGTTGTTCGCCGCTGCTGCTACCGGGTGGTTATGCCGCCGCTGCTGTCCCCTTGGTGGAGGTCGAAGAGCCACCAGTCGTCATCGCTCCTGTCGTGGCTGAGAACGAAGCCACCGTTAGCGCTTCTTTTGGTCGGGAAGTAGTCACTCAGGCCGCCGCTGTTGTTGCTCACGAGCCGATGTACGCCACTGCCATGGCCGGACGTCGGGGATAGAGATGAAATTCATGTGGGGCGCCGGAGATCAACGTCATGGGACTTTGGACCGGTTCTGTGGTCATGAGAAGGACCGGCCGGACCTGTTGCGGTGGGATCTCGATATGACCATCGTCGCCGGCATTAGCTGTTGTGCTGCCCGCTTTCCTCGTCGGTACCGCTGCCTCATGCCACCAGGTGGGTGGCTAGATTCCTTCTACAAGCAAAAGTGTGTGTGTAGGGGTGGTTTCTGTTATTGTACTTGTTGTGTGTGACTTGGGTTGGCCGGAAAAATCGAGGAAGGCCACCACCACCACCGTGAGGTGGTGGCTGCCACCATCCACCCACCGCCTGCCGCCGTAAGGCTGGGCGGGCGTGTGTGTGTGCTTATCAATTAGTGTGTGTGTTATTTTCTTAATTAAATAATTGTAACATGTAATGAGAGATAATGGTAATTGAAAGAAAATCCGTAACCACCACCTCAGGTGGTGGCTGCCGCCTCCTGCCGCCACCGGCAGCCGTGTCGGGTGGCGGTGTGCTTGTCTTGTTGTGTTTGACTCTTTTGGGGGATGTTTGGACAATGTGGAATCAAGGAAACCCTAATGGGCCAATAAGGCCCAATGTGACCTAAAAGCCCAACCAACGGAATAATGAACTAGTATTGGGTTGGAAAAACCCTAATGCCAATAAACCCTAATTTGGGGAAATTAACCGGGACACGAGAATTATTTAATAACTTGAGATATTAAATAATAATCATTGGAAAAGATTAATCTAAGCAATATTGGACTTAATGGATTAAGTCCTTAGAGGATTAAGTCCTTAATGGGTTAAGTGAGAAACACTTAACCCTAATCGTCATTTTATGTGAAAACCTAATTTCACTTGGGTTTATTGTTGGGCCTTCCTCTTGGGCCTTGATGATTGGATTATTAATGGGCCTTGAGGTGAGGCCTATATGAGGAGTTGGGCCCAATTTGGAAAATTGGGCCATAGATGGGCCATATTTTGGGCCTTAATGATTATATGATGTTGGGCCTTAGAATAAGACCATGTATAGGCTTGGGCCCAATTTGGAAAATTGGGCCATATGTTGGGCTTTGATTCCCAGTTGACTTTGGGCCTATGGGTTGGGCCCTATGCTTGAATAAAGCCAACCTTGGGGTAATGTAGTAATTATCCAAGGATGCATTTATAGTTATGTGTTGGGACCCAATTATTAATTGGGTGTTATTTTGGTGTTGACAGTTCGGGAATCTGTCATCCAGCAGTTGGGGTTGAGTCTGCGGAACTTCAGCAGTGTAGGATTGTGTCTACGGGACTTCAGCAGTGCCAGGTGAGTTATCCTCACTATATCAATAGGGTCTAAGGCACCAAGGCCGGCCCTTTATGGATTGTATTCGGATTATTGCATGTTATGCTTACTGATTTACATCCTGGTAGTTAGGATGGCAATATGATATGCTTAGTGACCCGGTTGGGTCGGTATCCTGGTATATAGGATGATGCTATGTTAGTGACCTGTTAGGTCGATATCTTGGTTATGGATTGTGATCTGTTAGATCGGTTTGACCGTTATATACATGCTAGTGTTATATGATATCTATGTACACATGATTGTCCTGGTTATAGGATAATGCTATGTTAGTGGCCGGTTAGGTCTGTATCCCGGTTATTGGGATGTTGCAATGATTAGTGATCTGTTAGATCGGTTTGACTGTTATATGATATGTGCTAGCGTATGATATTTTGTGCACATGTTTGTTTGATTGGGGGTTGGGTTGAGGCGGTCTTGCTTTGTGTTGTAGCTCCACATACCCGGCGAGTTGTCCGGATAGAGTGTAGGCCCTGCATGGCGGTCCAGATGTGCTGAAGGCTCGGAGAGCAGTCCAGATAGACTGAAGGCCTATGAGGCGGTCCAGTCAGGCTGATGACTCATTATGCATGCTGTTCTGTATTGGTTATATGATATGGTTATGTTTGTATGGCGTTTGTATTTTGGGGAAACTCTCTAATCTTCGGGCTTATAGTTGTTGATTTTATTTCAGGTATTTCTGATGATCGCGGGAAGGCGAAGGCGTGATCGTGCACCTCCTCATATTTTCATGATTGATTCTGGGAATACGCTGATGTCTAATCTATTTTGAAAACAGCCTCTAATTACTTAATGGTTTTAAAATGTGTTAAAAAGTTTAAATTTGGCTTGAATTTTATGGGTGTTACAAGTTGGTATCAGAGCCTTGGTTTGAGTGAATAGGATGAACACTCGTGTGAATCCAGTCTCAAATCAAGGAAAGGATTTTAAAATGAACTTTAAAATGGTTTTCAAAATAAGTAAAGGAGGATGCAGGGTGTACGATCAGCCAGAGCCAGTAAGTAGACCCCAAAATACCATACAGTTATTTGATTATGTGATATGTTAGAACGGCATGCTAGTACTAGGCTAGGGATCTCTAGGAATTGCATGATAGAGTTGCCTGATTACATGATGCCTGCTAGCCTAGGCTTTCCTTATATGAGATTGACATCATTACTGTAGTTATGGTGTATGCATCACGACTATATATAATTAAGATCTTATAGCCTGAGAATGTTTGATTTGGACTTATGTTCTATTCTTATTGATTAGGGCTTAGAGTAGGATCGAATATTCAAAAGTCTATGGGGTCCAGCGTTATGTATGGCTAGCATACACTAGTGCTGCAGGGTTGGTGGAAGTTTCATGGATGGGTGGGTTGTGTGAGGCTAGTAGGCCAGTTATGAGATATTTAGCATTCCTCTGGGAGTGAGGATTGAGCGCTCGCCATGATTATGTATATTGACTAGGGCGTTGTGATGACACTTGAGACAAATATGGGTAGGTGTGGAAGGTAGTATGGGCCCGTACTACTGAAAGCACAGGCCCATACGCGTAGCAAGGAACTCACAACCCCTAGGGTTTGGTTGGGAATTGGCTCTTTATCATTATATGGGTTATCAGAGACCTTTCTGGTGTCTTACCAGAATGGTGGTTACAAAACGTCTTGAGACCAGATCCAGGTTTGGATCCCGTATTGTCAGAGGATCGTGTTAGTGAGATCATCCAGGAGGAGGTGATCGAGATTGTCCAAGGACAGTTGTCGGAGATGTTGGGCCTATCAAGACTGTCATGGTTGAGTATTTCGACGAGCGCTATGCAGCCATTGCTGAGACGGCTGCCGCAGCAGCTTAAACAGCTGTAATGACGGCAGGGGTAGGAATTGGTCGAGCTTTCCAGTACCGGGACTTGTTACTTAGACATATTCTGATGAGCAGAGGACTGCAGTTACTTGGGATCAGGGAGATGTTCTGTACTTGTTACATTCCACAGGTTAAGCGGGAGAGTCTAGCACATGAGTTTCTAGATTTGAGGCTTTGGGGGTTTGCTCGAGGCCGGAATGTGAGTCGCGGGGACTCCGGAAAGGAGTAATGATTATGTTCAGCTGGAGTTAGGCAGCTGGAATTAGAATGGTTAATTGATAGGATTGGAATGTTGTTTTCTAGGGCAAGGAATGTGCCCTTTCAGTTTACGAGCTCGAAGGATTGAGCAGGCTTGTGACCCCTGGATCAGGTTGCATTCGAGCTCGGGCTTATTTGGTCGTAGGGATTGGCAACAGTAGTTCAGCGCTGGTAACCGCGGGTGGGCCGATGTGGCATAAGTATTTGGAGGTCCAGTTCGCCTTGGATCTCTTGCATCGGATAGTATGGATTGATTGTGCGATCAATTGCACTCTTGGAATTGTAGACAATGTCTGTGGAGTAGTTGTAGCCCAGATTAGGGCAAAGGTTGTTTCAGCTACTACAGTTCAGTTGTGGAGGATTGAGCTGGTGAGTGAGTCAGGGTGCGAGACCCTGAATGATATGATTTCTAAAGCCGGGAACAGGAGATTTGTTAGAGCACTTGGGAAGAATGGTATTATATGGGAGGTCTGCGCACAGGGTCCCACAGGATGGTTATTCAGTATTGTCAGGATTCAATGGTTTTAGTAAACGTTATTGATTGGCGGAGGAAAGCGCCAAGGGAAATAGCTCGTTGATGAGACATTAGTTGGAGCATGTATTCTTTTGGACTACAAGATTTGGGTGTGGGATCATTGGAGCGTTAGGGACTGTTGGTTTCCCGGGAATTCAGGATATGTTCATCTAGTTATCAAAAGCATGTGATCATTTGGGATTGGCTGGTAATGGAGCACCAGTTGAAAAGAGTTGGTTGTCATCAGATTGACCGTTGGAAAGTGAGAAAGATTGGAAATTCTCCAACTTTCATGTATTGTGAGGACTTAGTCGAATCTAAGTGGGGGAGAATCATCCCGGAATGCAGAAGCAGGATCGGTTTTGAAACTGGGATAAGTTACATATCGTTTTCGGGAAGGAAGACAACCCAAGTGGTTGTTTGGTTTGAGAGTTATGTGAGTTGGGAGTTCGGTGAAACTCCCCAGCATGGGAATCGTGTCTTCTCGGTGCTTGATAGCAGAATTTGGGAAATAAGGTTGGGATTCTAGCCATGATTTTAGTTCAGTGATGTGTTAGGTCGAGTGTGTGTTCGACCTAGTTTGGAAAGTGTTGTAAGACTACGGGGCTAGCTGTAGCATTCACTAGTGGTCAGTTAGCATGGGAAGTGTTGTAAGACTGCGGGGGTTGCCATAGTATTCACTAGCGGTCAGTTAGTGCTAGAGTGTTGTAAGTCTGCGGGTGTAGCCGTAGCATTCACTAGGTTGGTAGATAGCATGAGTGCGTTGTTAGGACGCGGAAGGAACAGTAGTACCCACCAGTACGGGTGCAGCAGTGAGGATATGGAAACCCACAGATTGAATTTCGTAATTTCCCAGATGAATTAGATCTAGTTAAGCCAGCGATAAGACTGTAGGAACGCCACTACAGTTAAGAGGCAAAGGAAGCAAGGAATTGCTTAAGGTCATTTGTGATATAAGTCTACCGTTGGTCAGGTAGCATTCACTTTTAGCCTTGGATTTAGTGACGTCAGGATGTGACGCATGGATCCGATCGGTTGGAGCAGGAGGGTGTTAGAGTCGCAGTGGCATGTCAACTAGTGGCAACTAGTTCCAGGGAAGGATTTCGTTCGGAAGTCGTGTGAGACAACTATGTGGGAGTCTTTTAGCTCCGCGACCGGGCCGGAACCCAGTATTTCAGATGAGTGTTACTCGGTTGTGGCGAATCAGAGGATTTTTGGATAAGATGCAAGGATAGGTCCTTGGATTTCAAGTTATGGGTTACACATGAGTTATGTATATAGTGGTATTCTAATCTAGGGTATTCCATCGTGAAGATGACCGGATCCTACGTTTGAGTGGTCCTGACGTGCTCGGTATTCCAACCCGAGGGTTGATTGGACCAAATATGTGCGTGATACGAGGGTATTCCATCCTGGGGATGACTGGACCAATCGTAGGCATGCCTGGTATTCCAGCCCGAGGCTGATTGGACCAGGTATGAGTGTGTGTGCTTATGAGCCTGTTATTATAGGTATGTGGTTTGGGAACTAAAGGAAGCATTGTCGTGTTGATCCAAAGGGGTTCATCTCCCAGTTTACATCTTGTTGTTCATTTTATCGCTAGGAATTGGTTATCAGAACGAATTTCTCTTGAAGGAGTACCTAATCTCTTGTCGAGAAGAGAATTATAGGTAATAGTGTGGGATTTGTGATTCCGTTTTCGGGTGAGAAACCCCAGGTTATTAGCAGTTGAGTATCCAGTTGGGAGATAAGTGCAATAAGCTCGACAATGATCTAGTGTGGGCGGTCTGTCAGGAAGCCAGACCATCTTGAGACTCCAGATTTCGGAGTGAGTAAATGTGATCATATTGTAAGGGATTCGTTTATTTTTTTTCCGGGTTTTAGAACCCTGCGATGGTAGGATATGGTTGCCTTGGAAAGGCTAGAACTTTGCTCGAGGTTGTAGTCAAGTGGTTAAGTTATTTGGCGTGTAAGGACGGATAAGAAACGATTTCGAGGACGAAATCAAATTTAAGTGGGGGAGAGTTGTAACATCCCGTTTAAATGGAATAATTGAATAATAAACCCGAAACCCCGAGAAGTAATTTTTATTATTATTTTATATTTCATAGTCCAAAATCAAAAAATATGTAGTTGGGTGTTGGTTTTTGGGGAGCCAAATGTCATGATTTAGAGTTTTGGGGGATAAAGTGTAATTTCGGGACTTATTTTGCAAAGGATTCTAGAAGTCAAGGGGTGTTTGGTAACATTTTAGACTTAAATTGTAAGGATTTTCAGAAGGAGGGGTCAATTGGTAATATTTGGATTTAATTTGAGAAAGAATAAGGGGGGAGGGACTGGAAGTGTCATTATGGGATAGATCTATTGGAACCGGGTATATAACTTCAACATAACCGGGTATCAAACCCTAACCCTAAGCCTTAAGCACCAGCCGCCATGTCCATCCTCCCTCTTTCCTCCAGCTGCCACCACCCATTCACTTCTATCCTCCGGCCGGCGGAAAACCGAAGAGCACCACTACTTGATGACGAAGTCGATACTCTTCCCCTTCTCCTTCCCTTCTTGTTGTTCGCCGCTGCTGCTACTGCTGCCTCACGCCACCAGGTGGGTGGCCGGATTCCTTCTACAAGCAAAAGTGTGTGTGTAGGGGTGGTTTCTATTATTGTATGTGTTGTGTGTGACTTGGGTTGGCCGGAAAAATCGAGGAAGGCCACCACCACCACCGTGAGGTGGTGGCTGCCACCATCCAACCACCGCCTGCCGCCGTAAGGCTGGGCGGGCGTGTGTGTGTGCTTATCAATTAGTGTGTGTCTTATTTTCTTAATTAAATAATTGTAACATGTAATGAGAGATAATGGTAATTGAAAGAAAATCCGTAACCACCACCTCAGGTGGTGGCTGCCGCCTCCTGCCGCCACCGGCCGCCGTGTCGGGTGGCGGTGTGCTTGTCTTGTTGTGTTTGACTCTTTTGGGGGATGTTTGGACAATGTGGAATCAAGGAAACCCTAATGGGCCAATAAGGCCCAATGTGACCTAAAAGCCCAACCAACGGACTAATGAACTAGTATTGGGTTGGAAAAACCCTAATGCCAATAAACCCTAATTTGGGGAAATTAACCGGGACACGAGACTTATTTAATAACTTGAGATATTAAATAATAATCATTGGCAAAGATTAATCTAAGCAATATTGGACTTAATGGATTAAGTCCTTAGAGGATTAAGTCCTTAATGGGTTAAGTGAGAAACACTTAACCCTAATCGTCATTTTATGTGAAAACCTAATTTCACTTGGGTTTATTGTTGGGCCTTCCTATTGGGCCTTGAGGATTGGATTATTAATGGGCCTTGAGGTGAGGCCTATATGAGGAGTTGGGCCCAATTTGGAAAATTGGGCCATAGATGGGCCATAGTTTGGGCCTTAATGATTATATGATGTTGGGCCTTAGAATAAGACCATGTATAGGCTTGGGCCCAATTTGGAAAATTGGGCCATATGTTGGGCTTTGATTCCCAGTTGACTTTGGGCCTATAGGTTGGGACTTGGGCTTGAATAAAGCCAACCTTGGGGTAATGTAGTAATTATCCAAGGATGCATTTATGGTTATGTGTTGGGACCCAATTATTAGTTGGGTGTTATTTTGGTGTTGACGGTTCGGGAATCTGTCATCCAGCAGCTGGGGTTGAGTCCGCGGAACTTCAGCAGTGTAGGATTGTGTCTACGGGACTTCAGCAGTGCCAGGTGAGTTATCCTCACTATATCAACAGGGTCTAAGGCACCAAGGCCGGCCCTTTATGGATTGTATTCGGATTATTGCATGTTATGCTTATTGATTTACATCCTGGTAGTTAGGATGGCGATATGCTATGCTTAGTGACCCGGTTGGGTCGGTATCCTGGTATATAGGATGATGATATGTTAGTGACCTGTTAGGTCGATATCTTGGTTATGGATTGTGATCTGTTAGATTGGTTTTACCGTTATATACATGCTAGTGTTATATGATATCTATGTGCACATGATTGTCCTGGTTATAGGATAATGTTATGTTAGTCGCCGGTTAGGTCTGTATCCCGGTTATTGGGATGTTGCAATGATTAGTGATCTGTTAGATCGGTTTGACTGTTATATGATATGTGCTAGCGTATGATATTTTGTACACATGTTTGTTTGATTAGGGGTTGGGTTGAGGCGGTCCTGCTTTGTGTTGTAGGCCAACATACCCGGCGAGCGGTCCGGATAGACTGTAGGCCCTACGTGGCGGTCCAGACGTGCCGAAGGCTCGGAGAGCAGTCCAGATAGACTGAAGGCCTGTGAGGCGCAGTCAGGCTGATGACTCATTATGCATGCTGTTCTGTATTGGTTATATGATATGGTTATGTTTGTATGGCATTGGTATTTTGGGGAAACTTAATAAGCTTCGGGCTTACAGTTGTTGATTTTATTTCAGGTATTTCTGATGATCGCGGGAAGGCGAAGGCGTGATCGTGCACCTCCTCATATTTTCATGATTGATTCTGGGAATACTCTGATGTCTAAACTATTTTGAAAACAAGCTGTAATAACTTAATGGTTTTAAAATGCGTTAAAATGTTTAAATTTGGCTTGAATTTTATGGGTGTTACATCGAAGCCATCCGAAAAGCCTTCTGCGAGGTGATCATCCAAAGGGATCGGGTGATCATCTTCTGGCTCATCCTCAAGCCATCCACCAATGCCTTGGTTGGGATAATACGGGTCGTCAGGAAGATGGAAGCCAGCCATGTTATCTACGCGAGAATGGGGAAAAGAATAGTTATTAAAAGTACTAATGAAGGTCCTTTTAATTTTGCAAATAAGTAATTATAGTAGTACAAAATACTCCTATAGTATTTTAGATTTATGTTCTGTTCTAACGCTCACGTTGTATTAGTGTTGGTAAGTTTTTAGACTTGTTGCAACACCACAATCATTCTTAGGCACATGCTAGTCACTCCTCGAAAAATATAGTTGATCACGCTATATCCCCCTAGATTTGACTATATGTCTCTAAGCCTAATTGTGTTTTTCAACAACCGTAATACTTTTGTTCTGTTCTAGTATGATACTGACACTGGTATGAATAGATGTATATATACTTAGTTAAATATTTTATTATTTAAAAGTATATATTCTTGGTCGGAGTGTTTTAATCTCGTTGCGTTTATAGTTTGTATATCTTTTATGGGTTGATATACTCAATTCACTATAAACAATGCTCTGATACCAATCTGTCACACCCCAAAACCGGAACGGCAGAAACGTTTTGGGGTGGAGGACGTCATGTACAGTATCATAACAATGCATAATAGTAAAGACAAGCAACAACATCCATTGCATTAACATAATAATTTTAATACAAGCGTGTTCTGTATAGTTTGTAAGACACCAAAAGAATGGTCAAAATAAAAGATGAGTCTTGTATGTGCTCCATCTTCTCAAAAGCTTCATCGGTACCTGTCTATTGATGACCTGAGAATACAAGTTATTTTGAAAGAGTTTATCAGCATAACGCTGGTGAGTTCATAAGTATTTAGTGTCCTTCCTTGTATGAAAATATATGTAACAACGTAGTGCAAATGTTAGTAACTGATTTCAAATGTTTGTAAATAGTTATACTCCTTAGAAAATCCTATATTTTCTAGTGAAATGTAGTCTTCTACCAAGACCCGACTGTTTGTATGTTTGTTCTTTTGTAAATTTAAGAGTTTTCCCTAGTGAAACTATCCTTATGAAAATATAGTTTAAGACCTCACTTATGCGAGATGATTTCAAAATAACTGTAATAGGGGAAAATAATGTTTTACCTCAGCAGTGGCACTGCTGGCTGAAAATGATAAAAATGCAGACTCCGGGTAATATTAAATGTACAATACACCTCGGGGAGTCCGTTTGCCTTTAATTCTTAGATAGTTAATTAAAGGTTTGAATGTGAACTCGTATGTAACCATGCTGATCGACGGATGAATAACTGATGACCCTCCGGTGTCATATGTAGTGAGGTAACATTCTGTCACCCCTTGGCCTTATCGGCTGGGACTGTAGCTAGCAGCCAAGATGTGGGAGTGTCTGTCCCGTATAGATCTATACACACAATTCCCGCTCTCCCTCCAGGAGACTCTGGTTACAAGGTGATACGACAATGCAGTGTCATATCGAGAAGTAGTATGTCACATTTTGTTTATAGTATTCAAAAGTTTGTATAGTATGTCATAGTGTAGTGATGTTTTCTCCTTACTAGTATATAGTATGTTCCTTGGTATAGTGTATAGTATGTTCTCTTGTATAGTGTATAGTGTGTTCTCTTGTATAGTGTATAGTGTGTTTTCTTATATAGTGTATAGTATGTATCGTTTCTCAATGTAGTACTTAGGTAGTGACTCGTAAATGTACTGACTCTTGTATGTATCGTTGTAGTAGTAATAGTGAGTAGTAATCCCTTAACTATACCTATTATAGTTAAATAGTAATGTTTTTTGTATGCCTTTGTTACACAAAGGTACTGAACTGAAGTGAAAGCTTTTATATCCAACACATATATATATATGATATATAACTAAGAGTTCAACGACATTCGGACAAATAACAGGATACCCTAAGTCCACAACCAAACAAGGAACATGAAATAAGGTGAGCTATCAGTCCTAAGTCCTTCAAGTCTTACTTATATAAATATATTAGTGTAGATATGAGTTTGAAAATAATGTAAGTTTAAGAAGGTTTGAAAACGGTTTTCGCATCTAAAATAGTTTGATAAAGGGTTTTGAAGTGCTTCAAATCCATAAGTTTGATAGTAATTTGAAAGTAATAGAAAATCCTTCTGTTTGTTCTAGACATTAATCAATATGATTAAAGCAATATCTAGAATGTTTCAACTTGTATTCCCCCCATAAAAGCATTTAAAATCATTTCAAAGGTTGATTAAGGGGTATGAACTCACCTGTAGTGAGTGGTTAGGATGAACGGATGGCATAGGATGCTAAGTGTCAAGTGAAGACTTGAACACACACGGATCCAATTAACATATAAAGACACATATATGAATACAATTGGTCATTTAACAACTAATTAACCACGTTAAGACACCCTAGGACATGGAAAACACTTTGATTCAAGTGTTAGAAGTACCAAGGGTTGCATCTAAGGGTGGTAAAGCCACTTAAGGGAGTTTTCGGGCCAAATGGTTGTTTCTTGGAGTTTTTGGTTCAAATGGTTTTCGGTCCAAATGGTTTTCGGTCCAAAGAGGTTTTCGGCCCAAATGGTTGGCCGAAAACTCATGATGTTTGGTGATTTCCAAGGGCTTTCAACCATCAACGAAGTGTTCTAGACTCAATACTAAGTATTAGGAAAGGCTTAAAGTCATTTTGTACCCCTTTATAAGGGTTTTCGGTCTAAGGAGATGCACTATACCGAAAATTCCTTTTGTTCTTGGAAAATGACGATTTCAAGGCCCTAAATTAAGTATCCTTACTAGATAACAAGTATAGGAGATAGATACTTACAATATGGAAGCAAAGAAGGGTGTTTTCGGCCCAAAACACTAGTGTGTGTTCTTGGTGTTCTTGGTGTTCTTGAAGAACACTTAAAGATCTAAGAAAAAGAGGAGATTTCATGGATGAAATCATGTATAACTACTAAATGAAGTGTTGTATCAACAAATCAAGAGAAGAAACACTTACATTTTTGGAAGATTTGGAAGAAGCTCTTATGATACTTGAGAGAGAATGTGGTTGTTCATGAGTTTGGAAGTAAGAAATGAGGAAGGAAGGAGTAAACTCATGCCTTAAGCATGAGTTCTCGGTCAAAGGGGAGTTCTCGGCCCAAACCCCTCATGTTTGGCCGTGAACACCTCATTAAGGTGTTAATTGTTTTATTTGATCCCCAATAATCCTAGAAAATACTTCCTTTCATTTGTTTTCTCGAAAAATAAAAAAAAATAAAAAAATACCCAACCGGACTTTAAACCGAGCTAAAAATTAGCAGGAATGAATTTGACTTTTAATTGAAGTGCTAGACGGTAGAGTTTGATCAAATGGACATTTCGGGTTATCACATGGATGCAGATTTTTGAGTTTTTTTGGCCTGTTTTGGATTAGGATCATTACCACAAATGTTTTTGTTCCTAAAATTTGATTTTGATGCCATGGTAATGATTATCTGCATCCAAATAAAGGATAATTGTCAACGTTTCAAGATTTGTGTTAGTTTATGTGATTAGCTAGTTCTTGAAAATTGTTGATATGAATTATCTTTACTTATGAGTTTGATCTAGATCATAGAAAAAATTATTTGATTATTGTGTTAGTTGAAATAATTGATATTAATGGTTTTCATAAACTCCATAACCTATCCTCAAGTTATGGAAAATGAAGACTTTTTCCTTTTAAAATATTCATTAAAGTTCATACGTTATAAAAAAGGAAGGTCTTGTTTTTAAATGTCATCATAAAATAGTTTTATGTCTTCCATAACTTGTCCTCAAGTTATGGAACTTGAAAAGTCTTCCATAAAAACCATATTAAACTCATAAGTTATGGAAACCAATAGTATTAGAATTGTTCCAAACTTGCCCTCAAGTTTTTGAATTTGAAAAGTTACCCCCCCCCCCTCCCATGTATACTTTAATTCCAACCCTTAGAATTTTAAAAGTTTAAAATTCAACCCTTATACTATTATAATATTATAGGTTTAATATTTAAATATATGTATAAGATTAAGTCAGTCTTACCGTTAGTAGGCCTCATTCACGAAGCCGGTCTATAAGGGGGTATAAGGTTACTACCTATAAAATGGTAGTTTAATGGGTGTCCATTCTCATCCACCGCTTCCTTGATTGGTGGAAGGTCGTTAGCCGAACGGGTAGGACAGGACATTAATTCTCCCTTCATTAAAAGTATAATGATAAATATAAAGTAACTAAACTTTATTAAATTCTCACTCTTAGTTACTTTAGGAAAATGTTAATTTGGTGTTAACCCATGAAATTGCACTTTGCACCTTGTTAAGTCGTTAGTGGAGCGTGTGTGGTTAATCGGCACACTAATCTGGGACTGACAATGCGTGGAAAAGGGTAGCTTGATGTTAATCGTAAATCAATGGAGCATGTGTGGTTAACCGGCACATTAATTAGGTGGTTGTAACATTAAGTGTACCAAGTTAATTTGCATGGTTATTCACTCTTTGTTTGTGATCCACGGCATCCCAGTCACAAACTTGAAGGGCACAATCGAGATTTAAACATGCCATCGAATAGTTCAATGAATCTCAAAAGATCTAGGAGTTTCAATTCATTTAAAACCTAATGTTAAATTTCGTTTTTCATGGTGGAAATTGGTAAATCGTCATTTACCTACCTTCAAATATTTCGTAGCTTGGATTACGGCATCCCTCTTCCAAGTTATAAAATATTGTGTTGGGTCCTATCCTTAATATTTCATATTGGGTGTTATATTAAGGACTTAAATCAACTAAACTTGAATTTCTCCCTCATAGATGTCTAGTTATGACAACTATGGTCTTCCTAATCCTTTTGGATAAAGCTTTCCTAATAAAGATGATATCCCAAATGGCAATCAAGGTGAAAGATTAATCCCTTTGTTGTGCATTAATGGGACTGGAAATCATACTTCACTTCCTCCACCTCCTCCAATTATTCTCCCTAACCCACAAGTTCTTGAAAAGTTCAAGGTCACTCAATCCCTATTGGCAAGCAGTGTCTAGATGTACTCACATCTTGGAGATGAAGTCTTATATTGACAATCTAGGAGAGTTGGGTGTCGAAGTCTCAAGGAAGTTGATTGTTGGCTGGGTTCTTCAATCACTTTCCGAGTCAAATAGTGAGTTCATTAAGGACTACTATGTGACAGACCACGACATGACCCTTAATGATCTTACCTATTTGCTTGTTTCTGCTGAATCAGCAATTATTTGGAGCACTCGTAAGGCAAATTTGATTGGAAGATCTACTTCCCAAACTTACATGTACATTGACAATGGAAACGTTGGAAGTCCAGAAAATTATTCTCTTCCCAATGGAAAGGGATCGGCCATAGTCAACCCGGTTGACCAAATGGTAGAGAGAAAGGCTAAGTCTGAGATAGTCCCATGTACCATTACTAAAGAGTCCATATGTTTTTATTGCCAAAAGAGGGGGAATTAGTTGCGAAGCTGCCCTGTTTACCTGAAAGTTCACTAGGATGGTAAAAGTCAAAAATTTGACTATGCTTCAGGTAAAGTCCACTCTCTAACTCTATTAAGTTCCTATTTGGAGATTCTTATTGCATGATGTGACTAGGTCGCATTTTGATGATCTGTAGAATCGGAAAAAGAGAGGAAGCTTAGAAGAAGAGTATGTTGAATCTGATCGCGAAAATGGATTTCGATCGCATGATTCGAAGATCAGGATTTTGAAGCTGCTGCTAAGAGTCATGATAGATTGCTTAGGAATGGATAACAACATAGTTTTATATGTATTTGCATTGTAAGGATAAGTTTTTCCGCAATTTTAAAATAAAAGGAAAATTTTGATTTTATTTATTTTAAGTATCCTTACAAAGGCATTTGTGAAAAATTGTTGTTTATATGATTCCATTGATAGCAATATTGGAAAATGGATTTGATTCTTTCGTTTGTGGTAGTGTCATAATTTACCAAATAAGGAAAGATTCTCATCACCCAAGTTTCAGTTGGATAGAAACTTGGAATCATGCAACCTATATTGTATGATGAATGAGAATTTTCATCTTTGGGAAATTAAGACTAATTCATTGTTCACATGTATATGTGAGTCAAGTAAAGGACTAGGGGATCGGGTACACTTGGTTGTGCGCTGATCAGGTCCACCACAAAGAACGATAAGACTATTCGTCATGATTTACTAAAGTTTAGTAAATATGGTTGTGCTTACAAGTTTAAGTATAATTCTGAAACATTGGAAAAGTTTCTATGTATGGCAGGACGAATGAGAAGAATCAAATTAGGCAGAAAGATAAAAGTTTCTCCAATCTGAAAAGATGGGAGCGTACTTCAGTATCATGTTTTATGATCATCTGAATGATTATGTAAAACCATATCACAATTGATCCTCTAAGGAAATCTTGTTGCATTTGTTTGGCTAAGAAGAGGAATCGTGAATTGTTGAAATGGTTAAATCAAGAAGATGAGTCATACTTCGTTCCCAAAACAAGTCTTAGAGTCATACTCCAAGATTGTAACCTTGAGTGACATAATCTTAAGAAAGGTTTACAACACTTATCAAATGTAGAGTAAGAGTTTTCTGCTCTTGTACATTTGAAATTGGTAAGTTGTGATGTTTTGGATAAAACAAAGACCAACTAAGGCCAATTTTGTGAAGTGTTTGTCTTGATTAGAATCCGCACTAACTCTTGAATATTTGTTTGTTAAGTAATATTCCTTGACAAAGAGAATCTTATATCTCAAGAGGTCAGTGGGAGTCTTAAAGATCTTGAAAGTTTCAAGAACTAATCAAGAGTAAACCTATTGTTAAACACTAGAACACGACTTGAGGTTTATAACCTATCGTGTTGACATATCTTTGTTTCTGTGCCCTTTCCAGTTAAAGTTGACTATGCATGTGAGTTCTATGAGTTCTCAGTTGTTTTCATAACTACTTGGAAGCAATGGTAGGCCCTTGTGCTGCCAGGTGGCAAGAAGATAAGATTGAACAAGTTCAGTCCATATGAGTTTGGTTTTGTCACTAACATTGTCTTGTGATTGTGGTTATGACAAATTCACATGGATAGGAACACATACACCATAAAATCTAAGTGTCATAAGGTTTCTATCCGATTCATGAAAATGATGGTGAGGAAATGCTCTTACTAAGTAGATTTTAAGGAGATAGAAATTGTGATGTTTGCATTCTCAAATTCAATTATGATTATGGCATCCCTTTTCATAATTTGAATTGTGAGCAATGGAAAAGGTCTAAACATTTGAGACTATGATTACGTCATCCCTTTTCATAGTTCTAAAATTGTTTAGACACACATGTGAGCTATCTAAGGAAAGGTGTATGATTTTGGGAAGCTTAGATAAAGTCTTATCGAAGCATCTCATATCAGAAACCTGAACTTTGGTAATAAAAGTCAATAAAGTATTGATTTCTAGAATTCCAGCTGATTTCTAGATACATGTGAAAGCTAGTGGGAGCATAAGTGTTATGCTAGTAAGATAATAATTAGTGTGCTAGTGGGAGCATAATTATTATGGTAAGTGTTGCAAGTTAGCAATGTTAATTATAGAAAACAACAGTTCAATTTGCAAGTTGAAGAGTTTGAAAAGTTGTTTTGCTATAATTAAAGGAGAGGAATTTATACTTCATTTCAATTCTAAAAGCTTAGATTGAGATTTTAATCAAATTTAGTCAAATATATATGAATGTTATGTTGGAATGGTTCAGCATAAAGAAATTCTATATATGGAAATATTATTTGTGTTCTCAATATTCGATTATGATTACGGCATCCCTCTTCGTAGTTCGAGTTTTGAGAACATGGCTAATAAAAAAAATCATAGCAAAAGAATGGTCTAGGATCATGTCTTTATGTGAGACATTATGAATCGTATCCCATATGCTTCGGGTATAGGATCGATTGCATACGCTATAATATTTCTATGTGTTCTGAATTTTCCAAATGCCTAAGGCATTAAGAGGGAAAAAGGACCAGAACTATATATGACTAAAATGATTAAGCAACTGTCGAGGACAATCTGAGGCTTACCAAAGATTGGTTGCTCATGGACAGTTGGAAGTATAGTGTTAATTTTGGAAGGACCATATTGACAAATTCCGAAAAGAGGCAACTCTTGTTTAGAAGTGATAGTCAAAATGGGAATATGGAAATGTTTCCATAGGTGGAAGTTATTCATTAAATCTGTGTAAGATTAGAAAAACTTAATGCAAGAAGGATGTTCAAAGGAATGTACTTTGAATGTGAGACTTCGTTTTCATGGAATTGCTCTCCATTGGAATACTTTGTAATGTCTGTTGCCAAGTTTTTGTGACTTTTGTGCATAGTCATTACAAGAGGATCATTGCATATAAGTTTAGAATCTAACAGATTTCAATAAATGGCAAAGAATCTTGTATTCTTACATTTATCATAAGGATTTGGAATTGTGAAATGAGCATCATTGCAATGTTTTCAATTGATCTATTCCACAAAGAAAGGACCATAGGTTAACATAGTGTGGATGCTTGTAGCATGAGACAACTATTGTTTTAGTTCAAGTATTAAGTTGATTATTTGAAACATTATACAATGAATAATGAGTAATCAATATGACTTAAAGTTTTGGGGCCATATAGGATTAGTATTATTCTTGTGTTTCATTTTGCATGTTTTGACTTCCCGAATAACTAGGTTATTCAAACCATCCACAGTTGATCATACTTTGCAAGTAGGTATTGAGGCAAGACTGTCATGAATGGGTCTGTAGTATGTCTAGGTGTTTTAGATATAGCTGCAGTATTCATGAGTGCTCCTGGAATAAGATTCGAGTATTGGATTAAACCCACGCTCATTTGAATCACTTCATGGATTTTATAACGAGTGATCATGAGACGATAATATCTTATATTCTTCAAATGGAGAGACATGAGTTGCAGTCTACAAGTCGGTTGCACATTGATAATGTGAAAACGCACCAGTAACTTGGTGTTATAAAACACATTGTTGTGTGTGATTTGATAAGTAAATAGAGCAAGCATATGAGTCGATGTTTATCCATTCCTTTTACCCTTAGAGGGATAAAAGCGATATTTGTGGGCCACTCGATGATTTAGTGATGACAACCCTAAGTGCTCGGCTGGGCCTGGACTGATTTGATTTGTTCAATTAGTCGGTCGTCATTAATCAGAAATCGGGAAACAACAGATGGACAGAGAGAATGATTATAATCCATGTCTCAGTCCATATGATATCTAGAATAGAGGAATATATGATCCCTTATCTAATGGACATGTCATTGACTAGATCAGAGTTCGACAGCGGCTTTTAAGAGCTACGATTGCTAGTCGGGATTTTGGAGTCGTATTTGTAATAATAGTTTTAGACCTATCCAAGTGGGAGACTGTTCTTTAGATGTCTAAGCCCATAACTATTATTGGTATGTACTCGACCCGAGAGTAGCATGGTCCATTTGGGTTGCATATCATCAGGACAATTTGTTAGGATGGACTTTTGAGAAGAGGTTTTATATGATTTATTAATATATTATAAGTTATAATATATTAATATGAAATCATATGATTTAATTAGTATTGATCAAGAATAAGTTTGGAATTAATTTAGTGATTAAAACGAGACTAATTAAATCTATGGGGACTAATTATAGTAATTGGTTATATTTATATGTGTTGGGCTTATGATTCATATTGGACCAAGTTTATGTATGGATACATAAAGAGTTGGGCCACATGAACCATGGATCATAAAACCCATGGGTATGGATTTGGGTTATACCCATTATCCTTGGAATCCTACATATAAATAGGTCACTCCATAGCCAAAATCGCAACTTGTAGTTCTTGGAGTTCATGGAGGTGTTTTTGGTGCATGGAAATTATCTCTATAGAGTCACCTTTGTCCTATATGTGTTGTGATTCCATTTTAGGTGCAACACTTGGGGCACTAAGTTCTTAAAGGCCAAAGTCTTCCTAGCAACATCAACAACATCAAGAGGTATGTATAAAACTTGTCTTATTATACATATGTTATTTGTATGCTAGTTGTAGGCTTAATGCTTTGGAAACTATATCCATGTATAATTAGAGAAAACATAGATCCAAATCTTTTAGGGTTGTATGTGCACCATAGGATGTTGTAGTATACAAAACCCAACATCGTTTTCTATGATCATCATCATATATATTATCATCTTAAATTACAACTACATTGGTTTTCTTTCATAATCTATGACTGTCGCACTTTAATTACATGTTAATGAAGTAGGCAATATTATTCAAAAGTTGTATTCAATAGCATGCATGCATAGTAATGCCTTCATAAATATTTTGTTTGTATTGTATGATTGTTCTCTTCTCATCAATAGTTTATCATCTTTAATAAATTGGTATTGACTATAGTGTTTTGTTTATTTTAAAGCAAGAAAGATGTCGAACATGAAACAAAAGGGAGCATCTGAAGCCAACTAAATTTATTGCACCTCAAGTTTTGAATCGCAACAGGACTTCAACTGCAAAATTCATAAGCAGACAATTACAAGATGAAGAAGTCGACTTCTCAAAATCAACCACATCGAATGCACCTATTACATCTAGCGCCAAAATCCCTAAACCTAAATCATTTACACCAACAATCACTATCACGTCCTCAACATCACTTACAACATCCACACCATCCTCCACAAATACATCTAAAACTTCAGCGACTGGACCATCGATACCATCTTCAACAGCTACAGCTACAACCAAAACTTTAGGACCTACATCATCGAAACCATCCTCAACATCGACATCGACTACCACATCATCAACACCTATATCTACTACCACTACCTCAACACCTTCATCGACACTACCATCCTCAACAACTATAGTAACTACCACATGCTCCTTACCTAAAGGAACTACCACATCCTCAACATATACATCTATCCCAACACCTACCTCAGAATCTACCCCATCACCAACACAACCAACCATGAATGGATCTGTTGTGGAAAATGTAGAAGGTGAAAACATTTCCTCTAAAGATTATAGACCAGAAGGACGTTTAATTGTTCATGTTTGGAAAAAAAAGGGAGTTACTAATCATATCTTATAACTTTTTTCTATGTATAACCTTTTGGTGTACACGTACATATTAATTCAAAACTAAAACAATAACATGATTATTTACAGGCTCATGCCACCAGGACCTTGTGCACACGTTATTAGTCTGTCCTTTTTACAAAGAGTAGATCGAAAAGGCTACACTTGGGGAAAAGTAAGCAAAGAAATGCGTGAATTATATTGGGAGGAGTTCCAGGTAGTTAACTATATGTGATAAATTGTTGTTTTGTAAACATTTACATTTAAACTTATGTTTATATTGTTAATGTGTAGAAAAAATGTTGTTTGGGGTGAAACAATAGACTCGTTGGTGAGACAAGATTGGGCAAGTAAAGTAGCACAAAGTTATGGCCAATATCTCTACAACATGCGAAACCCACAAAGAAACCCACATGCCTTTAAACCATCTCATATTTCACAAGAAGTCTGGAACTACTGGCAAGAAAAATGGAATACAGATGAATACAAGCTGAAATCCAAGCAAAACAAGAAAAATAGGTGTAATGGTGTGGCTGATGGAATAGCACAACCTACCCATAACGCTGGATCCACAAATCATTTGAAGATAGCTTCTACTTTGAAAAATTTTCAATGGTACATCAATGTTTATGTTTATTTGTATGTATTACATTTTATGGTATTTATGCAGAAGAGGAAATTAGGATGTCATCCACCCCATAGTGAATTGTTCTTGTATACACACACGAAGAATCACGATATAGTCACAATTACAAATGAAAAAGATAGAAAAATTCATGTAATATTCATTTCAGTGCAATTCAACTTTTATATTGTAGCTAGTCCTTAATGTCATTTATAACTTTGATATATTCTAATTTAAATCATTATTATTTTGTAGGCGACCTATAGAGAAAAACAGGAAGAGCTGGAAGCTGAAGGTGCTGAATTTGAGGATGACAAAATATTTTATGATTTTGTTGGTGGGCATGAAAAAAAAAGACTTTATGGATTATGCTATTTTGCAAAGGCGGTTCCCAAGATTAATGGTAAAACGGATGTATCTTACATTCCGGAAAAAAATTGATGAAATGGAAGAATTGAGGGAGCTTGTTGCTAAACAAAAAGAAGAAAAAAAAGAGCTTAAAGAAATAATGAAGTCCCAAGAATAACAATACAACGCAAGAGTCGAGCAACTTGATAAACAACTTAAATCGGCAATGGATCTTATTAATATTATTAGAGAACAACAAAACTAGTAGGGATTTTCCATGTAATAAATAATTATTGTATTATTTTATGATATAATGTTATTTGATTTTTTTGATACTTTTGTTTTTCATATATTACTACAAAATAATTTGGATATAATTTATAGATCAATTATCCATCCGTCCCAATGGAATCTCTATGGAATCTGCTATATAATATACACCACGGAAATTTCTAGGGATTCATGACCATGTAATTTTCTAGGGAGTCATCACCATAGAAGTTGTTAGGGATTCACCACCACGGAATTTGCTAGGGATTCACCGCCACTGAATTTGCTAAGGATTCACCACCATGGAATTTGCTAGGGAATCACCACCATGGAATTTGCTAGGGACTCACCACCACGGAATTTGTGGGGGATTCACCACCACATAATTTTCTAGGGATTCACCACCACGAAATTTGCTAGGGATTCATCGCCACGGAATTTCATAGGGAATTACAACCACGGAATTTGCTAGGGATTCACCACCACGGAACTTGTTAGGGATTCACTACCACGGAATTTGTGATGGAATCCTACTACAGAATACACGACGTAATACCATCTACAACAGATTTCATTTCGTTGTCATATTTACGACAGAATGATTGTTTCCCTAGAAAACCCTCGCTACAGGGTTTTTAGGGACGGAAATCGGTCGTCGCAAGTTCCGTCGCTATTCGTCTTTTGCAACGGAATTTTAGCTTTTCGCAACGAAATCCTTCCCTAGAAAAATCACGTTTTTCTTGTAGTTCAATGATACGCAAAAAAAAGAAACCCTAGCCATGCACACCCATTCAATTATTCTGATGTCATTTTTAATGGCAACTCCCAAATCTTAGTTTCATATGTCATACCACAACAATCAAAAAACAATGTATCTAACTCTAGTCCAAAATAAAAACACCCTAAAAGGGACATTTTCTCATCAAAGATCTTAAATTTCCAAGCTTGTCCATACTGCACACGTTTATCTGCATCCAGTAACCACTTCATCAAGCTATAAATTTAATATCCCATTTATATATTCTCCCCTTAATCATACATTTCACTAAACCTTTTTATTTTCCAATAAACTATTGATCAATCCCACCTACAGGTGAAACAGTTGATGCCTATAAAACTTATTGACATTCTACACTTAAACCATTCTCCAAACTGTAAGACTTGCAACTATAGTAGAAATGAGTACTCATCATAAAATCAATAAGCACCACAAAACTATACATGATAACTAAAAGTTGTACTTCCCATATCCTCGAAGACCCATAGCTCAAAGTTTTCACACGATGCTCAAATAACCCCTCAATAAAAGCCATTCTGATTGTAGATCCAAGGAATATCGTAAGTCCAACTTGAGTTTGACCCCGAATTAGAATAATAGATCTTAGTATCGCTTCACACCCTAAAATTTCTTCTAATACTGAAATCACCATTAAAAGAAGCCAGATGATGATGGCGTTTGCAAAGAACACTGAGAAAAATAACCCAAGATGATAGCAGAGTATGCGATTAAATTAGGAAAGAATTCGATTACAGAGAGTAAGTTGTTGATGCCAATGGGTAGAACGAGAAATGAAGTTAAGCACGCGATGATTACAGTACATACTAACAAGTATGCAAAGACGATTCGTTTCCAGATCTTTCGTAAGATAAGATAGAATTTTGAGGAATCGAACATTTTTTGTAAGTAAGTGCAATCAACAAAGTAGACAACATCAGCTTTCGAAATCAATAACAATGTGACATATAAATGGAAACACATTGTGGTTGAGATTTCCATTTCAGAGAATTGTTGGCAAGAGTGTTCGATGAAAGGTCTTAGAGCAACGCCACTAGATTTTGAAACCAACAAAAGTATGATAGCAAGTATTAGGATTTGGGGGAATTGGAAGATCGATGACATGTTTGGAGAGAGAGAGAGAGAGAGAGAGAGAGAGAGAGAGAGAGAAAGAAAAAGGGTGGGTGGGTGGGTGGGACCCTTTTATACTAAATAATTATATTTTATTTTTATTTTTTTAAATAAGTCAAAAATTAAATAGTCCATCTGGTAGTGAAATGACGAAAATGCCCTTCAATTAATTGTAGAAAGCTGACAGAGTGAGGCTTAAGGACCACACATCAAAAGTTTTTAAACCATAGGGACCATTTGTGAAATTTTTTGAACTTAGGGACTAAACTTCAGATCTAAAAAAAAGCACATCGACCAAAAATGATGTTTGATGTAATTACTTTAACTTATGTTTGATGTGAAAGTAGAGTCTTTATAATATAAATAGACAAAACTGAAAATTTGGTCCCTATGGTATTCAAAAAACTATAGATAGTTCTAAAAACTTTGCAACTTGCATGTAAGGTCCAAAATCAAGAATTTTCGGTGATTTTCATCCAAAAAAATTTGAAAAGACAATTATACCATTTTAATTTCTTCTTTCCTTTTTCTGTAATTATTTTAATGCTATTTTGATTTTTTTTTTAAAAAGAATATAAGCCACCACCCACCCCCGTTGTACTCTCTCTCTCTCTCTCCCTCTTTTTTTGACTTTTTCTCTCACTCTCTCTCTCTCTCACTCACACATACACATACACATACACTTCGTGTTCTTCCCTGTTGAAACACATTGAAGCTTAAACAAACACTTCATAGATACATACATATACGTCAACTCATAAAAAAACACACAACTGCAACTCAAAAAAACACACACAACTGCAACTCAAAACACACACACACACACATACACATACCCACTTTTAACTTAATCACAAACATACCCAAGAGCGTAAACCAAAAATGACCCAGATGAATCTGATAGATTTGCTCCCAACCCCCATCCCTCATCGTCTATGTTCCTCTAAACCTCCATTTTTCCGGCAACACCACATTTTATCACCTCCTGTCCATTTACTCCCTCTTAAGCCTCTCATATTTTCACCATCCCATCACCAAATCGATTTAGATCTGAATCGGGTTTTAGCTGTCGACAAACATAAAAACATACTGAATCAGGTGTGTTTTCTCTCTGATTTGCATCTCAAGTTTAAGATTGTGGTGTTGAATGGTGGGAATGGTGATGTGAAGAGGGTGTTGGTTGTCGATGAACTCTAGTAAATATGTGATGTCTCTACCTCTCCCTCAACCTGTAAAAAATATGGATCGGGTTTTAGGTGAAGATACACACACCTGTGGGAAGAATATGATGGAATAGAGATGAAGGTCCCCACGCCTCTCCCTCTTTGGAAAAATGTAGATCTGGTGTCTCGTCGAAAAAATGTGTTGAACAAGCAGGGGGTGGCGACAGTGGTTTCTGACACCGACATAACAGAGGGAGACTAGTGGATATCCACCGTAGGGGTTTTTCCGATGGTGCTGGTGTATATGGTGAGTTCTTTTTCTTACCTGATGTGCTAGAGAGAGAGAGAGACTATGGGTGGGGTGGAGCCGACATATTATTTATTTATTTATATTAATAAGGTATTAAAATAAATATAAAAATACAACAAAGAAATGAGAAGGGAAAAATAGTCCTTTCTGTTATAGAATATGATCAAATAACAAGATAAATTGTAGAGTAAAGAAAAAGATGAGAGTGGAGAGAACTTTTATTACAATACTTGTGATGAAATCGTCAACTTTGTAATACATATGACTCACTATTTATACAACCAAAATAAGATGAATGATGAATGCACATTATGATGGTGCATTATTACACTTATAAAACAAATTTAAATGGTTGTTACTAATGCTAAATAATGAAAGAGAGTTATGGGAGAAATGGGGAATCCAATGGTCATTCACAAACTAATATTTCATAACACTCTCCCTTGAATGACGATTATATCATGCCTCATTAAAACCTGAATAGATAAAACCTCATGGGAAAAACCCTTTACTAAGCAAAAAGAGTACATGATTAATAATAGATATTGGAAACAATTGTCTTGTTAAAAACCTTGCTATGAAAACCCAGTGGGAAAACATAGCTAAGGAAAAGAGTAAAATATGTTTCCAACTCCCCCTGATCAGTACATCACTTGATTTCCTTGATGCGCCGCGTAGCAATGTTTCGTACCGTATTTTCAAATTTGGATGTAGGAAGTCATTTAGTAAAAAAATCAGGAAAGTTGTCACTTGATTGAATTTTCTAGATGTTGATGCCACACTCTTTTTGACGATCATGTGTGAAAAAGAACATGGGTGATATATGCTTGGTTTTGTCTCCTTTGATAAATCCCTCATTGAATGGAGCTATACAAGTCGTATTATCTTCATATAGTATGGTTGGAACATCCCTGTTAGAAGTTAGACCACAATTCTTGCGAATGTGTTGACTTAACTTTCTTATCCAAATACATTCATAACTTGCCTTATGAATTGCTATAATCTCTGCATGTTTAGAATAAGCAGCAACTAAAGTTTGTTTAACATAATGTCAAGAAATTTTCTTACCTCCATACGTGAATAAATAACCTGTTTAAGTTTGAGCATTGTGTGGATCCAATAAATGTCCAACATCTGCATAACCAATTAACTTCGCATTTGATGAATTTGATTAGTATAAACTCATATCCACTATACCTCGAAGATACCAAAGAATGTGTTTGACTCCATTCCAGTGTCTTCTTTTTGGAAAAGAACTATACCTTGCTAATACGTTTACGAGAAAATATATATCAAGTCTTGTGTTAATAGTAAGATATATTAGTGCACCAATAGCACTAAGATATGGTTCTTCCGGAACAAGAAGATTTTCATGTTTTTTACGATGCTGAAATTGGTCCTTTTTGGCATCTAAGTTCCTTACCACCTTTGGGTTACTTATGGATGTGGGTTATTCATATAAAACCTTTTAAGCACCTTTTCTAGATATTAATGTACAAAAACTCCATTTTTGTATGCTCAATTTGAATACCTAAATAGAATTTCATCTTACCACGATCATGCATTTCAAAATTTTCTTTCAAACAAGAAATGGCCTTTTCCAATTCTCTAGGAGTTCCAATGATATTGAAATCATCTACAATACCATCAGTTATGACAAATTCTGATCTGGATCTTTTTATGAATACACATGGGCTTATTGGATCATTTTGTAGCCCCTTTTCAACAAAAATGTACGTAAACAATTGGACAACATATAGCCAGATTGTTTTAATCCATACAAAGATTTATTTAATTTTACCAGATATACTTCTCAAAAATTAGAAGTTTGTGCTTCTGGCACATTAAACCCTTCTGGTATTTTCATATAAATACCATTGTCAAGTGAACCATGTAAATAGGCGGTAACTACATCCATCAGATGCATCCAGTTTTTCATGTGTTGCTAGACGTATTAGATAACATAATGTAATTGCATCAACCAAAGGAGTGTACATTTCTTCATAATTAATTTTGGGCCTTTGAGTAAACCCTTGTGCAACGAGCCTTGCTTTATATCTCACAACTTCAATTTCATCTTTTCTTTTAAGCATAAATACTCATTTGTGTCTCATTGGTTTTACCCCGTTTGGTGTACGGACTACAGTTCTAAAAAAATTTCGTTAAGTAAGAGAATTAATCTTTTTTATTTATTTCATCTTTCCATTTTGGCCAATATTTTCTATTCCTACATTTCTCAATAGATTTACGTTCAAGATCCTCATTTTCTTTATAATCGTGCGCGAAACATGATATGAAAAATTACCGTCGTCGTCTGTCTTATTTTGGTTCCATCTTATTCCTGTCATGACATAATTTCTTGAGATCTCTTCATTTTCATAATTTTCAGGTACCTTACTTTGCTTTTTTTATGTCACTGGGCTCTTCTAGAGCTTCATTAAGATTTTCAAGAGATTTTGTTTTCTCTTTTGCAGCTGTATTTTTTTTCCTTCTGGGATATCAATTCAAATTGGAGCATTTACAGCTGGTACATGAGACTTTATTACTCACTTAGGGTCAGTAAATGCATCTTGCAACTGATATGCTACATTTTCTAAATGAATTATCTTTTTCAAGTTCACATTGACTTGAACGAGGATCTAAAAATAAGAGTGATAATTCATTGCAAGATATTTTATTTTCCAGCTTCTTTATTTCTCCCTCTAATGTTGGAAAAAGCGATTCTCAAAATGACAATCGTCAAATCTAGTTGTAAATAAATCTCCAGTTAATGGTTTTAAATAATTTAATATAGATGGAGATTCATATCCAACATAAATTCTCATTCTTTTTTGAGGACCCATTTTTGTGCGGTGAGGTGAAGAAATGAGTACATAAATTGCACTCTAAACGTCCTTAGATGGGAAATATTTGGTTCCTGACCGCAAACCAGTTGAATATGGGAGAACTTATGATAAATAGTTGGCATGATGCATATAAGTGATGTTGCATGTAAATTCTCCAACATTGTCAAGTCGAATTTTGTTAATTAGGTAATCAGGAAAATGTGCCCTTAGGCGGTTTATTTGTGCAAGTAATCTTGCAAAAGCGAGATTACGACTGGACACAAGCACACTCGTAACCATCTAGTTGATGCATTAATTTAAATATAAAATATCTAAATGGCCCACATGGTGGTTGAATTGGTCTACATATATCCCCTTGAACTCTTTTTAAGAAACTAGCACTTTCATACCCAACTTTGTTTCAATGACGGATGAGAAATTAATTTTCGTTGAGAGCATACATCACAAGACAATTCATTAGCTTGAAAAATCTTTTCTTTTTTCAAGGAATGACCACTTAAAGTTTCAATTATTCTACACATCATAATTGATCCGGGATGGCCCAACCGGTCATGCCAAACTTTGAAGTTGTTATCATACCTTTTATTTTCAATAGCATGACATTCAATCATTCTAATATTTGTAAAATACAATCCGGAGGACAATATGGGTAATTTTTCCAAAAGACTTTTCTTACCTGATATCATTTTTGTAATGTTGAGATAATCTTTATTACCATCATTAATTGTTTCAACATGATATCCGTTAGACTGAATATCCTTAAAACTTAATAAATTTCTTGGTGATTTTGATGAAAATAATGCATCACCAATTGTAATTATTGTCCCTTGTGGTAATACTATATTCGCTCTTCCAGAGCCTTCAATCATTTTTGCATTACTCGTTATTGTATGAACATTTGCTTATCTAATTGATAAGTAAGTAAAATACTTTTTATTATTAAAAATGCTATGTGTTCTTTCACTGTCTGCAAGACATATATCTTTCTCATTTTTTTTGTGAATATCCATATTTCTCTTCAATAAATAAATAAAACATAAGAAACATTCGATTTAGAGAAATAAAGTCATATTTTATTACTTTGAGAAGACTGTGATGGCATCAATTCTCATGAAATGAATATGACATAAAAACATATAAACGACATGAAACAAAACTACACATTATTCTTCTATCACCATCCATAGCACCACTTGTTCCTTCTAGGTAGACAAGAAAATCGACAACATCCAAATGTGTCATTTATGGTCGATCTTCGTGAAAATTATTTTGAATAAAATTTGTTTTGATATTTTGTTTTTTTTAGATTTTAGAGAAGCTTGATAAAGATCAACAAAATGCTTTGGAGAGCGGCATGTACAAGACCAATGACCGGTCATTCCACATCGGTGACAAATATTTTCCACATGTCTTTTTGCCTTGACCAATTTTCAAATATTTTCCAACTTCTGGTGGTTACTTGTAATCTTGTTATTTTTATGATAATTATGATAACCACCATGGCCTCGGTTAGACCCATGACTATTATAATTATATGATATTGCATTCACTACAGGGAATGCACTAGAACCGGTCGGGATTGATTGGTGATTTTTCATCCATAACTCGTTGTTTTGTTTAGCCACAAAAAGACATGAGATTAATTAAGAATAGTTTTTTTTAAACCTTTCTCACGATATTGCTGCTGCAGGAGCATGTTAGTGGCATGAAAAGTAGAGAAAGTTTTCTCTAGCATATCATAGTTTTCCATAGTGAAAATACTAATCAAAATAAAGACTTGTATGTTAAGGAATGTTAGCTAAGAAATTTAATAAAATAATATGCAATCATTGTACATGTGAACTTATAAAAAATACATACCTAAATATAACAAGAGCAATAAGCAGTTAGAGCTCTATTGTAGAGTCGTGCTGATAACATGTTATAAAATATGATCAAATAACAAGATAAATTATAGAGTAAAGTAAGAGATGAGAGTGGAGAGAACTTTTATTCTAATACTTGTGATGAAATCATCAACTTTTTAATACATATGACTCACTATTTATACAACCAAAATAAGATGAAAGATGAATGCACATTATTATGGTGCATTATTACACTCATAAAACACATCGAAATGGTTGTTACCAATGCTAAATATCTATAGAGAGTTATGGGAGAAATGGGGAATCCAATGGTCATTCACAAACTTATATTTAGTAACACTTTCAACTTTTCTTGGACCAAAACCATGGAAAATTCTTGATTTTGGACCTTCCTGCAAGTCGGAAACTTTTGAGATCCCATCCATAATTTTTTGAATACCACAAGGACCAATTTTGGACCAATTTTGCAGTTTTGTCTAATATATAACTATCTATGATAACTATTTTACGGGGACATTAAATTAACATCTAGTATAATGTATTGTTTTGTTGATATGGAATCTGAATTTAACAGATAAATATATATTTAAGGTGAATTTATCATGTAATTACTTTAATATGACGACATACCTTAAAATCATAGTCAATTTCATGATATTAATTTTCAAAACATTTTATTTATTATAACATGTCATTATATAATCCACTTGATTTATATATTATTGTAATGTAAAGTTAGTTATAATTTGAAGAAAGATTACATTGTAGAAGTTATATATAAGGTCGAAAGCACATAATTTGAAATTTTGTTAACCTTCATTTTATGAGGTTTTAAGGATAAAAAAGTTCAAAAAATTTTCATTTCAATGGCCCTTACATTTTAACAGATATCATATATAGTTAATTGCAGAAGCCTACACCTTATTTAAAATACAACTAATAATGATGGGTATATTGATTTTCCTTTTGATGGAAGCCTAATGGTTAAGATATGAAATTTTATTCATGAGATTCATGGTTCGAGAGGCGGCCCGCCAAAATTATTACTAGTGGTTTGCCATTAACCCCTACGTGGTAGGCTTCAGACGGGTTCGACATGGGCCAACCCGTTAGTGTAAAATTCAATTTCATAAAATACCAAACTTATGACAATGAAAATCATGGATGCTTTAATGACTGGACTCCAGCTGGAATTGAAATTAATCTTGAGCACTTGAGTATAACCTTAAGCAACAAGGCAAGCTTTTAAACGACCCATAGACCCATCGACATGAAACTTGGTGTGATGTAACATCCAATTCAGGCATGATTAATTCCTTTCAAGGTTAAGATTTAAATTGAGATTGTGGGTTTTTCCTCCCCGTGATGCGGTGTTTTGGCTACCACAACGTTGTGTTGCCATATCACCATGGTACAACGGCCATTTAATGATGGCGGCGTAACACCGCAATGGGCATAAAACCCTAAGTTTCTGGCCTGGAGCCCTATTTATAGAATGTAAGGGATAAGGTTTCTTCAACCCTTAGCCCCCATCTTCTCCATAGAGATTGCATCAAAGCCTAACCTCCCTCTTGATATTTTGAGCTCATTTGGTGGTATTAATACCTTTTAAGGTAGAAGAAGGGCTTGGTTAAGCAGGGAATCAACAACTAAGCACATCACAAACCCCCTTGCGCATCCCATGGACTTCTATAAGTCTTCAAGGCTCAACATTTTGGTTTAATCTTCTTAGATCTTGAAGTTCTAGAGAGTTTTGCCTACTTTGTCAAGCTTAGAGAGAATGGTTGTATCAAAGTTTGCAACTTTATTACTCGTTGAGGTCCCAAGAGTGTTATATGTCTCAGATCTGGACTAACAATTTGTATTGGTGCCATTCTTTGGGTTTTGACTGCATTTCTCACCATTTTAATCTAAATTGGTTAAGGACATGCCTTGGAAATGCACGTCCATAAACTTACAATTTTTATGGACCATTAGAGTGTCATGAATCTTTCTAGAAAGTACTAGGAATGGTCTTCACGGATTAAGTGTTGAATAAAGTTTTGAATGTGTGAGGCCGACCGCGACGGGGTTAAGGGCTGACCACAACGCGGTGGGCAAATTCATCGCGACCGTTTTGACTAAGCTGCACCAAAGCGCGGTCAAGGTTTGGCCACGGTGCGTTAGCTCGTTGAAGGTTAACTTTTTACCAAATTGAATTTTTGTCAATTATTAGTAAAAGTGTATCTTGGACCATTTGGTTAAGGGAAAAATAGTCATTTTCCCTAAAGAAGAACGTTAAGAAGAGAAAAGTTGAATACAAGAGTTAGTTAAATTTTCATACCTTAATTATTAAATTAGGTTTAGTTATCAGTGTAGTGGTTCGAGATAGTATCATTACCATTTAGCTCGCCATATAGACTGTCGTATCAGTCATTGAGGTGATTTACCGTAAACTTAATTACTATGTAGATTATATATTGTATGTCAACTAGACTAGAAACAGACCTCTTGGATGGAATCTAGTGGAATCAGGACCATGACAGACCTCTTCGAGGGAAGTGGTAAATATCAGGCCAAGTAGATATAGACCTCTCAATGGTTATCTAGTGGGTTGTGATCAGTTATGTTAGGTTGCTAATATGTCTTTATATGTACAGTTATGTGTGTAAGATTCAAAATGCATATCATTTTTATAGTGATTAAGTGTTGTGATTACTCACCAATCCTTAGGCTTACAATTCATACTTTATGTTTTAGTTGCTGGTCCTTCAGGTGAGAAGGGCAAGGATTTAGCATGATTGAGAGACCCGACTATTCTCATGGAATTGAATCTATATATCTTTATCTTTTGTGTTATGAATTTCAAACAAAACCTAGCTTCCACATTTGACAGTGTTTTTTGACAATATGGTTACGAGTGTTATGGTTGGAAACCCTTATTTTGGAAATGTTATATTCAACTCTTAAATTTTTTTATAAGTGTATTATGGGATGTTACAAGTTTGTATCAGAGCAATGGCTTGAGAGAATTAACCATACTCTTAGTGAAACCATTATGGATTTTCATAAGAAATCATTTTAAAGGAAAATATAATCAAGTAATGGGACAAGTTTTGAATATATAGGTTGAAGAAGTGTCATCTGCCTTGAAGAAGAGAATGCATATCTTCTAATAAATTGAGCTCCATGGTTAGTTAATATAGTTATATGTGTTATGATATGCAATAAATATGCATGAATTATATGACAACTATATGCAATCATTATATGTTTACGTGATATGATATAAGGTTTCACCTAGACAATTTGTGACTTGTATGTCATATCTATTCATAATTATGGTTGTATAGATTCAAAAGTTTTTGATTTGGCCTTAATTCTTGTTCCTTGTTTGGTTGTGGATTTAGGGTAGAATCAATCTTTCAAATACCTATTTATTCCAAAAAACTATGCACAGTTGGATATAGAAATTTTACTTTGTCTAGAGGAATGATAGATCATGTTTAGGAAGGAAGGATAGAAATAGAAATTATATGTTCACATCAATAAGTTCGTAGTGAATACCAAACACTCAGTTATTTAAGGAAACTTTGAGTGATCTCCAAGAGCAATTACTCATATGTGTGAATGATGGTATGTCACGTACCATCTGAAGCACAAGATGGGTAATTGTATCTAGAAGAATCACGGAGGAGCCCAATTAGTAAGTAGATGCGGGAATTTATCTCGTTGACATCTATCCGCGGTGTTTTGGAGCAGACTCCTATGATATTTGGTTCGGTAAAGGAGGGGTTTTGTAGATCGTGGATAAGCGTTTTGGAGTGTTCCATGCTGAGGTTATGGTTATCGTTGGCGCTTGCGCTCTTTCTTTTAGTGAGTTTCGTGATGGTGGAGCTCTTGCATTCTATGGGGAGAGGGACCCGATTTCCAGTAGGAGGTGGTTAGTGGGTATGGTTAATACGTTCAGGACAGGTGTCTGCTTGAGGAGGTGAAGGTCAGATATGTTTCCTGCCTATTGGAGGTCAGGGTGCGGGATTGTTGGATAGAGATTGGTCGTGAAGTGGGTGATCAGGACGGTTGTCTACTTGAGGAGGTGAAGGTCAGATCTGCTTCCTGCCTATTGGAGGTCAAGGCGCGGGATTCTTGGATAGAGATTGGTTGTGAAGTGGGTGATGATGTTGTGATGCTATATTAGGGGATGATTTATCGATCAGGTCAGATGCATATAGTGGAGGGCCTCAGGAAGTGATCCAAGACTTCTGATTAGGATTTGAGAGGCCAACATGGCTGGGGTTAGTGCAACACATGCAGGAAACTGCATGATAGAGTTTTCGTTCCAGGGGTATGAGTTGTTATAAGTGTACCAGGATTGATCATGTCAGCAGTCATTGTCCTCAGGGGCAAGCCCGTTATGTTTTCTCTGCGACTAAGTGGACCACAAGAGGGTCGTTTGTCTGAGGAGAAGGGGAGGAGCAGTGAGTGCGCCTACTCCGACTATTTTGCAGATTTCTGATAGGCGTGAGGATAGGGCAGGAGCCCCAACAGAGAAGAGTCGATCATTGCAGTGTCAGACAAGGGAGGTCCATGCTCCGTCAGATGATTATTCGGACATGTTATCTTTTGCGTTCTTTTCGATCATTATCAGTTTTCAGGTTGCTTGGGATTTGATAATGATTTGGGTAAGCGTTATATTAAGTTTATTGCTTTGTTATCGTTGGGGTATATTTTCGAGAATTGATTTATATATTTTGCATTCCACGAATGATTAGTGGGCTATCGAGGGGCTTGTATCTTGTGTAGCGAGTTCCAATGTGTTCGGTTGATATTATGGGTTTGGTCGAGATCGGTTCAAGGTAATTGTGTGGAAGGTATATGGTCAGGATTCAGTGAGTTAGTTCTCCTGTAATCGTCAAGCTTCGGTGGTTCTAGTATTTTTTCGGTAGGAGCGGAGTTGCTTATGGAAGAACTTTTGGGTTCAAGCATTGCTATTGCTAGGAGGGGAGCGGTGGCAGGAAGATGGTAGTGTCAGTTGTATAGGTTGTTTGGTCATCAATAGTGTCAGATGAGCTTTATATTCGCCTGGGTTATAGTCAGTTAGAATCGAATAATTCTTGGGTATTGGAAGTGGTATAAGATCTGTCAGTTCAAGGAAAGGGTTATAGTTTTAGTCGCCAACGTAAGAGATCGGGAATTGGTATAGTATCGTGGGAGGTGATCTGAATTATCAGGTAGTTTGAGATTTCAAGAGTATCCATCAGGGTTTCAGGAACCAAGTGATCAATGAATTTGGCTAGCAATGGAACGCTTTTATTGTTCAGCGTAGGGTATGGACGGTTCACGCCATTTGAGAAAGACGGATTGAAAATCCATAAGGATTAAAAGGTAGGAGAACTTCGTTGAGACCAAGTGGGGTAGATTTAAGTGGTTGTTCAGATTGAGATTGTGTAGGTGGGGTTCAGGAAACTCCCAAGCGTAGGTTGACATCTCCATTGTTATTCATTTTAGGCTGTCAGATTTGAATGCGTGACCCGAACTCCTGATGGGTTGCAGGACTCGGCTCAGGATGCGTGGTATTGTGTTAGATTGAGTATGGTAAGACCATGTGTGGTAACCATGGTTGGTTGGAGGTGTTGTAAGACTACGATGGGATCGTAGTAATGAGCAGATCGAGGTAAACTATTATTAGAAATGGTCGAGTATGATGGGGAATCAGTTCGTTCCTTGGGTACGTCGGTCAGGGTTGTAGAGGGGTATTCTCTATTTTGGGATGAGGACCGTTGGGGTTAATGTCGGAGTCGGACATGTATAGATTTAGATGAGTAGGACCCACGAGCGAGGCCTGGTAGAGACCGTTGGGTCAATATCTAAGATCTTGAGTAGCAGGATCATGTGGGGGATCAGTGTGTGACGTAGAGGGGTTTTAGGTTGGTTAGCCTTGCTATTTGGAATCTTGGAAACCTAGTGGTTGGACTATGTGTGAGACTAGTAGTCTTAGAAATGGTTTGGGAGTAATTATTTATCGTTCAGGTGATGGTTCATCGGGAATGGGAAGGGTGTGGTGCGAAATGCGAGTGTAGATTCGTGAATCTCGGGTTTTGAGTGGAGTATTAAATTGGTTTTGGGTAAGAACTCGATGTCGGATATCTCCCATGATTGGCGCATGATTTTTGTTTCTGTGGAATAAGAATTGGGGTATCTATATGCCAAGGCATTAATCGTAGGGTTCAAGGGTAATGAATATGCTTAGTTTTGATAGCAATTGAGTCGTTGTGTCGTGTCTTGGGTTGGTTCTGTCTGCGAGAGGGCCTCATCGTGTTTGGAATCAGGAGAAGGTAGGTCGTTGGAGACCGGGTATGTTATGAGACTGTAGTTGGTCTCGTGGCATACTTTTAGCAGTAGGTTGGGTGTCAATGTGGCTTGGGGTATTATCACCAAATAAGGTTGCTCTCGGAAGTCGCGTGGGGCTACTGTGTGTCTGTTTGTCTTTTGGTTCAGCAATCGGGTAGGAGTTCGGTGATTCAGATAGTTGGCAGACAAGTTGGGATCATGGAGGTCTCGGCTGTCTTTGGGAAGCAGCTAGGTGGCAACAAGACGAGTCTGGGTGGTTTTAGTGATTTGATCTTCGTGTGAGGAGTCGCTTATATTTTAGGGTGTATGGTAAGTCGCTCACAATTGGATTAAATAATCTCAGAGTGGCTTATTGGACCCTGTGCGCAACTCTCGTATGAGTCCAACCGCTGCAGGGAGTAATCTTCTACTCGAAGGATTATCTGAGCCTTCTGTCAAGTGTAAGTATTCTGCAGTTGTATATCATCATTGGTTTTGTTCCAATGGAAGCATCAAGATAATCAGGATTGGGAGAATTTTGTTTACAATGGTATTCATGAGGAAATTGTAAGATAGTAGTTCAGTGTGGGCGGTTTGTCGGAAAGTTAGATCAATTTGAGGTTTCGAGTTTCGGAAAAGATTGAGGTGGTTTTCTGCAAGGGGTTTAAGGTTCGTTCCTTTTCAGGTTTGGTAAGTTCTGCTAGGGTTGGTTTCGGTTGCCTTGGGAAGGCTGTAGTATTCTCGGGTTGTGGTGGTGTTGACCAGATTGTTGGATGTGTTGGGAAAGGTAAAGACGGATTTCGAGGATGAAATCTAATTTAAGTGGGGGAGAGTTGTAACATCCTGTTTTGCATTGTTCCTATTTTGAGTTGGTGATCAAAGGACTGGGTATTAGTAGGCTTTGGACCCTCGAGAAGTTGGGTTCTAGACTCAGTTGGAGTGGTTAAGATGTTTCGGATAGTTCGGGTATTCGGTTTGTGTTTCGGAATCAAAGGGACATTTTGGTAATTTGTCAGCTCGGGTTTTATGGGAAGTTGATGTTCGTTCGGAATATCTTATGGTGAGTATGAATTGATATCAGTATTGAGCGTCTCGGTACCTTTATATGGATATAAGCATCGTATGAATTGGGTTTATAACAAATGAGTATTGATCTTCGGAGTATTTAGGGTTAAGGGTTGAGAAGTACGTGGGGCGTATAACATGGTACGCTTAGCGTACAAACAGTGAAGCGAGTACATGGGGCGTACCAAGTGGTACGCTTAGCATACTCATGCGAAGGTATTGATCGGGAATCCGAAGGTGTACGCTGGGCGTAGAGAAGTGTACGCGGGCGTACAGTCAGATCTTGAAAACCCTAATTTTTGGGGTTGGCCTCTATTTAAGAATTCATATGGACTTGAAACCCTCATTTTATCAGCCTCATTTTCCTCTTTACCCTACACTCGAACCCTAATTCCATGATTGTGTGTTTTGAGCCTAGAAGGGCTTTCTAAGATGGATTTTGGTGCTTTGAAGGAAGGTGGTCATCCTTGAAGCTTCACTAGAGGAGTGAAGGCTTTTAGATCTAGAATCTCATCAGCATTTGGCACTCATTTAAATTATAAAGTCTTGAACTTGGTGCTTCTTAGCTTAGATCTCTTTTGGTTTGGGTTTATGAACCTTTTTGGTTCCACTGATGAGATCTTATGAGTTCATATCGTTTCTGAAGCTTAGAGTTGCCACTCTTGCTGTTATTTTGGTCCTTGAGTCATAAAGTTGCCATCTTTGGGATCTAAATCCATCCATGCATGAGTTACGATCATTTTCATGATGGAAGAATGTTATATTATAAGTTTGGATCCATTTGGGGTATGCAAAGTCACCAAGTCAGTGACTTTATGGGTCTAGACGTTGTTTAGGACTCAGATCTGTGGTTTGGACCTATGGGCTAAGCATTAAGTGCTTAATGGCAAAAGTGGGATTAAGAGGGGAGTACGATGGGCGTACAAGCCTGTACGTGCAGCGTACAAGCCATTAAGCGAGTACGCGCAGCGTACAACTGAGTACGCCCTGCGTACTCAGTCAGATTGGACTTCACAATTGTGGGCCACGGGTTGGGCCATTTCTTGGACTTAGTTGTTGTGGGCCTTCGTGGACCACCTGGAAAACAGGTTTTTGTGACCAAGGAAATTATTGGGCTTTAGGACAAGGCCCATTGGAGAGGTTTGGGCCTAATGTGGAAAATTGGGCCATAAGTGGGCCATAAGTGGGATTTGGATGATTATGGGCTAATGGGCCATCAGATGGCCAAGTGTTTTGGACTAGAAAGATGGTTGGACCTTAAGGTAAGACCCATGTAGAGGCTTTGGCCCAATTTGGAAAATTGGTCCATTGATTGATTAATTGGCCTTTGGGCCTTTTAGATTACAGTTTGGGCCATAGTTTTGGACAAGGCTAGGTTAGGGTTAAAATGGTCTTTTTACCCCAGGTTTGAAGTTATGATTATGGATTAGAACCCAATTATTAATTGGGTAATTTTTTGTTATTGGTAGTTAAGGATCTGTCACCCAGCAGCCAAGGGTTTTCTGTATGTTTCAAAAGTGCGAGGCGAATCTTCTCACTATATCCATGGGACGAAGGCACCAATTCCGGCTCATTATGTGTTTGTGGTATGCTAGTTGTCTCTGTTGATACTTTCATGGAAGACCCCGGGGGGAGCCCATGGCAATTAGATTTCAAACCATGAGGGGAAAGCCCATGACATTCCAGGTAAAGACCATAGGGGGAGCCCATGGCACGATAGATAAAGACCATGAGGGAGCCCATGGGACCTATATGTATGTACGTTATAATCTGTGATTGTATGTGGTATGGTATTTTGGGGAACTCACTAAGCTTTGTGCATACGGTTTTCAGTTTATGTTTCAGGTACTCCGGTTTTCAAATGGAAGAGCTCGGGATGATGCAGAGCACACACCACATGGTTCGCACTCTGTAAATTACTCTGGTTAAAAGATGTTTTGCTAAATATTGGTTACTCTGGTTTTATAGAAACAATCTGTATTAACGATATATTAATTTAAAAACAAAAATTTTTATGTCGTGATTTTCGGGTCGTTACATTTATAGAGGTTAGAATGATATTAAAAACAACCATAGATTGTTTTGGAATGAAAACATTTTTACCCTTTGAACCCACTTGGTTTTGGGTTGTTGATGAAGATAAAAAAATCAAAGAGTATGATTTTCTCTACAAGTATCCACCATCAAGAATAAGGCTCTTGGAATGCTAGTTCCTTCTTGTATTCTTGAGTGTCTTAAGCCTTTAAGCACTTAACTCAAATAAGCACTAAAGGAGACAACTCAAGGGAGCTTTAATTCACCAAACTAGCTTCAAAAGAGATAAAGGTGTAGGAAGAAGAGAGGATTCGGCCACTCTTCTTTTAGAGAGAAACAAGACTAAAAAACTAGCCAAAAATCATGCAAGACACTTTCTTATATATTCCCATGCAAGACATGCCATTACATTATAATAATATAAAGCAACTCTAGCCTTTTAGAAGCATGGGAGACAAGGTATTGAGTTTCACAAGCAACCTCCATGCCTTTATAAAAAATTCGGCCATGACAAATGTAAGAGACAAAAATTGTCTAGCTAGTTTATTAACCATGATAGATTAACTCATTATCTTAATCATGGTTAACCAAAGTGTCCAAAACTTTGTACATGACTTATTAAATCATAACATATGATATAATAACTAGTTATACTCTCTTTCAATTATTATTTTCACAAAACAATACTTATTCCCTAATTAAATACAAGAATTGATATTATTTATTAATAATCATATTAATAATAAATATACAAAATGTGCCTATAAGATCATATGTTATTAGCAATATCACTCAATAATGATTCTTGATCATATAAATTCGACAATCTCCCACTTGCACAAGATTCATTACAGACCGACATAGACAATAGTTGACGTCTAGCAACGGGCAACTAACCATAACAACATATGAAGGGTGCCATCTAATCAACAACTAATTCTAGGAGTTCTAAGCTAAAATTGTTACTAAAGGTGTGGTATTAGTTATTCTTTTGTATCATACATCATGTTGAACATGAGATATGGATCATGATCATTCTCATTTAGTGTTCAATTTTTTAGTAAGGCCTTAGATGGCTACCTCTGAGCGAATAAGAGGAAAAAATCTCATCTTGACTACATACGCCCATCATGTAGTTCATGTTATACCCAACGATGGCCCTTATTATTGCCTTTTACGGAACAACGTTAAACCATGTCAAAGCACAATAATTCCTAAACTACAAGTCCCAAATATGCATCTCAGGTCTAAGAATACAAATATACTACCTTGATCAAAACATCACTCAGGACTACGATCCATAAAGTGATTTTGATGTGGGTCAAGTCCAATACTTATTATCCTAATCATGTACCTATGAAGTTGGTAGCAGCTCTTGATATTCTCATCTCCATTAGAATCAACGAATCCACTCATATTAGTCTTACCTCATAGATTCTCCCGTAACTATGAACGACTATGGACATTTAGAATAACCTAGTTATTCAAGGATTAAACATGCTAATATAGAACACAACAATTATTTAAACTGTATCCAACATGTCAACTCATTACAATATATGTTGCTTGTACTATTCCAATATCAAAATACTAAATTTCAGTAAAATACATCCACTTATATCAACAAGGCCCTATAGTACCAACTTGACTTTCATGCTTTCACTAATGAAGGAACTTCATTGAGTAGATTTGACAAACTTGATTTGTATAAACTTTGTGAATACAAACATTTTCAATTTTATATATATAACTCATACATAGAGAAAACTCTTGAGAATGTATTAGATGCTTAAATTTGACTTATATACCAATACTTGCGTAATGGGATTACTCATAGTCATAATAAACTATACATTAAGCATCGTTGTATGTGGTTCCCCGACCAACAATGTATTCTAACTCTGATGTGTAACTGTAATTAAAATCTACATGGAACTATTATCCATGTAATTTCTCTTCATTCATAATGAGAACACGCCCGATTGTGATTGAGCGTCATCTCAATATATTTGAAATTTTAGCATATGTGTAACAGCTTAAACATAACTTTCCTTCAAATGCTCCGTAGATTAGGAATATTTATGTAGTTCTCACAAGTACTTAAGAATGTTCCTATAAGTCACACCATGAATTAGTTTTAGATTATATTGTTATCATTCGACATGCTCTAAGCATACGACTTATCTGGCCTTCATGCATAATCATGACAAATATCATTAATCCAATTGCAGCAGCATATGGAATACAATCATATTATATAGTTCAAAACATTGTACTAGAATTTTGAGGAGTTCTCAAAATCATCTCATATGGTATTTGACAAGATTACTCTTATAGAGTCCTTTATCTTAAGCTTTTTAAGATCATTGAAAATTAATGCAATTTCACTTAATCCTTTAAGTTGTCATGATCTATCTATATAGATCTTTATTCCAAGAATTAGTATATGAATCACATATAAGACTAGGAATGTTACTGTGCTCCCACTAGATTCATAGAAAACACAAGAGTCATCTTGACTTATAATTAAATCACACTATGCAATTAACTTATAAGAAAGAAGATTCTTACTTAGAGATGTTAGCTTAAATTTGGAAAGATTTTCATTCATGTATGTTTTCTCCTTTGAAAACTCGCTTACTCTTTATATTCTTAAACTATCGAGGAAGATTAATCAAGCGTATACTTGATAATCATACATGAATGTATCTCTATGTGTTTTATAAATTTCTGATCAACTATTGAACCGATTCAATAATAGTTGAAAGCTTGCTAGTTCCAAAGTATGATGTATTTAACTTATGGTTCTTTAGCTCGTAAAGTTCCATATTTCTCCCACTTAGGAAAAGAACTTTCTAAGTACTTGTCTTCTGGAATGACAATTAGTGGGATGGTAGAAAATTCATCCTAAACAATCATTTAGGATAGTTTACATAAATGTAGTTTGTAGATGCTACAGTGGTTAAGCTTATTGTCTAACATAAGCTCTAAAACTCTATAATTTTTAGATAAGGACAAACCATTACATCCTTAGTCTAATGAAAGTATTTAATCTACTTGTTTGGTTTGAAACATATATTTTCAATATATATTTGTTGTAGTAAAACTAATTCCAAAATTTTATAAAGTAAATAGTTTCTTTAAAAAACATCATATAATAGACTACAAGGTCGATGTTTTATCCTCTTCAAAAACTTGTACTATCGACATTCAACCAATGGCCAGGAGACCCTATCCCACTAGAGAATATGAAGGCTACCTCGAACATCATAAGATAGATCCAAGTGACTAGGTGATCTTGTGCCACAAGAACCATATGAATGACGAGTGAGTGTTTTTGACAGAATAAGTTGTGAATCAATTCCACAACTACTGAGATGTTCCCAGAAATACTTGGTTTACAAAACTCATTTTCTTTATCACAACGAAAGGTTAATGGTGGTCTCATTAATTTGTGGTTTAATCTCCACTATGAAACAATTTGAGCAAATCAAAGGTTTCAACGATAACGAATAAAAGTCGTCATTGAAATTGACTAAGTATCTATCACTAAATCTATTCATGGATAGAAAAGATTGCATACATCACTCATGTATAATTCTTTTTCAAGCCTTTTGTTCTTTAACTACTAATAGATAAACACTTGGGAATCATCTTCCATATAAACAGGATTCACATATATCAAATGAATCAAGCTCATTTGCCTTCAAAATTCCATTATTATGAAGTTGGTATATGTGTTTCTTATTTATATAGTCATGATGATTATGAAATAGATAAGTTTCAATCAAATATCATTTGATTATTTATCTTTATAACTATTAATTTATTGAAAACTTATAGATTTACTTCATAAACGACATTATGAGAAAATATTCTTTAACACAGAATACATCGTTTCAGAACATAAATGTGAACATCCATTAAACGATTAGTAAATCCATAATTATTTATAAATTTCAACTGTTACATGTTCCTATAGGAATAGATACAAAACATCTATTGTTCAAATAAATATAACATCACTTGTTATATCTTCAGCATGAAATATCATTCGTCTGTAATCAGTTGATTATGTCTTCCAATCATCGGCACATAATATCAATTATTAGTATCACCAGAAGTATATCATACTCAAGTGAATTATGGAAAAATAAATAGTTCTATCATATACATATATGAAGTGTTGTCCAAGTCAGACTTCTTCAGCTCGATGAGATTTAGAGGAGCAGTTCCTCTTTTAGTGTCTAGTTTCTTCCACAATAGAAACAACACTGACCATTATGGTCCTTTCTTGATTTATGGGTTTATGTTGTATTTCCCTTAACTGAAATATAGGTCTATGTGAGTACACAATCTCTTATACTTCCTTTATTCAACGGTCGAATAGTTCTTTTATGCACGTTCTACTGTTCCGATTGAATATTTGCTTTATTTGATGAGACATATAACATGTTCCATAATTATCCAAGGCTTTTTGTAAGTCAAGGTTAATTACTCCAGTATGATGCAAGACACATCAATATCATCACAATAATACTTCCATCAAAGTATCATGATCAAACTGACTGGTTTGCAAAGGCTGTTCAGGTATGGAATCTTTCAGTATATATAATTTCTATATATCCTTAAGGAAGAACCTCATGGTATAATACCAGTTATACAAATTATAACCATCAAATGTTACTATCTCTTGAAACTCAACAAGAGAGAGAGACTTTATAGGGCGTAAGAGTATTAACAGTTATTTATAGAATTTAAGAAAGTTTCATTTAGTGTTTTCAATATTAAGTATTTAAAAATTAATACATTTTATTTTTTCTAAAACACTAATTTATTAAATTCTAGGATCCAAGTAATGAAACAAGTAAATGGTAGGTGACCCTTTATCACATTCCTTAATCAAACTCGGTAGGTAGCGATTACCAACTGCATAAGATATGTAACTTCTAGATAACGGGATTTCAAACAACTATTGTTATACTTGGCAAGTTTGATCCCATCTATGCCTCAGAGCTCTCTTGCTCAGGTGACATTTATCACACAAGATTCCGATCAAGTCTTCCTACTTGAAGCAACTTGTAGTATTGCAACTAACTAGTGACAAGGTGACCCTTAAGTCACAATAAAATACAAAACTACCCAGAACATCATTAGATAATCCTAGTGGTTAGTTGACCAATCGCCCGCTAAGACCATACAAACGATGCTCAAGTCTTTTTCAAAAGGAGGGCAATGACTTGCATTTTTAAGAAAAGGTTTTATATATGTTTTACAAATATAGTTATAAAAACATGGTCTCATGAATATTGCATGCATCCAACAATTTATGTACCTTTTTTTAGTTGATATCACTTGTTATAAGGTTCTTTACGTACCAAATAAAACTTCATTTAATTTACCATTAGCCGCGATCAGTTATAAACTAAAATTCGATATTTTAAAATTTAGTCGTAGAGCGGTTAAGAACCAGTCATAGTCTTAATAAAATTTCATTTTATACTTAAGACTTCGAGTTTTGGATGATTTATAAAATCACAATTTTAAATCTCTCTTTATTAATTAAAATCTTATGACATCATTAATTTGTAGAATAAACTCATTTTATTTTATAAACTCAATTTTATACATCTTATTATAGAAGTCATATTTTGATAAACCAAAACTTGGGTGATGACACTTATGTTTTAAATCTCATTGGTAATGCATAAAACATAATATCAACATGTTGTGTTATGTTTAAAAAACTAATATCATATACTAAGTTTCGACGTAAAATATAATCATAAGTTTTATTATTTGTCGTTATAACGCTATAAACCGATTTTTGTCTTTTTAATAAAAATTCATTACTTATTATAAAGACATGGAGTTTATATAATGTTTAAACACATTTTAAACCATTTCAAATATTTAAAGTTGGCTATTTATAAGTTTTACGATAAAACTATTGTCAACAAAAAATCGATTTTTTAGCGCTAACCGGAAGCCGGTAAAACGTTTTTATAAAGGGAAATGATATTTCCACTTAATAAATTTGATTCATCCACATGAGGTACAACACCTTTGTAGCTATCGTACAAGTTAGTAAAATATACATTTCAAGTGGATGAATCAATTTATTAAGTGGAAATATCACCTCCCTTTTTTAAATAGTCATTTATAAACATCTTATGTTACATTTTAAATAGTTTTTACTCAAACTCCAAGTGATATTATTTTATTTTAAAATGTTATCTGACATGTAATAACTATTTACATACATAAAACACAACATACAACAACATAAAATAAACATCACAAACATGCATTAAAATGTTTATAAACCAAGTCATGTCTAGTAATAATATTTATGAGACATCATAAGAATTATTAAGTCTATCATAAAGGACTTAAGGGACTCTTCAAAAGGTCTTCAAGCTCCCACTTTTCAATACAAATCTTGCTTGCAAAAAGGACTTCAAATATTCATATTGTAAACGTTGAAACACTTCAACCATTAAGACTATAATTAAACCCAAAACCAAGAGTAGAAGCTCATGGTTGGGATTATGGTATCAAGTGGTTAAATCATCTTCATGGGGTCATTTCTTCATCTTGTTACATTTAAAAAGAAATACACCTAGTCTAACCAATTTATTACATAAAATAAACAAATGAAAAATATACCTATTTATCTATTACATCTTATGAAAAAATGAATATCAACCAAACACAAATCAAATGTCAAAATGGATTGTTTATACACAACAACATATAAAATATATAAAAAGCAACCCTTTGTTTTTTCTAAGGTAACTTTTATATAACTAAAATACATGGAAAATGGTTATATATAAAAATAAACAATTTTAAACAACAAGTTGCCAAAGAAGGCAAATATGGACTTTTCTTAACCAAACGAAATTCATGCTTGTTTTACAAAAAACATAGATTATCAAGAAAAAAAATCATTCTAACATATAAAAGATGGTCTGATACCACTGATGGGTTTTGATACAAAATATAAGTTTAGTTTTTCATAAAAACAAGGCAATGGAAATCTTAAAATAACAAGTTTATTTTGTGTTTATAACAAAACCAAACCATCCAGGATCCATTTATAGAGGCTAGAATGATAATAAAAACAACCATCAAGTGTTTTAGAATGACAACATTTGTAGCCTTTGAACCCACTTGGTTTTGGGGTGTTGATAAAGATAGAAAAATCAAAGAGTATGATTTTCTCTACAAGTATCCACCATCAAAAATAATGCACTTGGAATGCTAGTTCCTTCTTTGATTCTTGAGTGTCCTAAGATTTTAAGCACTTAACTTAAATAAGCACTAAAGTAGACAACTCATACCATCTCCCACCCTTAACATTAATTTTTTACACAGTACCTATAATTATAGTGTAAAAGATAGTGTAAACACTAAAGTCCTCCAACCCATTACACTATATTTAACACTAAAAAGAATATTCTAGTTATATTATTCTTTATTCAACACTATATTTAGTGTTACACTAAAATCCAACACTATATATAGTGTTATACTAAAATCCAACGTTATATATAGTGTTAGGTATAGTGTAGGGTTGGAGCATTATAGTGTCATTTATAGTGTAAAAGTGATTTCATGTTAATTTATAATCATATAAGTTAACAAATCAGTTATTTAACAATTGATCTCATATTAATTTATTAATCACATAATAAATCAACAAACCAATTATCTATTTCCAATTAATATATTAATCATATAATATATTAAAAAAATCACTTCTTCATAAACTCCAATTAGTTTATTAATCATATAATAATCTAATAAATTATCCTTTATATCTCTAAATGTCATTCTAACCAAGTTCTAGTTATGAAGGCAACCCAAAAATGACTTTTCTTCTAATTACAAAAATATATCAATTTAGTTATGAGCTTAGACAACTTATTCCAATAAAATTTTTGTACATTTCCATCCATGCCAATCTTCTTCTCGAAGATCCACTTGCTTCCAACAGTCGTGTTATTACGAGGTACATCAACCAAGTCTCATACTTGATTATCATTCATGGACTGAATTTTAGATCTCATGGCTTCAAGCTATTTTTCAGATTCTCGATCTGCAGTAATTGCCTTGAAATTGATGGGCTCAAATAGATCCATCAAGAAGACTTCCTCTTCTAGAATGAAAAATCTAAATCTATCGGGTTCCTGACGAGATCTACTTGAAAGTCGTACCGTAGGTGTGTCAATTGGCAACTGAATAACAATCTTGTGTTTATTTGTACCAGGATTTTTAGATTTATTTATCCTGTCAAATCTAAACCAATTTAAAACACAATTAGGTAGTGTACCTAGTCGCGAACTAATACAGTTTTAGGTCAGAAAGGGTTGTCGAACACTTGGGGAACAGGAGTGATTTAAGATTAAAAATATCTGCTAAAAGTTGACTAATTAAATAAAGTGAAAAATGGGGTTTTTTCAGATTTTTCAAGTTTAGAAAACTTGTTAACATTCAAATTTTGAATAACTTGAAAACAAACAATTACTTAAACTAAAAACGAGGCAGATAATGATTTTGAAACCATATTTTAAGAGTACTTCCGCTTTGATTCGATACACCTATTCCCTACGGTTGATTTTATGGATAGTACAATGGATTAATTTCATCAATTACCAATTCCTAATATGACTAGCAATAATGATCAAATTACTATTCCTTTGATTTAATTATACTATCTATTCAGTGATCTAGTGGAAAAATAATCAAATAAATCAGTGTTTAGTTCAAATAATGCAAGACTTGAATTCTTGATTGATATTAATGATAGTAAAAACCAATTTTGTGTACATTAATGTTCATCATATATGTGACAACTAGCAAATTTGGGTCAAGAAAAGTCTAAATTGTAACCATGTACAAGTAAATTCATAATACAACCCTGTTACAATTGACTCTTATAAATCAAAAAGAACATTATTTATATGAGAACATATATAAGCATATATTGAGAATCATGTTCGTAATAAACATTTAAAAGTCAAGATAGGTCAAATAATTAAAGCATGAATCAAAAGTAGGACATTGCTTTAGGGTTTTCGGCCAAGAAAACCCCATGACCGAAATCACCCTTTAAATGGGTCAGACTAAGCCAAAAACTCAAGGGATAAATCCACTAAGGCCGAAAACTCTAAGGAGGAGTCCCTTAAGGCCGAAAACATGTTTGATGGGGGAGTTAGGACCGAAATCACCAAGGAGTAGGGTGATTTCGGTCATTCTAAAGAGTTTCCAGTGGGTTTTTCCATGTGATTTCAAAAGGTAATAGAGTTTGACCTCGTAATAGGGTACTTCAGCTTTGCTTCTTATTATCCAACACATAACCATGTAACACATTTCATTATCCTCCAAATATCCATGAACTCATCCAGCCAATCCTCCCATAAAACCACGTCCAGGACGCATTCTTTCACTTCTTCATCACTTCTTTCACTATCTCCATCTTCCTTCATACTTCCAAGAACTTCTCTCAAGAACAAGCTTGGTTCTTTCCAAAGATCATCATCATCAAATTGGTCCTTAGAAATTTGGTAAGCAATTTCGTGAACCTCTAGTGATTCTACACATTTTTATGTAAACTTCATCATTTTTACACACTTTGTTGTGTGTTGACATCCTTAGGGTAATATAATCTTTAAGAAGTTTACCAAACAAGCACACTAGTGTTTTAGGCTCGAAATCTTCTTAACACTTCAAGCTACACGCAAGAACCACTCAAAGTGAGTTCATACCCCTCTTTTTTCGAGATTTTTCTTGTTTTTTTTTGGGGTGAGGGGGGGGGGAATATAAGCAAAACTATATTATAGCAAAATGTTGTTATATGTGTTCATCTATATGTTGTGTATAAGGTTTTATGTGCATGATATGTGATTTTACTAGTTATTTCAAGCTTTCATGCACAATATGGTTAAGCTGTAGTATATAACTATATAAAAACAAGTTTAAATATATTACATGAACAAATGGGAAAGTTATGACTTTTATGATAAAAGGAAATTTTCCATTAAGAATGAGTTTTCATAACTATTCTAAGACAATATTTTTCTTGGGTTTAACCAAAATATGAATATTCTAAACCTATTATTTTGTATAATAAAATGTATAAATGGGTTTACCTTTCACTAACTCTACAACTTTTTCAGCAAAACTATAATGAGTATAGTTTGTGGTTCATTTAAACTAGCTATCAGTTTTCAGACATTTTACAGATAAATATTTCAAACTATAACTATGTCACTCTATAAAACTACTATGAAAAGGAAATTCTTCTACATACAAAAAGGATTTTCACTACATTACATGTAAACTGTTGGTACAGTTTGTGAGACACACTATCTTCACGTACTTTTCCTAAAGTACACCTTAAGTCCTATATTATAACCAGAGTCTCCTGGAGGGAGAGCGAGACCGTTGTGTATAGATCTATACGGGATTGGTAACCCTTCACCTAAGTTGTTCGCTACAGTTAGACCGGAAGTCTAGGGTGATAAATGTCTACTAGCTCCGACGCCTGAAGAACGTCGTACAGGCCACTAGTTGTATTAAGTATGGTTATAATAACTCACATAGGGTATTAACAATCATTTGGTTTACGGGGCTAATGCATCTTCATTCGGTTTTATAAAATATATATAAAGCTATATGATACTACTTTACAATACAACACTACTTACATTTTTGGCCTTAGGGTTTTAAGACCACAGTTTACATTTAAGAAACTATTGGATTTCCTGGAAAACATTACACTGTCATTTACAAGGAAACATTACAGATTTTATTCATACAAAAACGCTTATGAACTCACCAACTTTAATGTTGACACTTTTCAAAACTGCTTGTATTCTCAGGAAACCAGTGAACAGCTATTACGTTTTGAGGACGAGCGTCACTACATCATGATTTCTACTTTTAAATTATTTGTACTTAACTTTTGAGCAAACGAAGTCAGTAAACAATGTAAACTGGTATTCTCAATGTATGAATGTTTGTGATGCTATGATTCATTCATATTCAACTGTTATGATACTATACATGAAGTCACTCCATCCGCCCCCAGGCGTTTCCGCCGTTCTGGTTTGGGGTGTGACAATATATTATCTCACACATCAAAGTTACCAACTTTTCTATTTAACCCTAGGGTTTTGGTAAAAACCCTAGTCCTACAATCTATGGTTCCTAAAATCTTACGATTAAAGCACATTAAGATAGATTGATTATCTAACCTAACAATAACACATAAGGATCATTATCAAGCAAGCATAATAAATAAACAACATGATTAAATCTAAAATTTTCAAATTAACACATAGGTTCAAGGCTTATCTACTCTAAATGAAAGCAAATGGTTTTTAGCCCATAACTACTGCAAAAAAATTATGAAAAATGAAGCAAACTTTGAAACACATGATTAGAACAAAGCATAATGAATGATTAATAGTGATTATGCTCTCGATCTCCTCGCATCTAGCTCCACAATCAATATCTGATCTCCAAAGGCTTTAAGAGGGTTCTCTGGTCGTCAATGGTTGAAAGTAACTTGGTACATAAGTCAGAGAATGAAGAAAAAGTCAAAATTTATAGTTGCCTTAAAACGACTGCCACACCGTGCTAAATAGATTACCACCACATGGCATTGATTCCTTCGGGTACCCTCCAAGCCTTCTGTCGTGTATATCTTCTAACATGTAGATCGAGTAAAATTTCTCCACCATGATGTGGCAAGCAAGAGGCCACGCCGTGGAACTTCAAAATCCTCAGGAATGTTGACTTTTGTTGACTCGGTTCAGCAATCCCGCTACCAGCTCCGTATTTCCGCTCCTTTTATCATGAGCATGTCTTCGCTGATACAAAACCAAATTTAAACACAACAAGTACCTTTAATATTTAATTTAAGACAAAATGTAACTAAAAACATTAAAATATCCCATAAAATATATAACTAATATGGTGATATCAAAATATCCCATACTTATCTTTTGATTGTCCCAAAGCAAAACTGATTATTTATTATCATTTTAATACCATACATCAAAACCTTGCCTACCAATTTCATATAGAATTAAACAAATTAAATTCACCAATTATGTTTCACCTCAATGCAAATAGTTGTGTCTAAATCCTAACTACTTCCCAAGCTCTAAATACTCATAATTCTCATCAATGTTCCCTACTTATTTACAACAACACTCATTTCTGCATCCCTCCGAATACATCCTCAAAAAAAATTTCTTAGCATCAAGGTATTTTTGTTAAGTTCCCAAGCATACATATGATAAAAATAAGCTAGAAAGAAAAATTACAACTTAACTAGTAAGCCCTTAGCTTTTGGCAATTTCCCTTATTTCTTCACTTTCTCAAGATATTCATACTTTTGAAGCTCCTATTCTCTCAACAACTCTTGATACCTTTTTTTCTTTCAAATTTTCCTATTTTTTTCTTTTTTTTCACAACCTTTTCACTTTTTTTCTTTTTCCAATAACTCACTTTTTCCTCTCAACTTAAAACCTAAAAGAAAAGCATATGCTTAAGCTTGGAAACTTAACCTCAACCTTTATTGGTTAAATGCATTAGTATAAAGTGCAATGACTAAATAAATTTTCCTGGATACATTTCAGTACATGATACAAAACATATAATGTCCCTTAAACTACACAGGTTCACGTTCTTGTCTCATGATTTCACTAGAACTAGGAAGCCACAAATATATTATAACATATTGGTTCAACTACACCTAAGAATTCTCATCAAATTATCCCACAAAATACTAGAAAACTTAGCTCTAAAGAAATAATATCAAAACAATTTTTTTTTTAATTTTCTAGATTTTCCTATATTAGACCATTTTCAAGTCTTTATTTTCAATTTTTTTAAATCTAGCATATTTATTTTTTTAAAAATCTAGCATGTTTGTTATCCTTTTTCAACCCCTACCCCACACTTAATTCGTACAATACCCTCGTTGTATGCATAAAACAAATAAAGCACATAAAAGCTAAAAATGGAGAAAATGGAACAGACTCTCCTGGGATAGTAGTGGCGAGATCACATTGATTGTTGTGGGAAAAGTGTTGATATCTCGTGTAATTGCTGGAAATCGGGACTTCTGAACTGCTACATGAATGACCAGATAATGCACCAAGAGAACGTACTTCGGAATGTGGTGAACCAATAAACAAAAAAGAATGGTAATGAACTTCACCACGCCGTGGAAAGTTGATTACCATGTCATGGTTTCGTGAATGCTCTGGAACTATATCGCGAATGAAAGACTTACCATGATGTAGTAAGGGTGTGGCTATGTTGTGGGATCTATAACTCGTGTAAAATGTTGCGGAAATGATAAACAAAAGGTGGTGTAGGGATGGAAGATTCCTTTTTTCGTAAATGTCATTTGCCAGTTTCTAAGGGTGTAAACCCATAATTTTGCTCAAAATGTTTCTCAAATGATAAAGTCGCCCCCTCACTTGATTTTTGTCATGTCTCTCGTCAGTCGTATCGAACCCTCTCGGCCTAACCGCTGAACTTACTGCCAACATTCTAAAATTCTAAGAGATCAAAAACATAAACATTAGTAATAAAAAGGGAACCATTCTAGTTACAAACCAAAGAAAAACTAAAACACACAAAAAAAACAAACCAAAATAAAAGACATGGTTTTAAACAATGCAAACCAAAACACATAAAAACATAATAAAAAAAGGATAATCACTCGTCACCATTAGACTGACAAGCCCCGCTCGGGTATGCTCCATCTCCTCCAGGTGCCCACATCTCCTGCCATGAAGGAATGTATGGAAAATGTGGTGTCATAAGCTTCGGTCGCACAATCCCCATGTGTTGCATCATCAAATCAAAGGAAGTCTCTATATAAGTCATGCATCCTCGCATGTCATCCATGTACTGGCTGACCCGAACAGAAAAAGAATCCATAGAGGGCCTACCCCCATGGATATATTACACATGGGCTCTTGGGCTGGTGCCTCAGCTGGCCTCCTTCTATTTCTACGTGGCTGCGGTTGCTCTTCTATCTCATCATCATCTCCTCCTCCTCCTCCAACTGGGTCATCAAATAGAATTGCAAAAATTACCACCTCCCATATTACGTACAATCCTTGCTTTTTCAAATAATCGGGGATACATGGGATGAGCCTCAATCAAAGTTAGCATACTAGGAATGGGATGCTCTATTACACCATAAGAATGAGCTAGTCGTGACATAAAATTCCTAGCAAACCACGGGGCTCCATCTTGCCTCTTTCCTGCCCTATTTCAAAAAAAATAGACAATGGAATACGAGATATTGCAAGACACCCCCGGGGTGATAATCCACCACAAGTAAAACATATCCCATTTTGGGATGTTATCGCATCCCTTTTTTTCGTTGACGGAAAAGGTAATCAGTCAATGGATGAACTAGTAGATTGGTGAACGGATTTGGCTTTCTTGGGATGTACCCGGCTTATAGACCCTAATTTCTATTGTAGCCCAAAAATCGTGCCATGTCATATTTGCTGGAAAATCACAATGCCCGACGTTCATAAAATTAGTGAAGTTTTGTGGATCACATTTGATTAGTCGTAAAGTCCGAGCCTCCAAGCAAGTTCTACTAGACTACACCAAGCCAAAAGAATAGAGCCTTCCTATTGTTCACACCCTCATAATCCTAAAACTGGAATGTGGTAAATTATTCTACACATAGCTTCTTGTACATGGGCTCGATAATCTAGAATAACCTAAGCCATCCGGTGGATGTGAAAAGAAAACTATTACCAATGTACACCTTTGTTAAATATGGAATGACCCGCTCGAATAATACGATATGCACAATCCATTCCCAATCCATAATTAGGGGTAAATCGATTTCCCTCTTATGCAGCCACCCGAATTCGTTGTTGTATCGGGAAAGTCTTCCGACTTTGATGTTTTGTGGAAATTGATAAAATTCATGAAGCGGGGGCACATTTGGGTCCTCTTGAGGACCTTGGGGTGAGGTTGATGAGTTGGGCGTCTTCGAGGTGCCATTTTCCTACAAAACACATCGAACAGAACATCCAAAACCTTCTTAAATCAGATAACAAAAACAATGCTGAAAAATGCTTCGCATAATTTGCACGACGTGGTGATGGCTTCACCATGTCGTGGTGCGAAGATCGAACGAATTAAAACTCGTTTTTGCCTAGATCAGTCCACAATAATCAAAGGGGTATCTTTCTAACTAGTTTCTAAAACAATTAAGCATGATATTCAAAACATATTCAACCTAAATAAAACCTAATTTCAACAAACCCTAGCAATTATGATAAACGAACCAAATACCTTTCGACTGATTATAAGTAATCACATGTAGATTAGAGGATAAATAGCATACTTTTAATGAATATTAAGCAAGAATAGATGAAGAAATCGTAGAAAAGCTTCAGAGAAAAGAGAGAGAGCACGCCGTGGAGGCGGAATGTGGGTTAAAGTAAAAAATGAGAATGCGTGTTAGGGTTAGAAAACCGTGGAGGCTTTTACTGCGCAATAATTTACGAGAATGCGTGTTAGGGTTAGAAAACATGTTGATGTAGTGGCTACGACATGGGAATGATAGTTACCACATCGTGGAGGCTTTTACTGCGCAATAATTTACGAGATCAATACATGGGCTGTGACGTGGCCAATGATGCACCATGCGTGGTTGTCGAGGAATTTGTGTCCCAAAAGTTTTCATTAAAAATCTAATTTAACATCACCCCACACTTTTTCGTTGTTTCCCCTCACATTAATGAATGTCAGAAAAAATTAGAACGAGTGAATAACCACTAAAAATCAAATAACCGAAAAATAAGTAAAAATATAAACGAATAATTAAATGGAAGCGATAAAACAAACCATAGTTGCCTCCCAGAAGCGCTTCTTTTTAGTAAGAGTCGTTAGCAAGACTCCTTTCCAGTGTACGTTGCTGTAGTTGTCTCGAGGGTCACATCCTCCCCTTCATTGTCACTTTTTGACACTCCTTCTACATAGTGTTTGACTTGATGCCTGTTGACTTTAAACGTCGTGTCATCTTCTTTTATCAGCTCAACCGCTCTATGCGGGAATGTCTCTTTCATTACAAACGATCCATACCACCGGGTCTTCAATTTTCCAGGAAAAAGTTTTATCCATGATTTAAAAAGTAAGAGTTTTTTACCCGCTTCGAACTCTTTGTTTCCTATCAACGTTGCATCATGCCATTTCTTTGTCTTGTCTTTATAAATCAAAGAGTTAGTATATTATTCATTCCTTAACTCATCCAAGGCATTCATCTTCATCAATCGGTTAGTATGTAATTCCGAAAACTCAAAAATACATGTTTTAAAGGCCCAATATGCCCTGTGTTCGATTTCAACCGGTGAGTGACAACTTTTACCAAAGACTAACCTATATGGTGTACTATCAATAGGTGTTTTAAAAAAGGTACGAAACGCCCACAATGCATCATTGAATTTTTCGAACCATTCTTTCTTGTTACTTCCCACCGATCTTTCTAATATTCTTTTAATGCTTGATTAGTGACATCGGTTTGCCCACTTGTTGAGTGTCATAAGGTGTTGCAAATCTATGGTGAACACCATATTTTTTCAAAACCTTTGCTAATTGTTCATTACAAAAGTAAGTACCCTTATGGCTTATTAAGGCCTTAGGCATTCCAAAACGAGAAAATATTTTTTTAGAAATTTAACGACGACACATGCGTCATTAGTGGGTAAAGCTTATGCTTCCGCCCACTTCGACACATAATCGATGTCTACTAGAATGTATTTGTTACATCACAAATACGAAAATAGTCCCATAAAGTCAATTTCCCATATGTCAAAAACTTCACAAACTCGGATTCTATTTTGCGGCATTTCATTACGAGAAGATATATTACCCGATCGTTGACACAAATCACACTCCTTGACGAATGATGTTGCATCTTTGAAGATAGTTGGCTAATGAAATCTTTCATCAAAAACTTTCTTTGTCGTGTATTGTGTTCCATGATGTCCACCGGTAGGTCCACTATGACAATGTTGCAAAATCTCTGTTGCTTCTCATCCGAACACGCATCTTCTTATAATATTGTCGGTACAACTCTAGAATAAACAAGGCTCGTCCCAATACTTGTGGTCAGCGAAAAACTTCTTCATTCATTGGCTTGTCAAGCTTTTGACGAGATAACCGCATTCCAAATAATATACGATATCCAAAAACCATGAATCTTCTCCTGCAATCACCATTAAGTACTCATCGGGAAAGTTAACGTCGATTTTGCCCTCTTTCAATTCTTCCAAGTATGGATTCTCTAATCATGAAAGATGATTAGCCACCATGTTTTCCATGCCCTTTTTGTCTTTGATTTCAGTATGGAATTCTTGAAGTAAGAGCACCCAACGAATTAGCCTTGGTTTTGCATTCTGATTGCTACATAAATACTTAACTGCAGAATGGTCAATAAACATTGCAGGTTTAGATAAAATAAAACAAGAATGGAATTTATCAAAATCATAAACAACATATAATATCTTCTTTTCTGTTGTGGTGTAATTCTATTGAACCAGATTTAGTGTTTTGCTCGCGTAGTAAATTGGCTGAAGTCGGTATTCAATCCTTTGTCCCAAAACGACTGCTAAAGCATAGTCGCTAGCTTCACACATTAACTCTGATGGCAAGTTCCAATTTGGGGCTATCATGATAGGGGCGATAGTTACATTCTCTTTTAATGTGTTGGAAGAAATTAAAAAATCATTAGAAAAGTTAAAATTAACATCTTTCAAAAGCAATTGAGTAAAGGACGTGTAATTTTCGAAAGCGGTAAAAACCCGCTTGTCCTAAGAAACTTCGCACCCCCTTCACGTTCGTTGCAGGCAGAAATTTGGAAATCATATCGATTTTTTCCTGATCCACCTCTATCCCCGCCTTGGAAACCTTGTGTCCCAACACTATTCCTTCCTTTACTATAAAGTGACATTTCTCCCAATTGAGGACCAAGTTTATCTCTTCACACCTAGCAAGCATGACATCAACGTTAGATAAGCAAATATCAAAATATCTTCGATGAGGATCCCGTAGTCATGGACTATTCAAATAAAACAAAAATAAACGCGTAAAACGAACAACAAAATATAAGAAAACTGAAAAACATGATACCACGACGTGGTAGAGTAACTGCCCCATCGTGGTCACTATAAACTTCAGAAGAATAAAACAAAATTAAATTACTTTTTTGCGAAATAAATCCCATTAAAAGGATCGAATAACTAATGGCTGCTAATTTAACTCAAATTAAGCCGTTCCCCGGAAACAGAGCTAATTCTATCAAATCTAAACCAGTTTAAAACACAATTAGGTAATGTACCTAGTCGCGCAATAATATAGTTTTAGGTAAGAAAGTGTTTTCAAACACTTGGGGAACGGGAATGATTTAAGGATAAAAATACCTACTAAAAGTTAACTACTTAAATAAAGTAAAAGTGGCAGTTTTTTCTGATTTTGCAAGTTCAGAAAACTTATTAACATTCAACTTTTGAATAACTTGAAAACAAACAATTACTTAAACTAAAACCAATGAAGATAATGATTTTGGAACAACATTCAGTTCAACAATGAATTTATTCATCCAATCAACATCTTGAGTTGCCTTCTACGTAGCTATGTACTCAGACCCTATTGTAGAAAGTGCAACCACTTCTTGCTTTGAACTTTTCCAGGCAACGACTCTTCCCTTGAGGGTGAGCACATGTCCTGACTGTGATCATGAGTTATCTCGATCAGTTTTGAAGTTGGCATCAATGTAACATCCTACAATAAGCTCTTCAATAACTCCTCCAAAAACTAGGAACATATCTTTAGTCCTTCTTAAGTACTTAAGGATGTTCTTTAAATCCATCCAATGTTTTGTGCCAGGATTAGCTTGATATCTGCTAGTCAAACTTATGACAAAAGCTACATCCGACCTCGTACATGTATAATATACATAATTGAACCTACTACTGAAGCATACGATATGAGACTCATTCTTTTGATCTCATCATATGTACTATGACAAACTGTCTTAGAATGAATGGAGCCATGCAGTATGGGTACAATTCCTCGTTTTGAGTTATCCATTGAAAAGTGTTTTATGACTTCGTCAATGTACGTACTCTGACTTAATCTAATAAGTCGGTTGGATCTATCACTGTAGATCCTAATTAGGAGGATATATGCAAAATCCCCTAGATATTTCATTTGAGAGGACTTGCTTAGATAAGCTTTAGTCTCTTTCAATGTTAGAATATTTTTCCCGATCAGCAATATGTCGTCAACATATAGAATTAGAATATATAGCTGTCGTCCGATGGGTACACGAAAGTGACGAAGTTCCTTTGACTACAGAACCATGCTTGTCTGTTGGAGCGAATTTGATGATCGGGCCGAGGGCTGCCCCCTCTTCCCCTCACTCTCATTTCCCTAATATGAACCTTGAGTCATCAAAGCCTTTCTGACTCGGCCTGGCCCGGTCGCCCTACACGACTGGCGCTTCAAAAGGAGAAACTCTCATCGTAGTTTGGAGACCTAAGGAGCGGACACTTTTTTTTTATCTAAAGGCGAAGACTCTAAAGTGGGCGAACACTCGGCCCAGCGGGCGAACATGCCGGGCTCCGGCTCCGCGCACCTACTGACACCTTTCGAAGCACTTTCTATACTTTGATATATACAGATGGTTCATCAGGACTTTCTAAGAAACCAAACCTTTTGATATTCGCATCAAAACGATGATATCAAGCCCTTGATGCTTGTTTCAATCCATAAATAGACGTCTTTAGTTTTCACACCTTCTTTAGGTTATTTGGGTTGACAAAACCTTCAGGTTGTTCCATATAGACATCTTCCTCAAGATATCCATTAAGGGAATTGGTTTGACATCCATTTTCCATATCTTATAATTGTAATATGAAGCTATGGACATGATAATTCTAATATATTTAATATTGGCAACTGGCAAGAAAGTATCTTCATAGTCAACACCTTGAATTTGAGTATACGCTTTTGTGACAAGTCGTGCCTTGAATGCTTGTACACTTTCGTCCATGTCAATCTTCTTCTTGAAGATCCACTTTCTTCCAACATTCATGTTGTTAGGAGGTAAGTCAACCAAGTCCCATACTTGCTTCTCATTGATGGACATAATTTCAACTCTCATGGACTCAAGCCATTTTTCAGATTTTGGATCTACAATAACTGCCTTGAAATTGATGGGCTCACATTGATCCATCAAGAAGACTTCCTCGTCTGGAATAGCAAATCCAAATATGCCAGGTTCTTGACAAAGTCTACTTCAGCATCGTATAGTAGGTGTGTCAATTGACATCTAAATGATAATCTTGTGTTTAAATGCACTAGTAGTTTTAAACTTATTTATCCTGTCAAATCTAAACAAGTTTAAAACACAATTAGGCAATGTACCTAGTCACGAACTAATATTGTTTTAGGTCAGAAAGGGTTGTCGGACACTTGGGGAACGAGAATGATTTAAGATTAAAAATCTCTACTAAAAGTTAATTAATTAAATAAAGTAAAAGTGGGGGTTTTTCTGATTTTGCAAGTTTGGAAAACTATTAACATTGAAAATTTGAATAACTTGAAAACAAATAATTACTTAAACTAAAAACGAGGCAGATAATGCTTTTAAAACCATATTTTAAGAGTACTTCCATTAAGATTCGATACACCTATTCCCTATGGTTGATTTTATAGAAAATGTAATGGATTTAATTTCGTGAATTACTAATTCCTAATATGACTAGCAATAGGGGTGCAAACGAGCCAAGCTACTTGTGAGCTACTCGGGATCGGATCGTTAAAAGCTCGACTCGAAACCGATTTTTAACGAGCCTGGGCCAAGCTCGAGCTTAATATTAAGCTCGTTTATTAAACGAGCTCAAGCTCGAGCATATGTCACTAAGCTTGATTAGGATCGCGAGCGTATATATAATATAATTTATCATTATTTTTATATATTAAAATAAAAAAATATACTTGGGAAAATAAGAATGAGATAAGAACGAAATCTCCCCATTTGTTTAAATCGTTGTGATTTCGAGGACGAAATCCTCAAAAGGAGGAGGTATTTGTAACATACACGTACAGTTATCGTGTTTTGTTAATTTTAAAATGAATAATATTAAGTAATATATGGTTTTGAGCATTGAGTTCTAACAAGATAGTTTTATGAGAATTGAAGTAAAACTATGCTTACAATCATTCAGAAAAGTATTGGAAGTCTTATGAGATTCCAATCAAAAGTCAACTATTGAAATTAACGAAAATATAAACTTAGTAAAAATAATGTTATTGAAAGTTGTAGATTATCTCGTTAGAAACATTTAGGCGAAAACCTCATCGAAATCTGCGTTATAACGAAGAAGTTATGACTTATTGAAGTTTCGCGACAGAACCGGCACGACGTCATATGACGTAAAAAGTGAGTTTACGATGAACTACTTTTTAGACTTTATGATCCAAATGAAAGTTTTAGTATTCGTTAAACCGAGAATTTTCATAAAAAGAACGTCCAAATCTAACTTCATATGATGAAGTTATGATTTTTCTAAGTTTCAGTATAGAAGTATACAGCTAAAAACTCGAAATAAAGATCGAGTGATTTTTAGCCGACACAACCTAAATGAGAATTAAAGGTCTCGTCATTAGTAGTACAACGGTAAAAAGACAGACGAAAACGGACGTCGGATGAAGACGTTATGAATTTTTGAAGTTTTTAAATAAAAATTCAAGACTTATCTGAAGCCGTACGCCCAGCGTACTCGGACTAGGTCAGAAGTTGGCCACGTCGCCCTTTCCTTCGCGTAAAGCCACGTATCTCGTATGGATGCCACGTCCGAGGCCCGGGTTCCGAACAATTGTTACGTCTAGTACGCCCAACGTACCGAAATACACTTAGCGTAGAACACCGCCACGCAGTACGCCCAGCGTACCAGAGATTCACACCGAGCGTAATGCGAACTCTCAGTCCCCTATAAATAGCAAACGAAGGCAGCCGTTTTTTTGTTACAATTTTTACTCTCTTGCACCCTCTATTCTCTCTCAATTTACCCTAATACTCCCCGAAGCCTAGGAAACATCCCCGACATCCGAAGCAAGTCCCGACCCACCGAAGACCCGAGAAAATGATATTTTCTAGTTGAAACTCTGCCCGCGCAAGACCCGCTTTTCAACTAAAATCCCCGGTTTCGTCAAAGAAAGTCATTTTTAGAGGCGAAGTGCTGCCCAAATTATCATTTTATCATTCGGTTATTTCAAACTGAGTTCAATATATAGGAACAATTATATGTTATGTGTTATATGTGCTATGTGCTTTTCCATGTTATTTTCCCGTGTTATTATTTCATGCTATTTTGATAGCAAAACAGTACCTTTGGCCATGTGATCAGTGAAAGAACTTAGATTCACAGTGGTATTGGTATGTAGCCTCTGGCCGTGTAGAGCATGTCTCGTAAGAGAATGACTTCTACCACTATGGCATTGGCAGAAGGTTAGATAGGGCTAAAAGCCTGCAAAATCTACCAAAATGTTAATCAGAAATTGTATGTCTTCTGTACCATTTGGGCCGAAGCTTTATTGATGTATATCAAGTATTGAAATTGTTATGTCTCATTAATTGTATATCTTTGAATCAAATCATTGATTGATATGGAAAGTTTGTCACATGATTCACATATGCCTTTGTTGTTCCTTGTTCTTCTTTGCTTCAGCCACATTGATGTATATATGGCATAACGTTATATTGTATCTATTATTGAACTCACTAAACATCACCGCTTACCCTCTCAGTGTTTAATTATTGCAGGTGATAAGCATCCAGTATAGTCATATACTGTTAGAAGATTTTGAATAGATAATACTATTACTTTTGTAATTACTGTTCATGTATGTATAAAACTATAATATCCTGGGTAGTTATGTAATAAATATAACACTTTGTAATAGTCTTAATAGTCGGTTTGTATCCAGTCTTTTGTAATAAGACCATATATCTATAAAATATGTTTATGAATATGCATGTAGCATGTTTTGAAGTAACAATATCGAGTGTGTGAAAGGGGTTCTTTCATCGAGCCTCATATAATTTAAACGAGCCCGAGCCGAGCCTAACCAGGCTCGGCTCGGCTCGGCTCATTTGCACCCCTAACTAGCAATAATGATCAAATTACTATTCATTTGATTTAATTATACTATATTCAGTGATCAAGTGGAAAAATAATCAAATGAATCAATGTTTAGTTCGAATTATGCAAGACCTGAATTCTTGATTGATATTAATGATAGTAAAAACCAATTTTGTGTACATTAATGTTCATCATATATTATCTCACACATCAAAGTTAACAACTTTTCTATTTAATCCTAGGGCTTTGGTCAAAACCCTAGTCCTACAGTTTTATGGTTCATAAAAGCATACGATTGAAGCACATTAATATAGATTGATTATCTAACCTAACAATACTCAACAAGAAATAGAATATATTGAAACTATAACACATAAGGATCATTATCAAGAAAGCATAATAAATAAACAACTAGATTAAATCTGAAATCTTCAAATCAACACATAGGCTCAAGGCTTATCTACTCTAATGAAATCAAATGGTTTTTAGCCCATAACTACTATAGAAAAATAATTAAAAATGAAGTAAAATTTGAAACACATGATTAGAACAAAGCATAATGAATGATTAACAGTGATTATGCTCTCGATCTCCTCGAATCTAGCTCCACACTGGATATCTGATCTCCATAGGCTCTAAGAGGGTTCTCTGGTCGTCAATGTTCGAAAGTAACATGTTACATAAGTCAGAGAATGAAGAAAAATTCAAAATTTATAGATGCCTTAAAACGACTGCCACGCCATGCTAAATAGATGATCACGACATGGCATGAATTCCTTCGGGTACCCTCCAAATGTAACTAAAAACATTAAAATTTCCCATAAAATATATAACTAAATATGGTGATATCAATAGTTTCAGGTTCAACAATGCTCTGTTGATTATCATTCTCAACTAAAGGTTGTGTTTCACGAATTTCTTCAAGATCAATGGGGCTCCCACTTGCTTTATTCAAAATAAAGTCATTTTCAAGAAACACTTCTTTTTGGGAAATGAATACTCATTTCTCTTCTTTATAGAAGAAGTAATAGCCCATGGCTGGGTATCCTACAAAGATACACTTTTGAGATTTGAGTTCAAACTTGTTAGAAGTATCTCTTTTAACATATGCTTCACAACCCTAAATCTTTAAGTAAGATATTGATGGAATCTTTCCATGCCATAACTCGTAGGGAGTCTTACTAACCTTTCTGGTTGGGACCATGTTTACAATTCGGGTTGTCGTTTCGAGGGCATATCCTTATAATGAATGAGGAAGGGAAGTATGACTCATCATCAATTGTACCATGTCAAGTAGAGTACGATTTCTCCTTTCTAAAATGCCATTATGTTGTGGTGTTTCTGGTGGAGTGAGTTGCGACACCATACCACAAATCTTATAATGTTCATCAAAGTCATAGCTTAGATATTCACCACCACGATCTGATTGTATGGCTTTAATCTTTTTCCCTAGCTGATTATGTACTTCATTTTGGAATACCTTGAAGATATCAAATGCTTCATGTTTATGTTTCAAGAGATACACGTATCCAAATATACTGAAGTCATCAATACATGTAATGAAGTATCTTTCATTGCTTTTGTTCATTTTCCTAAAAGGTCCACATACATCAGTATCTATGAGTCCCAATAGATCTGAGGCCCTTTCACCAAGACTGGTAAACGGAGATTTTGTCATCTTGCCACATAGACATGATTCGCGTATATCAAAAGACTTCGAGCCTATTGATTCTAAGATTTCCTCTTTTTGAAGCTTAACGATGTGAGTTTTGTTTATGTGCCCAAGGCGATAATGCCATAAATTAGTTTTATTTATGTCCAACTTTGTTTTCGTATTTGTTAAGTTGTACATTGAATTGTCCTTGTTGTATGAACCATTTAAATCGATTTCATATATTCCATTATGGGGACAAGTCTTAAAATATAATATGTTATCTTTAAACACAAATATGTTTCCAAAATTAAAGTCAAACTTATAACGAAAACCTTGTTCATACAAACAGAAAGTAGATATAATATTCCTATTTATACTAGGTACATAACAACAATTGTTCAAAACAAGATAAATACCATTTGGAAGCAAAAAATGATATTGCCCTATGGCTTTGACAGCTACTCGAGTTCCATTCCCACATGAAGGTCCAAATCGTCATCTAAGAGTTCTGTAACAATCTTTAGTCTCTACAAATCATTGTAGATGTTTTTACCACTTCCAATATCAAATAACCAAGAATTAGTATGGAATGCATATAATTCAATTACACACACACACACACACATATATATATATATATATATATATATATATATATATATATATATATATATATATATACACTTGAGTTGCCAACCTGGTTGGCATTGTTTTTCTTGACTTCCTATAGGTACTTGGGACAGTTGCGTTTACTGTGTCCCTTCTCATTGTAGTGAAAGCAATTGGAGTTAGCATTAGGTTTGGGTTTAGGAGTAGGGTTGGTAGTAGGAGGCTCCTCTTGACCCTATCCTTTCCCATTACCTTTCTTAAAGGCCTTTCCTTTCCCCTTACCAGCAACATTACCGATTTTCTTCTTGGAGATCGGACCCTCGCGGATCATCAGTACTTGATTTCCAAATTACTTGATGTTCGCCTTATTTTTTTCAAAAATCCATAACATTGGATAAGTTATTCAAAAAATCATAGTGTCCTAACTAAAATGTCGGAGAGTGCACGCCGCGCCATCATGTCGGGCCCTTGCCCTTAGATCCTGAAGTACGTGAAACAACAATTAACTGTAAGCTAATGCTTAATGAGTTCCCCATAACATACCCCACATAAACCACATAATCACATAACCATATAAACCGCATACATACTACATAAGCCATGCATACAAACATATAAGGATGTCGTGGACTCCCTCTAGGGTCTTACTCCAGGATGTCGTGGGCTCCCCCCAGGGTCTTATACCTATGTTCCATGGGCTCCCCCACATTGTCTTTAACTGGAATGTCGTGGGCTCCCCCGCATGGTCTGACATCCAGCTGCCACGGGCTCCCTTCGAGTCTTCGCATATCTAACCAATAAGGTACTAACACATTCATATACACGCATACTAGACATATCCATAATGATTCCACAATAATCATCACCACTAACTGAATGGGCCAGCCTTGGTGCGTTCGACCCATTGGTATGGTGAGGAGACTCACTTCTCAAAAAATGTTGGATTGATAAGGCCAAACCCCAACTCACAGCTCCGAACTCAACTGCCTACAACCATCATGTGACCAACTTCGTCAAAATCCCGAAATATCAAAGATACCCTTAAAGTGAAACTTGGTCAACCATGGTCAAAGTCAAAGTCAACAGTCAAGGTCAACGGTCCATGTTGACCCAACTCGTCGAGTGCACTTGCTGACTCGTCGAGTTCCTTCAGTCCTCAGAAAACTGGGAAAAGCCCTAGTCAACTCGCCGAGTTGACAGGACAACTCGTCGAGTTCGCATAATGTCCATAGGATCGGGGAAATCCGAGTCAACTTGTCGAGTTGGCAGGGCAACTCGTCGAGTTTTCCTAGTCTTACACATTCAGCCACTTTTCCAGCGAGTCCAAAGCCCCAAACTATAGATTTGATCCCCTATGGTGAAGATACTACGTAAAGTTGCTAACTTTACGTCCATGCATGGCATTAATGTTAGGGTCGAAATGTTGTAATAGTCGAAGTTTGTATTTAGGGTCTTCGAACATTTTTGTAATGTATTTTACTAGAGCATAATATTCGAAGCTTCATGTTTAGTCCTTAGTATATTTTTTGTACGCTTTTCTCTTCTATAAATAGGAGTGGTTACTAGTGTCTTAGTAACAAAGTCTTTACAGAATATTCATTGTACTCTGTAAAATTTGCAAAAGCGTAATAGAGCCAAACAGATCATATTTACATCGGTGTTCAAATCTTTCAATTCTACTTTGAATTTACACTCTAATTCGTTCAATACTTGATTCATTGTCTCATCAATTGGTATCAGAGCAGGAATCATATCTCTGATCTGATTTTCACTTTGTTCAAAAGGTTTTTGAGTCAACTTTTTGATTCAAAAGTTTCCGCACCTTTTGAAAGTGAAAAATTGTTTAGATCTAAGTCTGTGATTCGATTATGCACTTAATTCATTGAATCGAGTGTTCTAAGAGTGATTGTGATTTGAATCATACATTTTGTTGTCAAATTCTCAAAGTTTCTTCAAAAATTCTCAAGGATCTATTCCGTACAACAATGGCGTCATTCAATCTGAATTCCATGACTTCATTTTCTCATCTTCTAGGATCATCCACCAAAATTCCTATGTTCATCCCTGAGTATTACGATCAGTGGGCTGATCGTATGCGGGATTATCTCAATGGATTGGATGAAGAACTGTGGAATTGCATTTCTGGCAATCTCAATCCACCATCGAATGTTCAACCAATTGGTTCTTCCTCTGGAAACTCTGAAGTTGAAAATCAATCTGATCGTCTGAAAAAGCTGGAGAAAAGGTGTGTAAGAGAGCTAAGAGGAGCTTTGCCTCCAGTTGTTTACAACTACATGAGGAGTTGTACAACTGCAAAGGAAATCTGGAACAATCTCAAGGAAAAATTTCAGGGAAGTGAGAAGACGAAAGTTAATTCTGTGAAGCAATGTTTAGTGGAGCTGAAGGACTTTAGACAGAAAGATGGTGAAACAATTGAAGTTTATTACGATCGTCTTAATGAATTGATATATCGATGCAATCGATATGGTATCACCAGATCAGCCATGGAATTCAATCTGATATTTGTTATGGGACTTCGAAAGGAATGGCGTAGTGTGAGCATGATGGTGAAGAATCAACAGAGCTTTGATACGTCAACATTGAATGACTTGTACAACCAACTTAAGACTCATGAAAGCGAAGTGAACGAAATAGTTGAAGAATCGAAGGCTATGTTGGGAGGTCCACTAGCTTTGGTTTCGAAGATCTCTGAAAAAGATGCTGAGAAAGATGCTTTGGATGAAGATGAAGGGTTCATCATGAACTCAGATGATGAGGCAGTTGCCTTTTATTCAAACAATCGTGTGAAAAAGTTCTTCAAAAAGCCTTTCAATCCGAAGGCAAAGTCGTCTGAGACAAAAGGGAACTTTCTGAGTAAAAGTGCTAGGGAAGAGAAAAAGAAAGATGAGATGAAAGATTCGAAGCCTGTTAAGGGAAAGTATGAGAAGAAGCTAAAGGGAGATGCTGGGATTAATTATCATTATTGCAATGGTGCTAATCACCTTGCTAATGAATGTATGCTTCGAAAGAAGGATGAGAGAAAGAATAAGGTCAAGGATGAGGCGTATTATGCTGAAAAGTTGGAGGAGGTTCGTGCGAAAGCCAAGAATTTGTCTCTGGTTGCAAAGGGTGTGAAATGAGGATGAAGATGGTACTTATCAAATCTGGTCATCTGGATCAGATGATGAGGAAATGAGAAATCCAACCCATGGAGCTATGTTTGCAAAAATGGAGGAAGAATCAGAGGAGGAAACATACGAAGTGCATGGAAGATGCTTCGTATCAAAAGCTGCTGACAAATCACCAATGACCACAAAGGTACGAAACATTCTTGAATCTTTTAATATTCCAGTACATGCTTATAATTCTGAATTAGTATCTTTTGATGAAACTGTTACTTATTTTGATTCGATTGTGGTATCTGCTAGCAATGAGGCTAAGAAGCTGTCCATGCAATTGCTAGAGACACAGAAGAAATTAGATTCGAAAATCACTAAGATAGATTGTCTAGAACTTCAAATAACGAATATCATGGTTGATAGGGACAATTTATCTAGTGATAATAAACTGTTGTTAGCACAAAGAAACATTTACTGTAATGCTGCTAAAAGATTATATGGGAAAATAACTGAACTTCATCATTCATGCGAAATCAGTAAAGAACAACATAGAAAATTGCTGCCATTTTTAGCTTATGAAAGAGCTAAGGTAGATAACATTTCGTATGACTGTGAAAAAGAAATAGCTGATTTTGACAAAGTTCCGAATGACAAGTATAGATATGGAATTGTCAAAGTTGATGAATGTCTTGATTCGAATGATTTAGTTAACATTGTAAATGATACTTTGACTAAATCTGAACAAATTCACATTTTGAAAAAGACTGAGAATTCATCATCTGATTCTCAATCTAATTTTGCTGATATTGAAGATAATTCTGACAATATTAGTGAAATTAGTGAGCTTGAAGATGTTGTTTGTTCTCAGTTGTCTATTGTTAATATTGCTTCGAATTCTAAAGGGAAAGAAAAAGTTAAGGATTTGATAGTTGAGAAAGAATCTGATATTCCCTTAACTTCGAAAGTTAGTGAAATGAACTTCGTGGATCTCAAAGATTACCAAACTGATGATAGTGATGATGAAGATGTAGAGAAAGTTTCGAAAGAAAAGAAATCTTCAAAGAAAGAAGTAATTCCACGAATAGTTGTTGACCAAGTGTATGGTGATACACAAAAGTTCGAAAAAGTGATGAATGAAAAAGGTGAACATTATCTTGAAACAAACACGGTGGTTTTTCCAAATTTCAAATGCACAGATGATGTCATTTTTCCAAATCAAGTTTTCGTAACTACCGGAAATGTTGAGAATATCAAACCAGAGTTCAAGAAGATGGTTGAGGAGGATAATTCAAAAACAACTGAGGAAGGTTTTTTCGCAAATCAAACCATAGTTGAAAACAACTTAACAAAGAATTCATATATTTTTCAACGACAAAAACCACAAAAACAATGGGTTGAAAAATCAAAAGTTGAAAAAGAGAAAGTAATTCGTGTTGAAAAGGAAAATGAAAATGTTGTCAAATTAAACTCTAAGGAATTTAAAGATCAAATTGACAAATTTTCGAAGGAAAACAACATTTCAAAAAGACAAGCACGAAAGAAAATATTTTGGCAAAATATTGAGTCTCAAAAGATGTCTGAATCACAATCCATCAAAAAGGTTTTCAACGTTAAAAATGATTCTTTTTCAAAAACACAACAATCATCTCAATCAAATCAAACAAGGTCTGAAGTACATAAGCAAACAAAGTTTTCGAAAGTTTCTGAAACTAACAAAACAAGAGATTTTTTAGAAAGATCCAAAACAAATCAAAAAGTTTTTCAACGTCAACATTTTAAATCAAAAATTGATACATCCTATGCTTACTCTTATGTTACCAAACCCAAAGTTGATTTTGTACCTCAAAAGTCAAATTTTCCTAATTACACAAAGAAAGAAACTATGAGGACGTCACGGGAAAAAGGAATGACTTCAAGGAAGAACATTGATCATTGGCTTGACGGAAGAGGAAAAATGTATCAGTCAAATAAATATTCAAAAGAGCAAATTCATGAAGCATACGAAAAGTATGTCAATACTTCTTCGAATGGCAGCTCATCATCTAAGGATTCGAATATCTCAGTCAAAACATGGAGACCTGTCACAAAAGCGAAGACTGTTCAATCACAAACTCAAGATGCGAAGGGAAAAGTCAGTGAACATTCGAAACTATCAAACACTTATGTTTCAGTTCCTTTAGATGATGAAGTGAACTTAATTGATAGTCTCAAAACCAAAGTTTGTGATTGGGTTAAAAGTTCTTCATTTCATTTGAAATTGAAATCTAATTTCCAAGGACCCAAAAAGTCTTGGGTACCTAAAAATTTTCATTGATTGCAGGTATTGTGTGAAGAGCAATATGATAACAAATGGTACATTGATAGTGGTTGCTCTCGTCACATGACTGGAAAGAAGGAGAATTTAAGAGATTTTCGAAGTCTCAAAAATGCTGGAGTAGTAAAGTTTGGGAACAATCAAAAGTGTCAAGTCATGGGATATGGAAAAATCACAAATGGACAATTCACAGTGAATCGTGTTGCATATGTTGAAGGTCTTCAACATAACTTGATTAGTGTTTCTCAACTTGTTGTGGGCACTGGCAATCAAGTTCTTTTCAACGAAGAAGGAAGTGTTATTTCGAATGTTAACACAAACGAAATATTACTGAAATCTAAAAGGAAAGGTGACATGTTCACTTTGGACATCAATCCAATTGTAGGCAAACCAGCAGTATGTCTTCTTTCGAAAGCTACATCTGATTTAAGCTGGTTATGGCATCGAAGACTTTCACATCTCAACTTTCGAAACATAAATAAACTTGTGGTACAAGATCTGGTAAGAGGTTTACCTGTACTTAAATTTGACAATGATTCTTTATGTGCAGCTTGTGAAGTTGGCAAGCAACATAAACAAGGTCATCCAATCACAATTGATTCGAAAATTGTTGCACCTCTTGAGTTGATACATATTGATTTGTGTGGTCCTTCGACTGTTTCAACTCTCAACAATAAACGGTACATTTTAGTTATTGTTGACGATTTTTCCAGATTTACGTGGGTTTATTTTCTCAGGCTCAAATCCGAAGTTGCACAAATTATGATTGACTTTATCAAAAAGATGGAAACCACGTTGAAGAAGACTGTTAGAAAAATCAAGAGTGATCATGGAACTGAATTTAAGAACAAAGTTCTTGATTCATTTTTGGTGGACAAAGGAATTTCGCATAACTTTTCATCTCCATATACACCACAACAAAATGGTGTTGTAGAACGAAGGAATCGCTCATTATGCGAAGCAGCAAGAACCATGTTGGCATATGCGAATTTACCTCAATATCTATGGGCTGAAGCTGTTTCAACTGCATGTTTTACTCAAAACAGATCGTTCATTCATCGTCGATTTAATATTACACCATACGAAATTCTGAATAATCGTAAACCTAATGTGAAGTTTTTTCATGTTTTCGGATGTAGGTGTTTTATTATGAATCTCAAGGATCATCTTTCGAAGTTTCAAGCAAAAGCTGATGAAGGAATTTTTCTTGGATATTCGCACAATTCAGTGGCATATCGAGTGTTAAATAAGCGAACACGAAAAGTGGAAGAAACGTTCAATCTCACATTCGATGATTATTATGTTAAATCAAATGAGCATAGATTTACAAATCATCCAATTTTACAAGAAACACAAGTTGAAACTGAATCTATACAAATGGATGATACTGATTATGATTTGGTTTTTGGAATTTCAGATCATGCAGTTGATGCTGAAGTTCATGCTCCTGATAATCACATACCAGAATTTTCAAAACTTACTGATGATTCACCATCGACTCCTCAAGAAGGCGAAACTATGAGTAATAGTCCACTAGAGGGGGAGCAATTGGATTTGAATACTTTAGATGATGAAGAGCATTCTTTCGAGGGGGAGAAAGAACAATTGAATGTTGAAATTGAGGGGGAGCATGTTGTTGAGGGGGAGCATAATGTTGATGATGCTTGTTCGAATACAGGCTCAGAAAATGATGAAATATACGAAGATGCCCCTTTGGAATTTGATCCAGCATATCCACCCATGGAAAAATGGACAAGAGACCATCCGAAGGATCAAGTTATTGGGAATCCACAAGAGGGAGTTCTGACAAGAGCTCAAATTCGTGCAAAGAATGAGGTATTGAATACTCATCAAGAATTTTGCATGTTTAATGTTTTCATCTCTAAAATTGAACCAAAAACAATTAAGAATGCAATGGAACACTCAGATTGGGTTGTTGCAATGCAATCGGAGTTGTCTGAATTCGAACGAAACAAGGTTTGGAGATTAATTCCTAAACCTGAAAATGTTTCGATTGTCGGGTTAAAATGGATTTTTAAAAATAAAACCGACAAAGATGGAAACATTATTCGAAATAAAGCCAGACTTATTGTAAAAGGATATTCACAACAAGAAGGAATCGACTATGAAGAAACTTTTGCCCCTGTCGCAAGACTCGAGGCGGTTCGAATATTTTTGGCTTATGCAGCTCACAAAGATTTTGATGTTTATCAAATGGACGCGAAATGTGCATTTCTCAATGGAGAGCTTGAAGAAACAGTTTATGTGGAACAACCCCCAGGTTTTATTAACGAAGAATACCCTAATCATGTTTATATTTTAGATAAGGCAGTTTATGGTCTGAAACAAGCACCAAGAGCATGGTATGCAACACTTACATCATTTTTGAAACAATCTAAATTTAAACAAGGATCAGTTGATCCCACATTATTTCGAAAGAAAGTGGGGAATCATCTAATGCTTGTTCAAATTTATGTTGATGATATTATTTTTGGCTCGACTGACCCTGCTTTGTCTAGAGAATTCGAAGAATTGATGAAAAGCAAATTTGAAATGAGCATGATGGGAAAAATCAATAATTTCCTTGGGTTGAATATTCGTCAAAACATAGAAGGGATTTTCATTAATCAGGAAAAATATACAAAAAATCTGTTAGAAAAGTTTGGATTGACGAATAGCACAAAGCTTCGTGTACCAATAGCAATAGGCATAAAGCTAACACCATCGTTGGACAAACCTACTGTTGATATAACGTTGTATAGGAGCATGATTGGTTCATTACTTTATCTAACAGCAAGTAGACCTGATATCATGTTTTCTGTGTGTAATTGTGCTAGGTATCAGTCTAATCCACGCGAACCACATCTTACTGCAGTGAAGAATATTTTTCGTTACCTTAAAGGCACAATTTCGTTAGGATTGTGGTATCCTTCGAAAATTGGATTCTTCGTTCAAGCATACTCAGATGCAGACTTGGGTGGTTGTAATCTTGATCGAAAAAGCACAAGTGGAGGATGTCAATTTCTTGATGGCAAATTAGTCAGCTGGCAGTCGAAAAAGCAAACGTGTGTGTCAATTTCCACAGTTGAAGCAGAATATGTGGCTGCTGTTGCTTGCACTTTGCAAATAATTTGGATCCAAAGTCAATTGCGTGATTATGCAATTAATATGAAAAAAATTCCATTATATTGTGATTCTCAAAGTGCAATAAGAATTTGTCATAATCATGTGCAGCATTCGAAGACTAAACACATAGCTCTTCGTTATCATTTCATTAAAGATCACGTGGAGGATGGAAACATTGAAGTACATTTCGTGAAAACAACTGATCAGTTAGCTGATATATTCACGAAAGCTTTGGATGAAAAATCTCTAATGCGAATAATAGAAGGTCTTGGAATGATCGATGCCAATTCTGTTCCATGCGAAAAAGAAGAATGATAGGCGAAAAAGAATGAATCAGAGGCGCTGAATAAAAGATAACACAAAGTCATTCAGCATTCAGAGGTTACTGTTCATGGTCAACGCTTCGAATTCGCATGATTGTTACTTATTTTCAGCGTTGAGTTAATGGTTACTGTTCATAGTCAACGCTTCGAACGCTTCGAATTCGTACATTTGTCACTCTTCAAGGAATGCCAAATATTCGTCTGTTTGCAACAAATTCAAAAAGATTTTCTTTTCTTTTGTCTTTAAATTTTTGAAAAATCAAAAATTCAAAAAGATTTTCTTTTGTTTTGTCCTTAAATTTTCGAAAAGTTAAAAAAAAATAAAAAAATAAAGAAAAATTCAAAACAACAAAAATATTTTTATTTTTAGAATTTTGTTGCAGATTATGATGATGATTCAGAGGGGACAATGCAGGCAGTTTTCGGGTCAGGTAAAATTTTTCGTATGAATTGATATGTTTCTCAATATTCGAATTAGTTAGGTTCTCCCTAGAAGCATGCTGCTGCATGTGGTCCAAAGCCTCCATGACTCAATGTGTGTGTACGAAAGCCTTAATGAAATGTTTCGTACGAAAATTTCTTCCAAATCAGGCTTATATTCACATTAGTCTCTGAGCTACCTTACTCTTCTCACAATGAGTTAAGAGTTTCCTGTTTGGTCCAAAACATAACAGAGGTACTTTTCGTGTCTTACACCAATCTTTTTCATCCAAAACATTCTTACACGATCACACACAAAGACGTATATCCGAGAGGTCTCTAATCAAACCCATCGAGACTTAGATATATAAAAACTTTGTGTTTATGATCTGACATCATGAGTCCGTGATGGAAGTGAAACCCAAAAATCTTACAAATTAAGGAATTCACGGGGAACATTGTTCCAGATATATACGAAACTTTTGTTTCTGTACCAATGTTCGAAACTCCAAATCATATTCATTTCGAATGAGTGGTCTTGATCAAGCATTCGAAACCCACGATGTTTGTTACCCAACAAGATCCAGTATACAAATTTTTTATGAATATGATTTCCGTGTGAGTTTCATTTGAATGTCCTAGTCATGTTAAAATTTTACAAAGCCGACTTGTCACTGACTACACTGGTCATACAAGTAATTTCTGTTACACTTTATCACCTTATGTTTAGGTTGACATGTAATGAAATTTTGAACCTACCCACGAAGCATTCTTAAAAGAAACCCTTTGATACTTATCAAAAAGTATTTGATTGTAATTCACGGGAACATACACAAGCTGTTGATTATCTCTCTTGATGATTAATGAAGCAACCTTTGCCCGGGGTTTAACTGCCTTCGTGTCAAATTAAATTTTTGACATCACAAAATTTAAAAAAAAAATTGTTGTTTCTTGTCTAAAATTTCTTTGGCACACTACACACACGAAATCCTTGAGGTTCTGAGTAATACCAACTCAGGCTGATGATTTCGAACATCTGGCAAATGACTGCGCTTTTTATCCCAAAAGTGAAAGAGCCTTGCCTCCATTCGAAGGGTTCTAACGGTTACAATTCTATTAAAGGGATAATGACAGGCTGTGTATACGTGACGTATGGTATTCTGGCCGGTTTTCTAGGTGATGTGACAGACACTTTTTGACGCATGGCTACCTTTCCACTGTACAGGTCCGATTTTCAAGGTGCCACGTCGGATCTCATTAAATGCATCCCGCTTCAAATTCAAATCATTTAGGGTTACATATAAAAGGGGGTTCAAGAGTACTTTATACGTTTACGCGATCAAAACTCAAAACTTCCCAAATTCTCTGTTCTTCATCTTTTTCAAACCCTAACAATGGCGACTACTGCTCATGTCGATCCTTCTACTGAAGATACTTCTTCTGCACCAGTTATGAAGATTCAATCTACCAATTATTATGTGGATGGTGAACTTTCTCAATGTCCAGAAGAATTCAAGATGCTTATTGTTTCTTTAAAACACTCTGTTTTATCCAAAGCAATGTTCAATTCCTTTTCTGTTCCGGTATCCTGGCTTTCTCAAGCAGGATCTACTGCCACATACAACAAAGCCTCTGATTCGATTACTTTTCACCTAATCAATGACAAAAAGGTTAGGCTTTCCAAGAAACTGTTTTGTCAGATTCTTGACATTCCAAATACACCTCCTTTTGTTGAATTTCAATTCTCCCAAATAATTCATATGTTTAATGAAATGGGATATTAGCCCCCATTGTCAAAGATAAGTGACTTTAAGAAGTCTGGTCTTCCAAAAGTATGGAATTTTTTGTTTGGGATATTTTTACGTTGTTTAACCGGAAGAACAGTTGGATTAGATAAAGGAAGGATGGAGGTTTATGCCATGGTGGCTGGTTTATACTATGATCTTCCAGCAGACTACTCTACACAGCTATGGAAGGAATTCCAAAAAGGATTCGAACATACGAATGTTGTTCATGGCATTTGGTGTGCTAGGTACTGGAGTCTAATTCTGCAACATTTTTACAACAAGGAAGGCATCTTGGTTTCAAATGAAGAAGAGAAGGTTACTTTCAATCTTATCACTTTCCGAAGGAAGTTGTTGACAATGATGATGAATTTCCAAACGTTGCTCGGATTCCAGATGCGATGCTTAAAAGGGTGGATCCTTCGAATCATGTTTTGATTGCATATCTGAAAACATTTGATTCTTCTATTCCTACGGGAATTTTGTTGCCACGTGACGAAAAGAAGACCAAAAAGTCGAAGAAAGCTGATCCTGCTTCACCTGAAAAGAAAACGAAGGGTTCAACATCCTCTAAATCTCCAAAGAAGAAGACAGAAAATGTTGCAATGACAGTTGAAGAAACACAAGTGATTGAGCCAATAGTAGAAGAGACTCAAGAGAACGTGATTATTCCTTCGAAAACAGGGATGTTTTGAAGAATCAAGATGAAATCTACTCACAAACGAAAGTCACCATCACAGAAGTTGATTCGCAAGCCTCAAATTACTCACCAAGGAGTTTTAATTCGTGAGGTACCTGTTCTTGTTTCTCCCGGATCCAAGAAAAGAGCAGCAGAAGATATGGCAAAACACTTGTCACAACCGAAAAAGAAGACGAAGAAGACTAGAAAGATTGTTTTATCTACTGAGTCTACAGAAGAGGATGAACGAATACCAGAAACTCCACAGTTCACTTCTATCATTACAACTTCCATTCCTGAGAAGACTGTTATCATACCACCCGAATTTTCGATTGCCAAGTCAATTTTTGAGGAGGTTCGAACTTCAGGCATCCCTGCACACGTATATGATACGGATGCAAATGTCAACATGGGTGAAGGTGGTTCAAAAGATGCAGATCAAGGTCCAATTATCTCTACTCCTTTCGAATCATTGGTTTCTGTTACACCAACATCTACTATTCCTCTCACATCCACCACTGTTTCACCAACCTTTGAACATATCATCAATCAACCAATTACTTCCATTTTTTCCTCTCAATCAAGTGATACACCCAAACCATCTTCACCCACTGAAACTGATAATGAAGGGTTTGGTGGAACATTCGAAGACCTAGAGTTTCATGATGAAGAAGAAGAATTTCCTGATCATATGTTAATGACAATGAAGCAATACAAAATTCTTAATCAAAAGTTGAACTCCATCATTCAATCCCAAGCTGATCTTGGCGGAGGTTCATCTATTTCAAGTTTGGAGGTTGATTCTATGCTCAAGATGTTTGAATCAAGAGTAATCAACAAAGTTTCTGGAATGATGAAAGCCTCAGAGTCAGTTATTTTAGAAAAGGTTGATTACACAGATCGGAATTCTGAGCTTCGTGTTAAAACTCTCAGATCTGATTTTATGGGAGAAGTTAAGGATCTGCGAAGCATAACAAAAGAACGACATGTTCTTTTTGTTCAGGAAGTCAAGAAAGTGAGGGAGGATGTTAACTCCCAAATTCACGAACTTCGTGAAGACATGAAAAAGGAAATTCTATATGTTCAACATGATTATGCGTCCTTGAATCAGAAGGTCGATATCATTTGTGATGCTGTCACTCGATTTATCAAGCTATATGAAGGTTTGAGTCCTCAAATAACTCAAATCTCCAAGTCTGAAAGTGAAAATTTTAAAGGTGTGATCAAGTTGTTAAAGGAGTTGAAGGAGATCTCAACGAAACCGGTTTCGTCACCGTTGATTACTCCAGAATTTTTATCGCAGAAGTTTGTGCAGTTCGAAGCCATACTTAACAAGCAACTTGCTCCACTATTTCGCATATCCAGTCTTCTTCCCACAACTACTGCCCCTCCTGTTTTCACAGGGGTGCAAAGCGGAGAAAGGAAGTCAACAGAAGAAGAAGCGAAAGTGGTGGGTAAGGTATTTTCATCTAGCATCCCTTCAACAAAACCAGTAATTGTGTCTGCTCAACCAGTGACCTCAACAATCGTAACAACATTACCAATTACAAGAACAATTTCGAAAGGAATTGTAATTGGTAAACCTTTGGAATCTGGTGGAAGTGGTTCGAAGCTAAAAGACGTAACTGAAAAATCTGCTTCGAAAGACAAAGGAAAATCAATTCTGGTTGAAAAATCTAAAGAAGAAAAGAAGGCTGAAGCTAAAGCTGAACTCGAGAAAATGAGGCTTATTCAAAGCATCATGACTCAGAGGGCTGGTGATCCGAAGGGCATGAATAAAGGTGATCCAGCAAAACATTACAACTATGAAACAATCGAAGCCTTGGTTGCCTTTAATCACATGTACTCATTTGATAAGAAGCCAAAACAGAGTTATGTGGTTACAAACACGGATGCATGCCAGTTGGATTTCCCTATAAAATGAGATGATGTTCATCATGCCTCAGTTCAAAGCTGAAGGGAATTTCAAAGATAAAGATGAAGGAACTCATATGAAAATTCGTTTTCATGCAGTACTTGGCAAAGCCCCTGAGGATGTTTGGTCACTGATCAAGATCAAGAAGGTGATAAGCATGAAAAAGGATGTGGTCTTTGAAAACATTGTTCAAAATGTTAAATATGTTGTGGCCAGGGCAAATGGAAAAACATGCGAATTCATTATTGCATATTTTCCTCTGATGAACTTGTATGACCTTATACAAGTGGCATTGCTTCTGAAAGACAAATCCTTTTCTTTTCTGCAAAACACAGATCCAGAGGAATTCAAACTTGGAGTTGCTCACATCAAAATCTTCATTGAGAATTATTATGAGTGCCTAGCACTGACTGATGTGGAGTTGGCTACTGCAAAGGGAATGGAAGTAAAAGTTCCAATGGCTCCTTCGTTAAATGAGACTGAGTTAAAGAAATATGCTGATGGAGAAATATGTTTAAAGCCATTTGGAATAGTTTTTGCTGGAAAGGATAAAGCTGGAAAAGCGAAGCGGTTTTTGTTCCAAGCTAGCGAAGTGGAGAGATATTCTACATCTCAATATACGAACTTGAGTGTTCGTATGAACCACTGCAAAAAGAACAATGAAGGAGACAAGAAGGAATTGAAGAAAATTATTTCTTGGTATACTGAGGTTCGAAGAGTTTTGCTGTACTCCATTACTCTACTTACAAACTGAAGACTTCGACTTTGATTACAAAGGGGGAGATTGTTAGGGTCGAAATGTTGTAATAGTCGAAGTTTGTATTTAGGGTCTTCGAACATTTTTGTAATGTATTTTACTAGGGCATAATATTCGAAGCTTCATGTTTTGTCCTTAGTATATTTTTTGTACGCTTTTCTCTTCTATAAATAGGAGTGGTTACTAGTGTCTTAGTAACAAAGTCTTTACAGAATATTCATTGTACTCTGTAAAATTTGCAAAATGTCGTCCAAAGCCTCCATGACTTAATGTGTGTGTACGAAAGCCTTAATGAAATGTTTCGTACGAAAATTTCTTCCAAATCAGGCTTATATTCACATTAGTCTCTGAGCTACCTTACTCTTCTCACAATGAGTTAAGCGTTTCCTGTTTGGTCCAAAACATTATTACACGATCACACACAAAGACGTATATCCGAGAGGTCTCTAATCAAACCCATCGAGACTTAGATATATAAAAACTCTGTGTTTATGATCTGACATCATGAGTCCGTGATGGAAGTGAAACCCAAAAATCTTACAAATTAAGGAATTGACGGGGAACATTGTTCCAGATATATACGAAACTTTTGTTTCTGTACCAATGTTCGAAACTCCAAATCATATTCATTTCGAATGAGTGGTCTTGATCAAGCATTCGAAACCCACGATGTTTGTTACCCAACAAGATCCAGTATACAAATTTTTTATGAATATGATTTCCGTGTGAGTTTCATTTGAATGTCCTAGTCATGTTAAAAATTTTCAAAGCCGACTTGTCACTGACTACACTGGTCATACAAGTAATTTCTGTTACACTTTATCACCTTATGTTTAGGTTGACATGTAACGAAATTTTGAACCTACCCACGAAGCATTCTTAAAAGAAGCCCTTTGATACTTATCAAAAAGTATTCGATTGTAATTCACGGGAACATACACAAGCTGTTGATTATCTCTCTTGATGATTAATGAAGCAACCTTTGCCCGGGGTTTAACTGCCTTCGTGTCAAATTAAATTTTTGACATCACAAAATTATAAAAAAAAATTGTTGTTTCTTGTCTAAAATTTCTTTGGCACACTACACATACGAAATCCTTGAGGTTCTGAGTAATACCAACTCAGGCTGATGATTTCGAACATCTGGCAAATGACTTCGCTTTTTATCCCAAAAGTGAAAGAGCCTTGCCTCCATTCGAAGGGTTCTAAAGGTTACAATTCTATTAAGGGGATAATGACAGGCTGTGTATACGTGACGTATGGTATTCTGGCCGGTTTTCTAGGTGATGTGACAGAAACTTTTTGACGCATGGTTACCTTTCCACTGTACAGGTCCGATTTTCAAGGTGCCACGTCGGATCTCATTAAATGCATCCCGCTTCAAATTCAAATCATTTAGGGTTACATATAAAAGGGGGTTCAAGAGTACTTTATACGTTTACGCGATCAAAACTCAAAACTTCCCAAATTCTCTGTTCTTCATCTTTTTCAAACCCTAACAATGGCGACTACTGCTCATGTCGATCCTTCTACTGAAGATACTTCTTCTGCACTAGTTATGAAGATTCAATCTACCAATTATTATGTGGAGGGTGAACTTTCTCAATGTCCAGAAGAATTCAAGATGCTTATTGTTTCTTTAAAACACTCTGTTTTATCCAAAGCAATGTTCAATTCCTTTTCTGTTCCGGTATCCTGGCTTTCTCAAGCAGGATCTACTGCCACATACAACAAAGCCTCTGATTCGATTACTTTTCACCTAATCAATGACAAAAAGGTTAGGCTTTCCAAGAAACTGTTTTGTCAGATTCTTGACATTCCAAATACACCTCCTTTTGTTGAATTTCAATTCTCCCAAATAATTCATATGTTTAATGAAATGGGATATCAGCCCCCATTGTCAAAGATAAGTGACTTTAAGAAGTCTGGTCTTCCAAAAGTATGGAATTTTTTGTTTGGGATATTTTTGCGTTGTTTAACCGGAAGAACAGTTGGATTAGATAAAGGAAGGATGGAGGTTTATGCCATGGTGACTGGTTTATACTATGATCTTCCAGCAGACTACTCTACACAGCTATGGAAGGAATTCCAAAAAGGAGTAGAACATACGAATGTTGTTCATGGCATTTCGTGTGCTAGGTACTGGAGTCTAATTCTGCAACATTTTTACAACAAGGAAGGCATCTTGGTTTCAAATGAAGAAGAGAAGGTTACTTTTCAATCTTATCACTTTCCGAAGGAAGTTGTTGACAATGATGATGAATTTCCAAACGTTGCTCGGATTCCAGATGCGATGCTTAAAAGGGTGGATCCTTCGAATCCTGTTTTGATTGCATATCTGAAAACATTTGATTCTTCTATTCCTACGGGAATTTTGTTGCCACGTGACGAAAAGAAGACCAAAAAGTCGAAGAAAGCTGATCCTGCTTCACCTGAAAAGAAAACGAAGGGTTCAACATCCTCTAAATCTCCAAAGAAGAAGACAGAAAATGTTGCAGTGACAGTTGAAGCAACACAAGTGATTGAGCCAATAGTGGAAGAGACTCAAGAGAACGTGATTATTCCTTCGAAAACAGGGATGTTTCGAAGAATCAAGATGAAATCTACTCACAAACGAAAGTCACCATCACAGAAGTTGATTCGGAAGCCTCAAATTACTCACCAAGTAGTTTTAATTCGTGAGCTACATGTTCCTGTTTCTCCCGGATCCAAGAAAAGAGCAGCAGAAGATATGGCAAAACACTTGTCACAACCGAAAAAGAAGACGAAGAAGACTAGAAAGATTGTTTTATCTACTGAGTCTACAAAAGAGGATGAACGAATACCAGAAACTCCAGAGTTCACTTCTATCATTACAACTTCCATTCCTGAGAAGACTGTTATCATACCACCCGAAGTTTCGATTGCCAAGTCAATTTTTAAGGAGGTTCGAACTTCAGGCATCCCTGCACACGTATCTGATACGGATGCAAATGTCAACATGGGTGAAGGTGGTTCGAAAGATGCAGATCAAGGTCCAATTATCTCTACTCCTTTCGAATCATTGGTTTCTGTTACACCAACATCTACTATTCCTCTCACATCAACCACTGTTTCACCAACCTTTGAACATATCATCAATCAACCAATTACTTCCATTTTTTCCTCTCAATCCACTGATACACCCAAACCATCTTCACCCACTGAAACTGATAATTAAGGGTTTGGTGGAACATTCGAAGACCTAGAGTTTCATGATGAATAAGAAGAATTTCCTGATCATATGTTAATGACAATGAAGCAATACAAAATTCTTAATCAAAAGTTGAACTCCATCATTCAATCCCAAGCTGATCTTGGCGGAGGTTCATCTATTTCAAGTTTGGAGGTTGATTCTATGCTCAAGATGTTTGAATCAAGAGTAATCAACAAAGTTTCTGGAATGATGAAAGCCTCAGAGTCAGTTATTTTAGAAAAGGTTGATTACACAGATCGGAATTCTGAGCTTCGTGTTAAAACTCTCAGATCTGATTTTATGGGAGAAGTTAAGGATCTGCGAAGCATAACAAAAGAACGACATGTTCTTTTTGTTCAGGAAGTCAAGAAAGTGAGGGAGGATGTTAACTCCCAAATTCACGAACTTCGTGAAGACATGAAAAAGGAAATTCTATCTGTTCAACATGATTATGCGTCCTTGAATCAGAAGGTCGATATCATTTGTGATGCTGTCACTCGATTTGTCAAGCTATACGAAGGTTTGAGTCCTCAAATAACTCAAATCTCCAAGTCTGAAAGTGAAAATTTTGAATGTGTGATCAAGTTGTTAAAGGAGTTGAAGGAGATCTCAACGAAACCGGTTTCGTCACCGTTGATTACTCCAGAATTTTTATCCCAGAAGTTTGTGCAGTTCGAAGCCATACTTAACAAGCAACTTGCTCCACTATTTCGCATATCCAGTCTTCTTCCCACAACTACTGCCCCTCCTGTTTTCACAGGGGTGCAAGGGGGAGAAAGGAAGTCAACAGAAGAAGAAGCGAAAGTGGTGGGCAAGGTATTTTCATCTAGCATCCCTTCAACAAAACCAGTAATTGTGTCTGCTCAACCAGTGACCTCAACAATCGTAACAACATTACCAATTACAAGAACAATTTCGAAAGGAATTGTAATTGGTAAACCTTTGGAATCTGGTGGAAGTGGTTCGAAGCTAAAAGACGTAACTGAAAAATCTGCTTCGAAAGACAAAGGAAAATCAATTCTGGTTGAAAAATCTAAAGAAGAAAAGAAGGCTGAAGCTAAAGCTGAACTCGAGAAAATGAGGCTTATTCAAAGCATCATGACTCAGAGGGCTGGTGATCCGAAGGGCATGAATAAAGGTGATCCAGCAAAACATTACAACTATGAAACAATCGAAGCCTTGGTTGCCTTTAATCACATGTACTCATTTGATAAGAAGCCAAAACAGAGTTATGTGGTTACAAACACTGATGCATGCCAGTTGGATTTCCCTATAAATGAGATGATGTTCATCATGCCTCAGTTCAAAGCTGAAGGGAATTTCAAAGAAAAAGATGAAGGAATTCATATGAAAATTCGTTTTCATGCAGTACTTGGCAAAGCCCCTGAGGATGTTTGGTCACTGATCAAGATCAAGAAGGTGATAAGCATGAAAAAGGATGTGGTCTTTGAAAACATTGTTCAAAATGTTAAATATGTTGTGGTCAGGGCAAATGGAAAAATATGCGAATTCACTATTGCAGATTTTCCTCTGATGAACTTGTATGACCTTATACAAGTGGCATTGCTTCTGAAAGACAAATCCTTCTTTTCTGCAAAACACAGATCCAGAGGAATTCAAACTTGGAGTTGCTCACATCAAAATCTTCATTGAGAATTATTATGAGTGCCTAGCACTGACTGATGTGGAGTTGTCTACTGCAAAGGGAATGGAAATAAAAGTTCCAATGGCTCCTTTGTTAAATCAGACTGAGTTAAAGAAATATGCTGATGGAGAAATATGTTTAAAGCCATTTGGAATAGTTTTTGCTGGAAAGGATAAAGCTGGAAAAGCGAAGCGGTTTTTGTTCCAAGCTAGCGAAGTGGAGAGATATTCTACATCTTAATATACGAACTTGATTGTTCGTATGAACCACTGCAAAAAGAACAATGAAGGAGACAAGAAGGAATTGAAGAAAATTATTTCTTGGTATACTGAGGTTCGAAGAGTTTTGCTGTACTCCATTACTCTACTTACAAACTGAAGACTTCGACTTTGATTAGAAAGGGGGAGATTGTTAGGGTCGAAATGTTGTAATAGTCGAAGTTTGTATTTAGGGTCTTCGAACATTTTTGTAATGTATTTTACTAGGGCATAATATTCGAAGCTTCATGTTTAGTCCTTAGTATATTTTTTGTACACTTTTCTCTTCTATAAATAGGAGTGGTTACTAGTGTCTTAGTAACAAAGTCTTTACAGAATATTCATTGTACTCTGTAAAATTTGCAAAAGCGTAATAGAGCCAAACAGATCATATTTACATCGGTGTTCAAATCTTTCAATTCTACTTTGAATTTACACTCTAATTCGTTCAATACTTGATTCATTGTCTCATCAATTAAGGGGGCTAAAACACTCCAACATAGCTTATTAAGGGATTTAGTGCATGAAGGAGGTCCAAGACTAAATAAAGATGGCAACTTTAAGTCCATGGAGGCCCTAAGATGTCCAGATCTGAATTCATAGCTTCAATACATGCTCAAATCCAAGAATGTCCCAAGAATAAGCTACAAATGACACTAAACCCTCTAATGGGGAGATCTAGCAAATGAATGATCAAGGTATCAACTTTATACCTCAATATGGCTGCCTCAATAGAGAAGACACCGGATCTGCAGTCTCTCCCTTCAGTTATGCACCTCCTACTTCAATCCTATTCAAACAAACACCAAAAATGCACCCTTTAAGCTCTCACACACTCACAATGGTAGGAAAAGCACAAACTAGGGTTTCTCTGGACAAAGGGGTTATAAAGGAGGTTAACAATGAGGCTTAAGGCTTTTAAATAGGGTGCAAACCCTACAAATTAGGGTTTTCCTTTCCAGCGTCTACTCGTCGAGTTGGGGCTCCACAACTCGTCGAGTTGAGTCCTTAATCCCGCATCCAAATGAATCCCTACACGACGAGTTGGAGCTCCCCAACTCGTCGAGTTCTAGCCCAAAACCCTAAAATGTTGAAAAATAAATAATACCTAGACCAAGCATTACATATACCTTGCAAAAGCACTACCGAAGTGTCTACAATCGGTTCTCAATGGACATGCATTCCAGTTTGGTGTACCCGCTACGAAATTTTATTGTAGAATCATGAATTACAGGCAAAACACAAAAATGATGATAAGAAAACAGAATAACGCAGCTCACTTACGCATTTCATCGAATACCTGGTGGCAAGACCTTTATCTCAAACAGTGAATCACCATATGAGTCGCTTCTCATATGGAGGCAAATGTGTGACGACCGTCACTTTCTGGTCAAGTCAAAGTCAAAGAAGGACAACAAGTCAAACTGGTCAACTCAACTAGTGCTATTATGTTAGGGATTACTTTATGTTTACTAATGTATGATTCTAAATCTTGATGCAAAGTAACACTTGAAAAATTCAAATGCTCAAAATTCTAAACCCTAATCAGATTGAGGGACGTAACAACTCTATAAAACACTATTACATGCCCTTCTGGGGTGTATAACACTCAAAATGGGATGTAACTAAGTCTACGGTCATTGAACTACGAAGAAAAACATTAAGAAAGGCCCCCGACAAAAGCCTCTCTCAATCTCTTCCATTGTATCTATCTCTCTCCTCAAATCTCTCCAAGTATGTGAAATCTCTCCCAAATCTCTCCAAGAATATGAAATCTCTCCCAAATCTCTCCAAGAATATGAATTCTCTCCCAAATCTCTCCAAGAATATGAAATCTCTCCCAAATCTCTCCAAGGATATGAAATCTCTCCAAGAATATGAAATCTCTCCCAAATCTCTTTAAGGATATGAAATCTCTCTATGTACCTTCCTCAGTCGAAAACAGCCCAAAACCGAAGGAGAAAACCCCAAAAGGACTCTCTTGGTCCGGAACCCTCTTGGTCTGGAACCCTCTTAACAACCGGACAATTTCGCATCTTCAGACCTCCCTCAGCTTCGGAACTTCTTCACTCCGGAATGTAGCTCCGGAATACCTTGCTTCGCACCATCTCGCATGCGACGGAGGACTTCGCCCCGGACAACTTCGAATCTCAGAAGCCTCAGATCCGCTCTAGAAGCTGCTGACCCACTCCGGAAATTAGAGTATCACTTCGGAAATTGCACATTGGCTCCGGAATTGGCATATTGGCTCCGGAACCCTCGCAGGTTCGCTCCTCATCTCCCGGTTTTCGATCATCTTCGAGTTTTAAGCTCGTTTTTCATGATTTTAACACGGGATTTTCACCCAAATTCATATTTTGGCTTTTAAGACCCTATGTATTCATATTTTAATCATATTTTGGGGGAAATCTTAACTTAAGAACAATATCTATTGTGTAAGATATGGATGTGGAGTGTTGACTTTTCGTAAAGTATGACACAAGCTATCCCTCATACCCACTTATGACAACCTCCAGTCACTATTCCTCCCTACCTAGTCAACTATTTGTCCTCTCACACTCCCCTCCAATAAGAGATTTTGATCAAAAGCTGGAAAACCCTCATCTCTCCTCCCACTTTACTCACTCTCTCACCAAAAAAAACACCTCTCTCTCACTTTCTCTCTCTAACAACTCGAGACTCCAAGGCTAATATTGAGCTTTTCACTCACATTTAGTAAGTATTGTCATCCTACATTTGAACATTCTTCACACCTTCACTCAAAATTATGGATCTCTCATAACAAATATCGCCATATTTGTTCCTAGATCTTCAGCTCTCCAAGCTTTTACCAAGTATTCTTGACTTGGAAACCCCATTTCTTCAGCATTCACCTAAGCAAATCACTCAAGGTGAGTTTATACCCCCTACATTTTCATGTTTTCTTCAAGTTTTAGGGGGAATACAAGTTAATACACCAAAAACTTAACTAAATTCAAACAACAGCTTTCATCAGAAAAGTTAAGTCCTATTCACAGACTGTTTTGACCATCTTAAACTTGATATCTTTCAAAACTGTTATATATGAAAGTATTTCAGGTTTATACCTTCCTAATGACAACTTGCACATCTCCATACGAGTTTTCTACAATTTATGGTGATTTTTATAAAACTGTCTATCAATTCAGAAACGAATTCGGACCAGTCTGTGAATATGAGCATTTTCACACAAGTTAGAGACTTCTAAAAATCATAATAAAAATTATGGATAAACTAGACACATTTACTAAACCCTCAGAGTTTACGGATTTAGTTTTCGACTTCGTATGATTTTTCTATGATCTTTCTAAAATAGTGCAGAAAGGTTAAAAACTAGTTAACAGCCTACAACTTTAATAACACTTTGTAACATGTTGAGCAAAGTGTTTATCGTTGATGATTTCATATTTTACATGTGTTTTCTGTTAAGTTACATTTAAATAACAAAAATTACTTACTGAATTGTAAGAGTCGTTTATCATTACAAATATACAAGGTGAAACATAAGAATTATAGTTATGCTTTGCTAAACATAGTACTTACACATAAAAAGGTTTTACACTCAATACAAACGGGTTTTTCATATACTACATGATAAATTATAATAGTAATAGTTTATGGATTTCACATCACGAATTTATTACACAAAGGGAGATTTCACTTCCACAACAGAAAAGGTTTTACATTCAAACTATACGTAAACAAGTTAACGTAAGTTGTGAGACAATTTTTCAATTGTACTCTTAGAGTACAGATTAAAATTCCTACAAGTTATAACCATAGTCTCTTGTAGGGAGAGCGTGATAATTGTGTATAGATCTATATTGGGATTGACACCCCACACCTCGCTGCTAGCTACAGCAGGACCTGCAGGTCTACGGGCGACAAAAGTCAGAGGATCTTGGCGTCTGAAAAACATTGTAGCAGGTTAATTCTAGTACAAAATACACACATACTCTCGGTCTTGGGATTTAAGACTACATGACTTTTATAAGGAAAATATTGAATTTTCTTGGATACACATTACAATTTCAAACACGTTATAAGTACAAAATACACACATACTCTCGGTCTTGGGATTTAAGACTACATGACTTTTTATAAGGAAAATAATGGATTTTTCTTGAAGCATACATTACCTTTACAAATAAAGGTTTTCAAAATCTACATCCAAAAGCTTATGAACTCACCAACTTAATTGTTGACACTTTTTTCAAAACTACTTGTATTCTCAAGAAATCAGTAAAACAGGTAAACCGCAGCTTTTGAGGATGGGACGCTAAGGCGTCAAACAGTTCATTTTATCATCATAGTGTAAATGATTTTGGAATATGTAAACTCATACTACGGTGTAACTTTTTCATTTATGTTATGATGGTTGTATTTGCTTTGGTCACTATTATACTTGTTGTTATGATACTATACATGAAGTCCGCCACCCCCAGACGTTTCCGCCATCCTTGGTTTGGGGGTGTGACAAAATGTTATTGAGAACATGACCAAATCTTCATATTCCAGAATCAAAATTAAGCTTGTGGTTTTAGTTGTAACCTAAAAAAAGCATATATGGAAAAGGAATTATGAAATTGATACATGGACTTCAACAATTTGAGATTCTAGGTGTGTAGGTGACATATTCATCAGTTGTAATCCCAAATTGAATGTTCAATTGACAAAAAAAATCATAAAATTAACTGATAACTTATTACTGTAGCCTATTGCAACAATTTGAGATTCTTGTGAGTCGTTATGAGTGAGCGCGACACAGAGGGGAAGCAACGACTGGAAGCCCTAATCGGAAGTGTCGGCATTACAACAATTCACGATTCATGTGATGTGTGATGAGTGTGTGTGTGTGTGTGTGTCTGACATAGGGGAATCAGCAACTGGAATCACCGACTGGAGGTATTGACAGGGAGAGGCTTGATTCGTGATTTGTGATGGAGGCAATCGTGAACTGAGGTAGCAAGTACCAAGGGTAATATTGTCTATTCAAAATGTTTTTTGAATTATAATGATTTAATATTTTGAAAAAGAATTAAAAATCAATTAAAATGATAATATATATATATATATATATATATATATATATATATATATATATATATATATATATATATAGATTTGGGTATATATGATATTAAGAATGACAAATACGATATTTAGATTTTAGGTTTGGCATATACGATATTTAGATGTTTAGGAATGACATATACGAAATTCTCCCTAATAAAAAGTCTAATAATAGTCAAATTAGAGAAAAACCTTTAAAATGACAAATATACCCTCATATGAGGAGCATGCGACCAACTTAACTGAAAAAAATAACGACAGTTAACTTGAGGGGCCAAATCTACGTAGAAGTTTCAATTTTGGACCAGCTATGCATAAAAATAAATTAGAATCACACGACATTTTTTAAGATACCACGGAGACCACATTTGCAATTTACTCTTTAAAAACTCTTGAATAAAAAAGATTAATTTGTTAAACTTTAAAAAGTGGTATAGGTTTCAAACGAATCTAATATGAAAAAATAGTTTATATTAAACCATAATAATTTAAATGAGTTATATTATAAAAGTTATATAAGTATAGATATAAATAAAGAAAATGATCTGTTTTTGCTATTAACATTCAACTCATCATCTTTTACTTTTCATTGTTATCATATAAATATAAACAATTATAAAAAGCAAAAATTGTTTTTAATTTAGCCATGTAAAAATTACTATAATCCATATGAATTTCGTTTCAAGCGTTAAGAAAAAACAAATAAACAAATTACGAACATATTTTCTTTTCTTAATTAACTTATTATGATTAAAAAACAAAAAACACAGTTTAACTAGTTTTCTTTTAATAATATTATATACCTTCATCAAATTAGAAAAAAAAACAAAAAAAAAAAATAGAAAAGAACACTAAAATTATTCTGCTTATTAAAAAAAATTTTAAAATATATTTGTTGTCACTATTTTTACCTTTTATTTAAAGATATAATAAATAAGCATATATTTAAAAATAAAATTATTTATATAAAGGTATAAAGTTTGACTTGACTAAGGTTGAGTTTACCCGATAACATACACATACTAAAACAAATATATAACCAAGGTATTAATTAACAATACAACTTCCAATAAATTTAGTACTTATAAGAATAATAGCAATTATTACAACTTACAACTTATATTACATGCATTTATATTTATATCCCACTTTGAAGAAAATAATGTTGATATACACGTAATCCTATTACGTATAGCATATAATCATATCTTTGAGAAATGTGTATAGAATAAATGTGTTGGTTGAAAATTTTAAAGATATAAAATTAATAGGAATCTTAAATAAAAATCCAATGATAGAACATTTGAGAGTCAATGTGTTGGTGTATGTGTGGGGTCCGCACACACTAACACACATGCCCAACCATTGAAAAAGTTTCGCCACACCTAAAATTAAATACATGTTAGCACATTAATCTATCTATGTGAGTTACAACTCTCAAGGTTTTACATGAACCAAACACCATACGACATACAATGCAATACATTTTGCAGAGTCTAGATATGGTATGTGAATGCTAATGTGATAAGTGAGGCTTTGTTTTTTTCCCTTCAAGTCTTCCTGTTTGGTATATTTACATTTGAGTTTTGTTGTGCTCAATATTTATTCTTTATTTTTGGGGTTTCACAGGTTTCATTAGTTGCCGCTTGATATGGTCTTTAATAAATGTAGAATTTCATTCGGTCGTTATTTTGTTTTTTGTGAGTTTGCATTAACTTTTAGCTTACTTTAATGACATTCAATACCATTAATAAATGAAGCATATATCATTTCTCAAAAAGTTAAACAAATTTGAAGACCATCTACTTGTATTTTTAACTCTCATTCTCCATAAAAAAATATGTTCTCTATATCCTTATAAGTTACATATCTACTTCAAGGATTTATAATTCTTCAAGCCTTTTATGGTATCATTGCAGATGGCTAAAAATTTCATTTATATCAAGGATGAAGATTTTGTATCCGAATTTGATCAAATTCGTGACATTTTGTCAGAAAAACACTCAATTATCTTAGAAGAAACATCAATCATAGTCATATCATCCCGGAGGTCAGAAGTTGCAAAAGTTTCTCCGTCTACAAAGAATTCATCTCTAAGCAGGCCACCTGATAAAAACATACAAGCGGTTTCAAGTGGTTTATCTAGACCACTAAAAGAGAATGCAAAAGATATGTGAACAAGTGGCTTAATATCTTTAAGAGTAACATTTTAAATAAATTGTAGGCTTTTGAAATACAAGTATTTATGATATATGTTAGTATCTTAATGGCTATCCAAAAAAATACTTTGTTAAGTTTTTGAGTTCTTATTACTTCTACAAATTTCTAGATAGTTTACCGTTAAAATATATTATAAAATATGTCTTTGAAACGTTAGTCTATAAAGATGTTATTCCATTATAAAATGTAATAAAAATACTATCGTACTATATCAATACATGATGGATTAATGTACTTTGTAAAAACCGTACTCTATATATTACACACCAAATCTCTTTTATTTCCCTATTAAGGATAAAAAGTTCTTTATATTCTTATACTCTTGTATAAAATGTTTTTAGATGGTAAAAAATAACTTATTAAAAACAAATTATCAAATGGTTTCAAAATATTAAATACAAAAAAGCTACAAAGTGATATATAGTAAACAGTTATCAAATGGTATCTATATATTAAACATAAAAAAGCTACAAAGTGATGTAGCGACAATAAATTATCATACAATTATATAGTAAACATGTTACGAGATTTTCAATAGCTTGTTAATATCATATTGAGCGCAAAAAGTTACAAATTGATTTAACGACAATAAAATTTCATGCAATTATGTATTAAACTGATTACAAGACTATCCATAACTTGTGAGGAACGTCTTGATTTTGGTCTGACATCTATAATATTTTTGATGATATGATTGAATTTGGTGTTAATCATACAAAGCTCTTCAAAAGGAAAATTAGAAATGGCACTGGTACAACGTTTTGAAATGATATGTAGATTGTTGATACAACTCGAAAAAAACAATTTCCCCAGTTATATTTAATTAAAGTAGAAAAAATAACTTTCTTATTTGGACAGAATTGAAGTAGTAGAAAATTCTATTTCGTGGAAATGGGAGTGGAAAACCAGGTTTAAAAAAGGAGCTAAGCAACAACAGTTTGTTGATATGAACTTACTTCTGGACGGGTTTACTCACATTACTAAATTGTGGAAATGTGGGATTGTATGGGGGATTCCATAAAAGTATTTTTCAGTTAAAGCTTTTCGATCATTCATAGATGTTGCTTTGATTGAACCACAACCTTCTTTATTTATGTGAATTAGATGACTTCCTATAAAATAAAAAAATATATGTTTCATTTTGTGTACTTTATTAAATAGATTCCATGTTTACACTATTTTTGTGCAAAATAGAGTGTATGTTTCTTCCATTATTTTTCCTTTGTGTAAATGTCATGACCAATTTTGTTATTACAACAAAAAAGTCATTTGTAAAGAAAACATTAAAAGATCATTACGTTAAAAACTTTCAAAACATGATCTCAGAGTTTACCAAAAAAATGTTTTATAAATCAAAGTACAGAAGTCACAGGTCTTGAAAAATATAACTGATAAACTATGAGAATGCAAACGTCGTCTGGAATCATGCCACTTTCTCTCCTCTATCCACATCGGAGGGTCTTGAAAAATGTTAAAAAACAACGGGCAAATGTAAAGCTTTGTGATCATACACATTATTCACTCACTATTACACACTTGCAAGATTAGTTTGTTGTGATGAGTTTCATGATGGTTTGTGCTAGAAGTTGGAAGAGAAACACTTACTTGCAAGCTCTAATGGCTACCCCACGTTTCTTTGTCCTCCTCTTTTGCATCCTTATTTCTCCTCTCTTTCTATTATTTCTTTCCTCTCTTCCTGTTGCGTTCTTTGTTCACGCTCTTTCCTTTCTCTCAACTCGCTTCTTGTTTTTCTTCTTTTTCCATGAATACAATTTGGGGGGGGGGGGGGGGGGGGGTGGTGTAAGGATGATGTTTGGCTGAGTAAGGGCTGGTCATGAGGCCTCCCACAACCATTAAGCTGATTCAAATCGGGAGTTACATTTTTGGACCCTCAAGAGCCCAAATTGACAGTTATAGTCCCTTGACCAAAAGGTTAACATTTTAAGTTTCTAAAATTACACTTTTATTCCCTCACCTAATATATATATATATATATATATATATATATATATATATATATATATATATATATATATATATATATATATATATATATATATATATATATATATATACTAGGTTACAACCCGTAGAAACCACGAGTAAAAGATTTATAAAATTTTATTAAACTAAAAAGATATATGTTTTGTTTAATCTTTTTATATTGATTGTCTAAAATTAATATTCATTTTTATTTGAATGTCCGATATGTTACGTATGTGAACGCATTTAATATAATTATAATTTATAGAACAAAATATAAATTTAAGATCCATTTATAGGTTAAAACCTGTGTAATACACTAGTTGATAACATAAAAGAGCAAAAACAACATTAATGTACTTTAAAGGAAGTTGCTATAAATGACAATAATGGTTCCAATTACTAATTCTTTTTTATAGTTTGAAGAACTTAATAAAATGATATATTTTAAAACATAACCCTAAAATAACAAAATATACTTCGAAAGTACATAACTACATAACATAATCCTAAAATAACAAAGTATACTTCGAAAATAAAAAAAACAAATAATATTTAAATAGCAAATTAATATTTTAATGAGAGATCCAATCACAATCATATATAATAGTTCATCCAACGAGACATGTATGATTAAATCAAAGGTAGTCAAGTACTATTAAAATAACACATAAACATATTTTAAATAGAAAGATTAAAATACATATATACATATATAGTTTCTTTTGGCAATTAATATATTTTTCACTATTTACTTTTTATAAATTAAAAAAATAATAAGGGGTTTAAAATGAAATTATGGAAATGAAATGTTATAAAAAGATGTAACATGAAGTTTATAGATAAATTTAAGGGCGCTAAATATAAATAAATATAATGTTAAACATAAAGAGGATTGTAATAGAACTTATTAATAAATATAATGTTAAACATAAAGAAGATTGTAATAGAACTGGAACATGCTAATCTTGAATGAAAACACAGAACACAAAACCTATATTTTTTATTTCATGTTAAGAAACATTGTAACGATGAACATGATCATTGTCAATTAATTTGTTTTATCAAATGATGTAGAAATTAGTAATGATGTAGAAAGTTAGTGGCTAAATAAATTCACAATAACTTTTTCATGAATTGATACCGAAGCCAAATAGTAATAAACGTACAGTGGCTTCATTATGGCAATGGCGGCAATTGAAATTTTCAACACAACATGGTGCCTTGATTAATTTTGTATCAATCCTTTCCCTTTCCATCCAAGATTCATGAAAAGACATTTTTCCTCTTCTTCAATTTCTGCTTCAGCTTCGTCACTCACTGAGCTCACAATCAAATCCCAAAAAATGCAATAACCCTTCGATCAGACATCATAATTTATAAATGTTATAAATGAATTTATATAACATTATAACCCGATGAACATGAGGCATTCTCCTTATTAATACGACCAACTACATTTGTGTCTATTCTCATCCTTATTTATTTTAATTAATTATACATTTTCTTAAAAATTGTATCATCCCAGTCATCACTCTTGTTGGGTATAAGTGTTGCGTCATTGTGATTGTGTGTTTAGTCCATTTTGTAACCGGGCTGGGCCTGTCCACCCGTGATTTATTATTAGGGTTATATTATTTAAGGTGCATGCATGCACCGTATTTTGTATCTTTGAAAATAGTCTTGTAACCCTACACGCCTCTACAGTAGCAATTCATTATCGAATTCTTCTGAGGTTGTGGCTTATAATCATTCAGCACATTTTGATCTATTTGATGTGTTCATATTCTTTACTTGTTTGAATCTAGGGAAAACTGCAATAAAGTCCATATATATTTGCCTCATAATCGATTTGGCCCAGATTTCAAAATTTATTACAAATTTTGTCCAAAATTTACACTTTTGGCCTAGATTTTAAATTTTGTTACAAATTTGGTCCAAACTTTACCCTTTTTTCCCAAATTTTAGAATTTTATTATGAATTCATCATAACTTTAGTTTTTTTTACAACTTTTTTTCTCAAATAATTGTTTCTAATATGTTTTTTCTTTATAAAATCATATTTATACAAAAAAAACGTATTTTCACATAAAAATTTTATATTTTCTATATAAAATCTTTTTTTTTAAAGTTTTTTGTATATGAAATATCTAGTTATAAAAATATGTATTTATTACGTATATAAATATATACAAATCCGTTTTTCTAAAAAAAATGTATACAAACATCTATCACCTATATATATATATATATATATATATATATATATATATATATATATATATATATATATATATATATATATATATATATATATATATATGCACACAAACAGGTGTGTATCTATATTTTTTTTATAAAATCGTGTTTGTTTATACTTTTTTTATAAAAACTTGTTTGAATTATTTTTTATATAATACGTGTTTGTATACATTTTATAAAATTGTGTTTGTATACATTTTATAAAAATGTGTTTGAATAAGTTTTTATATAATACGTGTTTGTATATATTTTATAAAATCGTGTTTGTATACATTTTATAAAATGTATACAAACATGTATTATATAAAAAATTATTCAAACACGTTTTTATAAAAAAATGTAAACAAACACGATTTTTTTTTTAAAAATATAGATAAAGTAGGTGTTTGTATATATTGTTTTTTTGTAAAATACGTTTTTGTATACATTTTTTTATAAAAACGGATTTGTATATATTTATATACTTAATAAATACCTATTTTAATAACTAGATATTTCATATACAAAAAGCTTTTTAAAAAAAAGTTTTTATATAGAAAATATAAGATTTTTAGGTGAAAATACGTTTTTTTTTGTATAAATATGATTTTATAAAGAAAAAACATATTAGAAACAATTCTTTGAGAAAAAAAGTTGTAAAAAAACTAAAGTTATGATGAATTCATAATAAAATTCTAAAATTTGGGCAAAAAGGGTAAAGTTTGGACCAAATTTGTAACAAAATTTAAAATCTGGGCTAAATGTGTAAATATTGGACCAAATTTGTAATAAATTTTGAAATCTGGGCCAAAAATGTAATTTTTGAAAGTTGGATGAACTGTTGACCGGGTCAAAGAGTTAAATTGAATACGATTACCGGTATTTGGGACTTAACTGAATAAAAAAAATATATAGGGACTAAGTCGATTATGAGGCCAATATGTAGGGACTTTATTGTAGTTTTCCCTTGAATCTATTCGATCTAACTAGAATTCAATCCTATCAATTGGTATCAGAGCACGAGACTGTGTAATCTATACGCATCTCTTCTGTTGAAAGAAGCTTTTAGGGTTTCCGCTATTATTGGATCTTGTTTTAGCCGTGATCATCGTTTGTTCAACTGTTGACGCTAATCTTGATCTTATTACTACCCTAATCTTGTTTACACATCTGGTTCATACAGGTTTTGTTCGATATACAAACATGCATTCAGAAGATTCTCACGTTAACTCGATAAATCTCTCAAGCGGCATTGGATCCACAACCAGGATTCCTATCTTATTCCCTAGTGAATATGAAGTGTGGGCGTTGCATTTTGAAGACTACGTCCTTGGCCTAGAAGACAATGGCTATCTGATCTGGGATGTCATCATAGTTGTGATGTTTGTTCATACTGGAACTAGGAGAGTAATTAAAACTCAGGCTGATTATAACAAGCTTCTTCTTGAAGAGAAGGATGTTCCACAAGATGAGAAGGAAAAGTTAATTAGCAACCTCAAGGAAATGAGGATTATTAGGTTTGCCCTACCACCAGACACCTTTCGTTTGGTCAGTTCTTATGATACAACAAAGGGTATCTAGGATAGGCTTAAGGAACTGTACTCTACTGACGCTGATCTGGAGCATTCCACTCAAACTTTACTGCTGTCAGAGTTTGGAGCTTTTGTGCAAAAGCCTGAAGAAAGTTTAGATCAGACCTTCAATCACTATAATCATCTTCTCATCAGGATGATGAAACATAAGATTGGACATGAGCTTATTGAGCAAAAAGTCACGTTTATGAATGGTCTAAGGGCTGAATGGAAGGTTGTTGTTTCTACAGTTAAGGCACATGAGCAGTTCAAGAACCACACGCTGGCTAAGCTTGTTGGTATCCTAAGGTCACATGAAGATGAAGTGACAAAAGAACGGAAAATTGTTTTTGGAGTAGGGTCGTTGGCACTTGTAGCTAAGGGTAAGAAGGCTGCAGAAGATGATGATTTGGAGTTTAAGATCTCCGATTGTGAACTTTCTAAAGAAGAATTCGCAATGATGGTGTCCAACCCAAGGAGGTTCGCAAAGAAGAACTTCAACAGGAACAAGAACCAAAACTGGCAGGGAAGCTACAACTCTGAGAAGGTAAAAGAAGAGAGTGCAAACAGTTCTCATAAAGAAGAGGACAAGAAGGAGAAGAAGCTCACGGTTGACTCTGGCTATGATTGTAACGACTGTCATAGCAAAAACCACTTAGCCAAGGAGTGCATGCTGCGAATGTTGAACGAGAAGAAGGAAGGAGAAGACGACGAGGCATACCATCTCCGAAAGCTTGAGGAGATAAAGAAGAAAAAGAATGCTAATAACTCTATGTTTGTGTTGATTGTGCAGGAAAACGATGCTGAGGATGAGTTTGGCAGGGTTGAAGTCTGGTCCACAGATTCCGAAGATGAGGAGGTTCGCAGGCTTACTCATGGAAGAAGTTTCGTAGCGAAGGAAGAAGATTCGCAGTATGGAGGTAGATGCTTGATGGTGACGAATGATGTGTCAGGACTGAGAGGATATGCCACCGAAGGCGATCGTGTTTCTGACAGCTGCTTCACTACAAAAACTGTTCCTGAATAAATAAGCGAGTGCGAGAAAGTCATCAACAAGGTAAACTCTATTCTAGAAACTCTAAATATACCCACATCTCATTACGAAACTGAACTAAATGATTTAAGATACACTTTTTCAAGTTTTAGTGACAGTTTAAAAAGAACTTGTTTAACAAACTCGAACTTAACCGATCAAATCAGCAGGGTTTTGTCAAAGAGTGAGGAGAGACACATGTGGATAGAGAAGATAGAGTCTTATTTATCTAAGTCTAGGGATGAGTCGATTTATTTACAGAGGGATTGAGTCTTTTAAAACATCATAATATTTTTTGTTTGATTGCCAAAAGACTTTATTTCAACATCACTTAGTTGCATCTTAATTATGGGATTGGAGAGAAAATTCACAAAATGGTTTTACCCTTTCTCGAGTTCAAAGAGGACGAAATCGACGTTGACTGCTACAGGTGTGAATCCATCGTCTCTTCAGACAAAACCACAGATGCATACAGAGTAGGACTGGACAAAATTGAATCATTCATAAAGTCCAAAGATCACAAAAACATGCTTAAACAGCTTTTAGATCAAAAAGGCAAAGAACAGATTAAAACCGAAACAGTTCAGAAATTTGACTCACTAAACTCCAAGTTAAATTCAGAAAAAAAACTTGATGTTGAAAATGTTTCTTAATTCGACGATGAAAGTGTTATGAGTGAAATCTCTGTGGAAGATGAGGTTGACTATTCTGAGTTTGTTCAAAACGAACCTGTCCCTACGAAAGTCCTAATTTCTGAAGATTCAGTTGAGTTCGCACGTATTTCTAAAAACAAACCTGAAGTTTTAAAATCCAAAGCAGCTGTTTTTCCTAAAGTCCAAACTGTTCCTAACGAAGTTTTTGCAACTAAAGGACTGGACAAAAACCAAACAGCTGAATTAACGTTGATGGTCGATGATGACAACAAAGATGGTTGTGATGAGTACTTTTGGTCTGCTCCAATCGAAATTGCAGACGAAACCAAAGGTCTATCTGAAATGACCTCGTGGAGAAAAAAGAGCAGATACGTAGCAGAACCCCTAAACAAAGTCAATTCAAGCTACGAAAAGGGAAGTCCAAGTGGAACTGAGAACGTTCCAAGTGATACATCGTCAGTTCGGACCGAAACCCCTACCAGAAAGCCAAAACCCAGGGCCAGTATTCACCAATTATCAGAGTAGTTCGCAGCTCAAAAACGCCAAAGGAATGCTAGATATAACAAGAATCTTAAGGAAAGAAAGCAGTTCTGGCAGTCTAAGAATCCAAATTTCGTTCATAAAGAAAAAGTCAATCCAAATGTGAAAGTCTCAGTGAAACCTAAAACCTTTCAACAAAATCATGCTCCTAAGGTCTCACATCAAAATGTTTCTCAAAAACTTTTCTTTCAAAATCATGTGAAATATGTGCAGAAAACCAACTCGCACTTGTTTTCTAACAAGAATGTTTTGCATTCAGTCAAGGCTTCGCAAGAAGTCAAAGGCAAAGGAAAGATAGTTTCAGAGCCTAAAGTTCCTCCGAAAAGATCTGAAGCTAATCTTAAACGAGTTGAGAAAAATGCTATTAAACAACAAATCGAGAATGAAAAAAAGAAACCATCCACCAAGGATGCAAACTTAAAAGATAATAGGATTACTGTTTTTAAAATCACAAAGAAAGATAAAACAACCTTAATAAAACGAACATATTGTTGGGTTTTGTGTACTATAACACTCCTATGGTGCACATACAACCCTAATAGCTTTGGATCTAAGTTTTCTCTAGTTATACATGAAACAAAAATTTCCAAAGCTTGAAACCTACAACTAGCATACAATTTGACATATGAATCATAAAAATATGTTACAAGATTACCTCTTTGTTTTAGCTTGTAGGAATTGGTCTTTCAAGAGCCTAGCACCTCAAGTGTGACGCCTCAAATGTCTTATAACAAACCAAGAACAAGAGGAGGAACTTGAGAGAGAGGTTTGGAAACACAAAAATCATCTAGAGCTTCTTGGAATTACTAGTGCACGATTTTTGGCTTTAGAGGAATACATATATAGTGTAGAATTCCAAGAGTCATAAGCAAACCCTAATTCTTACACTTAGGCTTATGATCCATAATTCATATGGACTAATATTTCATAGACTTTCACATAAGCTTAGTCCATCATGGATCAATAGCCTACACCATATGTATCACTGATTTACATAATCAGTCCCCGTTAATTTAATTAGTCTCTTTTGATCACTAAATTAATTCCAAATTAATTCTTGATCAATACTAATTAAATAATATGATTTCTCAATTAGTATATTATACTTATAATATATTAATAAATCACAAATAACCTCTTTCTCAAATATCCATCCTATTAAATTGTTCCAGAGTGTTACAACCCAAATGGACCATGCTGTATCGGTTCAAGTACATACCAATTATAGTTATGGGCTTAGACACATAATCCAACAGTCTCCCGCTTGGATAAGTCTAATAACTATAATTGCAAGTACGACTTCAAACTCCAATTGGCAATCATAGCTCTCAAAAGACCGTTGTCGAACTCTGATCTTATTAGTAACGCGTCCATAAGATAAGGGATCATATATTCCTCCATTCTAGATATCATATGAACTGATACATGGATTATAATCATTCTCTCTGTTCATGTATTGTTTCCTAATTTCCGATTTATGACGACCGACTAATTGAACAAATCAAATCAGTCCAGGCTTGGCCAAGCACTTAAGGTTGTCATCACTAAATCATCGAGGGGCCCACATATATCGCTTTTATCCCTCTTAGGGTAAAAGGAACGGATACACTTCGTCTCAAATGCTTGCTCTAGTTACTCATCAAATCACACACAACAATACGTTTTATAACACCAAGTTACTAGTGCGTTTACATATGTCAATGTGCAACCGACTTGTAAACTACAACTCACATGTCTTGGTTTCAAGAATATAAGATATTATCGTCTCATGATCACTCGTGATAAAATCCATGAAGTGATTCAAATGAGTGTGGGTTTAATCTGTCACAACTAGCATTTTTGCTAGGAAATTCTACTCTCATGTAATCATTCACCTAGTGTAATAGCTTGTACTCTAAGAGAATATCATACTCTATGCTCATTCAAATACATCTCATGTGTTCAACTAAGGGCTGAAAACCCTAAGAATCCCGGTTTAAGTCCATTATGGCTAGGGTTTCCTTATTGGGCCTAATGGACCAATAAGCTTCCAATTTGACTATTTTGGGCTTAGGACCCTTAAATAGACTCTAATTGGACTCATCTTCATGAAACTTAACATTTTGGACCATAATGGGCCTAAAATAAATTTGTTTGCCTTTAGTGGGCCTTATTGGGCCATAACTAATCCAATTAACCCTAGTAAGCCATAAATCCATTCTTTTATGCCATTTTGGGCCGTGAACTACCCTAAAGGCCCATTGAGCCGAAAAGTAATTATTTGGGCCTCATAATTTCGAGTAAAGACAAGAAAAGTCCCAAACTATTCCACCCCTTCTCCTAGCCCAAAATTCCTGGCCCATGAGTGTAAAAAAAAAGAGAAAAAGATTAATGGGAAGATGCATGGGTTAAGCACTTGACAACTCACAATTATGCAACAAATATCTAGAAGATCACAAACATCCATAAGGCTTATTACCCTCTATGCAAAAAAAAATCTTTCTTCCTTCCTCTCTTTATTTTCCTCGGCCAACACCAACATCTCACCACCTTCATTTCTTTTCAAAATTATCTCAAGAATCCTCTCAAGAACACCTCTTGTTCATCCATATTTTTGAGACCTTGTGTGGATCATCAAGGGGTATTCCATCTAGATCATCATATTGGTAAGTTTTTCATTGGAATTCATGGCTTAACTTCTATATTTTCTTTAAAGATCTCTTCTCAAACCATAATATTCCATGGAATATACCTCCTTGTTTCATAGATTTCAAAAACCACTCAAGGAAAGTTTGATCAAAGCCGAAAACTTCTTCATATTCTCTTCAAAACCGAACCAACAAACCCAAGGTGAGTTCATACCCCCTTGTCTTCGGTTTTTACATGATTTTTGGGGGAGAATACAAGTAAAATGTGTAGATATATGTGTTATATGCATGTCATGTGTGATTTCTTAGTTTATTTTGTAAAAATGTGTTAGATCTTAACAAATCTCAACATCTTAAGTAACATTGAGTAAAGATCCATGAACTAAGACACCTTATACATCATTCAATGAATGTTTTGGGGTGTACTGTTAAACATCATTCAGTGAATGTTTTGGTCATGTAATTTAAAAGATTATACTTGATGTAAACAATGGCAGTTGTATTAAATTATGCATGGTGATGATTATGTTATGTTTCATTTATATTCACTGTAATGATATTTCAAGATGAAGTCACGCACAAGCCCTTGGACGTTTCCGCCGTCTGGTTCAGGGGTGTGACAGATTGGTATCAGAGCATTGTTTATAGTGAACTGGCATATCTAACCATACAAGATATGCAACTATAAATACAATGGGACTAAACTACTCTGAACACAATAATTAAAATACATACTTATGTGTGCATTTTAGAGTAATAACACAACAAGAACAGTAAAAGTCTTTGGAGGATTTGAACATCGCGATTAAACCCGTGCAGTTATGTAGTCGTATTGGGGTGAATGTAACCTGATCAACTACATTCATTCAAAATACAACCAACATGTGTTCAGGAGTAATCGTGATGGACAATGAATCAAAAACTTACCATTTAATTATCCAAAGAGCTTATAGAACCAAACCTAAACAAAATTAAAATACTATAGGAGTATTTGGTGTGCTGTTTGTTTCTAGTATTTTTACCCCTTCGTACAATACACTATAGACGGGCATCATTAGCCAGGAGACCCCTATCTCCCTAGTCAGGGGAATGCAGGGTGGCTTGACCCAGAAGAAGACTCAAAGGAAGAACCAGAGGAGGAACATGAAGTAGAACTTACAGATGAACCCGCCGAGCCAGTAGTGAACCTTGAAGAGGAAGAGCTCGAGGGCGATGAGGATGATGACTCGGATGCAGAGTCCGAGGTCATCAATCCTCCATACATGGCCAGAGTATTGGCTTATCGTATGGGCCCCGATGGCCCCACGCCCCCATGGCCACACGATATTTGGAGATGGAGTCGCCAGCAGGGGATACAACCACACTACGGTAGGAACCGAGGTTTCTTCGATCTTAGTCATAGAGGACCAGCTGACCAGGCCCTCCCAGTCATGGTCCCACGCACCCGAAATATTGATAACCAAGCTTAGGACACCTCAGAACAAACGGACCAAATGCAGACTGCTGTTGAGAGAGATGAGAGACAAACACAGGAAGCAATTGGAGACTTCCAAACGAGATAGTCAGTTTGGGAGGCACGACTACGAGACACCGAGCGACAAGTATCTCATCTCCAAGGTGCATCCACTTCATCAGCACCACCACCAGACACTTTCTGCCACGATTAGGAGCAGCTTTCCCCCCCCCCCCCCCCCACTATCCCATATGACTCTCTTTCGTGTACTAAGATGGTACTTACCAATGAAACAATTATGTATTATCTTTATTTCATGTTATTGCATAAATTCAATTATATGCATAACCGAACCCTCGAAACCACTAGTTACTCAAGGATCTCGAAATCCAAAATAATCTATAAACTCTATGGACAGACTTAATATTCGTGCAAAAACTGCGATTACCTACTACCGTAAATACATCATAGGGATGTAGATGGAAACAATGAGAATCATACGACAAGATGCGAACTTTATAGAGTACAACCAGGAATGACGATCGTTACTTACGATCTGGGTTATCATCAAGCAGCAGGAAAATGACATCCCACAGAAATAACAAACACACCCGCGAGACACTGCTCCTGCAAATGGACTCTGCTACATTTCAAGCTGCTGTAACAGCGGCAGTAACCACTGCTATGGCACAACTCAACGCAAACAACGCCAATAGAGGTGAAAATAGCATCGACAACTCCAGCTGAAGGAACGAGCACGGAAACCAACAAGTAACAGCTTATCAAGGCACTCCAAACCCCAAGCTCAAGAGTAGGAAGCGAAAGTCTGGAAGTAAGAGGAAGGGACGGCCAACTCAAGGGTTCTCGATGAAGCAACATGTTGTTGCTGTCCATGCGACCATGACACCTACTACATCAACACCAACGAGACCATATGCTGGAAGTCTTCCAAAAATACAACCAGTGCAATTTCCATCATAAGGGAGCCTGCCGGGAGCTGTATTGTAATAGATGCAACCGAAAGAGTCACACCGCCAAATACTGTAGAATTTATCCACAACAGAATCAGCAACCAAACAACAACAACAATCGCAACAACAGTAACAACAACATCAATGTTTGGGGCTAGTCACACCTGCTATGGGTGTGGAGGAACCGGCCATTTCCGACGCAATTGCCCCAAGGCTAACAATCAAGGGGCAGGAGGATCAGGAAGGGTCCTAACCCTAGGTCAAGGTGAAGTAATTCAAGTCCCGACAGTTGTTACTGCTACGTTCCCACTTAACAACTCTTTCCCCTTGCATCTTACTCGATAGTGGAGCTGAGCGAAGCTTCGTTAGTAGCAAATTCGAGCACTTACTAAAACAACAACCCCAGAAGCTAAACGAAGCCTTCACAGTGGAGATGGCTAATGGGAAAAACCGAATCAACCAAAGATATTTATGTAGGGTGCACTATAACACTACACAACCATTCATTTCAAATAGATTTGATGCCAGTAAATATTAGGAGTTTTGATGTGATAATCGGCATGGTTGGGTTAAGCCCCCACCATGCTGATACTATGTGTCACGAGAAGGCCGTTTTCCTTCACCTCCCCAATCACGGAACTCTAATAATCTATGGTGATAAACCTGGCACCAATTTTCGTCCCATTTCGTGCATCAAGACACAAAAGTGCCTGCACAAGAAGAACTATGTACTCCTCGCTCATGTGGTGATGAAGCCAAGGAAGAAGTAAACATTAAAGACATCCCAGTGGCATGCGAATTTCCGAATGTATTTCCTGAAGACCTTCCGGGAATACCCCAGAGAGACAGATCGAATTTCGAATCGACCTCATACCGGGAGCCACATCAATTGCCAATTCACCCTACAGATTAGCTTCCGCCAAAATTCGGGAGTTATCCAGTCAATTAAGAAATTTTTTGAGCAAAGGATTCATCGGACCAAGCTTCTCACCCTGGGGAGCTCCGGTCTTGTTCGTCAAGAAGACGGATCCTTCAGAATGTGCAGCGATTTTAGGGAATTAAATAAGCTCACTATCAAAAACCAATACCCACTTCCTCGGATTGACGACCTATTTGACCAGCTTCAAGGAGCTAATTGCTTCTCCAAAATAGATCTAAGACCCGGTTATCATCAGCTCCGAGTCCAAGAAGAGGACATTCCAAAAACTGCTTTCCGAACTCGTCACGACCATTTCAAATTCGTTGTGATACCCTTCGGTCTAACGAATGCTCCCACGGTATTCATGAACCCTACGAACCGAGTTTTCCCAACCATTCCTAGTCAGCCTTTTCATTATTTTCGTCAATAACATACTCGTCTGCTCACGAAGCAAGAACAAAACACTGTTAACATCTACGACCGACCTTGAAAGCATCAAAGCTGGAGAATATCGCGAAGAAAGCACTGCATGGATGGATAAAACTCTCGAAGTCAAAAGACGAAGCTGATTGTTATAAGAGTTGAGTTGGGTGTTATCTGGGTGATCGTCGATAAGTTAACCCAATCTGCCCATTTCTTGCTAATACAGAAATCAAACAAGGCCGAAAGATTAGCTTGGATCTATATCAAAGAGATCGTGAGACTCCATGAAATATCAGTATCTATTATCTCGGATCGGGATAACGGAATTACTTCAAGACGTTGACATTCACTTTGGAAGGCTATGGGAACATAGCTAGACATGAGCGTTGCTTACCACCCTCAAACCAATAGCCAAAGCGAACGGACCATTCAACCACTCGAAGTCATGCTCCGAGCCTGGGTGTTTGAATTCAGCAAGTCATGGGATACCCGGTTGCCCTTGATTGAATTCTCATACAATAACAACTATCACACGAGCATCAAGGTTGCTCCTTTTGAGGCTCTTTATGGTCGAAAATGCAGATCACATGCCAGTACTCTCACTGGACTAGAAACCATTCGCGAAACGACAGAGAAGATAATCCAAATCAGAATTCTACTTCAAGCATCACGAGATAGACAGTAGAGTTATGCTGACAAATGATGAAAACATCTGGAAATCCAAGTCGGAGGTCGGGTACTATTGAAAGTCTTTCCCTGGAAAGGAATGATTCGCGTTAGGAAACGGGGAAAACTAAACCCGTGATACATTGGACCGTTCGAGATTCTTGCCCGGATTGGTTCAATGGCTTATAGGCTGCAGCTACCTGCCGAACTCAGCAACATACACCCCGTGTTCCGCGTCTCGAATCTGAGAAGGTGCCTATCATAAGAGACTCCTGTCATTCCTTTGGAAGAGATCGAGATAAACAAGAATCTTCTATTCGTCAAAGAACCAGTCGAAGTTATGAACAGGGAAGTGAAGCGTACTAAACAAAGTCGCATTCCGATTGTGAAGATTTGATGGAACGCTAAGCGTGGACCGGAATTCACATGGGAACGCAAAGACCACATGAAGAAAAAGTGCCCTCACCTATTCTCGCATTCATGAACCTACCTTTCGAAAGAATTTCGGGACGAAATTCCCTCTAACGGGGGGATGATGTCACAACTAGCATTTTTGCTAGGAAATTCTACTCGCATGTAATCATTCACCTAGTGCAATAGCTTGTACTCTAAGAGAATATCATACTCTATGCTCATTCAAATACATCTCATGTGTTCAACTAAGGGCTGAAAACGCTAAGAATCCCGGTTTAAGTCCATTATGGCTAGGGTTTCCTTATTGGGCCTAATGGACCAATAAGCTTCCAATTTGACTATTTTGGGCTTAGGACCCTTAAATAGGCTCTAATTACATTTTCGGCCATAATGGGCCTAAAATAAATTTGTTTTCCTGTAGTGGGCCTTATTGGGCCATAACTAATCCAATTAACCCTAGTAAGCCTTAAATCCATTCTTTTATGCCATTTTGGGCCGTGAACTACCCTAAAGGCCCATTGAGCCGAAAAGTAATTATTTGGGCCTCATAATTTCGAGTAAAGACAAGAAAAGGCCCAAACTATTCCACCCCTTCTCCTAGCCCAAAATTCTCGGCCCATGAGTGTAAAAAAAGAGAAAAAGATTAATGGGAGGATGCATGGGTTAAGCACTTGACAACTCACAATTATGCAACAAATATCTAGAAGATCACAAACATCCATAAGGCTGATTACCCTCTATGCAAAAAAAAAATCTTTCTTCATTCCTCTCTTTATTATCCTCGGCCAACACCAACATCTCACCACCTTCATTTCTTTTCAAAATTATCTCAAGAATCCTCTCAAGAACACCTCTTGTTCATCCATATTTTCGAGACCTTGTGTGGATCATCAAGGGGTATTCCATCTAGATCATCATCTTGGTAAGTTTTTCATTGGGATTCATGGCTTAACTTCTAGATTTTCTTTAAAGATCTCTTCTCAAACCATAATATTCCATGGAAAGTTTGATCAAAGCCAAAAACTTCTTCATATTCTCTTCAAAACCGAACCAACAAACCCAAGGTGAGTTCATACCCCCTTGTTTTACATGATTTTTGGGGGAGAATACAAGTAAAATGTGTAGATCTATGTGTTATATGCATGTCTTGTGTGATTTCTTAGTTTATTTTGTAAAAATGTGTTAGATCTTAACAAATCTCGATATCTTAAGTAACATTGAGTAAAGATCCATGAACTAAGACACCTTATACATCATATTATCAAGTTAAAAGTGTTATATGTTGAAGATATAAAGTTTTAAGGCAAAAACCTTGTTAAGGGTCAAAATTGTCAAGAAAACCAAAGATAAGGGAAAAAAGTGACATTTATGTTTTTATAAGGATCAAACAGGTCCTACTTGCATAAAAATGGATTTTTATGATAAACATGCTTTCCAAAGGGGCAAAAATGTAAATTTTAGCTTAATGGGCCAAACATTTGGGCCTCACGGTTTTGGGCCCAAATTTGCGAAAAAATGAAAGTTTTGGGATTAAAAATGTTATTTGACCAAAGTTTGAGTCATAAATGTAAATAAACCAAATTTAGGGGTGAAAATAACATTTATTTCTAAATGGGACCAAAAATGTAACTTTTATCAAAATTGGGCGTAAAGTGTCAAGTTTTACAAACAAGGGGCTGAAAATGCACTTTTCTACAAAACTGGGCCAAAAATGTCAAAATATAAAATTTTGGACTAAACCCGTGAATTTCTACACATTTGGGACGAAATTACAATTTTTTATAAATTATGGACTAAAGTGTTATTTTTACAAAACTTTGGGCCTTAATTGAAAATTTGAGGCTTATTGACCAAAAATGTCGTTTTTACAAAAAGAAGACTTTTTATAATCAATTTGGTAAACGTCGAGTTAAAATAAACAACGAAACAATAACGAATGGACGAAATACATCGATAACAATTTTATTGGGCCTAATATTCACATTACATGGCGAATGGGCCTTAAGGGCCCATTCAAATGTATATTGAGCCCAATATCTTCCATGACATGTTCATTGGGCCCTTGCAACCCATTTACATGTTAATTTGGGCCTGAGCTATGGGTCACATGTTTGTTGGGCCTTGGTGGTCCATTTACATGCCTATTGGGCCCAAATTACCCTTTTACATGTTATTGGGCCTTTGTGGTCCATTTACATGTTAATTGGGCTTGGACTGAAATCCACATGCTTAGTAGATCGTAACTATACATTTACATATTTATTGAACTTCATATACTTATATATGTACCTTTTGGATATGAAAACATACAACATACACGTAAACATTAAACATGTTATGAAAGGCTGAGAATCTAGTGAGACTTGTCGGTTGGCACCTTTGAGTGTACAATCGTAGTCTGTAGTTATAACCAAAGTTTCCTGGAGGGAGAGCGAGAGTTTGTGTATAGATCTATACGAGATGACCGCCACGCCTTAGCTGTTCGCTACAGCTAGACTAGGCCAGTCTAGGGCGATAAACCTTACCTACATCAAAACTGGCGCTTGAAAACGTCAAGACGGGCGAATTAGTCATTATCAAACATGGTTGTAACGGCTCACTTAGAGACTAACTTCATCAAAGATTTCAGTATATTTATACAAATCTAGACGATACTAAAAACATACATACATCGATACTCGGTCTTGGGATTTTATGATTACGATACTTTTATATGCAGAAAATATCGGAATTTCTGGGATAAATACATTTATACATTACCTTCTACTTACAATAGAAAAATACAGGGTTTCTATCTAGATTACATTTTTGTTTATTTATACATTCCAAAAGCAGCAAGCGCACATGCATTAATACTTGATTTTGACACATTATTTTCAAACAACTTTAAAGAAAATATCGGATTTTCTGGTGCTTTACGAACTATACAAAACTTTTCAATCAAACATGCTTATGAACTCACCAACATAATATATGTTGACATTTTCAAAATAACTTGTATTCTCAGGGACTCGTTAGGCAGAAGAATCATCAAGAATATGGGGTTTTGTTTTGTGTACTGTTAAACATCATTCAGTGAATGTTTTGGTCATGTAATTTAAAAGATTGTACTTGATGTAAACAAGGGCAGTTGTATTAAATTATGCATGGTGATGATGACGTTATGTTTCATTTATATTCACTGTAATGATATTTCAAGATGAAGTCACGCACAAGCCCCCGGACGTTTCCGCCGTCTGGTTCGAGGGTGTGACATAATCCAATACTCAAATCTTATTACAGGAGTACTCATGAATACTGCATCAAACTTGTGTTATGTCTAAACACCTTTAGACAATCTACAGACCGATTCATGACAGTCTAGATTCAATACCTACTTCCAAATTATGATCGACTGTGGATAGTTTGAATAATCTAGTTATTCGGGAAGTCAAAACATGCAAAGTGAAACACAAGAATAATCGAATCCAATATGGTCTCAAAAGTTTTGAATATAAATAAAACACCTTTTATTTAATAACCATGTTGATTACACATTATTCATTGTATAATGTTTCAATTTATCAACTTTATACTTGAATTAAAACAACAGATATCCCATGCTCCAAGCATGTACACTATGTTTGTCTATGGTCCTTTCTTTGTGAAATAGATCAATTGAAAACATTTCACAATTCCAAATCTTTATCCCCAGTGTAAGAATACCAAATTCTTGCCACTATTAGAATGTGTTAGGTTCTAACCTTTATGCAATGATCCTTTTGTAATGTCAATGCACCAAAGCCATAGAGACTTGGACAATGAAATTACAAAGTATTTAACTGCAGATTGATACAAAAGAATTCCATGGAAGCGAAGTCTCAATTTCAAAGTACATTCCTTTAAACATTCTTCTTGCATAAAAGTTTCTAACCTACACATAGATTCTTAATATCCAACTCCCATTATGGAAACATTTCCATATTCTCCATATGACAGTTTATTATCAATAGAATCATGTCTACTCGTAATAATATCAATATGGTTCATCCATTGCAATACTTCCAATTGCCAACAAGCAACCATTCTTTAGCGAACCTTAGATTGTTCTTAGCAATTGTTTAGCAACTTTAGTCATATCCGGTTCTGGTCCTTTTTCCTTCTTAATGCCCTAGGCATTTTGAAAATTCAGAACACATAAATATTATAGTATATGCAATCGATCCTATACCCGAAGCATATGGGATACGATTCATAATGTCTTACATAAAGACATGATACTTTACCATTCTCTTGCTATAATATTTCCATATATAGAATTTCCTTATGTTCAACTATTCCAACATAACATTCATATATATCCTTGAATAAATTTGATTAAAATCTCACAATCTAAGCTTTTAGATTTGAAATGAAGTATGAGTTCCTCTCCCTTAATTATAGCAAAACAACTTTTCAAACTCTGCAACTTTGCGAATTGAAACTTTTGTTTTCTATAATTAACATTGCTAAATTGCAACACTTACCATAATGATTATGCTCCCACTAGCATAACAATTATTTCTTTAATAGCATAACACTTATGCTCCCACTAGCTTTGACATGTTCGCAGAGATAAGCTGGACTTCTAGAAATCAATACTTGTTGACTTTCTTACCAAAATTCAGATTTCTGATACAAGATGCTTCGATAAGACTTTATCTAGGCTTCTCAAACTCATACTGTCACAACTAGCATTTTGCTAGGAAATTCTATTCTCATGTAATCATTCGACTATTGTAAAACATATACTCTAAGTAAATGTCACTTAGTTCTCATTTAAATCCACCTTCATGTTCAACAAAGAGTCTGAAAACCCTAAAAATCCCGGTTTAAGTCTATATTGGACTAGGAATTCCTTATTGGGCCTAATGGACCAATAAGTATTCAATTCAACTATTTTGGGCTTGGAAACCCTATTTGGATTCTAAATGGACCCAATTCACAAATCTATAACATTTTGGACCATTTGGGCTTAGAATGATTCATTCTAACCCTAATGGGCCTTATTGGGCCATAGCTAATCCAATTAACCTTAGTGAGCCATAAATCCATTCTTTTATTCTATTTGGGCCGTGAACCATCTAATGAGGCCATTGGGCCGAAAAATAACCATTGGACCTCATGATTTCGAGTAAAGACAAGTAAAGGCCCAAACTACTCCACCCTTTCTCCTAGCCCAAAAGCCCTCGGCCCAACACCATGTAAAAAAATGAAAAATGAAATGGAGGGGGGGGGGAGTTGACTTTGGAGGTGTCACCTCCATATTACTCACCATGTAACATGGCAAGCTATCTCATATTTCCATGCAAAGTCACTTCATCCTTCTCTCCCCTCTCTTCTTCTAACTCACAGTCGAAGGCAAAGCACACACACACACACACTCTTTCAAAACACACTCCAAACACTCTCAAAGATTATCCTCCTTCCTCCAATATCTCGAAAATTTGGTAGAGTTCTAAGGATCTTCATCAAGTCATTCCAATCTTTGGTAAGTTTTTGTCAAACACAAGTATCTTCTTCCATCTTAACATGAAAAACTCCTTCTTACATAGTTTTATTCCATGATCACACCTTTGAAGCTTCATAATCTCGAGATCCACTTCAAGGTGTTGCTAGGACCAAAAATCCTTTCCATTCTTTCTTCAAAAGCCGAAACATCAAGCAAAGGTGAGTTCATACCCCCTTGTTTTCGGTTTTTACATGATTTTGGGGGAGAATGCAAGTAAAATGTGTAGATCTATGTGTTATTTGCATGTCTTGTGTTAATTCTTAGTTTATTTTGTAAAAATATGTTAGATCTTAGCAATACTCGACATCCTAAGTAACATTGGGTTAAGATCCATGAACTAATACATCTTACACATCATATTATCAAGTTAAAAGTGTTATATGTTAAAGATACAAAAATTTAAGGCAAAAATCTTGTTAAGGGTCAAAATTGTCAAGAAAACAAAAGATAAGGGTAAAAAGCGACATTTATGTTTCTATAGGGACCAAACAGGCTCTAATTGTATAAAAATGGATTTTTATGATAAACATGCTTTTCAAAGGGGCAAAAATGTAAATTTTAGCTTAATGGGCCAAACTTTTGGGCCTTACGGGTTTGGGCCCAAATTTGCGAAAAAATGAAGTTTTGGGACTAAAAATGTTATTTGGCCAAAGATTGAGTCAAAATGTAAATAAACCAAATTTAGGGGTGAAAATAACAATTATTTCTAAATTGAACCAAAAATGTAACTTTTATCAAAATTAGGCCGAAAGTGTCAACTTTACAAACAAAGGGCTGAAAATGCACTTTTCTGCAAAACTGGACCTTAAAGGTCAAAATATATATTTTGGACTAAAACCGTGAATTTCTAGACATTTGGGACAAAATTACAAATTTTTATAAATTATGGACTAAAGTGTCATTTTTACAAAACTTTGGGCCTTAATCGAAAATTTGAGGCTTATTGGCCAAGAACTCGTTTTTACAAAAGAGGACTTCTTATATTCAATTCGGTAAACCTCGAATTAAAACAATCAATGAAATAATAACAAACGGACGAAATAATCGATAACAAATTTATTGGGCCTAATATTCACGTTACGTGGCCAATAGGCCTTAAGGGCCCCTCCAAGTGTATATTGAGCCCAATATTTTCCATGACATGTTTAGTGGGCCTTGCGGCCCACTTACATGTTAATTTGGGCCTGAGTTATGGGTCACATGTTTGTTGGGCCTTTGTGGTCCATTTACATGCCTATTAGGCCCAAATTACCCACTTACATGTCATTGGGCCTTTGTGATGCATTTACATGCGAATTGGGCTTGGACTGAAATTCACATGCCTAGTAGATCGTAACTATACCTTTACATATTTATTGAACTTTGTATCCGTATAAATGTACCTTTGGATGGATAACGCATAACCTACATGTAAACATTAAACATAGTACGAAAGGTTGAGAATCTAGTGAGACGTGTCGGGTGGCACCTTGAGTGTACAGTCGTAGCTTGTTGTTATAATCAGAGTCTCCTGGAGGGAGAGCGAGAGTTTGTGTATAGATCTATACGGGGTGACCCCCCACACCTTAGCTGTTCGCTACAGCTAGACTAGGCCAGTCTAGGGCGACAAAACCTTGAGCAAATACCGGCATTTTGAAAAATGTTAAGACAGGCAACCTAGTCATTATCATGTATGATTATAACGGCTCATATAGAGATTCAATACCAAATTTAACATTTCGAAGATTAACCCTTCGATTGTGTCAATACAAAATAACTTATTTAACGATACAAGAACCTCGACATTAATATAAATTAGAAAATATCGGATTTTCTAGGGAAATATTCATATACAATTATCACTTCCTTACAATACAAGAAATCTAAACTACATCCATATATGTTACAACTATTAAATTCACACATGCATTTATACTTGATTTTCACATCATTTTCAGACATTTTACAGAAAATATCGGATTTTCTGGGTTTTTACGAAAGATACAAAGACTTTTACTCAAACATACTTATGAACTCACCAACATTATATATGTTGACCGTTTTCAAAATAACTTGTATTATCAGGTACTCGTTAAGGAGGAAGATTTTCAAGTATGTATGGATTTATTTTGTCTAACATTACTCATCGTACGATTAATACTTTAAATTTATGTAATTTATAACAATGTACTTGATGTGAACAATGTTGGTTGTTATATGTAATGTTGGTGGTGAATGTGTTATGTTTCATGTATATTCATTGTGATGATAATTCAATTGTTAGTCACACGAGCCCCCGGACGTTTCCGCAGTCTGGTTCGGGGGTGTGACACATACACCTTTCGTTAGATAGCTCACATGTGTGTCTAAACTATTTTAGAACTTACAACAATAAGTTCCAAATGTTCGGACTATTTGCCATTTCTCACAATTCGAACTATGAAGAGGGATGTCGTAATCATAATCGAATTTGAGAATGCAAATATCAAAAATGCTATCTCCTTAAAATCTACTTAGTGAAAATGTTTCCTCACAATCATTTTCATGAAGTGGAGAGAAACCTTTGTCACTTAGATTAATGGTGTATGTGTTCCTATCCATGTGAATTTGTCATAACCATAATCACAAGACAAGGTTAGTGACAAATCCAAACTCATATGGACTGAACTTAATCAATCTTAATTTCCTGCCACCTGGCAGCACAAGGGCCTACCATTGCTTTCAGGTTGTTATGCAAACAATTGAGCACTCATAGAACTCACATGCATTGTCAACTTCAACTTAAATGGGCACGAAAACAAGAATATGTCAACACGATAGGTTACAAACCTCAAGTCGTGTGCTAGTGTTTAACAACATTTTTATTCTTCATTAGTTCTTAAAACTTTTCAATATCTTTAAGACTCCCACTGACCTCTTGACATATAAGATTCTCTGTTAAGTAACACTCCTTGACAAACAAATATTCAAGAGTGAGTGCGGATTCTTATCAAGAATAACACTTCATATAATTGGTCTTAGTGGTCTCTGTTTTATCCAAAACATCACAACTACCAATTTCAAATGTGCTATAAACCAACTTAAGATATGTCACTCATGTTACAATCTTGGAGTATAACTCTAAGACTTTGATTTTGGAACGAAGTATGAATCACCTTAATTGATTTAACAATTTCAACTATTCCTGATTCCTCTTCTTATTCATGCAAATGCACTAAGGTGTCCTTTGAGGATCAATTGTGATATGGTTTTCATAATCATTAAAATGATCATAAATCATGATACTAAAGGATTCTCCTTTCCTTTCAGATTGGAGAAACTTTTAATCTTTATGCCTGTTTGATTCCTTTTATTTCGTCTGCTATACATTGAAACTTTTTCTATGATTCAAAATCACACTTAATCTTGTAAGCATAACCATATTTACCAAACTTTTAGTAAATCATAACGAATAGTCTTATTGTTATTTGTGGTGGACCTGACCAGTGCATAATGATGTGTACTAGATTCCTTAGTCCTTCACTTGACTCACATATACATGTGAACAAGGAATTAGTCTTAATTTCCCAAAGATGAAGATTCTCATTCATCACACAATACAAGTTGCATGATTCCAAGTTTCTGTCCAATTGAAACTTGGGTGATGAGAATCTTTCCTTATTTGGTAAATTTTGACACTACCACAAACGAAAGAAACAAATCCATTTGCTAAAAACAGAAACATACAAACATCAGTTTTCACAAATGCTATTGCAAGGAAATATAAATAAGATAAAGCAAAAAATTTCTTTATTTATAAAATTTGCGAAAAAACTTTTCATTACAATGCAATTACAAATGAAAACTATGTTACTACACATTTCTAAGCAATCTATCATAACTCCTAAGCAACAGCTCAAAATTCTGATCATCGAATCATGCGATCGAAATCCATTTCTTCGCGATCAGACTCAGCCTGCTCTTTCTTTAAGCTTCATTTCTCTTCTTCGATCCGACAAAACATCAAAATGTAATCTTATCACATCATGTATTAAGAATCTCCAAATAGGAACTTAATAGAGTTAGATAATGGACTTACCTGAAGAAGAGTCAAACATTTTAACTTTACCATCCTTGTGGTCCTTCAGGTAGCTACGACAGATTCGCAACCAATGCCCTTCTCTTGGCAATAGAAGAAAATAGACTCTTTTGGAATGGTACATGGGACAATCTCAGACTTAGCCTTTCCCTTTCCCTTGGAAAGAGAAATCTTTTCCGGACTTCCAATGTGTCTATTATCATTGTCCATGGAAGTTTGGGAAGTAGATCTTCCAATCAAATTTGCTTTACCAGTGCGCCAAATCATTGTTGATTCAGCAGCAATTAGCAAATAGGTAAGATCGATAAGGGACATCCCACGGTCTGTCATATAGTAATCTTTAATGAACTCACTATATGACTTATGAAGTGACTGAAGAACCAAGTCAACAGCCTACTTCCTTGAGACAATGACTCCTAACATTCCCAGCCTGTCAATGTGTGACTTCATCTCCAAGACATGTGCACACATAGACCTTCCATCTTAGTGTTTGCTTGCCAATAGGGTTTGAGTGACCTTGAAATTTTCAAGTCTTTGAACATGTGGGTTAGGGATAATTATTGGAGGTGGTGGAGGAAGTGAAGTATGATTCCTGAGAACATCATCTTCATGAGGAAGGCTTTTTCCAAAAGATACGGGAAGACCATAGTTGTCAAAACTAGACATCTACAACAGAGAAATTCAAGTTTAGTTGATTTATGTTCTTAATATAACACCCAAATATTAAGGCTGGGACCCAACACAATAATTTACAAATTCGGAAGAGGGATGCCGTAATCCAATTGCAAATTATTTGAAGGTAGGTAAATGACGATTTACCAATTTCCACCATGAAAAACGAAAATGAATTTTAGGTTTTAAATGAATTGAAATTCCTAGATTCTTTGAGATTCATTGAACTTTTCAATGGCATGTTTAAATCTCGATTATGCTCTTCAAGTTTGTGACTGGGATGCCGAGGATCACAAATAAGGTGTGAATAACCATGCAAATTAGCTTAGTACTCTCGATGTTACATATCACCTAATCAATGTGCTAGTTAACCAAACACTCTCCATTGATCCATGATTAACACCAAGCTACCCTTTGCCACACATTGTTAGTCCCAAATTAATGTGTCAGTTAACTACACACGCTCCACTAACGACTTAACAAGGTGCAAAGTGAAATTTCATGGGTTAGCATCAATTCACATTTTTCTTAAGTAACTAAGATTGGGAATTTATAAGGGTTTAGTTACTTTATAATTCATTATACTTTTAATGAGGGTTTAGTGTCCTATCCTGTGACAACCCGAAATTTTCATTTGTACGAACTCTACAGTCAAACGCTTAAATTAAAAGTCAAATTCATTTCTGCTAATTTTTAGCTCGGTTTAAAGTCCCTTTGGGTATTTTTAAATATTTATTCTTTGAGAGAATAAACGAAAGGAAGTATTTTTTTAGAATTATTGGGGAACAAATAAAACAAATAACACCTTGATAAGGTGTTACGGCCAAACATGAGGGATGGGCCGAAAACCCCTTTGACCGAGAACTCATGCTTAAGGCATGAGTTTACACCTTCCTTTCCTCATTTCTTACTTCCAAACTCAAGAACACCCACTTTCTCTCTCAAATATCATAAGAGCTTCTTCCAAATCTTCCAAAAATGTAAGTGTTTCTTCTCTTGATTTGTTGATACAACACTTCATCTAGTAGTTATACATGATTTCATCCATGAAATCTCCTCTTTTTCTTAGATCTTCAAGTGTTCTTCAAGAACACCAAGAACACCAAGAACACACACTGGTGTTTTGGGCCGAAAACACCCTTCTTTGCTTCCATATTATAAGTACCTATCTCCTATACTTGTTATCTAGTAAGGATACTCGATTTAGGACCTTGAAATCATCATTTTCCAAGAACAAAAGGAGTTTTCGGTATAGTGCATCTCCTTTGACCGAAAACCCTAAAGAAAGGTGCCTTTAAGACCTTAAAACTCACTTAAGGATTTGGATAAAACTTAGAACCCCTATGCATGTTTGAAAGCCCTTAAAAATCACCACATGCACCAAATATCTTGAGTTTTCGGTTTTAACCACATGGACCGAGAACCATTTGGACCGAAAACCTCATATGGACCGAAAACCATATGGACCGAAAACTCCTAGGAACATACCACTTGGACCGAAAGCTCCATTTGGTGACCATACACTCCTTTTATGCAATCATTTGTGATTGTAACACTTCAATATAAGTGTTTCCTAGACTATAAGGGTGTTATCCTTCTTAATTAGTTGAATATACACTAATTGTATACATATATGTGTCTTTATATGTTAATAGGATCCGTGTGTGTGTTCAAGACTTCACTTGACACTTAGCATCCTTTTCCCGATCTTACATTTGCATCACTCATTTCAGGTGAGTTCATACCCCTTAATCAACCTTTGAAATGATTTTAAATGCTTTTATGGGGGGGAATACAAGTTGAAACATTCTAGTTATTGTTTTAATCACCTGTGATTAATAACTAGAACAAACAGAAAAGATTTACTATTACTTTCAAGTTGCTATCAAACTTATGGATTTCAACCACTTCAAAACCTTTTATTAAACTCTTTTAGATGCTAAAACTGTTTTCAAACTCTTTTAAACTTACATTATTTTCAAACCCATATCTACACCAATATATTTATATAAGTAAGACTTGAAGGACTTAGGACTGATAACTCACCTTATTTCCTGTTCCTTGTTTGGTTGTGGACTTAAGGTATCCTGTTATTTGTCCAAATGTCGTTGAAATCTTACTTATATATCATATATATATATATATATATATATATATATATATATATATATATATATGTGTGTGTGTGTGTGTGTGTGTTGGATATAAAAGCTTTCACTTCAGTTCAGTACCTTTGTGTAACGAAGGCATATAAACAACATTACTATTTAACTATAATAGGTATAGTTAAGGGTTTACTACTCACTACTACTATTACAATGACGCATACAAGAGTCAGTATAATTATGAGTCAATACACACTATATACCATACAAGAGAACACACTATATACTATACAAGAGAATATACTATATACTAGTACAGAGAAAACATCACTACACTATGACATACTATAGAAACATTTGAATACGATAAACAAAATGTGACATACTACTTCTCGATACGACACTTTATTGTGGTATCACTTTGTAACCAGAGTCTCCTGGAGGGAGAGCGGGCATTGTGTGTATAGATCTATACGGGACAGACACTCCCACACCCCGACTGCTAGCTACAGTCCCAGCCGACAAGGCCAAGGGGTGACAGAATGTTACCTCACTACATATGACACCGGAGGGTCATCAGTTATTCAGCCGTCGATCAGCATGGTTACATACAAGTTCACATTCAAACCTTTAATTAACTAACTAAGAATTCAAGGTAAACGGATTCCCCGAGGTGTATTGTACATTTAATACTACCTGGAGTCTGCATTTTCATCACATATAGCCGGCAGTGATACTGCTGGGGTAGAACATTATTTTCCCTTATTAAATTTACTTCGTATTCATCTCGCATTGGTGAGGTCCTAAACTATATTTTTCATAATGATAGTTTTATTGGGGAAAACTCTTACATTTACAAAAGAGCAAACATACAAACAGTCGAGTCTTGGTAGAAGACTACATTTCACTAGAAAATATAGGATTTTCTAGGGAGTACAACCATTTAAAAACAATATGAACAACTATGAACATTTACACTACGTTGTTACAATCATATTCATACAAGCAATGACACTAAACACTTATGAACTCACCAGCGTTATGCTGATAAACTCTTTTCAAAATAACTTGTATTCTCAGGTCATCAGTAGACAGGTACCGATGAGGCTTTTGAGAAGATGGAGCAACTGCAAGACCCATCTTTTATTTTGATTATTCATTTTTGGTGTCTTACATACTATACAGAACGCGCTTGTATTAAAATTATTATATTAATGCAATGGATGTTGTTGCTTGTTTACTATTATGCTTTGTTGTGATACTGTACATGACGTCCTCTATCCCAGAACGTTTCTGCCGTTCCGGTTTTGGGGTGTGACAGATTGGTATCAGAGCATTGTTTATAGTGAATCGAGTATATCAACCCATAAAATATATACAAACTATAAACGCAACGGGATTAAAACACTCTGACCAAGAATTTATACTTTAAATAATAAAATATTTAACTAAGTATATATACATCTATTCATACCAAGGTCAGTATCATACTAGATCAGAACAAAAGTATTACGATTGTTGAACAATTCAATTAGGCTTAGAGACATATAGTCAAACCTAGGGGGATATAGCCTGATCAACTATATTTTCTGAGGAGTGACTAGCATGTTGTCACACCCCAAAACCGGAATGGCGGAATCGTTCGGGGGTGGAGGACGTCATGTACAGTATCACAACAAAGAATAGTAGTAAACAAGCAACAACATCATCCATTGCATTGATAATATAATTGCATACAAGCGTGTTCTGTAAAGTTATAAGACACCAAAAATGTAAATCAAAATATGAGATGAGTCTTGAACGTGCTCCATCTTCTCAAAAGTCTGGCACCGGTACTTGTCTACTGGTGACCTGAGAATACAAGTTATTTTGAAAGAGTTTATCAGCTTTAAAGCTGGTGAGATCATAAGTATATTAGTGTCTGTGTTTATATGAAAGTGTTTGTAAGTACTTGGTGTATAAGTTTGTAAATGTTTGTAATTATTTGAACTCCCCTAGAAAACCCTATATTTTCTACTAAAAGCAGCCTTCTACCAAGGCATCAAATGTTTGTATGTAAGTCTCTTGTAAGAGTATGTATTTTCCCAAATCTGACTATCATTAACCAAAAATATAGTTTTTACATTACTGTTCATTGTGTGAAGATCACAAAGTGAATGCAATGGGGAAATAAAATAGTACTGTAGTGTTGTATTAAGTAACTACTGATGTACTAACTACCTTAAACCAATTGTTATTTAAAGTACCATGTGATCTGCCTGTACCATACTACCGACTAGAAACACGACGATGTAAGACGTCGGAAGAAATGACGTTTGGCACCCGTAGACTTGCAAGTCCCACTGTAGCGAGCAGCAAGGTGTAGGATAGTCAATCCAGTATAGATCTATACACAAACTCAACGCTCTCCACTTAAGGAGATTCTTGATACAAAACGAGCCATGACAGGTGATGCCATACCCCGTTACGTGGCTCACATAACTGTAGTAGTGTTCTTGTATATGTATTGTGTGTACTAGCTGTATTGTATGTTCTCTCTCTGTCTAGTATGTATGTATGTTCTCTCTGTTTCTCATAATAGTATGTTCTCTTGTATAATGTATAGTATGTACTAGCTATATTGTATGTTCTCTCTCTGTCTAGTATGTATGTATGTATGAATGTATGTTCTCTCTGTTTCTCATAATAGTATGTTCTCTTGTATAATGTATAGTATGTACTAGCTGTATTGTATGTTCTCTCTCTGTTAGTATGTAAGTATGTGTTGACTCATGTATGAACTGACTCATTGTATGTTTCATTGTTCTAGTAATAGTATTAGTAACTTCCTAAACTATACCTATTATAGTTTACTAGCAATGTTGTTTGTATGAATGAACATGTTTGTATACCTTTGCTACCCAAAGGTATTGAATAGAAGGAAGGAACTTTTATATCTATATACATATACATAATATATAACTAGGATTCAAACGGCCTTCGGACAAACAACCGATACCCTAAGTCCACAACCAAACAAGGAACAGGAGGTAAGGTGAGCTATCAGTCCTAAGTCCTTTCAATCCTACTTATATAACTATATCTATATAGATACACATTTAACAAAATATAAGTTTAAAAGAGTTTAATAAAAGTAATTACATGTAAAAGAGTTTATAAAAACAGTTTGAAGTAGTTTGTTTGATAACACAGTTTGAAAAGTAAGAAATCCACTTGTTTGGTAGTTATTAATCACATGTGATTGATATAATAACTATAATAGTTCAACTTGTATCCCCCCCCCCCCATAAAAGCATTTAAAATCATTTAAAAGATTGATTAAGGGGTATGAACTCACCTGTAGTGAGTGGTTTGGATGAACGGATGGTATAGGATGCTAAGTGTCAAGTGAAGACTTGAACACACACACAGATCCTATTTAACATATAATGACACATATATGTATTCAATTAGTCATTTAATAACCAATTAATCAAGTTAAGACACCCTAGAACATGGAAAACACTTTGATTCAATTGCTATAAGTACCAAGGATTGCATCTAGGGGTTGTAGGGCTTTGCTTTTGAGTTTACGGTCCAAGGGAAAACTCTTCATGAGTTTACGGTTTTGGGTTTATGGTCCTAATGGGTCTACGGCCGTAAACCCATGGTAACTTCTACCATTTGGTGTTTTAAGGTCTTACAAGTCAAGGTTAAGCATACTATGATCAAGTCCAAGCCTTAGGAAGTGATTGTGGCACCATTGCACCACCTTTTAGAGTTTACGGCCCATGGACCATTCCTCATGAGTTTAAGGCCGTAAACTCATGTGTGCTTGGTTCTTTTGTTTGTTTAAGGTCCTATACTCCACAAGGAAGTGATCTAGACTTGTATCCGAGGCTTAGTAAGGGACTAGGGCTCACAATGGCCCTTTCATTAGAGTTTACGGCCCAAGAACATGTCTTGGCCGTAAACACCTTTGATCTTGTGTTTCTTTGTGTTTTCTAGTTGAATAAGAAATGAAACAATCCTTATAACACACTAGGGTAAGAATACTTACAATAAAGGAGCTTGAAAGGGTGTTCACGGCCCAAGAACACTAGTGTGTGTTCTTGGTGTTCTTGGTGAAATGAAGAATGCTTGAAGATCTAAACAAATGGAATGATTTCATGGATGAAATCATGTAAGATCACTAGATTAAGGAAGAGATCAACTAATCAAGGAAGAAAACACTTACTTTCTTGAAGATTTTGAAGAAACTTTGGATGATACTTGAGAGAGAAAGGGTTCTAGACTTGAAATTGTGAAAAAGAGCTAAAAATGACTAAGTGTCACTTATATAGTCCTTAGGGTTTACGGCCCCAATACCATTTGGGCCGTAAACTCCAAACTCTTGGAGTTTTGGAACTTAAATGTTGCACACTTTAACCTAAAGTATCCTCTCTCCAGTTATCTCTTGAAGTACTAGGCTTTAAAACACTTAAACTGACTCCAAAAAGCTTAAAAGTTAGCAGAAACAGTTCTGACTTCTATTGAAGTGAATGGTTGTACAAAATAGAAATTTCGGGTTGTCACACATGTGCCTAAGAATGATTGTAGCGTTGCAACAAGTCTAAAAACTTACCAACACTACTACAACAAGAACATTAGAACAGAACTTAAACCTAAAATACTATAGGAGTATTTTGTGTTACTATAATTACTTATGTGGATGGCTTGATTGTAGCGTCTATTAACTATTCTTTTCCCCATTCTCGCGTAGATAACATGGCTGGCTTCCATCTTCCCGGCGATCCGTATTATCCCAACCAAGGCATTGGTGGATGGCTTGATGATGAGCCAGAAGATGATCACCCAATCCCTTTGGATGATCACCTCGCAGAAGGCTTTTCGGAGGGCTCCGACTCCGAACCAGAGGTCAACAACCTACCCCAAGAAGGGCAAGTCCCAAACCTCAACCCCCTTCCGGCATTTCAAGGTCCCACTCCCTTGTGGGCAACAACCTTGAATCGTTGGAGTGATGAGCAGGGTCAGCCCTTACCTTACAATGGAGACCGGAGTTTTTACAATCTAAGCGAGGGAGGCTCAGTTGACCGTGTCCTACCCATCATGGTCCGTAGGTTTGCTCGGCACGTCGAGCAAGGTCATGCAGCCATCGACCGAGTAATAGAAGTTGACGCCAACTCTGGCCTTAACACAGTCCGCATTCACCAACTCGAAGAGGCTATGGAAAGAACTAGGAGGACCAACGAGGCTCTGCAGCAACAGCTAGCTGCATCCCGAGCCGAAGTCATGGAACTTCGAGTGCGTCAGAGGGTGCATGAGCGACATCTTCAGGAAGTTGTACGGCAACTGGCAGACCTGAGGGTTCTCCCGAGGGATACCCGTCGCCGATAGAAGATGTCGACTCATCTTTCTCTTTTGGTTAAGGAATAGCCTTTGTTTTCTATGCTCTATGGAGCACTTGTCTGTAAAACCTTCCAAACTTTTAAAGTACTCTAACTAGACTTCTAAGCTGCCAACATTTTCCCTTATGGTTTGATGTAAGACCTACTGTTAGGTCACTTTTTCCGAACTCATTTTACATCACTAATACCAGTAATATTGGCAGTTATCTAATCTATTGGAAAGTCCTTACTCTTTTGTTTCCCTACTCTATTGTTATGCCTCTATCTAATAGTTGGACTATGGTGATTTAGTCCATGAAACACTCTCATCATACTTACAATTGATTCTTACTATGGTTATCATCCCTATCAACTTTCAGTAAAAGATGTCGCCTCGTCCGCGTCCGACCAGGGGCAGACCTGCAAATCAAACTCCACCACCACCACCCCCTCCGCAGTCCGATGTGGTGATGTTTCAAGCAGCGGTGACCGTAGCTGTGACCACAGCTATGGCCCAAGTAAACTCTGGTGGCGCAATTGGAGCTGGAACTGGCACAAACTCCAGCCATGGTGAAATCCAACCTCGTGCATGGGAGTGTACCTATAAAGATTTCATCAGCTGCAAACCGACATACTTCAACGGAACTGGAGGGATCATTACGCTGTCCCAATGGATCGAAAGAACAAAAGTAATCTTCGAGATGTGCTCATGCCCCGAAGAAAGCAAGATTAAGTTTGCTGCTTGCACCTTCACCGAAAGGGCTTTGACATGGTGGAATGGCCATGTCAAATCACTCTCACTGGTAGCAGCTAACGCGATGGGCTGGCATACACTGAAGGACCTAATGACAAGGGAGTACTGCCCGAGGGGCGAAATCCAGAAGCTCGAGGAGGAACTGTGGAACCTCAAAATGAAGGGTTCCGACATAGTGGCTTATACAGCCAGGTTCTGCGACCTGGTGACTCTATGTACTAACTTGGTCCCCACTGAAAGCAAGAAAGTCGAGAGATACATCTGGGGTTTGGTACCCCCGTATCGAGGAAATGTTCTAGCATCGAACCCTGCAACCTTTGATAGTGCCAAGGAATTGGCCCAAAGGCTCATCGATCACGAGGTTCCTTCTACTCCAACAACAACTACAATGACTACCCCGGCACCAACCAAAACAGCTGACAACAAGAGGAAGCGTTGGGACCGAAAGAAGGGTAAATCAGCTCAACCCTCTTCCAAGAACCAACAGACGGTGGCTGTCCATGCTGCCACTGCTCCTGCTGCCCCTGTACCAGCCAAACCATATGCAGGGAGCCTACCCAAGTGTACCAAATGCTCCTTCCATTATAACGGCCCCTGCCGAGAAATGCACTGCACTAATTGCGACCGGAAGGGCCATACCGCCCGGTTTTGCAGAACACCACCCAAACCCATCACCCAGGTTCCCAGTGCGGGAGTGAGCCAGGCCTGCTACGGGTGCGGCGAGACAGGGCACTTCAAAAGAAACTGTTCGAAAGCTGGGAATGCGGGAAGAGCAGGAAGACTACTTGCTATTGGCCACAATGAAGCCGTGGCAGACCCCACAGTAGTCACAGGTACGTTCCTTCTCGATAACTCATATACATGTATCCTATTTGATAGTGGGGCAGAGAGGAGCTTCGTAAACCAAAAATTTAAACACTTACTTAATCAAGCACCGCAAGCACTAAAAGAAACCTTCGTCGTAGAAATGGCTAACGGAAAAACAGAAAATTCTAACGAGATTTACATATGTTGTTCCCTCACACTAGATAGCCATTCATTCCCAATCGACCTCATACCAGTGGCTATCAAGAGTTTCGATGTAATTATAGGCATGGACTGGTTGAGTCTTTATCGCGCCGATATCCTATGTTTCGAGAAAGCAGTCCGTCTAAACCTACCGAATAACGAAACCTTGTTGATCTATGGAGACAAACCCAATACGAGCCTTCGTATCATATCAAGTATTCAAGCCCAGAAGTACTTGCGTAAGGAATATCGTACATTCCTGGCGCACGTTGTCGATACGAGCCGAAAAACAAAAGACCTAAAAGACCTCCCCGTAGTACGCGATTTTCCTGACGTCTTTCCGAAAGAACTCCCAGGATTACCCCCGCAACGTCAAGTCGAGTTCCGAATCGACTTAATTCCAGGGGTGACCCCCGTAGTCAAATCGCCCTATTGTCTAGCACCTGCTGAGATGCAAGAACTGTCTGGTCAACTTAACGAACTGCTCAGCAAGGGCTTTATATGACCAAGCTTCTCACCCTGGGGAGCACCAGTCTTGTTCGTGAAGAAGAATGATGGATCGTTCCGTATGTGCATCGATTACAGGGAACTCAACAAACTTACGATCAAAAATCGTTACCCTCTTCAACGCATAGACGATTTATTCGACCAGCTGCAAGGGGCGAGTTACTTTTCCAAGATTGATCTGAGATCCGGGTATCACCAGTTATGAGTACTTGAAGAGGACGTTCCGAAGACAGCCTTCCAAACTCTTTATGGACACTACGAGTTCGTAGTGATGCCATTCGGATTGACCAATGCGCCCACAGTATTCATGGACTTAATGAATAGGGAATGCCGTCCTTACTTGGATCAGTTTGTCATCGTTTTCATCGATGACATACTTATCTACTCTCGAAGTAAGGAGGAACATAGCGATCATTTACGACAAGTCCTAGGAACCTTACGATCAGAGAAGCTCTATGCAAAGTTCTCTAAGTGCGAATTTTGGATCCGAAGAGTCGAATTCTTAGGACATGTGGTTAGCGAAGAAGGAATCCACGTGGACCCTTCCAAAATTAAAGTCGTCGAGAACTGGTCAGCACCGAAGACGCCTACAGAAATTCGTCAATTTCTAGGCCTCGCTGGCTACTACCGCAGGTTCATACATAACTTCTCTCGAATTGTGAAACCCCTTACAACATTGACCCAGAAAGGCGTGGCCTTCGACTGGGAAGATAAACAAGAGAAGGCGTTCCAAACGCTGAAGCGAGCCTTATGCACCGCACCGATACTATCCCTCCCCGAAGGGATAGACGACTTCGTGGTATAGTGTGATGCATCCAACCAGGGACTCGGCTGTGTTCTGATGCAACGAGGTAAGGTCATCGCCTACGCCTCAAGACAGCTGAAGACACACGAGGTCAACTACACCACACACAATCTCGAATTAGGAGCGGTTGTGTTCGCCCTGAAGATCTGGAGACACTACCTGTATGGTACGAAGAGCACTATATTCACAGACCACAAGATCCTACAACACATATTCAACCAGAAGGAGCTCAATATGAGACAACGACGGTGGGTCGAGCTACTCAACGACTACGAATGCGAAATTCGTTATCATCCGGGTAAAGCCAACGTAGTAGCAGACGCCCTAAGTCGGAAAGAATAGTCTGGTCGAAGAGTCAAGTCATTAACTATGACTATCCATTCGCATCTATCTGCACAAATTAAGGAGGCTCAGTTCGAAGCCTTAAAACCTGAAAATGTGGCGGGAGAATCCCTACGTGGAATGGATAAGAACTTGGAAGTCAAGGGTGACGGAGCCTTATATCTCATGGACCAGATCTGGACACCGAGACACAGTGGCTTCAGAGACTTGGTCATGAAGGAAGCACACAACACTCGATATTCCGTCCACCCGGGTTCAGATAAGATGTATATGGATCTTAAAAAGCTATACTGGTGGCCTAACATGAAAGCGGAGATTGCTACCTTCGTGAGTAAATGCCTTACTTGCGCAAAGGTTAAGGTCGAATACCAGAAACCATCAGGTTTACTTCAGCAACCAGAGATACCTGAATGGAAGTGGGAGCGGATCACTATGGACTTCATAACCAAGCTACCCAAGACAACGGGTGGGCTTGATACCATTTGGGTCATCGTCGACAGATTGACCAAGTCCGCACACTTCCTGCCCATCAAGGAAACGGACAAAATGGAGAAACTCACAAGAACAAACATTAGGGAGATAGTACGACTGCATGGTGTTCCTATATCTATTATCTCCGACAGAGATAGTAGGTTCATTTCGAGATTCTGGCAGTCGCTACAAAGCTCCTTAGGAACGAGGTTGGACATGAGTACGGCCTACCATCCACAGACCGACGGACAAAGTGAGAGAACTATCCAAACCTTGGAGGATATGTTGAGAGCCTGTGTGATCGACTTTGGGAAGACATCGGATACTCACTTACCCCTTGTTGAATTATCCTACAACAACAATTATCACACGAGCATCAAGGCTGCTCCATTTGAAGCCCTCTATGGCCGGAAGTGCAGATCCCCTCTGTGCTGGGCTGAGGTGGGTGACACCCAGTTAGCTAAAGGACGAGTTCCTGACCGCACTCTCACAGACCCGGAGATCATTTGGGAAACGACAGAGAAGATCGTTCAAATTCGTGAACGATTGAAAGCCTCTAGAGACCGACAGAAAAGCTACGCAGACAAACGGAGGAAACCTTTAGAATTCCAGGTAGGAGACCGAGTCCTTTTCAAAGTCTCACCCTGGAAGGGCTTGATATGCTTCAAAAAGCGTGGAAAGCTAAATCCAAGATACATAGGGCCTTTTGAGATTCTCGCTAGAATCGGCCCTGTAGCTTACAAACTCAACCTTCCCCACGAGCTAAGTAACGTACATCCTACCTTCCACGTCTCTAACTTGAAAAAGTGCCTATCCGACGAGACTCTTGTAATCCCACCCGACGAGATCGAGATCAACGAGAGCCTCAACTTCGTGGAAGAACCATTAGAGATAATGGACCGAGAGGTCAAAGCGAACCAAGAAAAGCCGTATCCCGATAATGAAGGTTCGCTGGAACGCCAAGCGAGGACCGGAAATCACTTGGGAGCGCGAGGATCAGTTTAAGCTGAAATATCCTCATCTTTTTACTTAGTTATTTGTAATAACTTAGTTGCTTGAACTCTAATTCCGGGACGAAATTCCCTCCAACGGGGGGATGATGTGACAACCCGAAATTTTCATTTGTACGAACTCTACAGTCAAACGCGTAAACTAAAAGTCAAATTCATTTCTGCTAATTCCGGGACGAAATTCCCTCCAACGGGGGGATGATGTGACAACCCGAAATTTTCATTTGTACGAACTCTACAGTAAAACGCGTAAATTAAAAGTCAAATTCATTTCTGCTAATTTTTAGCTCGGTTTAAAGTCCGTTTGGGTATTTTTAAATATTTATTCTTTGAGAGAATAAACGAAAGGAAGTATGTTTTTAGAATTATTGGGGAACAAATAAAACAAATAACACCTTGAGAAGGTGTTACGGCCAAACATGAGGGATGGGCCGAAAACCCCTTTGACCGAGGACTCATGCTTAAGGCATGAGTTTACACCTTCCTTTCCTCATTTCTTACATCCAAACTCAAGAACGCCCACTTTCTCTCTCAAGTATCATAAGAGCTTCTTCCAAATCTTCCAAAAATGTAAGTGTTTCTTCTCTTGATTTGTTGATACAACACTTCATCTAGTAGTTATACATGATTTCATCCATGAAATCTCCTCTTTTTCTTAGATCTTCAAGTGTTCTTCAGGAACACCAAGAACACCAAGAACACACACTAGTGTTTTGGGCCGAAAACACCCTTCTTTGCTTCCATATTGAAAGTATCCATCTCCTATACTTGTTATCTAGTAAGGATACTCGATTTATGACCTTGAAATCGTCATTTTCCAAGAACAAAAGGAGTTTTCGGTATAGTGCATCTCCTTTGACCAAAAACCCTAAAGAAAGGTGCCTTTAAGACCTTAAAACTCAGTTAAGGCTTTGGATAAAACTTAGAACCCCGATGCATGTTTGAAAGCCCTTGAAAATCACCACATGCACCAAATATCTTGAGTTTTCGGTTTTAACCTCATGGACCGAGAACCATTTGGACCGAAAACCTCATATGGACCGAAAACCTCATATGGACCGAAAACTATATGGACCGAAATCTCCTAGGAACATACCACTTAGACCGACAGCTCCATTTGGTGACCATACACTCCTTTTATGCAATCATTTGTGATTGTAACAATTCAATATAAGTGTTTCCTAGACTATAAGGGTGTTATTCTTCTTAATTAGTTGAATATACACTAATTGTATACATATATGTGTCTTTATATGTTAATAGGATCCGTGTGTGTGTTCAAGTCTTCACTTGACACTTAGCATCCTTTTCCCGATCTTACATTCGTATCAGTCATTTCAGGTGAGTTCATACCCCTTAATCAACCTTTGAAATGATTTTAAATGCTTTTATGGGGGGAATACAAGTTGAAACATTCTAGTTATTGTTTTAATCAACTGTGATTAATAACTAGAACAAACAGAAAAGATTTACTATTACTTTCAAGTTGCTATCAAACTTATGGATTTCAAGCACTTCAAAACCTTTTGTTAAACTCTTTTAGATGCTAAAACTGATTTCAAACTCTTTTAAACTTACATTATTTTCAAACCCATATCTACACCAATATATTTATATAAGTAAGACTTGAAGGACTTAGGACTGATAGCTCACCTTATTTCCTGTTCCTTGTTTGGTTGTGGACTTAAGGTATCCTGTTATTTGTCCAAATGTCGTTGAAATCTTAGTTATATATCATATATATATATGTTGGATATAAAAGCTTTCACTTCAGTTCAGTACCTTTGTTTAACGAATGCATATAAACAACATTACTATTTAACTATAATAGGTATAGTTAAGGGTTTACTACTCACTACTACTATTACAACGACGCATACAAGAGTCAGTATAGTTATGAGTCAATACACATTATATACCATACAAGAGAACACACTATATACTATACAAGAGAATATACTATATACTAGTACAGAGAAAACATCACTACACTATGACATACTATACAAACATTTGAATACGATAAACAGAATGTGACATACTACTTCTCGATACGACACTTTATCGTGGTATCACTTTGTAACCAGAGTCTCCTGGAGGGAGAGCGGGCATTGTGTGTATAGATCTATACGAGACAGACACTCCCACACCCCGAATGCTAGCTACAGTCCCAGCCGACAAGGCCAAGGGGTGACAGAATGTTACCTCACTACATATGACACCGGAGGGTCATCAGTTATTCAGCCATCGATCAGCAGGGTTACATACGAGTTCACATTCAATCCTTTAATTAACTAACTAAGAATTAAAGGTAAACGGATTCCCCGAGGTGTATTGTACATTTAATACTACCTGGAGTCTGCATTTTTATCACATATAGCCGGCAGTGATACTGCTGGCGTAGAACATTATTTTCCCTTATTACATTTACTTCGTATTCATCTCGCATTGGTGAGGTCCTAAACTATATTTTTCATAATGATAGTTTTATTGGGGAAAACTCTTACATTTACAAAAGAACAAACATACAAACAGTCGAGTCTTGGTAGAAGACTACATTTCACTAGAAAATATAGGATTTTCTAGGGAGTACAACCATTTACAAACATTTATGAACAACTATGAACATTTACACTACGTTGTTACAATCATATTCATACAAGCAACGACACTAAACACTTATGAACTCACCAGCGTTATGCTGATAAACTCTTTTCAAAATAACTTGTATTCTCAGGTCATCAGTAGACAGGTACCGATGAGGCTTTTGAGAAGATGGAGCAACTGCAAGACCCATCTTTTATTTTGATTATTCATTTTTGGTGTCTTACATACTATACAAAACGCGCTTGTATTAAAATTATTATATTAATGCAATGGATGTTGTTGCTTGTTTAATATTATGCTTTGTTGTGATACTGTACATGACGTCCTCCACCCCAGAGCGTTTCCGCCGTTCCGGTTTTGGGGTGTGACATATCCTACCCGTTCGGCTAACGACCCTCCACCAGTCAAGGAAGCAGTGGGTGAGAGTGGACACCCATTAAACCACCATTTTATAGGCAGTAACCTTATACCTCCCTTATAGACCAGCTTCGTGAATGAGGCCTACTAACGGTAAGACTGACCTTTTACTTATGCATATAATATATTAGACTTTTAATTTTATATAGTATAAGGGTGTATTTTAAACTTTTAAAATACTTGATGGTTTAATCTATTAATGAATTATACTCTTAATTTAATTAAACTTAAACCATATGATTATGGATTTAATAATACTCTTTTAATTAAACATTTAATTAACTATTAATAAAGTCCCTAAGAGTTAATTGAACTATTCAAAAACATCAAGATGCTAAATCAAATTTAAACTATTTAATTAATTTTAAGTTATGAATCCATGAGTTACATTTTTGAAAACTTTTCAAATTACTAGGGTTTCTATGAATTCAATGTTTCTTAATTGAGACTTTTCAACTTTTAAAACTTGAGGGCAAGTTTTGTAATTCTTGAAAACTTTTGAACTCCATAACTTAAGGAGTTAATTTTTTTTATGAAGATGAGACTTTTCAAGTTCCATAACTTATGGAACTCTTAAAAAACATTAAGATCAATTTAACTGATATTTATTTGTAACTCCTCAAGAAAACCTTTTGAGTTCCAAATTTGATGACAAAATTTGTAACTCCTTAAACAAAACCTTTTGAGTTCCAAATTTGATGACAAAATTTGTAACTCCTTAAATACATTTAGATCAAATTATAAACTTATAAAATAACCATTTTTATCTTTTACCAATTTGATCATAATACAATTCTTGTAGTAAGATAATTTCAAATCAAAAATTACAAATAATTAGCTTTATCATATAAACTAGTAACTATCTTATAATTTGACAATTTATCTTTTAATTAGATGAGAATAATCACTACCATATCATAAAAACAGATTTTATGATACAAAACAGTGTGTGGTAATAATTCTAATCCAATTGAGGCCAAAAAACCCGAAAAACTGCCAACAGATGATCCAACTCGCCAGTCGGAAAATGGACTCGACGAGTTCATCACTTATGAGCATGGACTCGACAAGTTCATGTATGGACTCGTCGAGTCCTCCTGTCAGAGTGCAGTTTTTCAAATTTTCCAACTTTGAACAATTAGCTATTCATCTATATAACAGAAAACTACTCATGGCTCTGATACCACTGTTGGGTTTTGTGTACTATAACACTCCTATGATGCACATACAACCCTAATAGCTTTGGATCTAAGTTTTCTCTAGTTATACATGCAACAAAATTTTCCAAAGCTTGAAACCTACAACTAGCATACAATTTGATATATGAATCATAAAAGTAAGTTAGAAGATTACCTCTTTGTTCTAGCTTGTAGTAATTGGTCTTTCAAGAGCCTAGCACCTCAAGTGTGATGCCTCAAATATCTTATAACAAACCAAGAACAAGAGGAGGAACTTGAAAGAGAGGTTTGGATACACAAAAATCGTCTAGAGCTTCTTGGAATTACTAGTGCATGATTTTTGGCTTTAGAGGAATACATATATAGTGTAGAATTCCAAGAGTCATAAGCAAACCCTAATTCTTACACTTAGGCTTATGATCCATAATTCATATGGACTAATATTTCATGGACTTTCACATAAGCTTAGTCCATCATGGATCAATAGCCCAAACCATATATATCACTGATTTACATAATCAGTCGTCGTTAATTTAATTAGTTTCTTTTTACCACTAAATTAATTCCAAATTAATTCTTGATCAATACTAATTAAATAATATGATTTCTCAATTAATATATTATACATATAATATATTAATAAATCACAAATAACCTCTTTCTCAAATATCCATCCTATCAAATTGCTCCAGAGTGTTACAACCCAAATGGACCATGTTGTATCGGGTCAAGTACATACCAATTATAGTTATGGGCTTAGACACATAATCCAACACATATCTGGTTGATCCTTCTATTTCTTTTCCTGTGAAAACCTTACAAGGGCCCAAACAACTTTGAGTTCCTAAATCTGCTTAACTTTCACAGGTAATTCGTGACGAGCAGTTTGATTCAGAATGGTACATCGACAGTGGTTGCTCGTGTCACATGACATGTAGGAAGGAGGAATTGCGAGAGTACAGAGAACTGAAAGACGGTGGAAGAGTGAAGTTCGGAAATAACTCACTTAGAGAGATTAAAGGATATGGGATGATCATTAACGGGGAAATTTCTATTCACAAAGTGGCATATGTAGAAGGACTGCAACACAATCTTATAAGTGTTTCACAACTGGTTATTGGCATAGGATTGAAAGTTTCATTTGATGACGAAGGATCAGAAATCATTAAGAAAAAGGCAAAGTCAGTGCTTCTAAAATCTAAACGCAAAGGCGAAATGTACCCACTGAACTTGAATCCTATCCGAGGGAAGCCTGCCATCTTCCTACTGACGAAAGCACCTTTAGATGATAGTTGGCTATGGCATCGAAGACTTTCGCACCTCAACTTCAAAGATATCAACAAGCTTGTTCTTGGTGATCACGTGAGAGGGCTTCCTCTCTTAAAATACGACAAAGACCATCTTTGTGTTGCATGTGAAATGGGGGAAGCAAAGCAGGAAGAGTCATCCAACTGTAGTCCTTCTGCGATTGAAAGTATTGGTGGTAATAAGTATATTCCAGTTATTGTAGATGATTATTATCGTTTCACTTGGGTGTATTTTCTTAAGCTGAAATCTGAAGCCACTCCAAAGTTAAAAGATTTCATAAAGCAGATTGAGTTACAATTGCGAAAGTTGGTTCGCAACATTCGCAGCGACAATGGGTTGGAATTCAAAAACCAAGTGTTTGAAGAATTTCTGACTACAAAAGGAGTAACACACAACTTTTCTACTCCTTATACTCCGCAACAGAACAGGGTCGTTGAAAGACGAAACCGCTCATTATGTGAAGCTGCGAGAACCATGCTTTCTTTTGCAAATCTGCCACTTTACTTCTGGGCCGATGCAATTGGAACTGCATGCTTCACTCAAAACTGTTCAATCCTCAACAAGCGATTTTACGTCACTCCTTATGAAATCATAAACAAACGAAAACCTAACGTAAAGCTTATCCATGTTTTTGGTTCCAAGTGTTTCATCTTCAACTATAGAGAATAAAGGAACAAATTCGATGTGAAAGCTGACGAAGGCATCTTTTTGGGATACTCACTAACCTCCAAGGCATATAGGGTTCTCAACAAAAGACCCAAGAATATTGAAGAAACCTACTATGTCACATTTGATGATAATTATTTAAAGAGGTTTCAGAAAGCTGATAGTTAAACAAAGGAGATCTTTCCACAAGCGAATGCAACAACAATTCCTCTATCTACTCTCTACGACGAATTCGTGAATCTTTTCGATGAACCAAAAAAAGAAATTATGTCCGAGTCAAAGGCAACTGACAATAAAGTCGACGAATTGAATAAATCATTGATGATGTTGCGAAAGATATGAACCAAGATCCACAAAGTGCGAATCTCCTTCAAGCTATGAACACAACAATCCAGGAGGAGAGTTCGTCTTCAACCACACCACCTAATGCACCAGTTCAAGGGGAAAACGAAACCCCTGATGTCAGTTTAGAACCACCTTTCCAGGGGAGAATCCGAATCCAAAAGATAACACTCATACATCATTTGAGAGGGAGAATGGAAATGCGAATGATGATTCGGACGTACAATCAGAATTTAATGAAGTGAATGCGGAATTGGATCCATCATATGATCCAAACTACCCTCCATTAGCCAAATGGACCAAAGATCATCCGAAAACTCAAGTCATTGGAGATTCGTATTCAGGCGTTCTTACGAGAGCTCAACAAAAGGCGAAGCAAACTGCACTATTTTCTAAAGTGGAATTTTGCATGTTTAATTTGTTCATCTCCAAAATTAAACCTAAAAATGCTCAAATTGCTCTTGATCACTCTGTTGGGTGCAAGCTATGCAGGAGGAGCTCAATGAGTTCGAACGAAACAAGGTACGGAGACTTATTCCAACTCCAAAAGATGCATCTGTTGTTGGTCTCAAATGGGTATTTCGCAATAAGTTAGACAAAGAAGGTAACGTCATACAAAACAAGACACGACTGGTTGCCAAGGGGTATTTCCAGGAAGAAGGCATCGACTACGAAGAAACATTCGCACCAGTTGCAAGGTTGGAATCTGTTCGTATCTTCTTGGCTTATGCAGCGCACAAGAACTTTGAAGTATACCAGATGGATGTCAAATGTGAATTTTTAAATGGGGAACTTGAAGAGACAGTGTATGTGGAACAATCACCTGGGTTTATTAATGAAAAATATCCCAACCACTGCTATATTCTGGACAAAGCGGTCTATGGTCTGAAGCAAGCTCCAAGAGCATGGTACGAAACTCTTACTCGTTTTATAAAACAGGCTAAGTTTAAACAAGGTTCGGTCGACCCAACCTTCTTTCGCAAGAAAGATGGTGACCACTTAATGATCGTCCAAATCTACGTTGATGATATCATTTTCGAATTAACTAACCCAAGCTTAACTATTGAGTTCCGAAAATTGATGGAAACGAAGTTTGAGATGAGCTCCATGGGTCCGATTAACTTTTTCCTTGGCTTGAACATAAGGCAGAGTCAGGAAGGAATATTCATAAATCAGGAAACTTATACGAAGATCTTGCTTGCTAAATTTGGAATGGTAGGAGACTCAAAGGTGAAGGTCCCAATGGCATTCGGAATGAAACTAACTCCATCTCTAGAAAAACCGGCTACAGATATGACACTTTATCGTCAAATGATAGGTTCTCTAATGTATCTAACTGCTAGTCGACCAAATATCATGTTTTCTATTTGTTATTGTGCTAGGTTTCACGCTAATCCTGGAGAACCTCACATGTTCGCTATCAAGAACATATCCAGGTATCTTAAACGAACATCTTCACTTGGAATATGGTACCCCTCAAAGTCTGGTTTCTTTGTGCAAGCATTTTCGGATGTTGATCTTAGAGGATGCGGGTTGGATAGAAAGAGTACAGCTGGAGGATGCCAATTTCTTGATGGGAAACTTGTCAGTTGGCAGTCCAAAAAGAAAACATGTGTTTCCTTATCAACAGCTGAAGCCGAGTACATTGATGCTGCCTCTTGCACTTCTCAGGTCATATGGATTCAAAGTCAACTTCGTGATTATGGCCTGAACATGAAACGAATCCCACTTTATTGTGACTCTGAAAGTGTCATTCGCATTTGTCACAACCCAGTGCAACACTCAAAGACGAAACATATAGCACTGAGGGGTATCACTTCATCAAATATCATGTGGAAGATGGTAATTTTGAGATACATTTCGCTAGATCTGATGATCAATTAGCTGACATATTCACAAAAGCCATACCTGAACCTACATTCAATCATATTCTTCAAGGCTTAGGAATGATGGAATCTTAATCAGTTCCAAAACCACTTTCGCTTTCATAGTCACACTTTCGCTTTCAGTTACACTTTCGCCCTCGCAGTCTATAGGATGTCATGCGAATCGATGCGAATGCTCGCAGTAATTCGCAGTCATCTTTTATCCTACGAATCGATGCGAACGCTCACAGTCAACTGTTCATTCGTGGTTTGGAGCTTTTTATATCTTTATGTATATTATGTATTTATGTTCAAAAATACAAAAATATTTTATTTTCTTCTGTTTTAATTTTTTTTAGAAAAATCAAAAATCCAAAAATATTTCCTTTGATTTTTATTTCTTTTTCAGAAAAACAAAATTACAATTTTTTTTATTTCTCTCTTTTATTTTACTTATCTCAAAAATACCAAAAATATTGGATAACTGAGCAGGTTTCGTGTCAAGAATCTTGGTGATCTCAATTACGAATGATGGGGCAGGTATAAACTATCTTATCTATGTACTAGTTAAGTGTCCCTAGATGCATGCTACTGCATGTTGTCCAAAGCCTCAATGACTCTATGTTGAAGCCTTAATGATTCGATAACACCAATCGTTTCTTCCCAATTAGGCTATTTATTCACTTAAGTCTCGAGCTACCTTACTCTTCTTATTATGAGTTAAGAGTTCGCGGCTTGGTCACTTTCGCAGAGCAGAGGTACGCTACTTTCTTTAGAACCACCTCATACTCTTCTCCATTACTTTCACATTCACCATTGTAACCCTCGAGACTCTCAGGTATTACCACTGAGGTTTATGGTCACACAACTTCTGTGTTTATGATCTTCAGTTCATTATCACCACGAATTGAGTGAAACCCAAAATCCAACACACTTATACAAATTGACGGTGAACAATATACATGTTCTAGACTTTTCACCAAGGAATTAACGAAACTCCACTTTCATGATCTGTACCAAGAAATCTCTTTTTCTTTTTGTGATATCTTAATGAAATGCTCTAGACCTAAGCCGTTTCTACCCCCATGGATCCAATTTTTATTTTTCTTGAGATTTCTATGCGAATCCCTGTTACTTCAAATAATTCCAAAGCTTACTTTTTCAATTGACTACACTGGTCAAACAAGTACTTCATTCGAACTTTTGGACTTATATTAAGTTTCGTAGTTTCATTGGAGATAGAACCACCCAATAAAGCTTTTTAAAAGACGCCTTTCACTGTTTCTTAATAAACAGATGATCGTAGTTCAAAGGGAAACCACACAGACACTTCTTAGTCTCTCTTGACTTCGAAGAAAGAGATCATTGCTCAGGATCCACTGTTTTGTGTCTTAAACAAGAGATCCCTAAAATACCACATATATGTTTTACTTTATTTCTTTATCTTTGGCACACTCTCACACAAATATCCTTGTGATTTTCCAAAAGTCTGGTTCGTGGCACTCACATTCATTTTCAATTTCGCAGTTCAACTGGGGTTTACTTAAAGTGAAATTTTGTATCTATCTTAACTGTGAAAGGTGGTCCGTAAATCAACTGCGAAAGGGAGTAATTGAAGCGACAATCCTAATGGATAAGATTTCAAATGGGTGCGTGAAATTTGAAACGGCACTTGATTTTCCGCCGCCTGACACCTTTTTCTGGCGTAACAGTAGTCACATCCCGTCTTCCTAGGTGACGTTTCAGAGGAGAAAACGCAACTGTCACCCTATTTTCTCTCTCCCGGTTAATGGTATAAAGGGGTTTTCGACGATTCATCATTCCTCACCATTGTCAAAAGATTTCAAGAACCCTAAGGCGATATTTCTCTCCATTGTTCATTATCTTCTCCAACAAGCATCCATGGCCGCCTCTTCAGAAACCCCCTCTGTTTAAGATCAATCTGCACAGCCGTTGCTTTTTGCCATCAAGCCAAATCAAAACTTGATTCTCGATCTTGATCCTCTCAAGTATGACAACTTTCTTCTACCCATTGTCGAGTGCTTGAAGTATTCACCTCTGGTCAAAGCTTTGACAACATCAGAGATTGTTCTGATGTCTCTCTTATCCAAAGCCTACTCGTATGCTTGCTACATCAAGGAGGAACAAAGAATCACCTTTGAAATTCACAACAGGAAAACCTCCATTACCAAGTCCCAATTTTGCACCTTATTAGGGTTTGCTCAACATGATGATATGGTTGACTCGGAATCTGTCTCCGTCGCAGCCATCATGGAGATGTTTTACCAAGTGGGGTACAAAGAAACCCTAACTACCATCTCTAAGTTCAGGAAACCCAATCTGTCACCTCAATGGAATGGGCTTTTTACTCTGCTGTTCAAAAGTTTTTCTGAGCGTGTTACTGGCTCAGATTGTGCCAGTAAGTTATTCATGACCATCATGTATGGCATCTACACAGGAATCAACATTGATTTTGGGGCTATTCTTTGGGCTCAATTGGTCCAAAGTACTCATTCTACAACACGACAAAGTGAAATTTCCTGTGCTCGCTTCTGGACGATCGTCGTTCAAAGGGAAATTGAGAAGCTCCAGATTCTGGTGATGCAAGACTCCTTCATGTCTGTCATTTCAATCTTTCACACTACCAACATCATTCTTGCTGAAAACTCAAAGTTCTCATTCGTTGGCTCCATTCCTGAAGCCATGTTTCGTGATGTCCCTGCAGCAAGCAAGATTCTTGAAGCCTACAGAAAACTTCCAGTTTCAGGCTTTCGTCCTTTAACTCCTGAGATGCAATCAATCATCGATGAAGCTGACAAACCAAAGAAAGGAGGATAGAAAGGTCGTAAGAAAGGAGAAAAGAAACAAAGTGCTCACGAGGGTCCATCTGAACCCGCTCAAGCCCCAAAGAAACGAAAAGCACATGTTGGATCATCTGCACCAGCTCCAACTCTTACCAAGAAGCAAAAGATAAAGAAGTCGGCTCGCAAGCCGAGATCTCCAACTTCCAGTGAAAGGGAAGGTTCGCAGTCTGCCACTCACTCTGACGTTCGCATTCCAGTTGATGAGACGATACACCACGAAGACACTGCGGCAACTTCACATCCTGAGATTTCGCAGCCCATTTCTATGAACCCTGAGGTAACCTGTGAGATTCCTGTCTCAGTTCCTATTACAAATGATTTCTTTGAAGATGTCTCTGTTCCTTCTCCAACTGCCACTGTTTCCACACCCATTTCTATTTCCTAATGCCCACCTGTTACTTTGGGCGTTTCGCAATCTCCACCTCCTATTTTCACTGATTCCACTACCACCACCACAACGTTCACTGTTGAGCCTCCTGTCACTGTCAACGCATCTGATGCGGGGGCAGGAGCTTCAGGTTTCGCAGCTGGTCATTTCTCACCACTCATTTCTCCTTTATGCCAAAATGATCCAGACGTGATCTACAGTGATGATGAAGACGACTTCGCAGGATTCACCTACAGTCCCTTTAACATCAGGACTGAAAGTAATGACGAATCTCCCGTCACGAGAGGAAAACTCAAGGCGATTCATGACAAACTGGATTTGTTGCTTCAAGCCTCTAAGGCATCATCCAGTGATGAGTATTCGCAATCCACGATCAAATCCCTTCTTGAGACCCTTACTAAAGAGCACTCTGCCAACCTCGAAAAGATGAACAAGGTGGTAGATGCTTTTGCCTTTGTCTGCAACAATACGATCGAAAAAGTTGATAAACTAATTACTAATGCCTGTGAGTTCATGGAAAAGTTCCAGAGCTCCTTTGAGTCCAACACCGCGAAGGCTAAAGAAGTCATTTCTAGCCTAGGCTTATCTCTTAAAACAGAAAGAGCAAAACTTGAACAGGTTCGCACCGGTATGCAAAATGACCATGAAGAGTTCAAGTCTTCCATCTCCTTGAAGATTACTAAGCTTCAGGATGACTTATCCATGGAGAGCAAAATCATGGATGCTCTTGCTTTGAAGACTGAAAAAGTGAAAGTCTTGACAGTCAATTAGAACATGCTGAAAAACGAGTCAATGATCTCCTATCTAAGAAAGCAACAATAAAGAGTTGTATAGCTGACGTCACTGGCCTGCTTTCAGATATTATCAAGGCTCGTGATTCAATGATAACAATCACGGTGAAAAAGCATCTATATGAGAAACTCAGGCCCGTCTTCGCCATGCTTCACAGAGTGGAAGGTGTTTCAGAAATAAGCTTTATTCTGAAGCAAGGGGGAGAAGGTGATATACAATCAAAGAAGGAAGACCCCAAAACTTCAGTCAGACACACTGTCATAAGCGAAACTAAATCTAAAGGCAAAGAAAAACTTTTCAGTGAAGAGCCTATTATTGATAATAGTGAAGATGAAGAGCCTGATGAGAATGAGTTGAAAAGAGGAAAAGAACGTGAAGTTCAGATGGATGAGCATCATAGAATAATTCGCAAGGCTGGAGCGAAAGAGAAAGCTGAACGCGAAGCTCGGGTCACACTGGAAAGTCGAAATATTTTATTTACAGAGTGGACTCTGAAGCGTATTCAAAATGAAGTTGTGGATATGCCGAGTCAATATTGGCTGGAACCGGTTGTGTCATTCGATCTTCAGAATACACAAGATTCGCAACTGGATCTGCCAATAACTCTGAAAGCCTTCCGGTTTCGCAGCTTTGTGAGAGTTGCGAATGTCCCTTCTATAGATAGTGGCGCAGATCATCTACTATTCTCGTTCTATCTCAAGCATATGAAGCCACAATACAAAACGTGGAGTGTTAGCAAGATTACAGCAGTGAAGGTCACTGGTTAAATCGAAACAGACAGCTTCCCAAATGCAAAGTTCAAGGTTGTGAGAGGTTCTTCCAGTCAGGTCCACGAGTTCACTCTCACTGATCTGCCTTGCCTCAATCCTTATGATTGGATCATGCTTTACAATCTATTGCTAAGAGATAGACAGAAGTATGAGCCTGTTATTGGTCACCTCAAGCTGATGTTAATTTCCTACATTCAAGAGGTAAGCAATATGGATGTGGAGATTGCAGCTGTACTGCGAAAGAAGCCCAGTGTACTCCCTAAAGAAGTTCTAGAAGATTTTGAGAAATTGAAGCATGGGAAGATACACAAGGAAGGATGGTATGTGGCATTTCAGATGAGAGAACGAAAAGATGTAGACTTTCGTAAGGCTTGCTTCTTTCTCGTTGATAAGCATATGTTCACTACTTCTTGTCTGGAGTATGTTTTGGACATGGTTAACAAATACAAGGGTAACAGCAAAGGCGACAAGAAGTGCTTCTCGGATATGATTCTATAGTGTATCCAAGTTCGTAAGGTTCTGTTGAGCATCATTACAAAAGTTTTTGAAGTGCAGAAGCGAACTCAGCCTTGAAGGACTCCCGCCTCAATTGACGTAAATGGGGATATTGTTGGGTATAAGTGTTGTCTCATTGTGATTATGTGTTTAGCCCATTTTGTAACCAGGTTGGGCATGTACACCCGTGATTTATTATTAGGGTTATAGTATCTAAGGTGCATGCATGCACCGTATTTTGTATCTTTGGAAATAGTCTTGTCACACTACACGCCTCTACAGTAGCAATTCTTCATCGAGTTCTTCTGAGGCTGTGGCTTATAATCATTCAACACATTTTGATCTATTTGTTGTGTTCATATTCTTTACTTGTTTGAATCTATTCGATTTAACTAGGATTCAATCCTATCAACTCTTTAAGTTCAAAAAGAAAATTGTAAAAAATAAATGTGCTTACTATCAATTATGTTATTCAACCGAACAATACCATGCGAGAATATTTACATGAAGATTGAATAACAATCGATCTATAGGGGAAACTCCTTAACTCAAAACACAAAAGAAATATCCAATTCAAGAAACACCAGAACCTAAAAACACAAACTCCAGATTAATCATGAAAATCCCAGAAAGAATAAGACGTTAAAACCCAAATGAAACAACATATCATGTCAAAACAGTTATTATGTAGGAAATCAATGCAAAATGGTTTATATGCCAAAAATTTCAAAAAAACAAAAAAGAAACAAACCTGATCAGCAAGTAATGAAAAATTTTGAAGTTCTTGTGTTCAAATGCCTAATATGCTTCTTCTTTCATCAAAATTAGATTTGCATTATTCCTTAGTTTAAGGTTTTGGGAACAACCCAAGTCTTCAGATCAAGACTTACCTTTATCTGCTCTGAGAGGGAGATAGAAAGAGGGAATAAGATCAATACTACTCCTCTAGATACAAAAACAAAACATTATCATTTGAGTAATCTCACTTTTTAATGGCTTCGTCATATATTTTAACGTTGGCAGAACCAAGGGCTTGTTAATTGTCGCTTAGTGCGGATAAGGTGAAGTGCGATTAAATACAATAAATGACAAAAAATAACTTGGATTGTAAGTGTTATGGATCCAGTGAAGGAATATCATTCCGTAAAGATGCTTTTCCTAATTTTAACCTTCTTTGAAACCAAATTACCAGAAAACTTCATGTACAAAACCCTTAGCAAAGTTTTTTTTTCCAATAAACCTCTAGCTGTTACCATGATCATTCAATAAGAAGAGAAAGGGTCGAAGAACATGCCACATAAAACTAAAAAATAAACATCAATGGGAAAATAGAATGCAAATACCAATAAAATCTCTCAAGATGATAAAAGCGATGACAAAGAAGCACATACTTTCTGTTGCATGAGATGTGGCCGACGACTGTTAGGGTTGGAGAGAAGGAGAGACAATAATTGCCAAAAATATATGGATTAGTTCCTCAATTGATGGGATTAACAAAAACGAAGAGTATAAAGAATGTGCAATGCAACGAGTTTGTTTTAAAGATAAAAGGGCAAATTTGGAACTTTATTTTAAAATATCTTGAGCTAAGAAGATGACATGTGGACAAAAATGAGTCTTTTATTATATATATATATATATATCTATATATATATATATATATATATATAAAATAAAATGTTAAACAATTTTTATAACTATTTATATAAACATTTTTTTTAATTATTAATTTATCTGGTTAAACCTTTAATCATTATATAATCTTTATTATTTATTCAATTCATTTATCAAGTCTTTAGACTACCCCATCGGTATTTTTTTACAACTTGTTACTCTTTAGAAAACAATAAAAATACCATTAAAATTATAATAAAAAACAGACATAACAATGGACCGTTTGTAAAAAAAAAAAAAAAAAAAAAAAAAAAAAAAAAAAACCAACCAAATTTGTAATAGTTGCTTTTTTTCATACTTGTAAATTAGATGAATGAGAAACTATTTTTTAATTGAGAATTTGGGTTGCACATGGTCATGAATGGAGATATATGGTCTTAGAGTTTCCGAATATATAATTATTTTCATAATATATTAAAGTATTAAACTCTTTTTCTCTTATAACTAAATGAAAAACGTGGCAATGCCAGATAAGACGACTAGTTTATTTGTTTATGGATTATTCATTTGCGATGATATAATTTGGGCTTGGGCTGATACATGGGATGGAGTAGATTTGGGGCCTAAAAGATCATATTTTTGCTCTTGTCGGCACTATTATTTTGGCAATAGGAAGGCATGTAATTATCAAGGTTCTAAAAAGCTCGATATGGCTCCGTAATGACGCGTCATGGCTCCAAAGTTTGTACTGCCGTCAATCTTTACCAAAATGCCAAAATGCCGTCTTAACTCATATATGTATATAAAAATGAATAATAGTTCAAAATACATATAAAAATATTAATTATATACCAAATTGCCGACTTAAGTCACGCCTTACAAACGACGTGGTTCGCCAAAGTTTGGAAAAACTTGAGGCTTGACATTGCCGCTAAGTCACGCCTTACGTTATTTAGAACCTTGGTAATTACACCTTGTCACACCCCCGAACCAGACGGCGGAAACGTCCGGCGGTTTGTGCGTGACTTCATCTTGAAATATTATTACAATGTGTAACGACGTAAATTTTAAAACAATTTTTCATTTTTCAAACATAATAAAACTCATATAATATTCTCAAAATCTCATGTATCAATTGTCATCACAATAAAACATATCCCAGAATCTCAACACATAATCCTCTGCCAGTGTGTACAAATCATGCCGGCGCCTTCCCGCGATCCTCGCTGGTACGTGAAACACATATCATATAACACGGTAAGCATAAATGCTTAGCGAGTTCCCCAAAATACCACAAACAACACATAAGCCACTCGAGGCTATAACTCAGTTTGACCCTTCGGTCAATGTGTCTCAGCGGGACCGTCCAGTCCCGTAGCTCGTTGGACCCTCCAGTCCGGTCTAACTCGTTGGACCCTCTGGTCCGGTCTAAATCGTTCAACCCTCTGGTCCGGTCTAAATCGTTGGACCCTCCAGTCCGGTCTATATAACACATAGCATACATATATCACAATGCACATAAAAGTTAAACATACACATAACACATAAGACCCTCCGGTCTGCACATAGTTACCACTCTAGGTAATGTATAGTGAGAAGACTCACCTCGAGAAATCTCAGAAAGTCTCGAACTCGAATCACTGATCTAGCCTCCGCCTAATCACATAAAGTAATTATCTCTAATTAATAGGGCTCTCAAAGACTAGACTAGTTCCTCCCTATATTCTCTCAGAAGGGGAAAATACCATTTTACCCCTCCAATGGTCCAATGTCTAATTGTTGACCAAAACCTAAAAGTCAACCTCAGTCAACGGTCCAACTTTGACTAGACTCGCCGAGTGCACTCATGGGACTCGGCGAGTTCATGCGCATCCTCTGAATCCTTCTAAGGCCTCACTCGACTCGTCAAGTTATCCTTTCACTCGACGGGTTACCACTGATCACGAATCGCGAGGCAACCCGACTCGACTCGTCGAGTTATCTCATGGACTCGGCGAGTTTCCTCCATGGCAACTCCCAAATGACCTTCTGAGGTCAGATCTGTTTCTCTAACTTATAGATCTGACCTTTAAACACTCAAAAGTCACGTAAAGGTCCAAACTTTATGCTCATGCAACACTCATATGGCTCTATTTGGTGAATTAGCTCTAATATGACAACCATGATCCAAAACCCAAAAAGGGACTGCATAAAGTTGGATGCTTGGGGCTCTCTGGACCTCTTAAGGTCCAGATCTAAGGTCCATTTCACATTGGGACTTCTCATGCTCTTATTCCAACTCAAGAAAGGGTAAAGAAACCCTTGATTCAAGAAGCCTACACAATAAAGAAGAAAAGGGCCGAATTGCTACCTCAAAGTGAAGCCTCCTTGCTTGAAAGTCTCAGAACAACAACCTCCTTTGGTCCTTCTTGTTGGATCACTTCTCCTCCTTAGCAAAATCACAACAAATGGTTCAAGATGGCTCTCTCTCTCTCACTACACACGCTCAAATATGCTAGGGTTCTTTTCTCTGAAAGGGTGGCCGCAAATGAAGGCTATAAGGACCCTTAAATAGGGCACAGGCCCAAGGATTTAGGGTTTCTGCCAACAGCACAGACTCGTCGAGTCCATTCACTGACTCGTCGAGTCCACTCATTAAACCGAGTCATCATTCGCGATCCTACTCGACGAGTTAGGGCATCAACTCGTCGATTCACTCCTCATAACTCAAATAAATAATCAAATGACCATACCTGGGAATCCGGATGTTACAATTCTCCCCAACTAGAATCAGACTTCGCCCTCGAAGTCTTACTCAAACAACTCTAGATGTTGCTCCCGCGTCTCCGACTCCGTCTCCCAGGTCAGCTCGGACCCTCTCCGATGCTGCCACTGGACCTGAACCAGGGGCACCTCCTTGTTCCTCAGAACCTTGATTTTCCGATCCAAGATCGCGATCGGCCTCTCAATGTAGTTCTGGCTCGCATCTATCTGAATATCCTCTAGCGGCACTACCGTCGTCTCATCGACTATACACTTCCTCAACTGGGATACGTTGGAGGTATCATGAATCTGACCCAACTCCTCGGGTAGCTCCAAACGGTATGCTACCTTACCCACTCTAGCGATCACCCTGAAAGGACCAATGTATCGGGGCCCCAGCTTGCCCCTCTTCCTGAACCGGATCACTCCTTTCCAAGGAGATACCTTCAGGAGTACAAAGTCTCCAATATGGAACTCGAGCTCAGATCGCCGCCTATCCGCATAACTCTTTTGGCGGCTCTGGGCTGTCAGCAACCTCTGTCTGACCTGCTGTATCAGCTCAGTCGTCTTAAGCACTATCTCAGTGCCACCCATCATTCGTTGCCCTACCCCTCCCTAACAGATGGGAGTTCGACATCTCCTCCCATATAAAAGCTCAAAGGGAGGCATCCCAATGCTCGAATGGTGGCTGTTGTTGTAAGAAAACTCAGCCAAAGGTAGGTAGGTGTCCCAACTTCCACCGAAGGTCATAACACATGCTCGAAGCATGTCCTCGAGCGTCTGAATTGTCCGCTCACTCTGTCCATCCGTCTGAGGGTGGTAAGCAGTACTGAAGTGCAATCTCGTACCCAACTCCTCATGGAACTTCTTCCAGAACCTGGAAGTAAAACGTACATCTCGGTCCGACACAATCGAGATCGGCACTCCATGCCGTGACACCACCTCTCTCACATATGTCTCTGCCACCCTCTCCGAAGAAGAGCTCTCACTGATAGCAAGAAAGTGAGCGCTCTTCGTCAGTCGGTCCACAATCACCCAAATTGCATCAACACCCCTCGCGGTCCTCGGCAATTTGGTGATAAAATCCATAGAAATTTGTTCCCACTTCCACTGGGGAACCTCTAATGGATGCAACTTGCCATGCGGACGCTGGTGCTCGGCTTTAACCCGGCGACAGGTCAAGCACCTCTCTACTACCCATGCAACATCCCTCTTCATACAGGGCCACCAGTAGTCTCTCTTCAGGTCCAAATACATCTTAGTGGCCCCGGGATGGATTGAGAATCTCGATCTATGTGCCTCCTCCATCAGAGTGCTACGTGCCCCGCCCGTATACGGTACCCAAATCCGACCATGAAAGGTCATGAGCCCTCAGCTATCGGTAACAAACTCGGATACCTGCCCAATCACCCGTTCTCTCTTGTGGTTCTCCGGTCTCACCGCCTCTGCCTGGGCCTCTCGGATGGTATCCAATACCGGAGTCATCACCGTCATCCTCATGCATATATCTCGAATCGGGGCACTCTCCGTCCTGCGGCTCAAAGCATTGGCTACCACGTTAGCCTTTCCCGGGTGGTACAGGATCTCACAATCATAATCCTTTACCACGTCCAACCATCTCCTCTGGCGCATGTTCAGGTTGGGCTGATCCATCAGATACTTCAAGCTCTTGTGGTCCGTGTATATGGTACACCGAACCCCATACAAATAATGGCGTCATATCTTGAGGGCGAACACTACTGCCCCCAACTCCAAATCGTGGGTGGGATACCTCGTCTCATGAGGCTTCAGCTTCCTCGATGCGTATGCTATCACATGCCCTCTCTTCATGAGCACCGCTCCCAACCCTGATAAAGACGCGTCACAGTACACCACAAAATCCTCCATTCCCTCCGGAAGGGCTAACACCGGGGCTTCGCATAGTCTCTGGCGAAGAGTCTCAAACGAGGTCTGCTGCGAGAGACCCCAAACAAAAGCAACGCCCTTCCGGGTCAATCTGGTGAGGGGAACGGCAATCTTGGAGAAATCTCTGATAAACCTCCGATAGTAGCCGGCCAACCCCAGAAAACTCCTGATCTCGGTGGGGGATCTCGGCACCTCCCAACTCATGACAGCCTCAATCTTGGCCGGATCGACCAATATCCCATTCTGATTAACGAGATGTCCCAAGAACTGGACCTCTCGTAACCAGAAATCACACTTGGAGAATTTGGCATAAAGCCTCTCCGATCTCAATACTCCAAGGACCTCCCTCAGATGCTCCTCATGCTGCTCTATGGATCTCGAATACACTAGAATGTCATCGATGAACACAATCACCGATCGATCCAACATCGGCCTGCATACTCGGTTCATGAGGTCCATGAATGCCGCCGGTGCATTGGTGAGCCCAAAAGGCATCACCACGAACTCGTAATGCCCATAACGAGTCCTAAACGTCGTCTTCTGTATATCTTCATCACGCACCCTCATCTGGTGATATCCAGACCTCAAATCTATCTTGGAAAACCAAGACGCACCCTGCAACTGATCGAACAGGTCGTCGATCCTCGGCAATGGATAACGGTTCTTGACCGTTAACTTGTTCAATTCCCGGTCTTAAATGCACATCCGGTGTGAACCATCCTTTTTCTTGACAAAAAGGATCGGAGCTCCCCACGGTGAGCTACTCGGTCGGATGAATCCCTTCCCCAACAACTCCTGAAGCTGTGAGGATAACTCATGCATCTCCGGTGGCGCAAGGCGATAGGGTGCCTTGGCAATAGGTGCCGCCCCCGGAATCAAATCGATGCGAAACTCCACCTGTCTCTCGGGAGGCACACCCAGCAACTCCTCGCAGAAAACATCCGGAAACTCTCGCACTATCGGTACCTCACCGACAGAACTCGGCCTCTCTGCGGCAACTCGCGTGTCCGTCACATAGGCTACAAACCCTCTACAACCCTACTGTAGACTCTGTCTCGCTCTGGCAGCCGAGCAAAATGCTGACCCAGATCGGGTACCCTCGCCATACACCGTAAGTACTCCCCCACTGGGGTCTCGTATGGTCACCAACTGACGCTCGCAGTCGATAACAGCTCCAAATCGGCTCAACCAGTCCATGCCCACGATGACACAGACATCCCCCATCGCAATCGGTACCAGATCTATCGGGAACGCAACCCCGAAAATCTCGAGTACACATCATCGGATCACATCAGTAGCATACACCGCTCGCTCGTCGGCTATAGAAACTCGTAGAGGTCGGCTCAACGCCTCTCGTCGGATACTGATGTGCTGACTAAATGCTAATGACACGAAAGATCGACTCGCACCCGAGTCAAATAACACCAAAGCAGGTACAGAACTCACAAGAAAAGTACCTATGCATACCACAGTATAAGCACAATATCTCAACTCAGTACAAGTAAATAAAAGAATACATACCAGCCACGACGTCGGGCGCTGAGCGGACCTCCTCCGCTGTCAACTGAAAGGCTCTCCCGCGAGCCTTCGGTGCCTCAGCCTTCGCTGGCCGAGCCTCGGTAGCTCTAGCAGCAGGTGGAGATCCCTGTGTTGATCCCTGAAGTAGCTGTGGGCACTCGACCTTCCGATGGGCAGTCTGGTTGCAGTGAAAGCAAACTGCAAACCCCTTGGGGCAATCCCTCGCGAAATGCCCCTCCTTGCCACACTTGTAGCACACCCCTACTCTACACACTCCCTCATGGCTCTTGCCGCACTTCCCACAAGTACGGCCCTTTTGACCCCCAGATCTCGCATCAGCGGGCTTTGTCGGCTTGGCTGCCGGCTGTGACTGCACCGGTCGTCTGTCCCTCCTCTGAGACTCGGCCTCCTCCCTGGCCTGAGTCTCTAGCTCAATCTCCCTCTTCCGGGCATTTGCCAGGAGCTCGGAAAATGTCTGGTATGTCGAGTTCGCCACAAACTCACGAATGTCCCTCCTCAGTATGCTCAGATATCGGCTCATACGTGCCTGCTCGGTAGGCACGTGCTCAGGGCAAAACAACGCCCTCTCATGAAACATCCGTGTAATCACAGTCACGGACTCCGTCCCCTGCTTGAGGGACAAGAACTCGTGCGCTAATCGTTCCCTCTCCACCGGGGGAACATACTCATCTCGGAACATGGTGGTGAACCTCTCCCAGGTCACCGATGTAATCTCTGCAGGAGTGAAGTCTTCCGTCACAAACTTCCACCAGTCCTTCGCTCCCAAGCGAAGCTGGTTCAGCGCGAACCGTACCCTCAGATGCTCAGGGCAAGAACATGTGTAGAAACACCTCTCAATGTCAGAGATCCATCTCATCGCGGCTATCAGATCCTGAGTCCCATCAAACTCTGGTGGCTTCGTGTTGCTGAACTCCCGGTACAGCAACGAGTCACCCCCCTGTGGCCTAGCAGCGGCAACGGCTGCGGTGGCCGCAGCAACAACAGCATCGGTAAGAGCAGCATACCGCTCGTCAAATGTCTCAATCAGCGTGGTCTTGATAGACCCAAACATCTCTGGTATCTCAGCACGAATGGTTGCTGCCACCTCATCAGGAATCATCCGGCGAATCTCATCATCGCTAACACCGCTGCTCTCTGGAGTGTGGCGCGTGCCCACCATAATGTCTCTGAAACACAACACAAAAGAAATCAGAGACTCGCTCGAGTATACTCGCACTCGATAACTCAACCCTACTCGTTCCTTAGTATCCTACGGATTCTTACTTAGACTGTTGGTGTTTCCAGTAGTACGGGCCCTATACTACCTTCCACACCGCATTAGTATTCACCCCAAGTCCTCCTCCTAGGATCCCAGATCACAAGTACCCTATATCTCGCTACGCACAGGCTACCCTCCAGTAGACCACTCATAAGCTCCTCGTTGCTACCTACTCACTCTCGAAGTAACTCATAGCAGCAGTAATCTCCTAGGCTAAGGCATCACATAATATCTCATAGCACATAATGTAAGGCTATTTTGGGAAATCACCGTCCGGGCGCTGGCTGATCGTACACACTGCTCCGTTCTGCCTTTCTCAAAAATCTTTTACTCTTTTAGAAAAATTGTTTCTTTTATGAAAAATTTTCTCAAATCCTCAGTTTGAGTTCAGATACGCCCGAAGGTGCATCCGAATCCCTCAAACCAAGGCTCTAATACCAACTTGTAACGACGTAAATTTTAAAACAATTTTTCATTTTTCAAACATAATAAAACTCATATAATATTCTCAAAATCTTATGTATCAATTGTCATCACAATAAAACATATCCCAGGATCTCAACACATAATCCTCTACTAGTGTGTACAAATCATGCCGGCGCCTTCCCGCGATCCTCGCTGGTACCTGAAACACATATCATATAACACGGTAAGCATAAATGCTTAGTGAGTTCCCCAAAATACCACAAACAACACATAAGCCACTCGAGGCTATAACTCAGTTTGACCCTTCGGTCAATGTGTCTCAACTGGACCCTCCAGTCCCGTAGCTCGTTGGACCCTCCAGTCCTGTCCAGCTCATTGGACCCTCTGGTCCGGTCTAAATCGTTGGACCCTCTGGTACGGTCTAAATCGTTGGACCCTCCATCCCGGTCTATATAACACATAGCATACATATATCACAATGCACATAAACTCAAACATACACATAACATATAAGACCCTCCGGTCTGCACATAGTTACCACTCTAGGTAATATATAGTGAGAAGACTCACCTCGGGAAATCTCAGAAAGTCTCGAACTCGAATCACTGATCTAGCATCCGCCTAATCACATAAAGTAATTATCTCTAATTAATACGGCTCTCAAAGACTAGACTAGTTCCTCCCTATATTCTCTCATAAGGGGAGAAGACCATTTTACCCCTCCAATGGTCCAATGTCCAGTTGTTGACCAAACCCTAAAAGTCAACCTCAGTCAACGGTCCAACTTTGACCAGACTCGCCGAGTGCACTCATGGGACTCGGCGAGTTCATGCGCATCCTCTGAATCCTTCTAAGGCCTAACTCGACTCGTCAAGTCATCCTTTCACTCGACGGGTTACCACTGATCACGAATCGCGGAGCAACCCGACTCGACTCGTCGAGTTCTCTCATGGACTCGGCGAGTTTCCTCCATGGCAACTCCCAAGTGACCTTCTGAGGTCAGATCTGTTTCTCTAACTTATAGATCTGACCTTTAAACACTCAAAAGTCACGTAAAGGTCCAAACTTTATGCTCATGCAACACTCATATGACTCTATTTGATGAATTAGCTCTAATATGACAACCATGATCCAAAACCCAAAAAGGGACTGCATAAAGCTGGATGCTTGGGGCTCTCTGGACCTCTCAAGGTCCAGATCTAAGGTCTATTTCACATTGGGACTTCTCATGCTCTTATTCCAACTCAAGAAAGGGTAAAGAAACCCTTGATTCAAGAAGCCTACACAATAAAGAAGAAAAGGGCCGAATTGCTACCTCAAAGTGAAGCCTCCTTGCTTGAAAGTCTCAGAACAACAACCTCATTTGGTCCTTCTTGCTGGACCACTTCTCCTCCTTAGCAAAATCACAACAAATGGTTCAAGATGGCTCTCTCTCTCTCACTACACACTCTCAAATATGCTAGGGTTCTTTTCTCTGAAAGGGTGGCCGCAAATGAAGGCTATAAGGACCCTTAAATAGGGCACAGGCCCAAGGATTTAGGGTTTCTGCCAACAGCACGGACTCGTCGAGTCCATTCACTGACTCGTCGAGTCCACTCATTAATCTGAGTCATCATTCGCGATCCTACTCGACGAGTTAGGGCATCAACTCGTCGAGTCACTCCTCATAACTCAAATAAATAATCAAATGACCATACCTGGGAATCCGGATGTTACACAATGAATATAAATGAAACATAACATCATCATCACCATGCATAATATGATACAACTGTCATTGTTCACATCAAGTACAACATTTTAAATTACATGCCCATAACATTCAAATTAAGATGTTTAACAGTACACAAAACAAAATCCATATTCTTGTTGGTTCCCCCGCTTACCGAGTTTCTGAGAATGCAAGTTATTTTGAAAACGGTCAACATAACAATGTTGGTGAGTTCATAAGAGTATTTTAAATGAAAAGTTTTGTATAGATAGTACAACACCAGAAAATCCGATATTTTCTGCAAAAGAGTTTGAAAATGATGTATCAAATCAAATATTAATGCATGTGTGGTTTCCATTATAGAAAACATGTAGGAATAAGTTCCCAAAACTCATGTTTGTTGTAAACTGAAGGCAGTGCGCAATGTATATTTTTCCCCCAGAAAATCCGATATTATCTGATTATAAAAGTAATGTAGTCTTAAAACCCTAAGACCAAGTATTAGTGTGTGTGTGTACGTTTTGTGTCGCCACGATTTGTATTTTATTCTGTAATATTCTGATGGTATTGATCTCTATGTGAGCCGTTACAACCATGCTTAATAATGACTAATTCGTCTGTCATGGCGTGTCAGACGCCGGTTTGTCGAAGGTAAGGTTTGTCACCCTAGACTGGCCTAGTCTAGCTGTAGCGAACAGCTCAGGTGTGGGGTGTCACCCCATATAGATCTATACACAAACTCTCGCTCTCCCTCCATGAGACTCTGGTTATAACTACAGGCTACGATCATACACTCGGAGGTGTCAACCGACAAGTCTCACTAGATCCTCAACTTGTTCACGAGCAATGTATTACAAGTATATTGTCTTACACTGTATAATGTTTTACGTGTATGTTTTAAGTTTTCAAATCCAAATTATGTATTCGAATGTACGAGACCCAGTAACAGATATATGGGCCACCAAGGCCCAATAACGTATAATGAATAATTCAGGCCTAATTAGCAAGTATATGGGCCACTAAGGCCCAATTAACGATGAAATGCTTAATTTTAGCCCAAAAAGCATGTATATGGGTCACTAAGACCCCATAGACATGAAATGAACATATTAGGCCCAACAAACATGTATATGGGCCACTAAGGCCCAAATGAACATGTAATGGATATATTAGACCCATTATTTCAAAATTTACATTTATAGCCCAAATGTATATAAAATGTTATTTTCGGCCCATTTTTATAGAGATTGACACTTTTGACCCAAAATATATAATAAATGTTATTTTCGGCCCGTTGTTGTAAGGATTTGCATTTTTAGTCAATTTTTAAATAAAAGGACATATTTGACTAAAGTTTTATAAATATGACATTTTTGGCCCATGATTATAAATATTTACATTTTTATCTCACTTTTCATAAAAATTACGCTTTTGGCCCAAACTTTGGAAAAATTTCATTTTTAATCCAAGAAACCGTAGGTTTACATTTTTGGACTCAAACTTGAGTCAAATGATGATTTACTCCTTAAAATCGAGATTTTTACATTTTTGGACCAATAAAACCGAAAAGCCCATTCTTATGGCCCAATGTTTAAAAATTTGCATTTTTGGTCCCTTTTACCCTCAAAAATATCATAGAACTTATTTTTTGTATAAAAGTGACTCTTTTAGTCCTTGTAAAACCGAAAGTGTCATAAAATCTCATATTTTTGTTTATTTGTTCAAAAATGACCCTTTTTCAAGATTTTGTTTAACTTCTTATGGATCTTCACATGTTAAACTCATCTAACTTCATAGTATGTTGTTTGAAGTGTTTTAGTTACACATATCACAACTTTTGGTTAGAATTTTCGAGATCTATAGTGTTTCATCAAATAATCACAACTTAAACCAAGAAAAACACACATAACATGCACAAATACATAGATCTAACACATAAGGACTTGTATCCTCCCCCAAAACAAGATAAAACCGAAAACAAGGGGGTATGAACTCACCTTGCTTTGTTGTTCTCGTTTTGAAGAAGAAATGGAAGAAAATGATGTGATTCTCGGCCCTAGTAAGCTTCTTGAGATGATTTTTGAACTCAAATGGTCCTAAAGAGGTATGATTCACGGTTTTGAAACAAATAAGCATCAAGTTTTAACATAATCATGAAGTTAAACTTGTTTGAGTAAGAGTAGATTACCAATCATGGATGAGAACTTGATGCAAACTTCTTGGAACACACACAAGATCTCGAAATTTTTGAGGAAGATGAAGAAGTTCTTGAGAGGTTTTTGAAAGAGTTTGCAAGTGAAAAATAAGAGAGGTGAGGGGAGGGTCTCGGCCGAGAGAAGAAGAAGAGAGAAAGAGAGGAGAGAGGTGAAGATGTGATGGATGCCTTGATGTATGAGATTTATTGTTTGCTTAGAGGGTAATTTGCATGGAGAACCACCATGAAATTGTGAGGTGGCAACATAATATCATCCCCTTTGTTTCTTTTTTTTATCATGGGCCGAGATTTACGCTAGAAGAAAAGGAGTGGAATAGTTTGGGCCATTACTTGAATTAACTCGAAATCATGAGGCCCAAATAATTATTTTTCGGCCCATTGGGCCCTTAGGAGAGTTCACGGCCCATTTGAATAAAAGAAATGGAGTTTATGGCCCATTAGGGCTATTGGAATTTGTTGTGGCCCAACTTGGCCCATTAGAGATAAACCAATCCATTTTAGGCCCATACGGCCCAAAATATTATGTTTTATGAATGTGGGTCCAAATAGAGCCCAATTAGGGTTCCTAGGCCCAAGATAGTCAAGTTGAAGGTTTTTTGGTCCATTAGGTCCAATAAGAGAATCCTAGTTCATAATAAACTTGAACCGGAATTTCTAGGTTTTCAACACATAATTGACTATAAGAGATATACTGAGTGAGCATTGAGTATGATATTCATTTAGAGTACAAGTCATTACACTAGATGAATGTTTACATGAGAATAGAATTTCCTAGCTAAAATGCTAGTTGTGACACACGTTATATATAAAAGCAAAATGGGTGGACCATATTCAATTCTCACTTTTCTCATGGATTAAACAAAGGCGTAAAAACTAAAATTTAGACTGATTATGTGGGTGCTCCTTTTTTTTATAACTTGTAATGTGTAATAGGGGTAGGGTGGGGTAGAATTAGAGAAGACCATGTTTTTAGGTTTCATTAGTCTTCATGGTTGATATTTTTTAAGATAGGACTAACCTTAACTTGAAAGTTAGATGGTATTTATGTTGGGTAAAGATTTGCAACTATCCAGAGTAGAAGGTTAATCCCAGTTCTTTTTTCAAAACAGTAACGTTCCATTTTCACAACAATTTTTTTATTAAGGTAAAACTCCACATTATAAAATCCATATCAAGAAAAAACATTTGTTCCAAATTACATTTGTTGAAAATCAAAGTAATATGATAACGCGGAATCTTCGTTTCTGTTGATGAATGTGTACAGTCCTGCTTTCGCCTTCCCACGACATCGGACTGGACTGAAAAACAGTAACAACTGGGTAAGCACGAAGCTTAGTAAGTTCCCCCAAAATATCGCACACAACAGAACATATACAAGCATGCATATTGGGTCCAGAATCATTGGATTGGATTACCCTGGGTAAGTTGGGCTACCGCTTCAACCCAACCGCTCTTCCTGGGCCTCTGTGTCTAAAGCTTACAGCCGTCCCGCACTGGGTCTCTTGGCCTACAGCACACAACAGGACTGCCTAAACTCAACCGCCACAATATGTCAACGTATAAACAATCAAGGATCAAGTAAGCACATAATACATGCAAATACCAATCATACAACTCACTACCGCCTACTAGACCTCTCACAGCACGGTGCTCCGCTACCAGCTAATTTCCATGAAAGACATAGCCATAAGTAACCAGAGGTCAGATAGCCACCCGAACAGATGATCCTACTCTAGAGCAACAACCAAACAAGGAACATGTAAGAAAGCCTAATCAAGAGTTCTCAGGCTATCCTACATGAATACATACAGCCCCTAGGGCATTCCACTAGACGATAACCAGCCTATTGGTACTCTAACCAACATACCACTACTATTGCATCCTATCACACCATGATATATATAAATCTAGCAGATCACTACAGCATAGCAACATCCTATATACAAGGATACATAACCAACTCTCCAAGGAATGTGTAACTATATGTACCCATAGGTGAGATACACACCCGGATAAATAATCCTACTCTAGAGCCACAACCAAACAAGGAACACGCAAGAAAGCCTAGATTAAGAGTCCTTAGTCTATCCTATGTGACTACATACAACCCCTAGGGAATCCCTCTAATAAATGATAACCAAAACTAGTGGGTTGGCATTGGTGCCTTCGACCCACGGGTACAGTAAGGAATATTCACTTGAATCGAAGAACCCAAAAACATTGTGACATGCTCCTCTTTCTGCACTGCTTGCTCCCACGAGCCCTCTAACACCAAATCATGGAAGAATCTTAATCAATAGCCCAAATCCTTCAATTGACCCAAATTCAAACTGGTCAAAAAGTCAACAGTCAACGAAAGTCAACTGTCAACTGCCCCTCACGACATGACCATCAATTGCTCACGTCGTGAGATACTAAAGGACAAAATAGTCGAGACTCTTGAACCTCACGAAATGAAAGGCATAGTCTCATGTCATGAGATCAGTCTGAACGACATTTTGATGCTTAAACATCTTGATCTATTGAGCCACTAATCCATCTTCTCTAGAAGGATTACTAACACCCAAAGACCATAAAAATCAATGCTTTAAGGTCTTGCATTCCAATGCAAAATTTTAGCTAAAATTAGGGCATTTATGCAGAAAAGGAGGTTAAAACCTCAAGCATGAGCTCAAACATCATCCAAACTTCAGATCCATCACATATAGTCACCAAGGGACTCTAAGGACCCATAAAGTTGCTAACTTTATGGAGTTCCAACACTCTAACTCAACTATCCACGGATAAACATGCATAAAATCTTAGATCTAGCAACAAGGAATCATAAATATTGAATCTTGGTTACTCATAATGGTCCAAAGATGTTGCTAGAAGATGCAAATGAAGCTTCCAAGCTGGATATATGCTCCAAAGGTGATTCCTTCTTCTTCAAGCCATGGAAATACCACCAAAAATCTCAAAAATACAATGGGATGCTAGGGTTATGGTTTTTCTATGTTTGAGGACAAAGGAGGCTGTTAAGGAACCCTAAAATGAAGTTTATGGGTTTTAAATACGAAGGGAACCCTAAAAGATCATGGGCTTGGGCTGCAGCGCATCTCACGCAGTGAGCACATATGTCTCACATCGTGAGATCAGTTTAAATCAACATTTTCATTTAATCACTTATCACGTCGTAACCTCTCTATGGTTTTACCCAAGAACCTTGTCTTTGATTCCTTAAAGCCCTAAACCGATCTGTAATGGAAACTGGGTGTTACAAAAATGAATTGTAATTACAGATCAAAGTGCTTGATATGGTGTTCCTATTTTATTCTTGTAGCTAAGGTGTTGTTTCAAGGATACATGTCTCAATCTAAAGGGCAATTGTTATAATTGGAACTACCCTCATCTCGGTCTCACTACTAGTGTGAAATCCCAATAGAATTAAGGTTGTATGGAGTTTGACCTTTTATTTTGGTGATTCTTGTTGTTGGATGTAAATTTTGAGAGTTGGTATGTTTGTTGGAAGTCTCTATTAATCAGTTCCACATCTATACCATTTCACCCTTGAGGTTGATATGGTACTTTACCATTCATTGGATTGATATTCAATCGGACTAGATGTTGATATTTGCTCATACAAAATGTCTAAGTTGCTATTACTTATTATGGACTGGTATCACAGTGTTCTGGTCATGATTTTCGTTGCATTCGACTGTAGTTCAAAGTTACTACGTTGCAGTTTGATATTAGTGGTAGTTTTGGTCATCTTCTTGGAGTTTGGTCCTCTCATTTCGTCTTGAATATGTTATGTTGTGATTTTGTTTATTTATTTTTAGTTCTCCGGACTCTTTGTAATTGGTTATTTAGCTCCCCACGGGGTATTTTTATTCTAATATATTATCGTCTTTCTAGAACAAACATATATTAATCAATACACCAATGCTTTTATAGGCTTAAAATAAATGCATGCTTATGATATAATACGACATACAAAAATAACATAAAATGAAACTATTTATCATAAGAAATGGAATTTATACGCTTTCCCACGTTTGTTTACATGCAAGAATAAAGAAATAGGAAAGAAAACTAATTGTTATTCCACATAATTAATTCTCTATATTTTATATAGAATTGGGGGTGGGGAGGGGGGTGGAATTCCACCTAAATAATTCTCTATATTTTATAGAGAATTGAAGAAAACAAAAATTTAACGCACAAAGAAATAGAAAAAAAAAGAGACTTGGAGGGATAATCGCTCAACTGCCCTCCTCTCTTCAATTATTGATCACTAGATGATTTTTTTATACGTTCAAAAAATCTCAGAAAACCTTAATTATTAACTGGTTATCATCAACACCATCATCTTTTCCCAATTTTGGTTGATTTCTCTTATAATTTTACATTATTCTAGCCCTCAATTATTCTGCAACTAAAAGTTCCCTCACCAAATATATGCTTCTGAGGTTTGTTTTTTTCTACGAATGATTGATGTTTTTACTTGGTTATTACTTTTTTTCACAGATCATGTTTTAGCTTAATCTTAAAATTATGAAATTGATTAGACATTTTATTTTATTTTCAATTTTAATGTTATCTATGTGTATTTCCCTTTTTTAACTTATCAATTCAAGGAACAACAAGTTATAATAAGCCTAGTTTAGTGCATACATGAAAAACATTTTAATGGACCAATGATCCTTTTTGCATTCATAGAAATATTAAATCAAACGTAGAATGAAAAGAATAACCACCTTTGTAGACTGTGATTCATCAATGGGAGGCTTGGAAGTTGTAGACAATGGAAAGAGAGACCCATAGTAGATCTCCTTTATATGTATCCACCAAGCAAGTATTAGTGACCAAAGATGTTGGTCCTTTCCTATATTAAATGCTCCTTAAGCATTTAACAACTAAACAACATTTAGCCTTAAAAGAGAACAACATAAGGACTTATTCTCAACACTGTACTTTGCAAGAGAGATGAAGGAAATAGCACATTATGCTCTTGGATTTTAAAGAGCAAAAAAGAAGAAATATCAACTTCTAAAGCTAGCCACACTCCTTTATATGCTAACACTTAGCTACATAGGACCATACTTACATTAAATGAAATCATGTAACAAAAGAGAAGCATGGATACGTAAGAAAATGAAAGAAACTCAACCACTCTTCCACGAAGAAGCTCACGACTTTGACTAGAAAGATGTGAGGCTAGAGTGTCTTTTAATCTATTCCATTATCTTACATGTACAAGTACTAATATTAATTAAACTTAATTAGTCTAAAATAATGTACACACCATATAAATAATATCTTATGACATACTAGTTGATTTTCTCTATTGGAAAATATTATTTCCATAATATTATAATTTTCCAATTAAATACAAGAGTTGATAATACTTATTTGTAATCAAATTTTAATAAATGGTCAACAAATGTCTATTTGCTATAAAATATGACCATATTTGATCATATTTTATTAGCAAATATCATTCTATAATGATTCTTGAGCATATTGATCTTTCAGAAGTCACATTTAGGTCGCCCTTCAGTCAAGGGTTTTCTCGCTTCTCGGTTCATAATAATAAAGGATTCATCACTAGAGATAACATTAACTTTATAATGAAGAGCTAGTTGGCTGATAGTTAGGAGATTCCTTGTTAAATATGAAAATATTAGCTTTATGAGTTACTAGTTGATTTTCTCTCTTGGAAAATATTATTTCCATAAAATTATAATTTTTCAATTAAATACAAGAGTTGTTAATATTTATTTTTAATCAAATTCTAATAAATAGTCAATAAATGTCTATTTGCTATAAAATATTACCATGTTTGATCATATGTTATTATCAAATATCATTCTATAATGATTGTTGAGCATATTGATCTTTCAGAAGCCATCTTTAGGTCGCCCTTCAGCCAAGGGTTTTCTCGCTTCTCGATTCATAATAATAAAGGATTCATCATTAGAAATAACATTAACTTTATAATGAAGAGCTAGCTGACTGATAGTTAGGAGATTCCTTGTTAAATATGAAACTAGGTGTAAGACCCATGCATTACATGAGTTAATTAAAAAAATTAAATATAAAGGTCTAAATATTTAAGAACTTTGGATTTATAAGAAAATAAAAAAAATAATGAATTCTTAAAATTGTTTTTTTATCTTTTAAATTCAAATAAATAATCAAAATAAACTAATGGGTTTTAATTTGATTATTTTAAAATAAGAAGGTAAGTCCATTAATGAAATTTATATTCATTTATTACTACATTTATTGTAATTATTACATTCAAGTATTATGTCAAATTTATTAAAACAGAAAAACCCAATTTTTTAAAAAAAAGTTAAATATAAAGGTCAAAATATTTGAGAACTTTGAATTTAAAAGAAAATAAAAAAGTAATGAATTATTATAATGAAAATGTTTTTTATCTTTTAAATTTAAACAAATAATATAAATAAATAAAAGCAACTAATGAGCTTTAGTTTTGAAAATTTTGAAATTAAAGGTAAGTTCATTAATGAAATTGATATCAATTTATTACTACATTTATTGCAACTATTACATTAAAATTGAATTTAATAAAATAGAAAAACTCATAAAATGACATGTATTACATGGGTTTGTTTAAAAAAAAGCTAAATATAAATGTCAAAATATTTGAAAACTTTGAATTTATAAGAAAACAAGAAAAATAATGGATTATTATAATGGAAATGTTTTTTATCTTTTAAATTTAAACAAATAATTTAAATAATTAAAAGAAACTAATGAGCTTTAATTTTAGGAATTTTGAAATTAAAAGATAAGTTCATTAATGAAATTGATATCCATTTATTACTACATTTATTACAATTATTACATTAAAATATTATCTGAAATTTAATAAAATAGAAAAACTCATAAAATGACATGTGGAAAAAAATCAATTCAAAATAACAACAAAATGACATTTGACACATTGAATGAGAGTGTGACAAGTGGCAAAAAAATCTTCATTTATTAGAGAGGATTACTAAAACATCAAGAAATTTAAGGTGAGAAGTTTCTTTAAGAGTCAATACAAGAGAAATCAAGATATCTACCATTACCGACAATAATTCTAGAGTTATCTTGATCTTGATAGGTGGATTATGCATGAAGAATGGAGGACCAAAGCATCATGTAAGTCGTTGGTCCTGATGAAATACAATGGACTATGTAGTAGTAGTAGTTCCAAAATATAAGAAGTATAGAGTTAACAACCAATATATATATATATATATATATATATATATATATATATATATATATATATATATATATATATATCACTGCAAATAAAATGTAATTTAGTGACATACATTTTTAATGGCATATGTATGATGTGCCACTATACCATGCTTTTAATGACAAATTCTAAGTGCCATTATAAAAATTAATGGATTTAATGACACTTAACAATTTATGTCACTAATATTCATAATTATTAGTGACATAATATTTATATATGCCACTAAAGGTTTGCTATATTAAATAAGGTAAATTACATAAATGGTTATGTGATTTCAGATAATATATATAGTTAGTCCTTTAACTCAGCTTTTTTTTTATCTCGGATCGTTTGCTTTTGTTTAGTCTTTATCATACCTAAATGACATATATACCATTTTTCTATTATCATCTGATTAAAAAAATTATAAAAGAAAAAAACATTCTACTCTTAAAAATATCATCGGCCCCATTATCCCACCCCACCCCCCAACACATCTCCACTCTCACCTACCTTACCTACATCTTCTCTTCTAACCTCATATCTTCACCCCACCCCTCCCCCCTCCTAAAAAAATGAAGAACCCTAAATCACTCCCCACAACCACCGCCTTGACTGTTTCTAATTAATCGTTGCCGCTGCTTTTCCTGTTTTCGGTCATCCATCGCCGACCTTGTCTCTTTCCGATTAACCAACACATTCGCTCATTCCAATCAACCACTAGATATCTTTCTGCTTCTATTTTTTCGATGAGTCATGAGTGAGATCGTAAGGATTCAAAGGAGAGGTCTAATTTCGAGCTTTATGGCGAAGTAACGTCACAGATTCAAACTCACCGAGACGTTTGGAGTTGATGTTCGCTTCTATCCACACATTTCCGACGAGATATGGAGTTTTCGGCTAGGTATGTGTAACAACCCGTTATTTCGACTTTATGTAATAGTATATATCAATAATAAAGAGAAATTTTTGTATACTATGTGCATTTACATAATCGACCCTCAAAAATGAAAAGTTAAACAAACTTGTTTGGGATGAATATAGTGGTAGAAATTGTGTCAAGGATTCCAAAAATATAAAGAACGACCAATTCCGAGTTATAACGAAGAAGTTATGACCTATCAAAAATCCGCGACAAAACCGGCAAAACACTGTTTAACGTAAAAAGAGAATTTTCAATAAAATGTTTTTTAGCCTTAACCATCTAAATGAAAGTTATAGTATACGTTAAACCGAGAGTGGCCATAAAAAGAACGACTAAATCTGACTTCGTATGAAGAAGTTATGATTTTTCTAAGTTTTGACACGACAGTACACAGCCGAAAACTCGAAATTTAGATCGAGCAACTTTTGCCCAAAACAACTTAAATGAGAATCGAAGATATTATCAAAAGAAATCTAACGGTAAAAAGATAGACGAAAACAGACGTCGGGTGAAGAAGTTATGAATTTTTAACGGACTTTTCCTGTCCCGGCCTGTTAAAAATATAACTTTAAAAATAAAGTCAAAATTAGCCAACGGAGTCTAAATGAAAGTTGTAGAGCATAGTCTCACCTACGCGTGGATATCAAGAGTGTCAAAAACGGAGCTCGTATGCGAAACTTATGAATTTTTGAAGCTGAAGAAATGCGAGTCTGCCCAGCGTACTCGGAAACAAGGTCAGGAGCCATCCACGTCCACCCACCGTCACCTCTCCGTCGCATGCATGCCATGCAATGAACTAGCTTCGACATGTAGAAGGTAGTTTGGACGCGTACACTACGCCCAACATACCAAGCGTACGCCCAACGTACGGTGAGGCTTCAGCCTCCTATAAATAGGAAGCGAGAACTCCGGTTTTGGTTGCTAATTTCCAACCTCTCTCCTACTTTTACTCACTTTTAAGCCTCTCTAAACTACCTCGAAGCCCCGATGATGTATTTACCACCTGAAGCAAGCCCCGACGCCCCGAAGTTCTCAATTTTAAGCTGAAACTCTGCCCGAGTGAAGCCGACTTTTCAACAAAAACACTCAGTTTCATCAAGAAAACTCCTTCCTAAGAAGCGTAACGCTGCCCGAATTACCACCTATCAAGTGAGTTCATACCCTTACATTTTTATGATTTTTAACTATTTTTGGGGGGAAATACAAGTGAAACACAATAAAATTGTGTTAATATCTTAAAATATTATAAATGTTTTAGTATATTTTAAATTGTTATAATTTGACCCAATTTCCTGTTCCTTGTCTGGTTATGGGTTTGGGGTAAAGTTATTTAATCAAAGATCTAATTAATCACAATTATATAAATATTACATTTATATAATTATAAAATGGTTTTCAAACTATTTGATACTACTTAGATACAAACAGAGAATTTCATGGATAACAGTATTACAGATTTTCATAGTAAAACAAACAGCTAAACTATAGTATGTATAGTTTACAGAACTCATTCATTATTTCCAAGTTTCAAAGTACATACAGGAAAACAAACATAGTACATATCGGAAAACAAACAGATAATAACTAATAGAAAACAAACAGATTACTTTACTGAAAACAAACTTATAAATTATATTCTATACAGTTTATGAAACCTTTTTACAGTGTATTTATTACAAAGTAATATTTCAATATTTTTACGCTTATTCGTCAATATAGAATTTGTGAGACTACCTTCATGCACTTTTCCAAGTACCAGCAAAAGTCCTGAAATTATAACCAGAATCTCCTTGAGTGGGAGCGTGACACTTGTGTATAGATCTATACGGGACTGACAATCTCACACCAAAGCTGCTTGCAACAGCTAGGTCGGCAGACCTGTGGTGACAAATGTTGTAACTTTTACGATGCCCGAAGAACGTCGTGTTCAGGCCATCCCAAGTCATCTAGTATGGTTACAATAACTCACAATTTGGTATTGAACAAAATGATTAGTGTATGAATAAGTAACACTTCACGTAGTTTTATTTAATTATAAGACTATAATACAGTATATTACAAGAATAAATACAGATTACCATTTCAAATACACAGAAAAACTTACTTTTCATAGTTTTATGGGAATTTAAAACTACATTATACCATTTTAGAACACAAATGCATATACAACAGAAAATGGACTAATATCACTAAAGTCCCATGTTTTTGGCACTAAATTGGTAAAAGCCCTGAATTTAATTTTTCATTTAATGTGACCATGATATTTTCATTGACTTATCGTTTGAGGGCAAAGAGTCGGTTTCACCGGTTTCAGCAGGTTGCATAGCTTAGTCGAACGTTGGAGGTAGTTTTGGGTCGATTCTTCTCTCCAACGTCAAACCGAAAAGATGGTAAGCTCCTCCAACACGCACACACAAGGTTACAAAGAGTGGGCTTTAAGGAATCGTTGGTCTGAATATTTGAGATGCGAATGTGATGAACCTGCGACATTCTCGATCTCCAAAACTGTCGATAATCCATGGAGGAAATTCAGGGGGTGTCCAAACTATCAGGTAATATTAAGTAATTTTTTGTGGTCTTGTTGAACCATTATGAACATGTGATTGTTGTGTAGGACTAAAAAAATGCGAATTTTTTTTATGGCTTGATCCACCCCCGCCAAACACTTACTACAAGGAAACTATGTGGAAGTTCCATATGGATTTGGAGGAGGCTAACAACAATAAAGCATTTGGATTGGAGGTTTTGAAGCTTTCAGAGGAGGCCAAGAACAACAAAGCAGTTCAACTGGATACTTTAAACCTGTTGAAAATGGAGCTACTTATGATGGTCATGCTTTTGGTGGTGGTGATAGTGATGGGGTTTATGGTTCACAATGTTATGGTTAAAGCACTGTTAAGTTGTGGGCATTAGTTAGGTTCAGGTGGAATGGTAGTAGTAGTTTAGGTGTAAGGGTATTTTGGTCAAGTTAGGCAGTAAGTAGATGCATGTGTTATGTATGGCAATATTTTGGTTTTGTAAGAGATGACAATGACAACAACTTATTATGTCTTAATGATAACAATGTATTAAGTCCTTTAACACATACATACGTATAAAAATAAACAAATCATGGAAGGTAACAACCATTACAATTAAGTCACTTAACACATACATATGTATTAACCTACTTACCAAGCTAACCAAAATATGGAAGGTAACAACAATTATAGTGATCAAGGCATATATTTATATATTGATAACTTAACAATCTTACCAAATATCAATGTCAGTTAACAGCCCAAAAATGGGAATGTACTTTACAATGCTTCCCACAAACCACTATCATACCATTTAACCTAATTAGAACCAAACTTCCAATTCTACCAAACATTATGGATATGAAGTGGAAGCTTGTTACCAAAAGACAAGTGTACTTAAAGTAGATGTTTACAAAAAGGGCAACCTATTTACTAATGCATGATAAGTCTATTTTATGAATGTACTAAATTGTCATAAATCTATTGAATTGATATATAATTGTCCAAGAATGGAACTACTTTGATGAAATGTTACACATTATGTGCAGGCAACTACTTAGTGCTAAAGTAGGCGGAACCCGCAAGAAAAACGAGAAAAAGGAAGCTAACAAGTATGGGAGACGAATTGGTAAAAGAATGAAAAATGGTGCTGAGAAATTTGACCACTCTTCAATGTTTTGATCATATCTCAAGATCTAGAGCTCCGATTGACATGAATGAAGAAGTTCTGGAAACTAGAAAAAATTTGCTACAACTTTCATGTTTTGCGTTTTTACTGATTCTATCGTTTTCATCACCAAAAAGGGGCACCAAAGATGAAGGACGTCCTAGAACGCGTCTAAGACGCCCCCTAGGACGCCTAGCCGTTTTAGGCCATTTTCAAGTGCAAATCAAGGACGACAGAAGACATGTAAAACGTAACGAAGGACGCCCAGACGTCCTACAGAACGTCTAAGACGCCTACTAGGACGCCGACGCGGAAAACAGATCCGAAAATCAGCTTTTCAGCACCTATTTAAGGGAGATTAAACCCTAATCGACTTTGGACTTCTTCCCTGCGATTTTCCACAGTTTTGGAGGGTTCCAAACACATTCAAAGCTTCTCCAAACACGTTTTTGATAATTAATTTCCAAATCCAAGACGAAAAATCACCAAATTCATTATCATTCAACGTTTAAAGATCGTTCAACCGACGGATCTACATCAATTCAATCAAGCTCCAAATTTGATTATTTCACCCCCAAGGTTTCATCGTTCCATAGTTGATTGATCATTAGACTTCATTGATTTTATGATTTCAAGTTGGTTTGTGAATTTTAATATTAATTCCATTGTTTATATTGAAGTTGTGTGTTTTGTTAATCATATCGAAGGCTAAACCACCTAGGTTACTTCCAGGAACGTTGTAGGATGTTAGGATGAACACATTTTGATTATTACTTTTATTCTAGTCAATTTCAGTTATTGTTTCATTCTTAAAGTTATGATTTTTACTTAAAGTAATTGGAGTTGGGTTTTCTTATTGTGTGATATTGCAACTAAGATAGTGTATTGTTAATTCACTACTCATTCTGAATTCAAGTAGTTTAGGAGCTAAGATGATCAGTTGAACCCACATACATTATTCCGAATTTGTAGTATTATATACTCAACATTGTAATAGGTAATCGTAAGACACATTATCGCCAAACCACTAGTTGTTCTTAATCCAATTAGACATAGGGAGTAAGACAACTAGTTGAAATAACATATTGTGTGCTCAAAATTATTTGTTGCAAGTTAATCAACCTTAATTATGTCTAGGTAATTAAATTGGAATTTAAGGGAAGAAAAACGTGTAAGTCCAACCATCTGAACAATTGAACCGGAAGTATCTTGTTTTTTTTCTCATTGATAGTAGTTTGTTTTAGTAGTTCTTGCATTACCAAGTTTTTAGCTTTTTCATCAACTTTTAGTTCAAATAATTTCGTGACAATTGCTAGTAGTAGTTTTTCGTTGACTATTTTAACACAAAGTTTGACCACAAACTCCTCGTGGATTCGACCCTTACTTACCCTAGCTATCTAGTGGTTTTTGAGGTTATTTTTGATTGAGACAACGACCTCGATCAAAATTTGGCGCCGTTGCCGGGGAGATTGTGCGCTTAAACTATTGTGTTGAAGTAGTCATTAAATTTTATTTTATTTGTTTTATTTTTAGTTCAGAATCTTCACTATTTTACTATTTTTGTGTAGGGACGGTCGTGAATGGAGGAATACACTTACATGAATCAAGATATGTGGTGGGAGAGAGAAAATCCAAGTCCATATCAATATTATTATGATCCATACAATGATTCATATAATGATGATCGATATGATGATGATTGTTGGTGGAATGACGATTCGGTTCAAATCCAACACCATGGATCACCTTGTTTCCTAGACAACCAAGAATCAGACAAATCTTCATTCAGCAAGAAGTTGGATCAAATGTTGGACATGTTGAATGAAACCTTCTACAAGGAGGAAGAAAACTCCAAATCAATTTCTACGCTTGAAAGACAAATTGAACAAATAAGAGAGAAGCTAAATCAACAACCACCAGGCAATCTTTCAGACACTACACAAGATAATGAGGTAACAATTTTTGGTAGTGATAAATGGTTTGATAACAAAGTGCATACTCCTACACTACCCGAACTTGAGGTTGTGGTGGAGGATTATGTGCCTTTATATGCGAATAATACTGAAAGGATAATTGAAATAAAAGAAGTTGTAATCGAAAAGGAAAAATATAATGAAGAGTTTCATGTGTCAGAAGTGACCAAAGTTGGGGAGGGGTCCGTGGAGGTTAATACCACCCCTTACCTAATAATTTTGAAAAAACCTGAAACACAACTTTTTGTTCTAACGGATTCTAAAATAAATTCCAAATACAAACAAACAAATTTAATCATTGATCGTCCCTTCTTGGCAACCATATATGCTCAGATTGGTTGTCAGGAAGGTGCGATTGATAGGATATTTGGAAACCATAAGGTGAGATGTCGTGTGTTTGGACCTACTAATGATTCTCCAATCAGTGGTGACTTGTGTGTAATCAATACTATTCATGATTATGTCTATGAGCATACCGCAAATATGCTCTCCGACACCACACTCGATTTGGAGAAAATTTTCTCATGTAACAGGTCAAAATCATTGGATAATAGTGGGATTCAACACATGGAAAGAAAGTTGTGGAACAAAAACATGATGCAATACGTGCCCACAAATCAAAAATGAAAGTGTTACATGATATCAAGTATCGACTAAAGAAGTTTACTAGATGGAAAGATGCATGGCTCTTCAAAACAAGGTTTAAGCATCATCATGGAAGGATTAAACGCAAAATAGTTGATTTACACAAGGCCAAAAAAGGCTTGCCACATGATCCGGTTCCTCAAAGTAAGGTGAGCGACCTCATGGTTGGCTTTCAAGGAAGTCAACTAACATATGATCCTCCATAGACATCGGTTGAGGTAACCTGCCCCGCTAATGACGTTAAACTTGGCAATTTTGGAACTTTGTGGGTGTGTTTACTGCAAACCCTCACGAGACTTCACTCGTCCACTAGGGGTAACCTAGGGGTTTAAAAGGCTTGTTGCACGTGCCAAGTGCAATTGTGGACCCCTACGAAATTAAGGGCTACTTAGTGTGAATTATTTTTATTTGATTTGATTTGTGTGCTTGTAGTTTTTTTTTTTTTGTTATTATTATAGGAATTTGTCTTTGGATGCATCGAGGACGATGCAAGACTGAAAGTTGGGGAAGGGGTGTACACAAGAAAAAGATGGAAGATTGAAGAAAAAGTGATTTTTTTTTTAAAAAAAATCATAATTATTCGATGTTTGTTCGGGCATAACGAGACATTATGAAAATGCCTCAAGTTAGTGAAGTTTTTCAAGAATCAAAACCGCCTCTACCACCGGTACGATCAGGTGTGTCGTCCTCCATGTTATTAATTTCTTTTACATTAACTTTGATGAATTTTTTTTTTTTTGGATAATCAACTTAGGATGAATGTACTGCTATCTTAAACTCTATCGTTAATTATCTTATCCTGAAGTTGGTCACCATGAAATATGTGATGAGTTAGTAGCATCTCTATATCTTGAATGTAACTCATCAAAATGGAAAATGATTGGAGTTTCGTACATCGAGTCATAATATCTATTTAATTTTGATTTTGTGGGTTGCTCAGCCGGTTTAGAAATATTTATATTTATTTAGAAATTGTTATGTGAAATACCCAAGTGTTTGAAAAATGAAGGTTTTTGGCTCGAGCCTACGATCTTTTAATTGAGGGCCCAACCGAACAATATATGTCATCACGCTCTGAGTACTTGGTCTTACTTACTCCTGCGCCTTTAGGGTTGGGAGGGGACTATTATTGTTTTCACACAACCAAAAAGCATCATAAGACATTGAAGAACTTCCAAGTATATATATTCAAGCTCAAGTCAAATACAAAGATGATCAAATCAAATGAAGTTATCAAAGAACTTGAAGAATGCACAATCAAGATTAATATGAAGACAAGTTCAAGTTGAAGACATTGTGTGAAACAATATGTGACCCCTCGATAGCGGGAGTTTATGGGTTGGTCCATTAAGTGTTACCGACCGCGCTAACTATGTTAGTGAACCTTGAAAAGGGGACTTTGACAATAAGTTCAACTGATTACTCATGAGGTTGATTATTGGAACGGGTTCAAAAAGTGGAGGGTTTCAAACAACAAAGTAAAATAACCATAACATGTATTTTGAGTTTAAAAGTCCGGATAAACAATTAATAATCCCCAAAATCGATATATCGTGCTTATTGAATATGTTTTGATGAAATGTACTCAATTTGTGATTCCATTGAGTTTTTCTTAGGATTAGGGAGTAACCCTACTCTTATTATTTCAGGCCAATCTCGGGACGAGTTTGGAATAAAGTTGGGGAGGTTTGATAAGTCTATTTTATGAATGTACTAAATTGTCATAAATCTGTTGAATTGATATATAATTGTCCAAGAATGGCACTACTTTGATGAAATGTTACAAATTATGTGCAGGCAACTACTTAGTGCTAAAGTAGGCGGAACCCGCAAGAAAAACGAGAAAAAGGAAGCTAACAAGTATGGGAGACGAATTGGTAAAAGAATGAAAAATGGTGCTGAGAAATTTGACCACTCTTCAATGTTTTGATCATATCTCAAGATCTAGAGCTCCGATTGACATGAATGAAGAAGTTCTGGAAACTAGAAAAAATTTGCTACAACTTTAATGTTTTGCGTTTTTACTGATTCTATCTTTTTCATCAACAAAAAGGGGCACCAAAGATGAAGGACGTCCTAGAACGCGTCTAAGACGCCCCCTAGGACGCCTAGCCGTTTTAGGCCATTTTCAAGTGCAAATCAAGGACGACAGAAGACATGTAAAACGTAACGAAGGACGCCCAGACGTCCTACAGAACGTCTAAGACGCCTACTAGGACGCCGACGCGGAAAACAGATCCGAAAATCAGCTTTTCAGCACCTATTTAAGGGAGATTAAACCCTAATCGACTTTGGACTTCTTCCCTGCGATTTTCCACAGTTTTGGAGGGTTCCAAACACATTCAAAGCTTCTCCAAACACGTTTTTTGATAATTAATTTCCAAATCCAAGACGAAAAATCACCAAATTCATTATCATTCAACGTTTAAAGATCGTTCAACCGACGGATCTACATCAATTCAATCAAGCTCCAAATTTGATTATTTCACCCCCAAGGTTTCATCGTTCCATAGTTGATTGATCATTAGACTTCATTGATTTTATGATTTCAAGTTGGTTTGTGAATTTTAATATTAATTCCATTGTTTATATTGAAGTTGTGTGTTTTGTTAATCATATCGAAGGCTAAACCACCTAGGTTACTTCCGGGAACGTTGTAGGATGTTAGGATGAACACGTTTTGATTATTACTTTTATTCTAGTCAATTTCAGTTATTGTTTCATTCTTAAAGTTATGATTTTTACTTACAGTAATTGGAGTTGGGTTTTCTTATTGTGTGATATTGCAACTAAGATAATGTATTGTTAATTCACTAATCATTCTGAATTCAAGTAGTTTAGGAGCTAAGATGATCAGTTGAACCCACATACATTATTCCGAATTTGTAGTATTATATACTCAACATTGTAATAGGTAATCGTAAGACACATTATCACCAAACCACTAGTTGTTCCTAATCCAATTAGACATAGGGAGTAAGACAACTAGTTGAAATAACATATTGTGTGCTCAAAATTATTTGTTGCAAGTTAATCAACCTTAATTATGTCTAGGTAATTAAATTGGAATTTAAGGGAAGAAAAACGTGTAAGTCCAACCATATGAACAATTGAACCGGAAGTATCTTGTTTTTTTCTCATTGATAGTAGTTTGTTTTAGTAGTTCTTGCATTACCAAGTTTTTAGCTTTTTCATCAACTTTTAGTTCAAATAATTTCGTGATAATTGCTAGTAGTAGTTTTTCGTTGACTATTTTAACACAAAGTTTGACCACAAACTCCTCGTGTATTCGACCCTTACTTACCCTAGCTATCTAGTGGTTTTTGAGGTTATTTTTGATTGAGACAACGACCTCGATCAATGCCCACTCTACCCATTGAACCATTAAATACAACTCCTTACTCTAAAACCCAAGGGGTTTTGGAGGAACCACCACCATCAGCATCTTCAACCATTTTCCTGAGCTTCACTTTCCTAATTCTTTCAGAGGGTTTCCTCTTTTTCTCCCAATGGAAATTGTAAGCACCATAACTTCTTCTGGAGGGTAGGACTCTTGCTCCAACCTCTCTCTCTCTTCAACTCCTTCTTCCTAAACCACTCTGCCTTCAACTTCTTCTTCCTCAACCTGTATGCCTTCAACTTCTTCTTCTTCAACCTTTCTCTCTTCAACTCCTTCATCAACCTCTCCTTCTTCAATCAGTTGTTCCTCAACCTCTCTCTCTTCAACTTCTTCTTCCTCAGCCTCTTTTTCTTCAACCTCTTCAACTCCTTCCTCAGCCTCTTTTTCTTCAATCTGTTGTTCCTCAACCTCTCCATAAACCTACAATATGGAGGGATAGTTAGTAAATCTACAATATGAAAGCCAAAAATAGTAATTACCAGAACATACCTCTTTCATAGCAGCACTGCATCAGCATGTGTATATCCAGACATCAGCAACTCCTGTAAAGTAAGTCTTTCACTCACCTTCACCTCATTGTCATCATGTTCTTGTTCCTGAACATCCTCTTTTGCTTGACTCATACCTTGCTTACCAGTAGGTGCATGTGTAAAAAGATCAACAAAATCCTCATCACAGGTTAGGGACACATCCTCCTTTGCTTTACTCTTATGTTTGTTACCATTAGGTGTTTTCTTTGGTGTTTTGTTCCTTGATCCAGACACTTTAGTTTTCCCTCCTCTCCTTGTCATCATCTTAGTCCTTTTCAGAGGACTAACATTAGGACCACCTACTTGATTACCAGATTCTGAAACTGGGGGAGGAGTAACATCACTTCTTGGTATATCAGGCCCGCCAACTTGATCACCACATTCTGAAACTGGGGGAGGAGCAACATCACTTCTTGGTATAGCAGGATCAAATGGAGGGAATTGGTCAAAGATAGGTTGGCCTCCCCCATCTTTCCTAGGTCTTCAATCTTCTTTTTTGGGACAGGGGGCTTAGGTACCTCATCATTTGTGCATGAAATCTTATTATGCCGAAGTTGTTGGCACTTTCCACAACTCACAGTCCTATAACCTTTAACCTCTGTGAGGAGTATTTGGCATCTTGTGATTCAGATGCATGCTTCACTCTATTTACTTTGGGTCTTCCAGGCATCCTTCTAACTGGGGGTCATAATGGTTTAATAAACTCAGTCATTGGCCACAAGTTGCTTCCACCTACAGGTTGTATGTTCTGACTGTAGGTTGCAACATATTTGTCCTTGTGGAACCAAGAAGAAAGGAATTGACTTGGATCTTTGTGGACATAGTTGATTGCAGCTTGACTATGCACACATGGTATTCCCGACAACATCCACAAGTTGCAGGTGCAAGTGTGATTGGATAAATCAACCTTGTATCCATTGTAGCCATACCTAGTCTCAAACACATCACCACCACTTGTCACCACTGTCCACAACCTACACACAAAACAAACAAAGTACACATATAAATACTTAATATTTTTGGATACATGCCAATAAAAACTTATATTACCTCATATCTTTCCCAAATTCATTAAGCTTCAGTTGTATGTTAGGCCCATAATTACCCCTCCATTTGGCTACCTCTTGACCTTGATGAAAAAACCTTTTCATAAGGAGAATCCTTATTTCCTCAAGCATTGTGATTATAGGCTTCTTCCTTATTTCTTTGATCATGCCATTGAAGCATTCTGCAACCCCATTCTCTACTGCTTCACAAGAATACCCATGAGAAAAGAATGCTCTGCACCAAGTTTCAGGTTTCCTTGCCATAAGATAGGTGTATCATGTTTCTTTTATCTTCTTTATCTTCTCCATTGTAGCAAGAAAGTCCCCTTTCACTGTACTCATAGCAGCTTCCCAGAACAAATTCTTTAGATCTAATCCTGTGTATTTCTTTCTAAAGTTTCCAAAGATGTGTCTAGCACATTGTCTGTGCTCAACATGAGGGAGTAGGTCTGCCACATCCTGTAAAAGTCCCTATAATTAACAAACAAACACAACACAACACATGTAAATATTAATGACTGTAACATACAAATATATATTGTATACTAGTGTATGTTGTGGTACCTTGAGTTGGTCTGAGATAACAACCAATCCATTGCCAGCACCAAGATCCAAATCAGCAACCAAATTATCAATGAACCAGGTCTAGTTGTCCTTATTCTCAACATTCACAACTGCCCATGCTATTGGGTAGACATGGTTGTCTACATCCCTCCCAATAGCAGTTAAAATCTCCCCCTTAACCTGCCCCTTCAAGACACTGCCATCTAGTCCTATTACCCTTCTACATCCTCTGCTCCATCCATCTCTGAAAGCCTTGAAGCCAACATAAAACCTTTTGAAATAGTTACACCCCAGATTACTTTCTACCCCCACCAAGCAAGTTGTACCCAGATTACTCAACCTAATTGCAGCTGCATAGTCCCAAACCTTGGCATAGTGGTCTTCTAACTTCCCTTATATCATCCCCATTGCAGTAGCCCTTGCTCTTTGGCATTGCCCAAGAGATACACTCACTGAAAACCTTTGTAGCACATCTGCTTGCATCTCTAGCAATGTCATCTTGGGCTTCATGATTACATCTTTCAGGTAGTGTTTGGCTAACCAATTGCTAGTAACTCAGGAACCAAAATGATAATTCCTAGTACACAGATGCATGTCATTACAAAATTTTATCTGGAATGTTCTTTCATTGTACTTCCATCCAGCTGCAACCCTAAATGGACACTGCATTTTGTTATTATCATTGATGTCCCTGGTTCCACTACCACACTTAGCTATAACCCTCACTCTATCACTTTTTTCAAAATAAAGTTGGTACCCTCCATGGACTGCATAGTTAGTTAAAGCAAACCTTAGTTGAGCAGGGGATTCATAACAGTCTCCTAATTGGGGCCTCATCTCTTTCCAGTCAACATTGGGATCATGCACCCTATACTCCACACCAACATCTTCATTGTCATCATCTAAGTGGGAATGCTCTTTTTGTTGGACACCAGGAATGTCTCCATCATCTACCATTCCATCAATACTCCTCCTTAATATGTTTTCGTCACACAATAAGTTAAGAAACTGATCATCACATAGTCTTGAGGGGGCTTTCAAAGTTTCTTCAGAAAAATCCAAGAAGCTAAAGTCAAATGCATCATCATCAGAGTAAGAGTCTGGAAGGTATGTCTTCTCAGGGAGCTTAGGCCCTTTAGGCTTCATAGTTCCAGAAGTAGAAGCCATCTGTTTCATAAAAAAAACAAAAAAACAACTTGTTAGTTCAAACTTGGAACTCCATACTCCATAGACAAAGATAACCACCCTCACAATCATCAATTTCGTGTTTCCATACACGTACCTTTCTACTCCAACCTTACTTCACCAACGATTTCGGAGCTTCAAGTTGCAAAATTGGGGACTGTGAAACTCTTCTCAGTGTCAAAACCTTCTCGAATGCATGAAAAACCCTTTAGCAGTGATGGTTCGTGAAAGGTGATGGTTAGGGAATAGCTTAGTGGTGACCGGATGGTACAGGTTACCTGCTGGTGACCGGATCTTTGCCCACAAACGATAAGTCAATGAAAATATCGTGGTCACAGTAAATGAAAAATTAAATTCAGGGCTTTTTCCAATTTAGTGCAAAAAACATACGACTTTAGTGATATTAGTCCAACAGAAAATATAGGATTTTCTGGGAAAAACATGTTTACTTTATCAGTGAACCAGAAAACAGATTTCAGTTACAAACATCCTTATGAACTCACCAACTTAATTATTGACACCTTTTCAAAAACTACTTGTATTCTCAGGGAAACAGTGATACAGGTACAACCACAGCTTTTGTGAAGATGGAGATTTATAAACTCGTGTCTTTTAAACTTGTACTTTTGAGCTCATATACATTATATTTTGAACACAATTGTAAAACTTATAACTTTGTAAATACAATGGTTGTTGTTGTACTTTGATTACTATTGTGCATTGTTGTGATACTACATGAAGTCCTCCATCCTCAAATGTTTCCGCCATTCTGGTTTGGGGGTGTGACAGTATGGAGAGGTCGAAAGCATTTTATATGATCTCTTAATTGTTGTTGTTGGTTCTTTATGTCGATTTCTAGTAGCAATATCAACATAGGTGTTATCTCATTTCATGTTGATTACAGGGTAGATGAAACGGTGATGACATCCTTATGTTTTATGTGATGCATCCTGTTGAGTCTTCTGGTTTTGTTTTGTTTATTCTCTCTAATATCATTACATCAAAATGAGATCTGTAGCTCCATGATATTGAATGGAATAACCGTGAGATGTTGTTCTGCAAAGAAGAGAAGATCACGTTGAGGCTGACGGCTTCCAATTTGAGCTTTAGTTGCATGTACATGTTTTTCCGACTATAAGAGATGACTGAAATAGAACCTAAGGGAACACCTGTTAAAAGGTATAACTTCTATTCCTATTTAAATCATTGTCTTAATTGGTAGGTACGACTAGTCCATATCCTTAAGACTTAGAGTTGTTTGAAATATTATATATGTATAGAATTTTGTCAAAAAAAATGTGCAATTGTACACACAATTTAAAGACATAATATGGAGGTTGTCAATGTTGGTAAACAAAGAGCAGAACAAAAACATAATGTTGAGAAGTGGATTAATATAATTCATATTGAATTGGAGAGTATAACTATATATGATGCAAAGAACTAAATCTATGACTACTTGATAATGAATCAAACTAAACAACTAAATTAAGCACTAAAATTTCTTGAAAGTTTGGTTGAAGTTCAGCTGATTGATTAAAATTAATGCTTTGCTTGTAGATCATTCAGTGGAGTGTGTTCCAGACTCGAAGACTTTCTGGACAACTTGTCAAAACTGCTTTTGGAAAATTCCATATCCAACAAAGATGATTTGGATCAACCGAATTTATATGCTATTCAGCTTGTTAATTCAGTAAGATATCATCAATTACTATTTAATTAGTTGGAAATTGCATTTTGTTTCAAAACACTTGATATTCTCATATTATTCTTCTAGAGGCTAAGAAGTAGTTGATTGCAGGTGTTTAGATTCATGAGCAAACATATAAGGAATAGAGTAGACACCCAATATCAAGTTCTTTATCATTCCATTCAAAATCTAAATGTCATGATGCCCTATTGCTATATGACATGATTTTCATATCATATTTTTTTTTTATCTTTTTTACTGGGTGCTAACTAATGTGAAAAGCAACATGTCTGTTATTTTATCCCTAGAACAATTGAAAGAGGTGTGATTTAAAATTTAAAGAAGATCATATGACTTTGACTATGTTAGTGCTGAAATATTTATTTCCTTTATATTTTGTTTTGACAGATAGAAGCGATGCTTTTGTTATGCAGCTCAAATGCTGTTTCATCTAAAGCCAAAGGCAATAATGAAACAACATGGGAGTGGAAGAAGCCCCTAAGTCGGACAGCTCATACATGGTTCATTCAGTCCAAAAAAGAAACAATCTTTTTATATACATAAGGGTATAATGGTCATTTTTTTCATATTCAAACGGTTCATTCAGTCTAAAAAAGAAACAATCTTTTTCTATACAACACTTCTTTTTAAACTTTATTTGTTAATTTCAAGTTTATTTGCAGATGAAGATATTGGAAGAGAGGGTATGACTATGTAATCTGTTAGTAGAGGACTGGAGGTTGTTGTTGGTAACCTTCAAGTGTACTTCAATGGTATATGCATTATAATTCACTTTTCCACCATGTATAAGTCTATCTTGAATTTGATCATGGTGAATGTTTGTACAGAATTGGAGAACAATTGTTATCTAGATTTGATACTGCATATCAGAAAAGAGAATTGTCAACCATGGCAGAGTGTGCAAAAGTCCTATCTCAGGTACCTAATGATTATACAATTAAAATGATAAATAAAGTAATTATTGGCTTATGTTAGTTTGAACTTTTTCTCTTTTCTTGATGTCAAGAACTTGATTATTCTGTAAAAATTTCTTTTGTGAATGCAGTTTTTTGATCTGTTAAACATCTTTGAGCTCAATGGTCTTCCCTTTTATAAAAATACATATGTTATCATACACTTTTTGCATACAAGTGTATGTCTCCTTCAGGTAATTAATCCCATTTTTGATTATGTATCTTTATTGCTATTAAACAAGTGTTTGGATCTTTATTTATGAGGCAATAAGATATTTTGTTCAAAAAAAAAAGATACTTGTAATTTTGTTCAGGTATTTAATGTGAGTGTTAGGTATTTTTACATTTATTTAATAATTAGTTTTTTTGCAACTATTCAAATCTGATTATTTTGAGTTTTTAACCTTAAATAATCAGAAAATCATATTTGTATTCAATTTTTACCCAACACTCTAAAAATCCGACTCTTGTGAATTCAAGTCACAATAAACCTGCACACCTAAAGCCTATATTTCTATGTAATGAATAATTGCATTCTTTCTCTAATTCCAGAATACCAAACACCACCTTAGAGTCCACTAATCTATCTTTCTTAACACATGAAGGACGTGTAAATATTGCATAACATACAAGGGTAAACCAATAAAAATAGAATAAATCTTTACAATACAATGTTTTCATCGATAAGCCAGTGTGTGAAAACCTTGAATAACTAAGTTACAGTGATCGAATAATACATTTATTTAGATACCCTTATTATATTATCTGGTCATAAGAAATGAAGTTTAAATCTTACATAACTTACAAGGGTAAAAATGGAATAATTTTTTTAACGAGATAGTGTCATAACCCATTAGCTAATTAAGTCATTGTAATGGTGTTGATAACATATGGAATGGAAATAAATGAACCAATTGTTTTCAAGGTAAAGTTTACATCTTTTCCTTATTTCATATAATCTTTTTGTCCGATTCATTTATGTTATATTATCATAACTTTATCTCATTAGATTTGTTTTCTTTTTTCCAGTCTATTATAAAGACAATGCTCGAGAGTGACATTCATAGGAGAGATGATGAACTTGGAGGTCATCAAAATCACTTGACCTATCACAATGTAAGTTGCTCTAATTATACTATATGATTCTCAACTTTTACTAATGTAGTTCCTGTAGTTTCCAATCCAAATAAACACCTTTTTGTTCTTACTTACATGAGATGGATTTATAGGTACTCAATGGTAGACAACAAATGAAGAAGTTGAAGTTGAATAGGACTTAAAAGCTACAAAATATGGGCTTGATAGTGACCACTATGGTTTAGTCAAAGTCAAACAGATGATTATTAAATATCGAGCATTTTGTTATGATGAAATCATGGAATGAATGAAATGGTTTATTACATTGGAATGAAAAGAAATTGTAGTTTGTTTCTGTCTTATGGAATGGAATATTTATTATATTGCATGTGTTGCAGTCTAATTATTTAATTTATTTTAGATTATAGATAAAAATTATGTAAATATAAGTAGTTTAAATTATAGAATCTAATGTGTATTTGCACAAAATAATGTTTTGTATTGTTGCAGATAAAAAACTGCCACTAAAATTTGAAAATATGTAACCAAAACTAACATGAATTTTTTAATCAAATAAGGATTCAGTGGCACAAAATATGTACCACAAAAAACTTTTCTTTTATTGTGGCAAATACAAAAGTGTCACTAAAAGCCTAAAAATTGCAGCGACAAAAGCAAAAGGTGTCACTAAAGAGTTTTGGTGGAAGCGTTTCTAGTGGCATTTATTATTTGTGACGCTGATTCCATGAGAAGCTTTTAGTGGCACTTTTTAGGTTTTTAGTGGCACTTTTTGTATGTCACTAAATGACATATATTTTGTAGTGTGTGTGTGTGTATATATATATATATATATATATATATATATATATATATATAAATGAAAGATTTTTTTGTCATATGTCACACTCTCATTCAATTTGCCAAATGTCATTTTGTAAGTTTTTATATTTTATTAAATTCAACATAATATTTTAATGTAATAATTACAATAAATCTCTTTTCTCTTCCTAATAAAAGACTCTCTAAGGAGCCACATGTCATGCTTTCTACACCTTATTTTGCCAAGTGGCATTATTATGTGCATAGGGTTTTCATTTTCCCGCTCATTCCAAAAACTACTTCTTTTCAGTTTAAAACTTTCCATCTGAAGCCTAAAAATCAACCATCTCTACCTCTTTTTTTGTTTTCTGGACTTCAATCTGTTGGCTATGACCGCAAATCCCATAAAATCAGTGAAAATGATTATTTAAATTTCAAAATTGAATGCGTTTTATATTCATATATCTATGGAATCACATGGATTACAATTGCATATGCAATGCAGTTAAGGTGCTACGATGAAATATTAAACTCACGTCGTTGTATTTCAGATCAAACTAAAGCCCTGCAGATTACTCTGATTATTCAGTTCTATCTTTGTCTCTCTTGGAAACCCTAATTCAATCACCATGTACAACTTTTGCGTTTAAACGAAAGCAGGGTACTTTCTTTCTCTATCGGTTTTCCTGATTTTTTTATTGGGGTTTACGTTTCTAGGTTCTACTAATCAGAGAAGGAAGTTATGGTATAATTTCAGCGCTCTCTCATAATCTTTTGTTTTTCATCTTCTTGAAGATGGTGAATCATCACTCCAACCTAAATCTATATTTAAATACCGCCAGTGAAAGCAACAAGATTTTCAATATTACTTTAACGATTGGAGAAACAGATGTGTTGATTCCATCGGTGAGCCCCAATATAACATATGTTACAGTTTTTGTTCGCTTAAAGCGCATCCCTCATCCAATTTCTTCCCACACCGTATTGATTATCTTAGTCGAAAAGTGGATTTAGGTCAACAGAGAAGGGTTTTTACCCAACCGGCTGATACAGCTGATTCTAATGTCTGCTTTCTAATTTCAACATTTCACCATGTTTTTCATTTGATTTGATTTTTTCTGTTTTGGATATGATTTATCAGTGGAGATGTAGTGGTCAGAAACGATGAACTAATAGTCCATTTTAGCAGGAATGTTATAATCCATGGTACAAATACAAACATTCTAACATGCATTTTGAAGGTGAATTTAAATGTTCGTGACCCTTTGCAAGAGCTTATTAAATATTTTGATGGGCAATATAACGAAAAATGGGATGTTGATCTTGAGTGAGTCCTTTCTATGTAAGATTATAATTGGTTTCAAATCTCTTTTGTGACATTCTTGCTTAATTGGTTTACAGATCATATGAATGTTTGAAGATATTACATAGGGGATTGTGATTTTATTTCTATATCTAAAAGAGACTTGCAGCTGCTACATCCAGAAAAATGAATCAATTATATTGTTGACTTGTATAATTGAACTGAGTGTTTTTTTATACTTTTAACTATATATGTAATTCATCATTAATTGGATTAAAAAATATAATAGATTTAGAACAGGTTAAATGACAAAGTTTGATTTAATGGCAAATACTTGAAGAATATTAAACCTGTTGAAGAAAGAGTCAATTACTTCAATAGCTTTTTCTATAAAAGGCTGGCAGATTTTGATGAAAATCAATTACAAAATATTTGATGCCAAGAAATTCTTTCAACGAGTTCGTAAAGATTACATTTTTATTCCTGGATAATCATGCTTTCTAATATGTCACATATATATATATATATATATATATATATATATATATATATATGGCAGGTTACATTAGGGTTTAATTATTATTTTTCATCCTGAGGAAGTACTGAATTTTGAAGGTAAATTTTTATTTGATTTTGAACTTTTAGTTATTTGGAACATGTGGCATTTTCATTAATATGAATAACATTTGTGGAGGCGATGACTAGAGGTTTCACTTATTAACATAAATAGTAAAAAAAAGTAGCAAAAAGTAGTATAAAGGGCAAAATAGTCTTTTTAATATTAGTAGGGATCAAAAATGCAACAAAACCAAATCAAGGACCATCCGAATTACAAAAATAGTTAGAGGCTAAACGCAAGACTACCCCAAACCAAAGGGACCATTCATGTAATTTACTCTTTGTTCTTTTTAAGGCATTATACCTTGAAAAATTCAACTCAATTATTAGGTTTATAACATCTCACTTTCATTTCTTTTAACTGTAATATTATACTTTCAAGTGGGTAGCATTCTCAAAGTACAATGTTCTAATATGAAGAAATTAAAGTATGATGTTATAATTAACATCATAATAAAAGTATGTTGTTATTTCTAACATTTTATCCATTTATAAAAATGTAGTTCTCGACTTCTTTCATTTCTTGCAGCCCAACAACAAGTGTTGCAGTAATGGAGCCGGAGTTGGTGGCTTTTTGATGTAAGTTTCTTTATATAATATATTAAATGTATAAAAAATATTATTTTCTACATTAAAAGTGTGTTTCAAGCCCCTAAGCGATCCACTAATTCTCTGTATATTTATTGCTCATTAGTGATCTATAGAATACAACTTTCAACTTTTTTCTTTACTTGACACTTACAATATATCTACAATTTTAAACAAATATGCGAGATATAAATAAATCTGTATTTTCTTCCATACACATTAGTTTTCTTTCATTACTTCTACGAGTTGATTTAAATTCTAATATGATTTTACAGCATGAGCTTTATGCCTGGGCAGCCACTACTTGTATCACTAAATAAAGATCATGCTAATACTATTCAGTCCAATAGAATTCTGGTAACATAACACAAGTTAAGAGTTTTTCATTAACATTTTACACTATTTTTGTGGATTTTGGTAATCTACAAAATCCATATAACCTTATGATTTGTCAACATGACTTGGTTTTAAATATCATTTTTATATAATAATTGTAAACATACCAACCGTGGTTTCCACGGGTTATAACCTAATGTAGTAATAAATGGATATCAATTTCATTAATGAACTTATTTTTTAATTTCAAAATACCCAAATTAAAGTTCATTAGTTTTTTTGTTTATTTATTTAAAATATTTGTTTAAATTTAAAAGATAAAAAACATTTCAATTATAATAATTCATTATTTTTTTATTTTTTTATAAATTCAAAGTTCTCAAATATTTTGACATTTATATTTAATTTTTTTTTTAAAAAAGTTAACCCATATATTACATAGGTCTCACAACTAGTATATATATAAATAAAACTTAAAATAAAGAGATGATCAAAATCACCAACACCTCGTCGCTGTTGTTCATCACCAATTTAAATAAAGAGACGAACAAAATTACCAATCCAGCCTTGTACAACCGATTTTAGAGGGTAAAAGAGAAAATGAACATTTTGATCAAAGTAAAAAGGAGAAAAAATAAAACATGATGAAACCATGTTGGATGCCGGCTAGGAAAAGAAAAGACGACGACATGTTAAGGAGGTTTTGGTGTGATGTTGTATGGTGATTGACAACTTCTAAAGGAAAAGTGAAAGAGACTAATTTATGTTAAATAGGGAGAGTATTTTTTTCATATTAAAAAATTTTAAATAATAAAGAAATTAGAGAAAAACCATTAAAATGAAAAATATGTGATTACAAGAGGAGAATATAATCAACTTAAGTACTTAACTGAAGAAGGATAACTACACTTAACTCGAAGGACCAAATATACATAGAAGTTTCAATTTTCGAAAAGTTGCACATAAAAATAAATCGGACTCAAAAACACTTTTTAAGATCCCACAGAGACCAAAACTGCAATTTACTCTTTAAAACTCTTTAAGAAATGATTAATTTATTGAACTTTAAAAAGTTATAAATGTTTCAAACGAATAAAAATAGTTTATATTAAACCATAATAATTTGAATGAGTTATATTATAAAAGTTATATGAGTATAGATATAATTAAATATAATGATTTTTTCTTCAATTAACATTCAACTAATCATTTTTTACTTTAGGTTATCATATAATTATAAACAATCGTAAAAAGAAAAAAAAAATACTTTTCAATCTAGCCATGTAAAAAGTACTATAATCCATATAAATTTCGTTTCAAGCGTTAAGTAAAAACAAATAAACAAATTACGAAAAAGTTTTTTTTTTCTCTTAATTACCTAATTATGATTAAAAAACATAAACACAGTTTATCTTGTTTTCTATTAATAATATTATATACCTTCATTTATTAAAAAAAAACTTTAAAACGATATTTCTTGTTAATTTTTTTTACCTTTTATAAATTTAAAAAATATAATAAATAAGCATACATTTAAAAATGTAAATTTTTTATATAAAGATATAAACTTTGACTTGACTAAGGTTGAATTTACCCAAAGAATAACCTAAACATAATAAAACAAATAAATTACATAGGTATTACAACTTACAACTTATATTACATGCACTTACAATTTATATTATATGTCCCGTACACTTTAAAAAAAATAATGTTGATATACATGTAATCCTGTTAGGTTTTTTTTTGAACCGACAAATGTTTATTAGAAGACACTCACTAGCAAGAAACTAGTGAGGCCAAAGTATACAATATAAATTACAAAAAAGAGAACGGAAAATTAATCCAATCCTCCATACGAATTTTCCTTTTCCATGTCTATATTTAATCCAAGTATAGACCATGGATCTAACACCTTCAAACACCAAATATGGACCGGAGAACTTTGAGTTGAAAATTCTATCATTTTGCTCTCCACATTCCCCACAATGCTCCGAAAATGATTGAGTTTAATGTTCGTAACTTTTTTGGGGGTTGTCCACACGCAGCCATGAAATTCAGAATCTCCAATTCAGAATCCTATTAGGTATTACATATCATCATATCTTTGGGAAACGTGTCTACAATAAATGTATTGGTTGAAAATTTTAAAGATGTAAAATTAATGGAAATTTTAAATGAAAATTCAATGATAGAACATTTGAGGGTCGATGTATGTGTGGAGCCCACACACATGCCTAACCATTGAAATATTTTTCGCATACCTAAAACTAAATACATGTTGTCACATTAAACTACTTACTTGAGTTAGAACTCTTAGGGGTTCTATATGAACATATAATAAAACACATTTTGCAAAGTCTAGATATGGTATGTGGATAATAACGTGATTAGTAATGCTTTAATTTTTTTTTCTTTCCTTCAAGTCTGCTTGCTTAGTATATTTACATTTGTTGTGTTAATATTTATCCTTTATTTTTTGGGTTTCATAGGCTTAATATTGTTTTGGTTGCTCTCTCTCTCTCTCTCTCTCTCTCTCTCTCTCTCTCTCTCTCTCTCTCTCTCTCTCTCTCTCTCTCTCTCTCTCACTAGTCGTCAATAAAACTGCTCTAATGCTTTCATCAGTTGCCGACTTGATATGGTTTTTAGTAAATATAGAGTGTGGTCGTTATTTTGTTTTTGTGAGTTTGCTTTAACTTTTTTCTTACTTTAATGACATTCAATACCATTAATAAATAAAGCATATATCATTTCTCAAAAAGTTATACAAATATGAAGACCATCTACAAATATTTTTAACTCTCATTCTCCATAAAAAAGAATATGCTCTCATTATCCTTATAAGTTACACATATACTTGAAGGATTTATAAGTTATTCAAGCCTTTCACGGTATCATTGGAGATGGGTATAAATTTCATTTATATCAAAGGATCAACATTTTGTATCTAAATCTAATCAAATTCGAGACATTTTGTCATAAAAATACTTGATAATCTTAGAAGAAACATCAATCATAGTCGAATCATCGTAAAAGTCAGAAGTTGTAAAAGTTTCTTCATCTATAAGTATGCCACCCGACAAAAATGTAGAAGAGGTTTCAAGTGGTTTATCTAGTCCACTAATAGAGAATGTTAAAAAAAATGTGAAAAAGTGGCACACTATCTTTAAGAGTTGCATTTTAATAAAATGTAGGCTTTCGAAATACAAGTATGTATGATATAATTTAGTATGTTAATGGCTATCCAAATAAAATTTTTGTGAAGTTTAAGTTCTTATTACTTCTACAAAATTCGAGATAGATTAACGTTAAAATATATTAGAAAATATGTTTTTGAAACGTTAGTCTATAAAGGCGCTATTCCATAATAAAATATAATAAAATAGTATTTTTACTATATTTATACATCATAGATTAATGTCCTTTTATAGAAACCGTACTCTATATATTTCACACCAAATCTCTTTTATTTCCCTATTGAGGATAAGATGTTCTTTATATTCCTATACTCTTGTATAAAATGATTTTAGATGGTAACAAATAACTCACTAAAAAGAATTTATCAAATGGTATCTATATGTTAAACACAAAAAACTACAAAATGATGTAACGACATAAATTATCATGCAATTATAGAGTAAACCTATTGCAAGACTGTAACATCCCAAGTTTTGTCATCTATAGTCCCGGGGGATGGAAGGGTGAAACCATGAAGAAGCCTAAGGGCTAAGTTTCAATTTTGGGACCAGGAGGAGTACGTTGCGCGTACATAAGGGTACACTGAGCGTACTAGGCGCGCCCTAGTACGCTGGGCGTACACTTGTGTACGATGGGCGTACTCATGTCAGAAGGAAACCCTAATATTTAGGGTTTGGGGGATATATAAGCAACATTATGAGCACATAACCCTCCCTTACCTCAGCCTCCACTGCTTAGAGTCGTTTTCCCCAAACCCTAGCATTTCCTTTGTGTGTTTGAGCTTATTGAATGTTTTCTTGAGTGCTTTAAGAGGAAGCTATTGCATCAAAGAGTTGGAGAAGAAGATCAAGCTTGTAGATCTGAAGTTAGCTTGTGCCCTAGAAGTTCTAGAAGGTATAAAACTCCAAACTTTATGCATATATGTATAGATCTTTCCATTTTGCTTTAAAAGAACCATTTCTTGTCCCAAAAAGCCATAAGGTGGTGCATGATACGATTTGGACGAAAAGGATTGTCCTTCTAGACTCTTGAAGGGACCTTGAGTGATAAAAATGAGGTCTCATTAGCTGAATGCGTCCCATGCATGGAAAAAGAAGGTCTTAATGGATTAAGACCAAGTATTAAGAGCTTTCTGGACGTCCAAAGTGATAAAGTTCATGACTTTATTGGTCCTAGGCATGTTAGGTCACTGGATCTGAAGTTTGGGCTTAAGTGCTTAAGCCATTAAGCACTTAATAAGGTTTTGGAAAACCGTCGAGTACGCCTAGCGTAAATCCAGTACGCCCAACGTACTGGGTCAACCACCCCGATGGTAGTCAATATATGGACGAGTACGCCCCACGTACCAGAGGAGTACGCCCCGCGTACGTCCTCTGTTGGGCCTTTGACAAATGGGCTTCGGGTTTTGGGATGTTTATGGACTAATTGGATTTGGGCTTTTGCTGGACTTTATGAATAAGATATTTTGGGCGAAGTAGTGATAATGGATCATGGTATTAGGCCCAATTAAGAAGTTGGGCCCAATTTAGTAAATTGGGCCAATAATGGGCTTTATATATATGGACTTTCAAGTTAAGGACTTGGTATTGGGCCTTGGCCCAATAAAGAGAATAGATTTAATGAGTTGTGTGGACACTTAGTCAAGAAGGTTATTTTGGGTATTAACTTAGTATTTATTATGTAATAGTTCGGGATTCCCGGTGAGACATCAATCAGAGATTTACAGTACTTCGGCACTACTTGCGAGGTGAGTTATCCTCACTATACTCAAGGGTCTAAGGCACCAAGGCCGGCCCTTTGGATTGTTATCCTAGTTATCTTGTGATTATGTGCTGTGATACTATGTTAGATCTGTATCCTGGTTTTAGGATGATGTTATGATCAGTGATCAGTTAGGTCTGTATGTGCTAGTTTACATGGTTTAAAGGATCTTAGGCTGAAGGGTGGGGTTCTGCTTCGCAGCTCTTGTCTGAGTCTAACCGTTGTGGAATCGAGTCCTTTAGCCTAAGATTATTTACATTGTGGGGAATGTATGCTTAGTGACCTGTAGTTTGGTCTGACTATCTGTATGCTGGTAGGAAATTACATGTTATATGTGCACATGATTGATTGGTAGTTGAGGGTATTCCATCCCGAGGATGATAGGACCCTAGTATGTTGTCTTTATAGACTGTTATATGATTATCTGATATAGGTGCACATGTTGATTGGTTGTGGGCATTCCAACCCAATGGTTGTGGGCCAAGAGTATTCCATCCCGAGGATGATTGGACTCATAGCATGTGGGCATTCCAACCCGATGGTATTGAGCCTGGGGTATTCCATCCTGATGGATGATCGGACCCATAGTATCTGTTATATATGTATCGTGTGTGGGCATTCCAACCCGATGGTTGAGAGCCTGAGGGTATTCCAACCGGATGGTTGATTGGACCCATAGTATGTTGGCATTCCAACCCGATGGTTGAGGGGCCTGGGGTATTCCATCCCGACGGATGATTGGACCCATAGTATGATGTTTGTTATTATATGTGTATTATTGTGTGTATCGATATTTTGGGGGTAACTCACTAAGCCTTCGAGCTTACATTTATCGATTATTGTTTCAGGTGCATCGGATGACCGCGGGAAGGCGAAGGCGTGACCGTACACATCCTCACATTTTATTATTTGGAATTCTGGGATACTCTGATATGAAACTATTTTGGAAACCTTTTTGTAATAACTCGTGATTTTGAATATTTGAAAAAGTTTTAAATTGGCTTGATTTTTATGGATGTTACAGAGACTGTCAATAACTTGTGAATAACATCTTGAGTACAAAAAGCTACAAACTGATGTAACGACACTAAATTTTCTTGCAATTATGTATTAATTTGATTACGAGACTATCGATAGTTTTTTAGGAACATCTTGAGTTTATTCAAATATCTTTAATATCGTTGATGATATGATTTAATTTTGTGTTAATTTTCCAAAGCTCTTAAAAAGTAAATTAGAAATGGCACCGATACAATGTTTTGAAACGATGTATTAGCTGGGTGATACAACTCTAAAAAAACAATTTCCATGGTTATATTTACTCAAAGTAGAAAAAATAACTTTCTTATTTTGGACAAAATTGAAGTGATAGAAAATTCTGTTTTTGTGGAAATGGGAGTAGAAAAACAGGTTTAAGAAAAGGAGATAAGCAACAACAGTTTGTTGACATGAACTTAGTTCTGGCATTGCTAACATGTGTACATGTGAGATTGTATGGGAGATTCCATAAAGATGTTTTCTGTTAAACCTTTTCGATTGTTCATAGATGTTTTGTTTGAACCACAACCTTCTTTATTTATGTGAATTAGATGACTTCGTATAATTTTTTTTGCATACTCTATTAAATCGAGTCCATGTTTATAATACTTTTTGTTTCGCAAAATTCAGTGCATGTTTCTTTCGTTATTTGTCCTTTGTGTAAATGTAACGGCCAATTCTTTTATTACCAGAAAAAATCATTTATAAAGAAAACATAAAACATCATTACATTAAAAATTTTCAAAATATAATATCAGTTTTTACAAAAAAAAATGTTTTATAAACCTTAAGTGCAAAAGTCTCAAACGCAGGTTACATAGTAATAAATTTCATATATAATGGATAATATAACTAATAAAGTATGAAAATGTGAACGTCGTCTGCAATCATGTCAGTTTCTTCCCTTTATCCACATCAGAGGGTGTTGAAAAATGTTAATAAACAAAGGGTAAACGTAAAGCTTAGTGATCATACACATTATTCACTCATTATTACATATCACTTGCAAAATCAAGCCAGGTTGTAGAGGTTACTGTGACAAGTTTCATGGTAGTTTATGCTCGAAGATGAAAGAGAAACACTTACCTGTCATCCCCTTTTGCGTCCTTCTTTCTCCTCTCTTTTTCTCCTTGCTTGAAGTAAGGGCTGGTCATGAGTGGGCTGGTCATGAGCAATGTTTTAAAAACCGGTTTAAACCGGCCGGTCGAACTGGTTGGACGGGAACCGGGGGAGGGAGCGGTTCAACTATCATCGGTTTTACGTCGATTTCTGAACCGAGTTGAACCAGCCGGTTTTTAGAAAAACCCGGTTGAACCGGTCAAAATAAACCGGTTAAACTGAATAAAAATACATGGAAAATAATCATTTGCATAATAAATTTTGATAATTTTTTTTTTCAAATTTATTTAGTTTTCTCTAAATAAAAACATATGATAAATGTTATAAAGTTTTTTGATGTGTTTGTATTCATTTAAAACTATATTTTGTTTCGGTATTATACTTTATTTTCTTTTTGACGTATATTGATTGATGTAAACACTAAAACTTGTGGTTATGTGTTATTTTAATGTATTTGGATTGATCCACAAATTATTTTTATATGTGTTTTTAATATTTGAACTTGTATGTAACATCCCATTTAAATAGAATAATTAACATAATAAACCCGGGACCCCGAGAAGTAATTTTATTATTATTTAAATTATTATAGCCCAAAATCGAAATAATAGTTAGTGGGGTGTTGGTTTCGGGGTGTCAAATGGTATACTTTTGACTTCCGAGGGTTAAAGAGTAAATATCGGACTTATTCTGAGAATGATTCTTGAAGCCAGGGTAGAAATGGTAATTTATGGATGTTAATTGAGAATAATTTGTAGAGGAGGGGTTGTTTTTGTAACTGTTGGACTTATATTGAAAAGGATTATGGAGTCAAGGGCCAAATGGTAATTTTAGGGCTATGATTGAAAGAAATATTATGGGGAGGGACTATAGTTGTCATTATGGAAAACTTTTAAATGGAAATGGGTATTTAAGGGTTTCGTAACCCTAACCCTAGATGATATCACCAGCACCCACCTCTCCATCCTTATACCTCCCTCACCGGCGCCACTTCTCCTTCTTCAACTTTCGGCCACCACTGCCTAACCGAGTTCCACCACCATAAGAACCATCCTCAGCCACCGTTACCGTTTGCTGCCTCGTCGGCGGACGTCTGTCTCTTCTATTGTCCTCCAGCCGCCATGCGTGAAGTCGGCCGCCACCACCTCCCTTTCGTTCACTATTCCGATCAAATGGGGACGCCTGCTGCCTCGCCATTGAGCACCGCCGACCGCTACACTATTGTTGAAGGTCGCCATTACGACGCTGCTTCCAGAGAACCGCCGAGAGTCGATGAAACCCGCTGTGCCGTCATTGTGCAATTCGTGACCCATCGGGGATGCACAGTGGGTGTGGGGTTCGTTTTTCAGAGCAGGGACTCACCGGTGTGTGCGTTTTCGGGTGAGGAGTCGCGAACCGTCATGGGCGGCTGCCAAATGCCATGACAGCCGCCATGTTGCTGTGGTTCACCACGTTGCTGTTGCTGTCGGACCTCTGTGCGCCACCGTGAGGTGGGTAGTCGTGTGCATTCCCGAGCAAGAGTTGTGTTGTGTTTTGATTGGTCGGAAAGCCAAAAAAAGGGTCACCGCCACTACCATGAGGTGGTGGCTGCTACCACCATATGCCACCACAAGGGTAGTTGTGTGTGTGTGTGATTTTATTGTTGTGTGTATCTTAATGTGTGTGAGTTATTGAGATTTCTTTGTAAAACTGTAATAGAGTAGGAATAATGAAAAGAAAAGCTAAAACCACCACCGTAGGGTAGTGGCCGCCACCGGCCGCCGTGTTGGGTGGCGGTGTTTCTCGTTTGCATTTTTGGACTCATTTGGGGTGTTTGGACAAAGTGGACCCAATGAAACCCTGGTGGGCCTAATGAGACCTTAGTGGGCCCAAAGAATCCTAATGGGCCCAATGGAGCCCTAATGGACCTAAAGGCCCAACCAATGGACTAATGGGCTAGTATTGGGTTGGTAAACCCTAATTAGGGTTTGGAAAACCCTAAGAGCATAAAACCCTAATTGTGGGAATTGTTTGGGACACACACGAGAATTAATTATTAAACTTAAAATAATAATTAATAATCATTGGCAAACTAACTTATGGCAATAATGAACTTAATGGATTAAGTCCTTAAAGGACTAAGTCCTTAAGGGGTTAAGTAAGAAACACTTAACCCTAATCATCATTTCATGTGAAAGCCCTAATCTCACTCGGGCCTTGAATTGGGCCTTCCTTTTGGGCTTTGGCGATTGGACTATTGATAGGTCATCCAAGAACAAGTTAATGGACCAAAGTAATTAGATGGGCTTTAGGATAAGGCCCATGTGAGGACTTGGGCCCAATTTGGAAAATTGGGCCATAGATGAGCCATACTTGGGCCTTTATGATTATGTGATATTGGGCTATGGGAATTGGATTAGAATAATTGGATGGGCCTTAAGGAAAGACCATGTAGAGGTCTGGGCCCAATTTGGAAAGTTGGGCCATATGTTGGGCTTTGGCCCATTATATGACTTTTGGGCTTTTGTAGTGTGACTTGGATCTTGGGCTTGGAACCTAATTATTAATTGGGTATTGTTTGATGTCGACAGTTCGGGGATCTGTCAACCAGCAGCTGGAGCTTTACCTGCGGGACTTCAGCAGTGCCAGGTGAGTTATCCTCACTATACTAAGGGGTCTAAGGCACCAAGGTCGGCCCATTGGATATGTGATCCTAGCAGTGTTAGGTGTTGAGTATGAGTTAGTGTTGCATGCTAGTGGTTATGCTAGTTAGGTAGGTCTGTAGGACTACCTGTATTGTTATATGATTATCTGCATGCTCAGTAGTTATGTATTATGTTGATATGTTATGTGGGATGGGTTGAGGTGGTACTGCTCCATGCGGTAGCTAACAAACCCTAGAGTATTCCAGATATGAGCTGAGGGCCCGGTAGGCATTCCAGACTCATACTGAGGACTCGGGAGCATTCCAGATACGAGCTGAGGGGCCCGGTAGGCATTCCAGACTCGTACTGAGGGCTCGATGGCAATCCAGATGTGAGCTGAGGGCCCGGTAGGCATTCCAGACTCACACTGTGGGCCCAGGGGTAATCCAGTCTATAAAGTTGTGGACCCATTACATGCTGTTCAGTTTGTTATGTCATGATATTACTGATATTATTATGTGGACTGTATGTGTATCGGTATTTTGGGGGTAACTCACTAAGCTTTCGGGCTTACAGTTTCAGTTTATTGTTTCAGGTACATTAGGGGATCGTGGCAAGGCAAAGGCGTGATCGTACATTCCTCACTTTTTATGACTTTGTTTCTGGGATACTCTGATATGATACATTTTGAAAACAAGTTTGTAATAGTTAACGGATTTGAAATGTTTTTTTTAAGTTTAAATTGGCTTGAATTTTTCGGGTGTTACAAGTTGGTATCAGAGCCTTGGTTTGAGTGAATTGGAGGAACATTCGTGTGAATACAGTCTCAAATCAAGGGAAGATTTTCAAAATGGTTATTAAATGGTTTTCAATATAAGTAAAGGAGGATGCAGGGTGTACGATCAGCCGGAGCCAGTAAGTATACCCCAAAATACCATACAATTATTTTATTATGAGTAATGTTAGAACATCATGCTAGTACTAGGCTAGGGATCTTCAGGAATTGCATGATCAAATTGCCTGATTACATGATGCCTTCTAGCCTAGGGTTTCCTTTATATGAGATTGACATCATTACTGTAGTTGATTAGTGATGCACCACGGTTATACATAATTAAGATCTTATAGCCTGAGAATGTTTGATTTTGCCTTATGTTCTGTTCTTTTTTGATTGGGAGCTTAGGATAGGATTGGATATTCGAAAGTCTATAGGGTCCAACGTTATGTATGGCTAGCATACACTAGTGCTGCATGGTTGGTGGAAGTTGCATGGATGGTTGGGTTGTGTGAGGCCGGGAGGCCAGTTATGAGATATTTAGCGTTCCTCTAGGAGTGAGGATTGAGCGCTCGCTATGATTATGTATTCTGTTAGGGCGTTGTGATGATACTTGAGACAAATATGGGTAGGTGTGGAAGGTAGTATGGGCCCGTACTACTGAAAGCACAGTACCCATACGCGTAGCAAGGAAGTCACAACCCCCTAGGGTTTGGTTGGGAATTGGTTCTTTGTCATTATATGGGTTATCAGAGATCTTTCTGATACATTATCAGAATGGTGGTTACGAGACGTCTTGAGACCGGATCCGGGTCAGGATCAGGAGCTGGCAGCCAGGATAGGCTAGTATTGTCAGAGGATCGTGTCAGGGAGATCATCCGGGAGGAGGTGATCGAGCTCGTTTGGGGACAGATTCCAGAGATGATTGGGTCTTTCAAGACCGTCATGGTTGAGTATTTGGCGAGTGCCATGCAGCCATTGCTGAGATGGCTGCCGCAGCAGCTTCAATAGCTGTAACGACGGCAGGGAGAGGAGCTGGTCGAGTTTTCCAGTATCGGGACTTGTTATTGGCACATATTCTGATGAGCAGAGGGCTGCAATTATCTGGGATCAGGGAGATGTTCTGTACTTGTTACATTCTGCGGGTTAAGCAGGAGAGTCTAGCACATGCGTTTCTAGATTGAGGCTTCGGGGGTTTTGCTCGAGGCCGGAATGTGAGTCACGGGGACTCCAGAAAGGAGTAATGATTATGTTCAGCTGGAGTTATGCAGCTGGAATTAAATGGTTAATTGATAAGATTGGGATGTCGTTTTCTAGGGCAAGGATTGTGCCCTTTCAGTTTACGAGCTCGAAGGATTGAGCAGGCTTGTGACCCCAGGATCAGGTTGTGTTCCAGCTCGGGTCAGTTAGTCGCAGGGATTAGCGACAGTATTTCAGCACTGGTAAGCGCTGGTGGGTCGATGTGGCATGAGTATCTCATGAGGCGTACGCGATTACCGTTCCGACCCGTAGGGGCTGAGATCGGATTTGCCTTGGATCTCTTGTATCGGGAGGTAAGGATTGATTGTGCGATCTATTGCACTTTCAGGATTAGAGACTAAGTTTTGGGAGTAATTTGTAGCCCGGTTAGGGCAGAGGTTGCTTCAGTTACTGCAGTTTAGCTATGGACGATTGAGCTGGTAAGCGAGTCAGGGTGCGAGACCCTGAATGATATGATTTCTAGAGCTCGAGAGCGAGAGATTTGTTTGGAGCACTTGGGAAGAAGGGTATTATGTGGAGGTTGTGGACAGAGTCTCATGGGATAGTTATTCGACATTGTCAGGATTCAGTGGGTTTTAGTAATCATTATTGATTGGCGTATGAGAGCGCCCAGGGAAATAGCTTGTTGCTAAAGTATTAGTAGAGCATCTATCTTTGGACTTCAAGATTTGGATGTGGGATCATTCAAGCATCGGGGGCTATCGGCTAAGTTATGTCGGGTTCCACACCAGTGGGTGTGGTTAGTGTTCTAAGTGGGGGAGAATTATCATGAGATTCAGAAGCAGGAGCGGTTTTGAAAGTGGGATAAGTTTCGCATCGTTGTCAGAAAGGAAGACAACCCAAGTGGCTGATTGGATTGAGGTTTGTGTGAGTTGGGAGTTTGGTAAAACTCCCTAGCGTGTGAATCGTGTCATCTCGATGCTTGATAGCAGAATTGGGAATTTTCAGGTTGAGCGTCAGCCATTGAAAGTTTTGTCTATTGCTGTTCAGATTGCGGTTTCAAGAAGGGTCGGACAGGCGTTAATCGGTGAACCTCCCAGAAAGCGGGAAATTCTCCGAAGGAAATTCAAGATGCGACAGTTGAGGAGCTAGGAACGCGTCAACAATTTACTTGTGCAGTGTGCTTACATTTCCTAAGTCTTTGGGGTATGTTTCCCCTCAGTAGTGGAATAGACTTTTGATTCTTATCGGACTCGGATTTTCGGTAACCTTGGGAATAATTGTGGAAATCTTCTCGGACTAGTTTGGTATTAGTAGAACCGGACCAGTCTCGATCGAGTATGGACTTTGTGGCGAGTAAGTATGGAGTTAGGGATTCCCAATTATGTGCATGGCAGTGATTCTTCGCGTGTATCTGTGGGTATTCAAGGTGGCAATAGAGTTGGTTCGACTTACGTGTGATCAAGTCTGGGTTATAGTTGTTGGGTTTTGAGCATTCTACAACATCCTATGGTGCACATACAACCCTAAATACCTTGGATCTATGTTTTCTCTATTATACATGCAAATAGTTTCCAAGGCATTAAACCTATAACTAGCATGCATTTGACATAAACCATATAATATACTAGTTAGGGAAACATACCTTTTATGTGGCTTGAAGTCTTGATGTATTTGGCCTTAAGAGCTTAGCACCAATAGTATGAAATGCCTCAAATGGAATCACAACACACCTAGGACAAAGGTGGCTCTTGAGAGAGAATTCCATGCACCAAAACACCTCCATATTTCTCTAAGAAAAGAAGTGGTGATTTTGGCTATGGAGTAACCTATTTATATGTAGGATTCCAAGGGTCATGGGTATAACCCATAATCCATACCCATGGGTTTTATGATCCATGGTTTATGTGGCCCAACTCTTTATGTATCCACACATAAACTTGGTCCAACATGGATCATAAGCCCAACACATATAAATATAACTAATTATCATAATTAGTCCCCATAGATTTAATTAGTCTCTTTTGATCACTAAATTAATTCCAAATTAATTCTTGATCGATACTAATTAAAACATATGATTTCATATTAATATATTATAACTTATAATATATTAATAAACCATAAATAACCTTCTCTCAAAAGTCCATCCTAAAAAATTGTCCTGATGATATGCAACCCAAATGGACCATGCTACTCTCGGGTCAAGTACATACCAATAATAGTTATGGGCTTAGACATCTAATCCAACAGTCTCCCACTTGGATAAGTCTAAAACTCTTATTGCAAGTACGACTTCATAACCCGACTAGCAATCGTAGCTCTTAAAGCCGCTGTCGAACTTTGAACAAATCAATGACGCGTCCATTTGATAAGGGATCATATATTCCTCCATTCTAGATATCATATGGACTGAGACATGGATTATAATCATTCTCTCTGTCCATTTGTTGTTTCCCGATTTTCGATTTATGATGACTGACTGATTGAACAAATCAAATCAGTCCTGGCTTGGCCAAGCACTCACATGTGTCATCGCTAAATCATCGAGGGGCCCACAGATATCGCTTTTATCCCGAAGGTAAAAGGAATGGATAAACTTTGACTAATATGGCTTGTTCTACTACTTGTTGAATCATACACAAAGGCACGTTTTATAACATCGAGTTACCAAATGCGTTTTCGTGCAATCAATGTATAACCAACTCATAGTAACAACTCATATCTCTAGGTTTGAAGAATATAAGATATTATCGTCTCATGATCACTCGTGATAAAATCCATGAAGTGATTCAAATGAGCGCGGGTTGAATCCAATACTCAGAACTTATGAGCACTCATGAGTGTTGTAGCACCACTTTGTCCACCAACTTGGACCTCTACAAACCAACCCATGACAGTCTTGATTCATATCTACTTCCAACATATGACCGACTGTGGATGGTTTGAATAACTTAATCTTTCAGGAAGAGCGACTTAGTTATTCTGGAAGTCAAAACATGCAAAGTGAAACACAAGAATAAATGAATCAAATATGGTATCAAACCCTATGAATATAAATAAACACTTTTATTTATCACCATACTGATTACTCATTATTCATTGTTTCGGTTTTATCAACTTTATACTTAAATTAAAAACACTAGTTGTCCCATGCTCCAAGCATGTACACTATGTTTTTCTTAAACAATAGCTTTGCCATACGCCAGGTATGCACTCTATGTTTGTCTATGATCCTTACTTTGTGAAATAAACCAATTGAACATAATTTCAATGATTCTAATTTCACACTCCCAAATCCTTATCGAAAAATGTGAGAATTTCAAATTCCTATCATTTATCGAAATCTGTTTAGATTTTAAACTTATATGCACTGACCCTCCTGTAATGAATATGTACAAAGTCACAAAGACTTGTCAACAGTCATTATAAGGTATTCCAATGGAGATCAACTCCATGGAAACTAAGTCTCATATTCAAAGTACATTGCTTTGGACATGCTTCTTGCATTAAGTTTTCTAATCTTACACAGATAACTTCCACCTATGGAGACAACTCCATATTCTCATTTTGACTATCACTTCTGAATAAGAGATGCCTCTTTTCAGAATATGTCAATATGGTCCTTCCAAAATTAGCATTATACTTCCAACTGTCCCTGAGCAACCAATCTTTGGTAAACCTCAGATTGTCCTCGACAATTGCTTAATCATTTTAGTCATATCCAATTCTAGACCTTTTCCCTTCTTAATACCTATGGGCATTTGGAAAAATTTAGAAATGACAAATATTATAGCACATGCAATCGATCCTGTACCCAAAGCAAATGGTACACGATTCATGATGTCTCACATAAAGACATGATTCTAGACCAGTCTTTTGCTACAATATTTTTATTTGCCATGTTTTCAAAATTTGACTATGAAGAGGGATGCCGTAATCATAATCGAATTTTGAGAACGCAATATATAGAATTTCCTTAAGTTGAACCAATCCAACATGAAGTTCATATATATATTCTTGACTAAAGATAATTAAGGTCTCAATCTAAGCCTTTAGAACTGAAATGAAGTATATCCTCTCCCTTAATTATAGCAAAACAACTTTTTCAATCCATGTAGCCTCACGAATTGAAACTTTTGTTTTCTATAATTAACATTGCTAACTTGCAACACTAACAATAATTATCATGCTCCCACTAACATGATGATTATTAGCATAACACTTATGCTCCCACTAGCTTTGACATGTACTCAGAAATTAGCTGGACTTCTAGAAATCAATACTTTATTGACTTTCTTACCAAAGTTCAGATTTCTGATACTAGATGCTTTGATAAAACTTTATCAAAATCATACACCTTTCCTTAGATAGCATGCATGTGTGTCTAAACAATTTCAGAACTATGAAAAGGGATGCCGTAATCATAGTCTCAATTGTTTAGACCTTTTGCCATCTGCTTCAAATCTACTTGGTGGAAGTGTTTCCTCACCATCATTTTCATGAATCGGAGAGAAACCTTATGACCCTTAGATTTTATGGTGTATGTGTTCTTATCCATGTGAATCATCAAAACCATAGTCACAAGACAAGGATAATGACAAATCCAAACTCATATGGACTGAACTTATGCAATCTTAACTTCTTGCCACCTGGCAGTATAGGGCCTGCCATTGCTTCCAAGTTGTTATGCAATCAATTGAGAACTTTCAGAACTCCTATGCAAAGCCAACTTTAACTGGAATGGGCACAAAATATGTCAACACGATAGGTTATAAACCTCAAGTCGTGTGCTAGTGAAGAACCTCAGGTTTTATTCTTGATTAGTTCTTGGAATTCTTTTTAGGATCTTTAAGACTCCCACTATCCTCTTGACATATAAGACTATCTTGCCAAGTATTCAAGAGATAGTGCGGATTCTTTATCAAGACAAACACTTCACACAATTGGCCTTAGTTGGTCTTTGTTTTATCCAAAACATCACAACTTACCAATTTCAAATGTACAAGAGTAGGACACTTTTATTCTTACATTTGACAAGTGTTTTAAACCTTTCTTTAAGATATGTCACTCAAGTTACAATCTTGGAGTATGACTGTAAGAATTGTTTTGGAACGAAGTATGACTCATCTTCCTGATCTAACCATTTCAACAATTCATGACTCCTCTTCTTAGTCATAAGAATGCACTAAGATGACCTTTAGAGGACTAATTGTGATATGATTTCTAAATCATTAAGATGATCACAAACATGATACTAAAGTACTCTCCCATCTTTTCAGATTTGAGAAACTTTTATCTTTCTGCCTAATTTGATTCTTCCCATTCGTTCTGCCATACATTGAGATTTTTCTAATGTTTCAGAATTATACTTAAACTTGTAAGTATAACCATATTTACTAAACTTTAGTAAATCAAATAGTCTTAACGAGCTTTGTGGTGGACATGACCAGTGTACAAGAATGTGTACTCGATCCCTTTAGTCCTTCACTTGACTCACACATCCATGTGAACAAGTAATTAGTCTTGATTTTCCAATGCTTGAAAGTTCTCATTCATCATATTATTCAACTTGCATGATTCCAAGTTTCGGTCCAATTGAAACTTGGGTGATGAGGAACTTTCCTGATTTGGTAAATTTAGACACTACCACAAATGAAAGAATCAAATCCATTTTCCAATATTGCTGTCAGTGGAATCATATAAGCAACAATTTTCCACAAATGCCATTGTAAGGATACTTCAAATAAATAAAATTAAACAATTTTCTTTTATTTTAAAACTTTGCGGAAAAACTTATCCTTACAATCCACATGGAAAATTGTTGTTATCTATTCCTTAGCAATATATCATAACTTCTTAAGCAACTGCTCAAAATTCTGATGCGATCGAAATCCACCTTCGCGATCAGAATCAGCATATACTTCCTTTAAGATTTCTCTCTATTCTTTGATTCTTAAAACATCAACATGTGACCCAGTCACATCATGTAATGAGGATCTCAGAATAGAACTTAACAGAGTTAGATAATGGGCTCTACCTGATGTAGAGTCAAACTTATTGACTTTAACATCCTTAGGTAAATTTGGCAACTTCGCAATCAACGCCCCTTCCTTTGGCAAAATAAACATATGGTCCCTTTGGTAATGGGACTATCTAAGACTTAGCCTTTCTCTTTACCATTTGGTCAACCGGGTTGACTATGGCCAATCCCTTTCCATTGGGAAGAGAATGCTTTTTCTGGATTTCCAGTGTCACCATTGTCACTGTCCATAAATTTTTTTGGAAGTTGATCTTCTAATCAAATTTGCTTTACTATCGTTCCAAATCATTGCTGATTCAGCAGCACCAAGCAAATAGATATGATCATTAAGGTTCATGTCATAGTCTGTTTCATAGTAGTCCCAAAGGAACTCACTATGTGACTTAGAAAGTGATTGAACATCCAACTTTCTCAAGACTTCGACACCCAACTCTCCCGGCTTGTCAATATGTGACTTCATCTCTAAGATGTGATCACACATAGACCTTGCTTGCCATTAGGGCTTGAGTGACCTTGAACTTGTGGGTTAGGGAGAATAATTGGAGGAGGTGGAGGAAGAGAAGTATGACTTCCATGAGCCAAACTCGGGAAGTCATATTCATTAGGAAAGCTTGGTTTGGGAAGATCATTGTTGTCTAAACCAGACATCAACAATGGGAGAAATTCACGTAAAGTTGATTTAAGTCCTTAATATAACACCCAATATGATATATTAAGGCTAGGACCCAACAAACTATTTTATAACTTGGAAGAGGGATGCCGTAATCCAAGCTATAAAATATTTGAAGATAGGTGAATGACGATTCACCAATTTCCACCAAGATAAACGAAATGTATTATTAGGTTTTAATTGGTTTTGAAACTCCTAGATTCTTTTGAGATTGATTGAACTTTTCAATGGCATGTTTCAATGTCGAGTGTGCCCTTCAGGTTTTGTGACTGGGATGCCGAGGATCACAAAACAAGGTGTGAAGTAACCATGCAAATATACTTGGTACCCTTAATATTTACCCCTCAATCAATGTGCCGGTTAACCACACACGCTCCAACGATACTATGATAAACATTAAGTTACCCTTTGCCTACCTTGTTAAGTCCAGGTTAGTGTGCCGGTTAACCACACACGCTCCACTAACAGCTTAAACAAAGTGCAAAGTGTAATTTCATGGATTAGCACCTTATTCACATTTTCCTAAGTAACTAAGATTGGGAATTTATAAGTGTTTAGTTACTTAGTATTTATCATTATAATTATAATGAAGGGAGAATTATAGTCCTTGTCCTACCTGTTCGGCTAACGACCCTCCACCGGTCAAAGAAGCGGTGAGTGAGAGTGGACACCCATTAAACTGCCATTTTATAGGCAGTAACCTTATACCCCCTTATAGACTGGCTTCGTGAATGAGGCCTACTAATGGTAAGACGACTTGCTCTTATACATATAATATATTAAACTTTTAATATTATAATAGTATAAGGGTGTATTTTAGACATTTAAAATACTTGGTGGTTTAATCTATTAATTAAACTAGACTTTTAATTTAATTAAACTCAAACCATATATTTATGGATTAATAGTACTCTTTTAATTAAACGCTTTAATTAACTATTAATAAAGTCCATAAGAGTTAATTTGAAATATTCAACAAAACATCATAATTCCAATTATTAAACTCAAAATTAAAACCATTTAATTAATTGTTTAAGTTATGAACCCAAGAGTTTTAGAATTCAATTCTTTTTTTCATAAAAAACTTTTCTCAAATTCCAAAACTTGAGGGCAAGTTTTGTAATTCTTGAAAACCTTTGGATTCCATAACTTATGGAATTAATGGTGTTTTATGATGAAACTTTCCATGTTCCATAACTTAAGAACAAGTTATGGAATTCTTTAAAACATTAACACCAAATATTGTAACTCCATAAAAACTTTGAATCAAATTTTTTTTTTTAAAAAAAACTTTCATATCCATAACTTATGGAAGTTTCAAAAACCCTTAAGATCACAACTTTAAAAAAAACTTTTGAGCTCCAAAATTTTATGACAAAATATGTAACTCCTTAAAACATTTAGATCAAACTTTTAAAACTAATAAAATAATCATATCATTTTATCTTTTACTAAATTTGACCTAATTCAACCCATATAACAAATGATTCAAATTTTACAAATAATTCGTTTTTCACAAAACAAGTAATTATCTTAAAATTTGACAAACGTCATGTTTTTTTTCCTTTTTTTTCCAACTTTAAAATAAAACATTTGCATCAATATAACAGAAAACAACCCATGGCTCTGATACCACTGTTGGGTTTTGAGCATTCTACAACATCCTATGGTGCACATACAACCCTAAATACCTTGGATCTATGTTTTCTCTATTACACATGCAAATGGTTTCCAAGGCATTAAACCTATAACTACCATGCATTTGACATAAACCATATAATATACAAGTTAGGGAAACATACCTTTTATGTGGCTTGAAGTCTTGATGTATTTGGCCTTAAGAGCTTAGCACCAATAGTATGAAATGCCTCAAATGGAATCACAACACACCTAGGACAAGGGTGTCTCTTGAGAGAGAATTCCATACACCAAAACACCTCCATATTTCTCTAAGAAAAGAAGTGGTGATTTTGGCTATGGAGTAACCTATTTATATGTAGGATTCCAAGGGTCATGAGTATAACCCATAATCCATACCCATGGGTTTTATGATCCATGGTTCATGTGGCCGAACTCTTTACGTATCCATACATAAACTTGGTCCAACATGGATCATAAGCCCAACACATATAAATATAACTAATTATCATAATTAGTCCCCATAGATTTAATTAGTCTCTTTTGATCACTAAATTAATTCCAAATTAATTCTTGATCGATACTAATTAAAACATATGATTTCATATTAATATATTATAACTTATAATATATTAATAAACCATAAATAACCTTCTCTCAAAAGTCCATCCTAACAAATTGTCCTGATGATATGCAACCCAAATGGACCATGCTACTCTCGGGTCAAGTACATACCAATAATAGTTATGGGCTTAGACATCTAATCCAACAATAGTTTGCAAATTGGAGCTAGAGTTCGACTATCATTCTATTCTGGGGTCGTGTGCGACCAAGGGTGCATGATTTATCTTGGATAAGCAACTTGTTCTATAGGTGGATCGTGCATAGTGGGATTTCAGCATTGTGGCGCAGGTTGGTGTTGTGAAGGACGTTGGTTAGGCCTTTCTTTTGGATAAGGGTGATAGTTTATCAGGAGCATTCCAGTCATGAGTTAAGGGCCAGGTAGGGCATACCAGACTCATGCTGTGGGCTCAGAGGCAATCCAGACCTATGATGAGGGCCTTGTAGGGGTATTACAGTCATAGGCTGTGGGCCTAGTGATCCTAGTAGTTCGTTCTTTTGTTGGAGCGCTTTCGGAATGAACACCTTGTTGAGGTTCGGGCGAGCCGTAATTGGCTGGGAGGAATCAGAAGATTTTGTGCGAAATACAAGGGTAGGTCCCTGAACCTCAAGTTATGAGTTTAGACCTGAGTTTCGTATATAGTGGTATGCTGATTTAGGGTATTCCATCCTGAGGATGACTAGACCCGTCGTAGGCATGCCTGGTATTCCAGCCCGGGGCTGATTGGGCCAGGTATAAGTGTTTGTGCTTACGAGCCGTCTATTGTATGTATATGGTTCGAGAACTAAAGGAAGCATTGTCTTGTTGATCCTAAAAGGATTCATCTCCCAGTTTTCATCTCATTATTCATTATATCATTGGGGATTGGGTATCAAAACAAGTTTCTCTTGAAGGGGTACCTAATCTCTTGTCAAGTTTCATGGTAGTTTATGCTAGAAGATGAAAGAGAAACACTTACCTGTCATCCTCTTTTGCGTCCTTCTTTCTCCTCTCTTTTTCTCCTTGCTTGAAGTAAGGGCTGGTCATGAGTGGGCTGGTCATGAGCAATGTTTTAAAAACCGGTTTAAACCGGCCGGTCGAACTGGTTGGACGGGAACCGGGGGAGGGAGCGGTTCAACTATCATCGGTTTTACGTCAATTTCTGAACCGAGTTGAACCGGCCGGTTTTTAGAAAAACCCGGTTGAACCGGTCAAAATAAACCGGTTAAACCGAATAAAAATACATGGAAAATAATCATTTGCATAATAAAATTTTGATAATTTTTTTTTCAAATTTATTTAGTTTTCTCTAAATAAAAACATATGATAAATGTTATAAAGTTTTTTGATGTGTTTGTATTCATTTAAAACTATATTTTGTTTCGGTATTATACTTTATTTTCTTTTTGACGTATATTGATTGATGTAAACACTAAAACTTATGGTTATGTGTTATTTTAATGTATTTGGATTGATCCACAACTTATTTTTATATGTGTTTTTAATATTTGAACTTGTATGTAACATCCCATTTAAATGGAATAATTAACATAACAAAACCCGGGACCCCGAGAAGTAATTTTATTATTATTTAAATTATTATAGCCCAAAATCGAAATAATAGTTAGTTGGGTGTTGGTTTCGGGGTGTCAAATGGTATACTTTTGACTTCCGAGGGTTAAAGAGTAAATATCGGACTTATTCTGAGAAGGATTCTTGAAGCCAGGGTAGAAATGGTAATTTATGGATGTTAATTGAGAATAATTTGTAGAGGAGGGGTTGTTTTTGTAACTGTTGGACTTATATTGAAAAGGATTATGGAGTCAAGGGCCAAATGGTAATTTTAGGGCTATGATTGAAAGAAATATTATGGGGAGGGACTATAGTTGTCATTATGGAAAACTTTTAATTGGAAATGGGTATTTAAGGGTTTCGTAACCCTAACCCTAGATGATATCACCAGCCGCCACCTCTCCATCCTTATACCTCCCTCACTGGCGCCACTTCTCCTTCTTCAACTTCCGGCCACCACTGCCTAACCGAGTTCCACCACCATAAGAACCATCCTCAGCCACCGTTACCGTTTGCTGCATCGTCGGCGGACGTCCGTCTCTTCTATCGTCCTCCAGCAGCCATGCGTGAAGTCGGCCACCACCACCTCCCTTTCGTTCACTATTCTGATCAAATGGGGACACCTGCTGCCTCGCCATTGAGCACCGCCGACCGCTACGCTATTGTTGAAGGTCGCCATTGCGACGCTGCTGCCAGAGAACCGCCGAGAGTCGATGAAACCCGTTGTGCCGTCATTGTGAAAGTCGTGACCCATCGGGGATGCACAGTGCGTGTGGGGTTCGTTTTCCCGAGCAGGGACTCACCGGTGTGTGCGTTTTTGGGTGAGGAGTCGCGAACCGTCATGGGCGGCTGCCAAACGCCATGACCGCCGCCGTGTTGCTGTGGTTCACCACGTTTATGTTGCTGCCGGACCTCCATGCGCCACCGTGAGGTGGGTAGTCGTGTACATTCCCGAGCAAGAGTTGTGCTGTGTTTTGATTGGTCGGAAAGCCAAAAAAAAAAGGGTCACCGCCACCACCGTGAGGTGGTGGCTGCTGCCACCATATGCCACCACCGGCCACCACAAGGGTAGCTGTGTGTGTGTGTGTGATTTTAGTGTTGTGTGTGTAGCTTAGTGTGTGTGAGTTATTGAGATTTCTTTGTAAAACTGTAATAGATTAGGAATACTGAAAAGAAAAGCTCAAACCACCATCGGCCGCCGTGTTGGGTGGCGATGTTTCTCGTTTGCATTTTTGGACTCGTTTGGGGTGTTTGGACAAAGTGGACCCAATGAAACCCTAGTGGGCCCAATGAGACCTTAGTGGGCCCAAAGAATCCTAATGGGCCTAATGGAGCCCTAATGGACCTAAAAGCCCAACCAATGGACTAATGGGCTAGTATTGGGTTGGTAAACCCTAATTAGGGTTTGGAAAACCCTAATTGTGGGAATTGTTTGGGACACACACGAGAATTAATTATTAAACTTAAAATAATAATTAATAATCATTGGATATGTGATCCTAGCAGTGTTAGATGTTGAGTATGAGTTAGTGTTGCATGCTAGTGGTTATGCCAGTTAGGTATGTCTGTAGGACTACCTGTGTTGTTATATGATTATCTGCATGCTCAGTAGTTATGTATTATGTTGATATGTTATGTGGGATGGGTTGAGGTGGTACTGCTCCGTGCGGTAGCCAACAAACCCTAGAGTATTCTAGATATGAGCTGAGAGCTCGGTAGGCATTCCAGACTCATACTGAGGACTCGGGAGCATTCCAGATACGAGCTGAGGGGCCTGGTAGCATTCCAGACTCGTACTGAGGGCTCGATGGCAATCCAGATGTGAGCTGAGGGCCCGGTAGGCATTCCAGACTCACACTGTGGGCCTAGGGGTAATCAAGTCTGTAAAGCTGTGGACCCATTACATGTTGTTTAGTTTGTTATGTCATGATATTGCTGATATTGTTATGTGGACTGTATGTGTATCAGTATTTTGGGGGTAACTCACTAAGCTTTCGGGCTTACAGTTTCAGTTTATTGTTTCAGGTACATCAGGGGATCGTGGTAAGGCAAATGCGTAATCGTACAGCTCCTCAATTTTTATGACTTTGTTTATGGGATACTCTGATATGATACATTTTGAAAACAAGTTTGTAATAGTTAATGAATTTGAAATGTTTTTTTTAAGTTTAAATTGGCTTGAATTTTTCGGGTGTTACATTGTAAACGTCAAATTCATGATTTATATATGTATGTATGTATGTATAGGAAAATAGGAAAAAAGATGAAAATTATAGAAACCGGTTAACCCAGCGGTCGAACCGGTTAAACCGGGAACCGGTCACCATACCGGTTCAACTAAAAAATCGGTTTTTAAAACATTGGTCATGAGTCCTTTAACGACCATTTAATTGGTTCAAATCGGGATTTATGTTTTTGGCACCTGAAGATCCCAAAATGACAATTATAGCCTCTTGACCAAAAAGTTAACATTTTAAGTTTCTAAGCTTACACTTTTAGTCTCTCACCTAAAATATACATTTCTATATAGGTTAAACAATTATTTATATTAAACTCTTTTTTCTATATAACTAAATGAAAAACGTGGCGTGGCATTACCGTAATGCCAAAGAAGACAACATAGTTTATTTGTTTATGGTCTATGGATTATTCATTTATGAAGGAAATTTAGGCTTGGGCCGATACTTGGGCTGGAGCATATTTGGTGCCTAGAAGGTCATATTTTTGCTCTTATCGGCATTATTATTTAGGCAATATGGAAGGCATGTAATGACACACTATTTAAAAAAAATCCAAGATCTTAAAAGCAAAATTGGTGGACCATTTTAAATTATCGCTTTTCTCATGGATTAAACACATGGGTAAAAACTAAAATCTAGACTGGTTATGCTGGGCGCTTTTTTTTTTTTTTTTTTTTTTAAAATTTTTTTTTACAGCTTGTATTGGGTAATAGGGGTGGGGTGGGGTAGGATAAGAGAAGACCATGTTTTTAGGTTTCATTTGTATTTATGCTAGATACAACATGATATTGGTCGCATTAACTTCAAAGTTGGATGCTATTTATGATGGGTAAAGATTTGCAGCTGCTCAGCCTCAGAGTAACTTATTACGACTTACAACTTATATTACATGAACATAAAATACATATTACATGTCCCGTGCCACTTTGAAGAAAATAATGTTGTTCTACACGTAATCCTATTACGTATAACATATCATCATATCTTTGAGAAACATACCTAGAATAAATGTATTGGTTGAAAATTTTAAAGATGTAAAATTAATGGGAATCTTAATTGAAAATCCAATGATAGAATATTTGAGGGTCAGTGTGTTGGTGTATGTGTGGGGCCCACACATACTAACACACATTGCATTCGACTGTAGTTCAGAGTGGATACGTCATTATTGATATTGGTGGTGTTTTTGGTTGTCTTCTTCGAGTTTGGTCCTTTCATTCCGTCTTGAATATGTTATTTTGTGATTTTGTTTATTTATTTTTGGCTCAGACTCTTTCTAATTGGTTAATTAGCTCCTCATATGGTATTTTTATTCTAATGTATTATCGTTGTTCTAAAACAAACATATCTCTATATATATTAAAAGAGAAACCTTATGACATCACCTTCAACAATTAAGACACTTGATTGTATTTTCTTTATATGTTTTGCACCCTTTGATCAAACTGCTGACATCACTCTTATCATATCTCTCTTTTCCCGCCCATAGGAATTACCGGCCGATTATCTTGCATCGGATTTCAAATAAAATTAAAACAGTTACCATAAATCATATACTCTATATACTCCGTGATTGCATAAAATCAGGAAAATGATACAGAATTATGGATTTCCCTATTTTAAATGGCTACACACCTGTTTAAGTGCCTCATCTTTAATTTTTTTCTCTCAAACCATAGCTTCGAGAAAGAACACAAATGACAAACCATTTGATTTGTGCTTCCACTGCTACTACTATGTTATTCCAGTGCTTGCTCCTTCTATTGTAAGTTTTGTTTAAAAGATTTGAAGTTATAGCAAACAATTGACTCTTAGTCCAGGTAACAAACTCAATTGGGTTTCCAGTTTTAGGGTTTAATTTTGTCTAATCGATTCGGTGGTGGTTCCTCTACATCTATATTCGATGCCCCTTCTTTCTTTTGCTTTAAGATTTTGAATTTAACGTTTTTTTAATGAATTTGCAGGAGACCGGGCAATCTTTTAGGGCATATGAAAAGGGGAGAAGAAGGTAATGGTATATATCTTTAATGATTTTATTTTTTCAACTTATCATCTCATTTAATTGTTCTCCTTTTGTCGTATCCTCATACTTTTCCTATAAGTTGATCCTGGGCAGCAACCGTCGCTCCATCATACCCTCATACATTGTCTCATATTTTGATCACGTGTAGCTGCCCTGCTGAGGAATTTTCCTTGCTATCCTTGGAATGGTGTTACATTCAATATCATGCATGATCTACCCTAAATGGTAGCTACGTTACTTTGCATTTAATCAATTTAATTTGCAAAAGATCAATTTCCTTCCCATTTTTCATATGTGCACGCGATGTATTTGTAAAAATGTGAATATCACCATTTAAACCATTACTTATAGTAAAAAATGATGAGTCTTTTGATTTTTCAAATTCCAATTTACTGTACAACGTAGGAAAGTTGTGACACTTTAAAGATTGGTCATCTATTATGTTGGGATCTTGAGTAAAGTAACTACATTTATGATTTCGTTGTAATTTACCTTAAAGGTTAAATCTTTTAATGATATTCATATATAATTATTTACTCTGTCTTGACACATGTTTGAATTATACTATTATTCTAATTCTACAATTCTTTTTTGCTTTTGTATTCTGAATTAGAAAATGGTGATAAATGTAAGTAGTATTTGACTATTTGACTAATTTTATTCTAATTATTTACGTTTGTATTTGACTCTTGGTCATCTAATGTATTTTGTGGATTGATTATACTTTTGGTTTCTTTTTTTCCTTTTTCTAATTGTTGGAGATTGATTATACCTTTGATTAGGAGATATTGTGCGACTAAAAATGTGACCCTCCCAAAAGGTACATATGTAAACTTACAACCACACACAAAGGATTTTTTGGATATCTCATACCCAAAAACAATGTAAGTCAACAAAACTTGGTCCATATTATTATGGGTTCTTTCCCTACTTGGTGCTAATGGATATTCCATATAAATTTTAAATAATTGATTGAACATGATCCGTTAAGCTATTTATGTGACTTTCTTTTTTTCTTAACACACACATAATGACTTAAGGGGAGAAAGTCATTTAAGTCCTAACTTTTCTAATATATTTGTTCTCACTTACTTTTTTCTTCCATTTCCCGAAGGGCCAGGGTATTTTATTTGCAGATTCCGATGGGATTTGGAATTCAAGATTCCATTCCATGTTGTGTTCTGTTGCCATATGGATGAAATTCAATTCACACATAATCCTTCACATTTTATATGTGATGGATTTCACCATTCCTAAGAGAGTGTGGAACAAATTCCATTTTTTTTAAATTAAAAGACCATAATACCCTCATGAAATAGAAAAAAAAATTAGAAATTTCTATTTAGAATAAACAAAAATATTAAAATAATACTAAATTTTTCAAAATTACTTAATTTAATGAATTTTATATCATTTTCTGTCAACCAAACGTACAACATGTTTTGATTGCGATTCCTTTGGTAGAAGTCATACCTTCTTCTAATTACATTTTCTGAAATAATTATTGAATATGTTTGTTGTCTCAATGAAAGTAAATTACCATTTTAATTTCACAAAATCCATCAACCGGGGGAAAAATAAAGAAGGGCAAATAGGTAAAGGTTTAGTATATTAACATATTCAGTCAAAAAATTTTAGATTAACCAATTAGGACAATCTGTGTAGATTAATTTAGAAAGAAATAACCATGTTTGAATGATTGATGTATTTACAGGTTCTTCAAACGCATGCCATATCAACTCTCCTCAAAAATTTCCTGATGAATTAAACGAATGTCATCTCAACTCTCCTCAACAACAACAACCATATTCAAACATATACCCAAAGACCTACTCAAATATAGAATTGTACTATATCTGTATAACTATTTGATGAGTTTCAGGACAAAGAAAAACTTAAACAAGTGAATAAAAGTCAAATATAAATGAGTCAACACTGCTTATCTTCTTATTTTCCTTGATTGCAGATTTCAAGATCTGTGTTGATTGTCAAAGACCCTGAAATTGTTATGATGGAAGATTTAGATGAACCCAGACCAATAGCGGGCGATCTTGAAACTACAAATAGGTTTGTTTTCCTTTTAAGGTAGGTTAAATGCATTAAATAACAACGCATGTTAACTCATTTGATCACTATAGGATGAAATAAAAGTAAAATGATGAGGGCATTCATAGACTTTCTTAGGTGTTGATGGGTAGGACAAGGACTCGCTCTCAGTGAACATCAATCTCAGTCAAATGCAGTACATGTATTGGATTGTAATGTCAAATGTATTGTGGATTTTGATGATTTATTTGAGATTGAATTAGCTTATATTTTTCTTTTACAGGAAACAATGAAATCTATAATCATTCAGATGGTTCTTGCCATCAAAATTTCAATGGGGCCTCATTCATGGAATAGTTCACTTCTCTACTTTATGCCTTGCTACAACCCATATGCAGGTCAAACTTTCTTAGGTGTTGATGGGTAAAATCATCATTTTCAATCCTAAACATAGGTGAACTGTAAGCAGCCACTAAACGTTTTCAACCCATTTGAGTTGCAGCATCTGCTAAGGTTCTAACTTTTGATGACGATAAAAGTGATCTTGATGATCATCCAGGTGGTTATGACAACAATTCCCCTACACATCAACCGGGTGTGGGCTCAACAAAAGAAATTATTTAAATTAAGGTTGAAGATGATATGTAAATACAAAATATTTATATTGTTCTTTTTTCACTATATGTGCAGTAAGTTTTCACCTTATGTTTCTCTATATGTAGAATGAGGCATGGAATGAAAGATAAATTGCTATGGTGGCAGAAAATAAAAGATTGGAAGCTTCACAAAGTTCAACATGATTATAAATATTCATGCATTTCATTATTTTATTTTTTCGACATTTAAATGTTACCAATAACGCTTAGTCTATTTGTGTTACTTTATCTTTTTTTTTCTTTATGGTTCCAACTTTTTATACCTTTATATGTATTTTTTTATACGATCCATTGCGTTTTACGCGGATTATAATCTAGTATTAATTAATACACAACTTCTTTCATAAACGTTATGAAAAAGAACAAAGATTTTTAATACACTCAGTAATAAGTAATAATTAAGTATGGATTGTCGTGGACGAAACCGTAGTCTTTTCCTTACCAAAACTAACCACTATCATATGTTTGTTCAAACTAAACGGTTTTTATAGGTTTAAAATGAAGAGTATTAATTATAGAGAATATTACATAAATTAAAGTGAAGTTTATTAATTATAGGGAATATTTCTCAATGAAATATATGAAATCCATTAATTATGGAAAGTATTCCCTACAATAAATTTCATATTTAACTATGATAATATTCCCCATAACTAATGTTTCATATGTGTGTATTTATGGCACATAGTAGAAAATCATTAGAATGCATGCTTATGATATAATAAGACATACAAAAAAATATATAATGAAACTATTTATCATACGAAACGTAATTCATTCGCTTTCCCATATTTGTTTAATGGCAAGTATAAAGAAATAGGAAAGAAAACTAATTGTTATTCCATGTAATTAATTCTCTATATTTATAGAGAATTTGGGAGAATTCTACCAAAATAATTCTCTATATTTTATAGAGAATTGAAGAAAACCCAAAATTGAACGCGCAGAGAAATAAAATAAAGGAGAGACTTGGAAGGACAAGCGTTCAACTCACGTTTTAACACTCCTCCGTGATTATTGATTCCTCTGTGATTATTGATCACCAATTGTGATTTTTTTTGTACGCTCAAAAAATCTCAAAAGAACCCTAATTATTAATACTATGGACGACGGTGAGTGGAAAACCGTCGTCCATATCACAGCCGTTGAAACTCATGAAAGTTTTAATCTCGGCTGCTTAAACTAAATATTTACGGTTGTATGCAGTTCCAACAGCCGATTTCGACGACCCTCCTCATTCTTCTTCCTGCGATTGCTTCCGTGCTTCTTATTCGCTAACTGCTACAATCACGTCGTACAAATCGGCCTATATATTGATCGTTCGATGTTTAATGTTTCCATCTTTAAATTGGTAAAAGGAATTGCTTCATTTGATGTTATAGATTCCAATTCGTATGATATTTGTTCACCTAAGGTAAAACATTGACTTCTGTAATCGATTCCTTTGATGTGTACTTCATTGCATTTCTATGTTTCAATTGGTAAAAAGAATTGCTTCATTTGATGTTATGGATTGCAATTCGTATGATATTTGTTCACATAAGGTAAAATTATTGACTTTTGTAATTGATTCCTTTGATTTGTACTTCATTGCATATTCAATTTCGATGTATAATTGAAGTTAAAGTTCATTTTGTGTGTGTAAAAGCTTGGAATGTGGTTTTTGTGAAAGAAACTTGAAGACTCAAGAGCTTGTATAGAGGAGAAGCTTGTAGATCCAGTACCTACTCTGTCTTGGCTTCCATTTGAAGGTGACAAGTTGTTACCTTGATCATTCTAGTGTTAGATCTCCTCATTCAAGGGTTTTAGGCCATTTCTAGCATATTTGTGGGTCATTTCTGGTATTGAGCATGTTTTGAAGTTGTAACTTCAGATCTGGACTCCTCTAAGCCCTCATAGTCATAAAGTTATCAAATTTATCAAGCTTTGGCCCTTCTCTTTGGCTTAAACCTCTTCCTTAGCTTGGTTTTGGCATTTAAGGCCTTGCATGCACGTAAAGTTTGCAACTTTATGTGGTAACTATGCCTAAGGAGGCTAGATCTATAACTTGGAGCTTTAGGGTACCTTAAAAACTTCTGAATGAGAAATGGCTGAAGGAACTCGACAAGTTGGATAGCCAACTCGACGAGTTAAGACGGGTTTTTCCGCTTTCTGGATTTTACATGAACTCGGCGAGTTAGTGAGTTAACTCGACGAGTTGGTTAGGGTTTCCCAACATTTTGGACATTGCATGAACTCTACAAGTTGTCTGGAAACTCAACGAGTCAACTGGGGTTTTCACAATTCTTTGAGTTCTAAAGGAACTCGACGAGTTAGGTCAACATGGAGTGTTGACCTTAACCGTTGACTTTGACTTTGACCAAGGGTTGACCAGTTGACTTCTGAGGGGGTTTTGGTAAATTTGGGAATTTATGAAAGTGGATCATTGGTGGTTATAGGTGTTGGTATTTGGATCTGTGTTTCTGGAGTATGATATTTCAGTTCCGATCGACATTGTGAGGTGAGTTTTCCTTACTATACTCAAGGGTCGAAGGCACCACGGCCGACCCTTTGGATAGTTATCCTGCTTTATTGTTAGTGTGATCAGTTAGATCGGTATCCTGGTAGATAGGATGTTGTTATGCTTAGTGATCTGTAGATCGGTTTCTCTATCTGTAGATTGTTATGTGATTATTTGATATATGTGCACATGATTGATTGATGGTTGAGGCTTATCTGCTTTGTGCGAGAGCAAATAGACCAGGGCATTCTAACCCGAAGGTTGTAGGCCAAGAGTATTCCATCCCGAGGATGATTGGACTCATAGTATGTGGGCATTCCAACCCGATGGTTGTGGGCCTAGGGTATACCATCCCGAGGATGATTGGACCCATAGTATGTTGGCATTCCAAACCAATGGTTGAGGGCCTGGCGCATTCCAACCTAATGGTTGATTGGGCCCATAGTATGCTGTTATTATATGTATGCTATTTGTTGTGCGGGTATTTTGGGGGAACTCACTAAGCTTCGGGCTTACAGTTTTGGATTTTGTTTCAGGTACTTCAGATGATCGCGGGAAGGCGAAGGCGTGATCGTGCACCTCCTCATATTTTTATGATTTTGATTTCTGGGATACTCTGATATGAAACTATTTTGAAAACATTTTGTAATAATTAAAGGTTTTTGGAATGCTTGAAAAAGTTTTAAATTGGCTTGAATTTTATGGATGTTACAAGTTGGTATCAGAGCCTCAGTTTGAGTGAACTGGAGGAACACTCGTGTAAATCCAGTCTCAAACTAAGGAAAGGATTTTCAAAATGATTTTTCAAATGGTTTTCAAAATAAGAAAGTAGGATGCAGAGTGTACGATCAGCCGGAACCAGTAAGTAAACCCCAAAATACCATGCAGTTATTTGATACTGTGATATGTTAGAACAACATGCTTGAGATAGGCTAGGGATCTTCAGGAATTGCATGATAGAATTTCCTGATTATATGACGCCTGATAGCCTAGGGTTTTCCTTATATGAAATTGACATCATTACTGTAGTTGCTCAGTGTATGCATCATGGTTATACATAATTAAGATCTTATATCCTGAGAATGTTTAGTTTAGCCTTATTTCCCGTTCTTGTTTGATGAATGGCTTAGGGTAGGATCAAATATTCGAAAGTCTATAGGGTCCAACGTTATGTATGACTAGCATACACTAGTGCTGCAGGGTTGGTGGAAGTTTCATGGGTGAGTTGTGTGGGGTCTGTCGGCTAGCTACGAGATATTTAGCCTTCCTCTAGGAGTGAGGATTGAGCGCTCGCCATTCATATGTATATTGTTAGGGCGTTGTGATGATACTTGAGACAAATATGGGTAGGTGTGGAAGGTAGTATGGGCCCGTACTACTGAAAGCATAGGACCCATACCCGTAGCTAGGAAGTCACAACCCCTAGGGTTTAGTTGGGAGTTGGTTCCCTGTTGATTATGCGGATTATCTGATATTTCCTGGTATATTTTCAGTATGGTGGTTACGAGGCGATTTGAGACCGGATCCGGGTTAGGATCAGGAGCTGGCAGCTAGGATAGGCCAACGTTGACAAACGATCGTGTCAGGGAGATCATCCGCGAGGAGGTGGTCGAGATTGTTCGGGGTCAGATTCCAGAGATGTTTGGGTCTATCAAGACCGCCATTATGGAGTATTTTGATGACAGATACGCAGTCATTGCTGAGACTGCGGCTGCTGTAGCCTCCGCAGCCGTTGAAACTTCAGGTACGGGGACAAGGCAAGCTTTTCAGTACTGGGACTTCGATAACATGAAGCCCCCGACCTTCGATGGGACTCAGGATCCGATCATAGCCATGAGGTGGTTGTTTGACGTGGAGGGGTGTTTCTTCATATGTTCATGTCCTGCTGACCAGAAGGTCAGATGTGCTTTGAACCTGCTGAGGTCCGGAGCAAAGGACTGGTGGAGGTTGATAACGGGGTCATATTTTGATGAGCAGCGAGCGACAGTTACTTGGGATCAGTTCAGGGAGATCATCCGCGCTTGCTACATTCCATGAGTCGAGCGCGAGCGGCTGTCATTGGAGTTTTTTTGATCCGAGACAGGGTACGGAGACAGTGACAGAGATCACCCGCATGTTCACTGAGAGGGAGATGTTTTGCTCGGAGTTTGCTTCTGAGTAGGCTTAGATGACACGTTATCCGAGCATGCTCAATACCGATACCCGTCAGTTTTTTTCTACCCAGCGTTGTGATACACTGCTGGAGTTACAGAAGGCCACTAGCCGGCGTGAGCTTGAGATCGAGTTACAGTTACGGGAGCAGCGTCAGATCCTGACACAGTCACAGCCAGTGCCAAAGCGGTCCAAGACCGCTGATTCTAGGTCTGGAGGTCAGCCTGGCCGCACTTGTGGGAAGTGCTCCCATGGAGAACTAATTGCCACACCGAGTTCCTTGTCTATTAGCTCCCTATTGCAAGGGTAACTCATGCTTCCCTAAAGATCTATAACTATTGGCTACCGGTGTTGCACCCTAGATCTGAACAATTATTGAATTATTTTTGATGCTTGGAGGAAATTTGATGGACCATTGAGAAACATAACGATAAAACTTCGTACTTATGAGCATTTCGACGATAGACAACTTTTCCTCCCTTCTTGTTGCAATAAGAATGAACCAATAATGTCATATACTCAAACCGAAAGTTGGATTTCCCTTTAAACCTCTAACAAGAACACATAATTCTCCCCTATTCACAGTTTAAACTACCACCAACCGCCATCCACGACCATCAAGCCCCAAACTGGTCCAACCAAATACATACCATCCTTGATTCTAAGTGCATAGTGTGGAATAAGATAGTTCTTTAAACAATCAACCATGTCCTAAAACCCAAATCCAACAAGATCATGTAGAAGAGCTAAGTCGAAATTCTAAACAAAAGAAACTCCAACCCTACAAAGCTCCTTAACGATTTGACGGAACCTCCTGATTGCTCTAATAATAGCTTCGACAAACCAGTATAACATTAATACCCTTGCTAATGGCAACTGATCTAATCGTACCACTTACTCATGACTTCAAACCAACTCATTTGTAATATCTATTTTGGTAAATGCATAGTGTGTGTGTATATACACACACACACATATATATATATATATATATACATATATATATATATATATATATATATATATATATATATATATATGTGTGTGTGTGTGTGTGTGTGTGTGTGTGTGTTTACAATCATAGCTTTCAAAACATGTTCAACATCAGAGTCTCCCAAAAACATAAGTAAAAAACATGAGGATGTGTATGGTCACGCCTTCGCCTTCCCGCGATTATCCGAAGTACCTGAAACATAGCCCAAGACTGTAAGCCAACGCTTAGTGAGATCCCCCAAAGTACCAACATTTAACATAAGCATAATACATACAACATGCATACAGAGGGTTCAGCCTGAATGGAACGCCCCACCGGCTTACAGTCCATCTGGTACGCTCACAGAATCTTCAGCATGACTGGTATGCCTCACCGGGCCTTCAGCCTATCTGGAACGTTCTCCGGGCCTTCGGCCTGACTGGTATGCCTCTTCGGCCTACAGTCTATTCGGGACGCCCTGGGTCTCTTGGCCTTCAGTTTGCACTGGTCCGCCTTAACCCAACAACACATAAACCATGTCGACATATGCATAACATATAAACATACATATAACCAGTCAACAGACAATCAGACATATCTTACAGATTACTAAGCATAACATCATCCTGTATACCAGGATACAAATCTAACAGATCACTACAACATACCAACATACAATAAACCATGAAAACAATCCAATGGGACGACCTTGGTGCCTTCGACCCGAAAATACAATGAGGAAAACTCACCACACAAACTGAACAAAAGCTGATGATGTCTCGACTCCGAATCTCAGCTCTGTAACCGACATCTATTCCCACCAAATGACCAATTTCCATCAAAACCCCACAATACCCAAAATACCCTCAAGGTCAAACCAACTAGGTCAACCGATTCAACCCAGCTGAGTCAACCCAATCGAGTCAACTCGACCGAGTTAACTCAGGGTGCGTACGCGGGGCATAATCCTAATGTATGTTGGGCGTACACGAAGCGTCGCAGATTGACAACCATTGGGGTGGTTGACCTCGTACGCAGGGCGGACTCCGAGTTTGCGGGGAGTACCCTCACAAGTCTAAAAATCCCATTAAGAGCTTAATGTCTTAAGCTCTTACGTCTAAACTTCAGATTCATGGCTAAAATACTCTGATGAGTCATAAAGTCTCCACCTTTATGACCTAGCATGTCCAATAAGTGCTTAACACAAAGTCTTGTTCCATTAAGACATTCTACAAGATGCATGAAGCAAAACTAACCATTTGGAACCCGTTTTTATGACTTAAGACCCCTCCTAGGGTCTGAAATGACAACTTAAAGGTCAAGAACATGCCATATTCAAGATCTAACATTTTGGGACCACAAAGCTCCATAAAACAACCAAAACTAGATCTATGAGATAGAGGGATCAAGTTGCAAGATTTTTACCTTAGAATGGTTGCAAATGAAGTAGAAATCCCAGATCCAAGTGTTCCACTCCTTCAAAATGAGCTTGGTTTCCTTCTTTCTTCTTCTAAGGCACCAAAAACAAACTTCTAAGCTTGAAAAGGCTCCTCAAGGTGGTTCTAGGGTTACACCACGTACGGATGGCGTACTCCGAAGGTCATAATTACAAAAATTCCATTAGGGCTCCTTTGCACACTTTCTTGAACTTAGGGACCAAAATGCAACATAATAAAATTATAGGGTTGAAATTTGATGTACCTTATTTTGGGTTTTGAGCATTCTAACACTCCTATGGTGTACATGCAACCCTAGAAACCTTGGATCTATGTTTTCTCTAAATACATGCAAATTTGATTTTCGAAGGTTTACTTCCTATCTAGCATGTTATGGGGAACTTGTAATACAAAACTCAAGTAGAATAATATACCTTTTAGTAGCTTGGATTCCTTGATGACTTTGTGAGCCTAGCACCCCAATTGTGATGCCTCAAATGCTTCACACAACACCACAATACTTGGAATAACCTTGAGAGAAGTTAACTATACTAAAAAATCGGCTAGCCCTCTTACTTGCTTGTAGTAGTGCCGATTTTGCTAGTCTACGGGTCTTTATATAGTTGTGGCACAAGTAGGGTAACACCATGTAAACCCTAATTGTCATGGATTTCCATATTCCATGATCCATGGGTTTGTAACCTCCATGGACTATCCATAGAGCACCTTATGGGTTTTAACCCAATCCATACAAACCATGGATCATTAGCCCACTATACAAGAATAAATTATTTACACAATCAACCCCATATATTTAATTAGTCTCCTTTTGATCACTTAATTAATTCCAGATTAATTCTTTGATCAATACTAATTAAATAATATTATTAATATACTAGTACTTATAATATATTAATAAACCTTAAGTGTCCTTTATCTGATTTTGGTCTATCCAAGTATTGCAATGCCATGCAACCCAAATGGACCATGCCGGGTCGGGTCAAGTACATACCAAATATAGTTATGGACTTAGAAACTATATCCAACAGTCTCCCACTTGGATAAATCTAATAACTATAGTTGCAGATATGACTTCAGAATCCGACTAGCAATCGTAGCTCTTTCAAAGTCTCTTGGAACTAAGATGATGACGATGATACGCCATTTAAGATAAGTGATCATATAATCCTCTGTTCTTAAGATATCAACCGAACAAATACATGGGACAATGTCGTACTTATTGTCCAGCAGTTGTTTCTCGATCTTTGATCTGTTTGACATAGAACTAAATTAAACACATCAATTAGGTTTTGACCGGGCCCGGTACATAGGTCAAAACAAAATCATCGAGGGGCCCATATATCGCTTCTAATCCTAGAAGGAACAGATAAACTTCGACTCATATGCTTGTACTGACTACTTATTGAATTATGCACAAAATTACGTTTTATAACATCGAGTTACCAATGCGTTTTCGTACAATCAATGTATAACCAACTCATAGTCAACAACTCATATCTCTAGGTTTGAAGATTTATATGATATTACCGTCTCACGATCACTCGAGATAAATTCCATGAAGTGATACAAGTGAGCGTGGGTTGAGTCCAATACTCAGAACTTATGACCACTCATGAATGTTGCAGCAACCATTGCTATGTCTAATACACCTTAGACAATCTACAAACCCAATTCATGACGGTCTTAATTCAATACCTACTTGCAAAGTATGACTGACTGTGGAGAGTTTGAATAATATAATTATCCTGGAAGTCAAAACATGCAAAATTGAAACAATAGTAAACGATTAACATAAGATAGTAACACTTTACTCATAAATAAACAACAACTTTTATTTAATCATCAAATGTCAATTACATTTTACAAGTTTCAAAACCTATCTAATTATTAAAACTAATATCATCCTTCAGCCTGATGCGCCTTTCATGCTGTAAATGCTTAACCATACTCAGTCCCTTCGTGAGGGGATCTGCTGGGTTCTCATCTGATGATACCCTCTTAGCCACGGGGAGTCCTTCTATTCGATGTCTAATGAAATGGTATTTTATGTCAATGTGTCTGGATCTCCCGTGATCCCTTGGTTCCTTAGCTAAGGCAACCGCACTTTCGTTGTCACAGAAAATTTCCATTGGCTCTTTTATAGCTGGTATAACTCCAAAGTCTCCAATGAAGTTCTTTAGCCATATCGCCTCCTTTGCTGCCTCGCTTGCTGCTATATACTCTGATTCGCAAGTTGAATCAGCTACCGTCTCCTGCTTGGAACTTTTCCAAGTAATTGCTCCTCCATTTAGGATAAAGACCCAGCCTGACTGAGAGCGGAAATTATCCCTATCAGTCTGAAAGCTAGCATCACTATATCCTACCACTCTCAAGTCATCACTGCCACCAAGGGTAAGGACCCAGTCCTTAGTCCTTCGCAGATACTTGAGAATGTTCTTTACCGCAGTCAACTGAGCCTTGCCAGGGTTCCCTTGATATCTACTGACCATGCTCAAAGCAAAGGCCACATCAGGGCGAGTACAAGTCATAGCATACATGATTGAGCCCACAACGGAAGCATATGGTACATGACTCATCTCAGCTATCTCAGCCTCTGTACTCGGACTATGAGTCTTACTCAGTTTGGCGTTACTCTGAATCGGTAATTCCCCTTTCTTGGAATCCTGCATACTGAACCTCTTCAGTACCTTATCCAAGTAAGTACTCTGACTAAGTCCAATTAGTCTCTTACTCCTGTCTCTCAGTATCCTTATCCCTAGGATATAGGCAGCTTCCCCAAGGTCCTTCATAGCGAAACACTTCCCAAGCCAGGACTTAACCTCCTGCAAGGTTGGGATGTGATTTCGTATGAGTAGTATGTCATCCACATACAACACCAAAAAACTAACTATACTCCCACTAGCCCTAACATATACACATGACTCATCCTCACTCCTCGAAAAACCAAACTCTTTGACTTTCTCATCGAAGCAAAGATTCCATCTGCGAGGTGCTTGTTTCAATCCATAGATGGATTTCTCAAGCTTACACACCTTATTAGGGTACTCTGTATTGACAAAACCATCTGGCTGACTCATGTAAACATCCTCAGCCAACTTTCCATTAAGGAAAGTGGTTTTGACATCCATTTGCCATATTTTCATAGTCATGAAATGCAGCAATGGCTAACATAACCCTAATAGACTTAATTTTTGCTACTGGTGAAAATGTCTCATCATAATCAACTCCCGGAGTTTGAGAATAGCCCTTTGCAACCAGTCGTACCTTATAAGTGTGTACATTACCATCCATGTCGGTCTTCTTCTTGAAGATCCATTTGCACCCGAATGTCTTACGACCTAGTACATTTTCAACCAAGTTCCAAACTTGATTGTCATACATGGACTGTATCTCGCTGTCCATAGCCTCTTTCCATTTAGCAGCCTCAGGGCCTGCCATGGCTTCCGTGTAGCTGTTAGGTTCATCCAGGCTTACCAGTGTACTATCACTGATAAGCATATCACCTTCCGCAGTAATATGGAAACCATAGTAATGCTCAGCTGCATTCGTAACTCTCGTGGAACGCCTCAGAGGTATGGGCTCGTCAGTCGGATCAACAGGAGTTTCCTCCTCAGGTTGGTTACTAGGGTTTGAGGTTCCTTCACCACTTGACTCTTGAATTTCTTCAAGGTCAATTTGCCTCCCACTGTCTCCTTGGCTTATGAACTCTCTCTTACGAAAGACTCCTCTTCTAGCTACAAAGACCACATCCTCACTAGGTCTATAGAAGAGTTAACCAAAGGATCTTTGTGGGTAGCCGATGAAAATACACCTCTCACTTCGAGGTTCGAGCTTATCATGAGACTCACGCCTCACGAACGCCTCGCAACGCCAAATCTTGATGTGGTCCAAATTGGGAACTTTCCCAGTCCATATCTCATGAGGTGTTTCGACAACCTTTTTAGTATGGAATAGATTCAAGATATGGGCGGCAATCTCTAAGGCATACCCCCAGAATAAGATTGGTAACGAAGCTCGACTCATCATGGAACGAACCATGTCCAACAAGGTTTGATTGCGCCTCTCAGCCACACCATTCAACTGTGGTGTCCTAGGAGGTGTCAATTGTGAGACAATCCCACATTCCTTAAGATAGTCAAGGAACTCGATACTAAGATACTCTCCTCCCCGATCGGATCGGAGCATCTTGATGTTCCTGCCCAGTTGATTCTCCACTTCCTGCTTAAACTCTTTGAATTTCTCAAAGGTTTCTGACTTATGCTTGATTAAATAGATATATCCATATCTACTATAATCATCAGTAAAAGTCACATAATACCGATTAGCATCCCTTATGGCAGTTTTGAAGGGTCCACACACATCAGTGTGTATGAGGTCCAACAAACCCTCACCCCTCTCACAAGAACCAATGAAGGGTGACTTTGTCATTTTTCCAAGTAAACAAGATTCACAACTATCATCCGACGTTAGGTCAAATGATTCCAAAACTCCAGCCTTTTGGAGTTGGCCCGTGTGCTTCTTGTTAACATGTCCAAGACAACAATGCCACAAGTATGCTTTGTCTAAACTATTTGAAGAATCAATACACAACACATTATTTCCTAGATTATCTACAACATTCACAACTTCATATACACCATCACAAGGTAATGCTTTAAAGTAAAATACATCATTGTAATAAACATTAATAGTACCATTATCATTATCAAATGAAAAGGAAAAACCTTGTTTGTACAAGCCATGAAAGGAAATAATATTTCTCGCCATTTCAGACGAGTAACAACATTTATTCAAATCTAACATTAACCCATTATTAAGCAATAAAGAATAAACTCCTATCTTGGTAACAGGTGATGCTTTCCTATTCCCCATGATTAAGTTTATCTTCCCGTGCTCCACTTTCTCACTTCTTCTTAGGCCCTGCAAATCAGTACAAATATGAATACCACAACCTGTATCAAGCACCCAAGAGTTAGTATGTAATGAGTTTTTAGTCAATATAGTGTAAATACCTGCATGGGTGGGTTTAACTTTCCCATCCTTTACATCCTGCAAGTATTTGGGGCAGCTTCGCTTCCAGTGCCCCTTTTCCTGGCAGTAGAAGCATTGTGGTTCCTTTGGGTTTGAAGAAGGAGGAATGTAACCTTTCTTGGTTCCACTTGAAGAGGAGCCATCAAGAGACTTTCCCTTGGTACCCTTCGAAGGGGTCTTTCTCTTCTTCTCCTTTCCCTGCCCAATTGCCAAGACAGGAGCAGAAGTAGAAGTAGGAATAACAGCTAATTTACTTTTAAGGCCACTTTCAGCGGTCCTTAAAATTCCTTGAAGCTTACTTAGTGTGACTTCCTCCTTGTTCATATGATAAGTCCTACGAAACTGATCATAACTTGGAGGTAAGGAATGGAGAATGATGTCAATCGCCATGTCCTCAAGAAAGACCACATTAAGCTTCAATAACCGGTCACGAACCTTTGCATTTTCTGCAAGTGACCGGTGAGGGGTTCTCCCTCTTTCATCCTAGCTGTTATCATGGAGGAAATGATTTCATACCTCTCCTGACGAGCACTCTGATGGTACCTATCCATCAGATCCTGGTGCATCTCAAAAGGGTAGAAATCTTCATAGGATTTCTGGAGTTCTGCTGTCATTGTGGCCAACATGATGCAAGACACCTTAGTGGCATCTTTCTCATGGGTAGTGTACTCAGCAATCTCCTCAGGAGTAACAGTCGACTCATCGATAACCTTAAGCTCCTTATCGAGGACATACTCTTTGCCCTCATAGCGAGTAATCATTCTGATGTTCCTAATCCATTCATTGAAATTGGAACGATCAAAAGTGATTTTCCCACACAAGTTCATTAGGGAAAAGGAGCTTGTAGGGTTTGAGCCAGTAGCAGTGTTGGAAGACATCTGAAAAGAAAGAAAGACAAGTTTTATTAGATAAAGAGTCCTTAATAAGTCACCCAAATGAAATATTAAGGCTAGGACCCAACAAACTATTTATAGTTGGAAGAGGGATGCCGTAATCCAAGCTATAAAATATTTGAATGTAGGTAAATGACGATTTACCAATTTCCACCACGAAAACGAAATAGATTATTAAGTTTTATTGGATTTGAAATTCCTAGTTCTTTTGAGATACATTGAACTTTCAATGGCATGTTTGAATCTTGATTGTGCCCTCTCAGGTTTGGGACTGGGATGCCGAGGATCACAAACAAGGTGTGAATAACCATGCAAATTGACTTGGTACCCTTAACTTTTATCACCTAATCGATGTGCCGGTTAACCACACGTGCTCCACCGATCTATGATAAAATTAAGTTACCCGTTGCCACTCTTACTAGTCCTTGTTAGTGTGCCGGTTAACCACACGCGCTCCACTAACGACTTGGTAAAGTACAAAGTGTAATTTCATAGGTTAGCACCTATTTCACATATTCCTAAAGTAACTAAGATTGGGAATTATTAAAGTGTAGTTACTTTATAATTTCATTATACTTTTAATGAGGATTTAAAGTCCTTGTCCTACCCGTTCGGCTAACGACCCTCCACCAGTCAAGGAAACGGTGGGTGAGAGTGGACACCCATTAAGCTGCCATTTTATAGGCAACAACCTTATACCCCCCTTATAGACCGGCTTCGTGAATGAGGCCTACTAACGGTAAGACTGACTTATTCTTATACATATCTATATATTTAAACTTTTAATATAATAATAGTATAAGGGTTGAATTTTAAACTTCTAAAATTCTAAGGTTCAATTTGGAAATTAAAGTATTAGTGTGTAAGACTTTACAAATTCCAAAACTTGAGGGCAAGTATTGAAACTATTCAAGACCTTTCATTTCATAACTTATGAGTTTAATGGTTCATTAAAATGAAGACTCTTCATTTTATGTAACCTCTTATTCTTTAATGACACTTTTAAAGAAGTGACTTTTGGTTATCCATAACTTGAGGACAAGGTATGGATTCCATCATTAGCCATTAAGATCAAGAATCACACTTACAAGCAAGTTACAGATAATTCCTATGATCTTCTAAAACTCATAAGAACATGAACATTCATATCAAAATTTCAAGAATCATATTAACACATATAAAACATGGAATTTTGATATTAGCCATTGTAAATGGATTAGCACAAGCATTACACCATCTAAAACAAGTTTTAAAACTCCAAAACAGTTTAGGGTAATGTTTCTAGTCCATTTCCAGCAGCAAAACTCGAAAATCTGCATTCAGGGGCTCCTACTCGTCGAGTGCAAGAACCTACTCGACGAGTAGGATGAATTTTCACATGGACTCGTCAAGTCCCCCCATGGACTCGGCGAGTTCATGCTGCAGAGTCCAGATTTTTGAGCCTTTTCAACAAGTTTGCATCAAGTATCAAGAAAACAAGCCTAGGCTCTGATACCACTGTTGGGTTTTGAGCATTCTAACACTCCTATGGTGTACATGCAACCCTAGAAACTTTGGATCTATGTTTTGTCTAAATACATGCAAATTTGATTTTCCAAGGTTTACTTCCTATCTAGCATGTTATGGGGAACTTGTAATACAAAACTCAAGTAGAATAACATACCTTTTATTAGCTTGGATTCCTTGATGACTTTGTGAGCCTAGCACCCCAAATGTGATGCCTCAAATGCTTGACACAACACCACAATACTTGGAATAACCTTGATAGAAGTTAACTATACTCAAAAATCGGCTAGCCCTCTTACTTGCTTGTAGTAGTGCCGATTTTGCTAGTCTAGGGGTCTTTATATAGTTGTGGCAAAAGTAGGGTAACACCATGTAAATCCTAATTGTCATGGCTTCCCATATTCCGTGATCCATGGGTTTGTAACCTCCATGGACTATCCATGGAGCACCTTATGGGTTTTAACCCAATCCATACAAACCATGGATCATTAGCCCACTATACAAGAATAGATTATTTACACAATCAACCCCATATATTTAATTAGTCTCCTTTTGATCACTTAATTAATTCCAGATTAATTCTTTGATCAATACTAATTAAATAATATTATTAATATATTAGTACTTATAATATATTAATAAACCTTAAGTGCCCTTTTTCTCATTTTGGTCTATCCAAGTATTGCAGTGCCATGCAACCCAAATGGACCATGCTGGGTCGGGTCAAGTACATACCAAATATAGTTATGGACTTATACACTATATCCAACACCTTATCATAGGGATGTTACAATTCTCCCTCACTTGATCTAAACTTCATCCTCGAAGTCCGCTGTAGCGAATAACTCAGGATAATGCTCCTGCATCTCAGCCTCCGACTCCCAGGTCCACTCGGAGCCTCTCCGATGCTGCCACTATACCTTTACCAAAGGTATCTCCTTGTTGTGTAAGACCTTCATCTTTCTTTCCAAAATATCTACCGTCCTCTCAACATAGTTCAGATGCTCATCGACCTGAATATCATTCAAGGAAACCACCGTCACATCATCTAATACGCACTTTCGCAACTGCGAAACATGGAAAGTGTTGTGAATCTGACTGAGCTCCTCAGGTAGATCCAACCTGTATGCAAGCTTGCCAACCCTGGCAATCACTCAAAAAGGCCCAATATACCGGGGACCCAACTTCCCCATTTTCCTGAAGCGTATCACACCTTTCCAAGGAGAGAACTTCAGTAATACCATATCACCGACATGAAACTCCAACTCGGATCCGCGCCGATCGGCATAGCTTTTCTGCCGACTTTTAGGTGTCTGCAGTCTCTGCCAGATCTGCTGGATAAGCTCTATGGTCTGAAGGACTACTTCGGTCCTTCCCATAATACTATGACCAACCTCCCGCCAACAAACTAGGGTACGACATCTCCGACCATACAAGAGTTCAAAAGGCAGAGCACCAATGCTGGGGTGATAACTGTAGGAGAACTCCACAAGAGGTAGGTAGGAATCCCAGCTCCCATCAAAATCAATAAAACAGGCCCGCAACATATCCTCAAGGGTCTGTATCATCCTCTCACTCTGGTCGTCGGTCTGCAGATGATATGCATTGCTGAAATGCAAACTCATGCCCAGTTCCTAATGGTACTTCTCCCGGAAACGAGAAGTGAACTGAACAACTTGGTCGGAAACAATAGAGACCGGAACCCCATGGCGAGCAACAATTTCTCGGACATAAACATCGGCCAACTTTTCGGTCGAAGAGCTCTCTTGGATGGCTAAAAAGTGGGCACTCTTGATCAATCGATCCATGATGACCCATATAGCATCAAAACCCATTGTTGTCTTCGGTAACTTAGTGATAAAATCCATGGTAATCTGCTCCCATTTCCACATGGGAACCTCCAGAGGCTACAACTTGCCATGCGGCCTCTGATGCTCAGTCTTGACCATCTTGTAGGTCAAGCGTCTCTCAACATACGAGGCTATCTCCATCTTCATACACGACCACCAGTAGCTCAATCTCAAATCCCGATACATCTTGGTGGCTCCCGGGTGTAAAAAAAAGAGAGAATTATTATTTCCATCACGATGTCTAGAGTTAGGCCGGGATTATCGTTTACGGTTTGGATCAGGGGTTTGAAACCCAAGTGGGGGAGAACTGGATATATGGGAGAGGGCACCAGGATGGATCCAGGGTTATGCTCAACAGACTTAGGGCGGTCTGGATAGACTGAAGGCCAGCGGGGCGTACCAGTCAGGCCGAAGGCCCAGAGAATGATCCAGATAGGCTGAAGGCCTAAGGAGGCGGTCCAGACATGCTGAAGGTTCTGAGAGTGGTCCAGATAGGCTGAGGGCCTGGTGAGGTGGCCTAGTCATGCTACGTGTATTCTGTTAGATCTACGTTCTGGTATCGAGTGCGCTGTTTTGTGATTATAATTTGTGGAATTGCATGTTAACTGTGCTTGTTGGATATCACCTAAGGAGTGCCCTTAGAGAATGTTGGTGGTCATGTAGGAGAGCCTGAAGACCCGTGGACGACAATTTGTTCTATAGGGTAGTCGTATATGGTAGGATTTCTATATTGTGATGCTTGTTTGGTGTTGTGTGGGACGGCAATTAGGTACCCATAAGGCAGTGAAAGAAGGAGAGTATCTCTAGGAATCATGAGGATGGACAAGCAATGTAATACCGAAAAGGTCGGTATGAGATCAGGAGCATTTCAACTATGGACTGAGGACCTGGTAGGGGCATTCCAGTTATGGGCTCCAGGCCAAATGGCTAGGATTGATCATTTAATCTCTTTGCGACACTCTCAGTGTGATGCGTTGATGGAGATTGGGAGACCCATTAATTATTTGGTTTGGATAGGGAATGGTCAAGGACCATTGGGAGCGTCAGTCAGGTATCAGATGGCATCCGGGGAATGTTTGCCCCGTATTCCTGCTTGTTCGCAAGTTGTTGTCAGGGATCGGATGTAATGTGGAAGTTCTTGGTTGATCATCTTCTTTCTTCGCTCCGGAGATTGGTAATGGCATGGCAAATAGTCAAGGGTTATATTAAGGTTTTGGTGTATCATATGGATTCGAATTGAGCAAGGTTCGCTATCGACCTGTTTGAGGGTATTCTCTGCATGACTTGTGGTAGTTTTAGTCAGAAACTTGGGGTGGATTCATGGACGGCCATTTCAAGATGGCTTATAGCGGAAACTTGCATTGGGGATCGCAAGTGTGTGCACTCTGGAGGTCGGTGAGGTAAATGGGGGAAAACTTTTGCTTTAGGGTGGATAGCGAGTGCTAGGCGAAAGGTATGATATCATCTACAGAAATCGAGGGTTGCTGGGTTAGGGCGTCCCTGTCTGTTAGGTTCTAAGAACCGGGTAAGATCTTGCTCCTGATTATCTATGGCGACACATTATGTTGGGAGGGTTGAGGCGGTGTTGCTCGATGCAGTAGGCCAAGATACCCGGTGCGGGCCGACTTTAATTCATAGGCATGGAGGCTCAAGAGGAACAGTAGGGTTGTGGAAGTAGGCCCAGATACCCGGTGCAGGCCGACGGTAAGTCGTAGGCACGGTGGCTCAATAGGAGCAGTAGGGTTGTGGCAGTAGGCCAAGATACCCAGTGCGGGCCAACTGTAAGTCGTAGGCACGAAGACCAGGAGGAGCAGTAGGCCGACAAACCCTGAGGATTTCAATCTGGTGGTTGATCGGATTCTACATATTGATATTGCAGCCAGAGGCTGATCGGGCCAGTGACAGGTGTTTGTGGTTATGTGTTAGCAGTTGACTGTTACCGTAAGTAGATTCGAGAGCTGAAGGAAGCATTATCCTGTCAACACACTAAGGGTTCATCTCCTAGTTTGCCTCCAGTAGTCTGTCTTATCTCTAAAAATTCGGTTATCGAATGAGTTCCCGTGAAAGAATATATAATCTCTTCTCCAGCAGAGAATTATCGGCAACCACGTATGATCCATGATTGTGTTCTGGGAAGGACTCCGGGTTTTCAGGGTGTGATCTGCTTCAGGAAGGAGGGAATTTGGGTTCCGATATATCGGGCCATTTCGGGTTTGCCAAGGTTAGCAAGGTAACGTATCGAATGGGTCTCTCGGAGGAGCTCAGTCAGATTCATAGCACTTCCTATGTCTTGCAGATGCGAAAGTGCGTGTCGGTCAAGGACGCCGTGGTATCATTGAGTGATCTTCAGGACGATGAACGCCTGAACTACATCGAGAGGCTGGTGGCCACCTTGGAACGAGAGGTAAAGGTTTTGCCTAGCAAGGAGGTGTTGGGTCAAAAATATGGTTTATACTTTACTTTTCTAGGCAATTGTAGTTTTCGGTCTAGGACCGAAAACAACCTTGGGTTTAATTGTAGCTTGGACCGAAAACCCATGTGTTCTCGGTCTAGCATTGGGTTTGGGCCTTGGGTTTGCGGTCCATATATATATATATATATATATATATATATATATATATATATATATATATATATATATATTTATATATATATATATATATATATATATATATATATATATATATATATATATATATATATATATATATATATATATATATATAGAAGTAGGGGTGAGGAGTGGTTGTAGGCCTAGAGAGGAAAACACAAGTGTAGGTGCTAAGTGTGTGTAAATCACGGTGTTCTAGAGAGAGAAACTAGAGAGAAGAAGAGCATGTGTGTGTGAATCTCATGTGTATGGAGCATCATTGAATATTCATCAATACATCATAGATTCATCAAGTTCTTTTTCTTCTTCTTCTTCTCCATTTGATCTTGCATCATCCGCTTGATTGGAATTCCGTACCATCAAGCGGATCGGATTGATACATCAAGCAAAATTTTGGGACTTACAGTTTGTATCAGAGCTTGGATTGTATCAATCTCTTTGGCCAGATCTGGAGCATTTTTTCATTTTTTCTTGAAGGATTTTACGTTTTTGGATAGTTTTTGAAAAAATATTGGGGGTTTGTTCTTCGTGTTCTTCATAAAAACGAGTTTTTGATCGAGTTTTGGAGTTAAAAAGTTGAAAAATCGTGTTTTTGGCAAAAATCTGGGCGTTTTCGGTTGTGATATGTTCATTAGTTTACAGTTGTAAACTAATTCTCGTCTGTAAACGTCTTGTATTTTCGGCTGTGAACCGCTTTGACTGTGAATCGTTTCCGTTTGTAAATTGTTCTTGGCTGTAAACTGTGTACGACCGTAAACCCTCGTCGGCTGTAAACCCGTTTTCAGCTGTAAACCACGACTGTTTGCAGTGGAGCGTCTCGGATTTTTGTTGGAGCGTCCGTCAGTTTGCGGTGCACGTGTTCGCTTCGTATTTTCGGCACAACACATGTTCGGTCCAAGCAAGCTTTCGGTCAGAACACGTTTACGGTCCTCGCGCGTGTGGTCCTTGTTTGCGGCCATCAACGAATATTCAAAAAATCTGGGGTGTGCAAGGATTCGAACTCCCGCCTCTCGCATACTCAACCCACTCCCTTAACAATCGATCTAGCAAGCCAGATGTTTAACATCTTCCCTGATTAAATCATATAGCTTTGCAATTTCGGTTTTATTTTCGGATTTTTGACAATTTTAGCCCAAAAATTAATTTTTCAAATTTTAAAGTTTCATTTTCAACCCAAAGTTTTGACTTTTAATTTTTGACTTTCTAAATTGACTTTTGACCTAAAAAAATTGACTTTGACTTTCAAGTTTGACCTTTAACTTTAAACTTTGACTTTCTCGTTTAACCTTCAAATTTTCACTTTTAGCTTTTCAGTTTGACTTTTAAGTTTGACTTTTCAAGTTTGAATTTTTAAACTTGACTTTTAAGGTTGACTTTTAAGGTTTATAGTCAAAATGCATTTTTGGTAAACAATGTGTTTCGCAAACATCCCGGTCAACGAAATTTCTCGCTCTCAAAAATGCGTGGACACTGTTAAATTTCTGCGTGATCAAATTGATTTATTGCGTAGAGAAAATGAGGACCTTAAGTACGAAGGCTATACCCTTAGGAAAGGTCAGAATCCCCTGAAAGAACAATTAGAGGCCATAACTAAGGACTTTAGGAAACTTCAGGAAGAGTACAACAATAAATGTGTGAATTATGATTATGTTAAGGGAAAACTAGCCAGTTTGAATGCTGAACTTGACACATTGAAAAACAAATTTGAAAATGCAGATTTTAATTTCAAAAAATCTGATGTGTCAAGTAAAACAGTTGAGTCCATGATAGAGAAACAATTAACATTTAAAGATAATCAAACTAAGGGTCTAGGGTATCACAGTGTGCCACCTCCTTTTAATGACAACTATAACCCACCCCTTGAGACCAACGAGGAAGAAATACCTGCTCAGTATGGCCAAACCCTTGTACCAGCTTCAGTTAAGACTGAACAATCTGGGCCAACTGAGGGTATTGAGATAAAAGATACTAGTGATTCTACTTCCTGTGCAGGTAAAGTAGTGGAAGATGAGAACAAGGAGAACACTATTGAACAAACAAATGACTCCTTGAACTCTGAATATGTTGCTTCTAATCAACCTGTTGTTGGTAAATACAGGCCACCAATTCAAACTAAACAGAGTGCATGTTGCAAGTGTGCTTGTGGGAAGAATCATAGACGAGGCAAGAGCGTGCTTCCAGGGACAAGCAGGAACAACTTCCAAGTGAAGAAACAGACTTGCTTTCACTGTGGAACTCCTGGACACATTGCTAGAAATTTTCCAAATCACGCATATGTTCCCTACTAAGCACAAGGATGGCAGAACACACCAAGAGGGAGATTCTCCAAAAGAAACCCTTCATAGTTACAATCGCGCAATGGTGACTAGAACGCGAAGAAGGCTATGATTCCAAATCCCAAGGCCAAGAATCAAAATCCCAAGGACAAGAAGGGAATGCCGGCCAAGAAGCCAAGCTCAAGAGATGCTCCAGTGAAACCAAGACCGGTTAGGTCAATGTCATCTCGGCAGCCGACTTCAAGTTCCAAAGCAAGTGATAAGGCACCCAAACGATCGAACAAGAAATGGGTTAAGCCCAACTATAGATAGGTACCAAAGGTTCAATCTCCCAAATCTTCTAATGATTCTATTATTTCTACATCTTCTGTTTGTGATAAGCAGGATATGTCATGGGAGAGAGTACCTTGCGTTGATGACAAAGGTCAACCGAGTTTCAAAATGGACTGGGTTCCAAAGACCAACTGATCCCGCTCTGTGTCGGAGCAGCTATGGAGGCATATCATCAGACTTCAGTTTGTTGATAGTGGTTGTTCCTGGCACATGATAGGAGGCATCTCTCAACTGTACTACACTCAGAACCTTGTTTGAGAGTATGTGTCCTTTGTGGGAGAGGACGTAATGAGAGGATCAAAAATGGGGTTTGTGTTTAATGATGTGAATAATTTTTGGATCTGTTCCGAGATTGAAACTCAGCTAAGGCTGAATTTATTGCTGCTTGCGTCTTCAGTTGCTGACTTTCGGTTTGAATTCTTTCGATACTCCTGAGTTTTTCTTAAAATGATTCGTTTCAAAGACAAATTTCTTTTAATTTTGCGCATTTATTTTATTTCTTCCCTATGCTCAATTTATGGGGGAGAAATTAAAATACAAAAAAAAAACAAAAACAAAAAAAAGAAAAAAAACAAAACAAAACAAAAAAAATATATTAAAAACAAAAATCACAAAAATATGTTTTTCTTTGGTAGGTATTATTTGGGAAATGATATGAGATTTAGTGATAAAGGGCAAGTTAAATTGTTTGACAACTTTGATCCCAAATAATTATTAAATTTGTTCATAGTTTTCCTCTATGTACAAATTTAGGGGGAGAATTAAAAATTTTAAAAAACCAAACAAAAATGAGAAAACCAAAAATCCAAAAATATTGTTATTTCTGTTTTATTTCTTTTTCAGAAAAATCAAAAATCCAAAAATATTTTTGTTTCTGTTTTATTTTTTTTTTTCAGAAAATATGAAAAATCCAAAAAAATATTGTGTGCTAAGTTTGTTTTTTTTATTTTATTTTTGTTTTTATCTCAAAATTTTCTATCTTGAAAAGTGAATTCAGATGTAGATGAGACTCATGGAGACTGTATCGAGAATTTCTGAGCCAAGGCTTCATCCGTGATCATTGAAGAATTCTCATTCGAAGGAACAAGAAATGAAGATTATTCTTTCAACATTCAATCTTTCAACCCTAGAAGCAAGGTGAAGTTGCACTTGAAGATTATGTTACAGATTGTATTGAAGCCTCCTCAATCAATTTGTTGCTATCTATGTACCTGCTGAAGTGATCCAAAAGATTCATTCTCTGTTATTCTCTCTGAAGACTCTCAACATGAAAGTGCTGATTTTCAAGAATCCTTTCAAGAAGCCTCCTCACCCAACGTGCGTTTAAAGTCAAATTTTGAAGAAATGCCCAACTGTTCAAGATGATGTCACTCACTTAGAAGATTCATATGCTCATCTTGAGTTGAGAAGAAATCGAAGATAAATGCTGAAGTCAAGCTCAGAGTGAAGGTCTAGAAGAAATGCAGGATACAATCCTAGGGGGAGTTTGTTAGGTCAAAAGAAAAGAAAGCTATAAACCAAGGGGGAGATTGTTGGGTCAAAAATATGGTTTATACTTTACTTTTCTAGGCAATTGTAGTTTTCGGTCTAGGACCGAAAACAGTCTTGGGTTTAATAGTAGCTTGGACCGAAAACCCATGTGTTCTCGGTCTAGCATTGAGTTTGGGCCTTGGGTTTGCGGTCCATATATATATATATATATATATATATATATATATATATATATATATATATTGTCACACCCCGCTAAAGAGGAAACACGAGGCGTGGCAGTATAAAGGGTTTCATAGCAAAAGTTAAAAGACAACACCAACCATAGAATTAAAAATCATTACAAATTTACAATGGGTTTGAACAACTTTTAAAAGAAATTACAATGAAAATTGAAATACAACACATGCGAATGCTCCTAAAAGCGATGTGTCCCTAAGTGCCACTTACTCGATGATTCCTGAAAAAATATGTAAAACGACCGTCAACTATAAAAATAGTTGGTGAGTTCACAAGTTAAAAATAATATTGGTTTCATGAATCGAAATCAAAATTTTGATATAAGTTTCCATAGATAAAAATATATTGCTAAAACGAGTAAATAAGTTTGTATAAACAAAGTTCGTTGTCATCATGAGAAACAAAGTATGTTGCCCAAAAGAGATGCAACGTTCATATCCTCATGGGAAATAAAGTTTGTTACTAAAATGAGTAAACAAGATTCATTGCTACAAGGAGCAAACAAGTTTGTTACTATAAGGAGCAACTAAGTTCGTTGCTAAAACAAGTAAATAAGTATCTAGTAACAAAAGTTCGTTGTTATAATGAGATACAAAGTTTATTGCTATAATAAGTAACGAGTTTGTATGTGTATGAGCAAACAATGAGTTCCCAACCAAGCCTATGACTGATGCCCTATCAAGATCTATGCTTATCATTCCATAGATTATATGGTATCATGCACTCCAGCAATCGGGTGAGTGAGGAGTTGTCAATTCATAATAGCGCTATCCATAATGACCATTGGCTCAAATAGTTAATGGTTGGAGAAAAGTGTAAGGGAAAGGACTTAAGACGATAAGGCCTCATGTTTCGTGTTGCATAGACATATATAGAGAAATATAACAATAAAATAGCAATCAAGTTTGATACAAATCAATTTAAATACAACGAACAAATAATAGTTTTTCGGACATGCTTTTCCACCCCAAAACATAAAAACTGAAAATAGGGGGAGTCGTGAATACTCATAATATGCATTGAGATTATGCAAATGGTGTCTTGAACTACGTTCCACTTGTACCACTACTGATTCCTACAAAATGGTATTCGCTAGTGAGTCTCTAATCGAAATCTAACACTAGTATACTTACTACTACAATAGAATTATGCCAATATGGTGTCAAAATCTAATATTGTTAAGTTACAAATATTTTTCTGTGAAAATTAAATTTCAATGAATCAATTTTTGTATAACAAATTCAAGTGGAATTTTCCATTATTGAAATGTTAAAATTTAACATTTTAGGAGGTGTTGTAATGATTAAACATTTAAAAACCAAGTCAATTTAGTTCCAAAAATTCCCAAACTTTGCATTTCAGTTTTAATTGAAGTCAAAGACCTTAAGATAAATTTTCTTGAAATTTTGATTTGTCGAACTATTTTTCACCATTTTAATTCCTTGAATAATCATAAAATCATGGAAAAATAGTAAATTATCATGAAAATTTATTATAATTTTTGTGTAATTGTTGTACAGTGTACATAATATGGAAAAATTAATAAAATGTATTTTCAAACAATTTAACATGACTTTTCTGATTTTTGTGAATTTATTCTATAAAAATAGAAATAAATAGAGAACACTTTCAAAAATTCCCCAAACTTTTTTTACTAGTGTTATTATATATATAAGAGCTGGGAAAAATATAAAAGTTGGTTTCAAAACAGTTTAGATATTTTCTTTGTTTTATTCACTTAAATAAGCATTAATTCGGGAATAATTATTAAACAGTTAAGGAAAATTACCAAACATTTTGTAAAAGTAATAAACAGTGTATATAATCTGGCAAAAATACCAAAATTGGTTTTCAATTAGTGTAACCCGATTTTATGATTTTTGAGCATTTATTCTAACAAAAATGGAGATAAATAGAAAACAGTTTCCAAAATTACCCAAATTATTTTTGTATAGTGTTATTAAACATTCTTAAGCTAGGAAAAATATAAAAATGGATTTATAAACTGTTTAACCTAATTTTATGATTTTTGTGGATTTAAGTATATTAAATCTTGGGAAAATAGAAGAAAAATAACATACAGAAGAGAAAAATAATAATTTTTTTTGTGGCATCCTAATATATTATAAGGTGTTCTGGTAAATGTTCATGAATTTTGGATGAGAAAAAGTATTTTTCCTGTTTTTAGTCCATTATAAATACAAAAATCGGGGAAAAATAGGCATGCATTATGAAAATTCTGAAATTATTCATATGATTACTACACATGAGGTAGGATTTGCAAAAAATCTTAGATATCCTTTTCACATTCCCTAAAGTGGTTGTATTATTTATTTGAATTAAACAAAAAAAGATCTAAAACCATACCAAACAGTAACAAAAATTGATGAAACTCACTGAGATGTCATCATTTACTTTAGGCGTCATCAACGAATTTACCTAGGATTTATAGACCTCAGAAAGTATTTTATATGAATTATTGCCCTATTTTCTTGCAATAATTATCATAATTCGAGAAAAATGAATTAATTTCTGAACATTTACAGATCATCTTATTTTGTTGGTTGGATTCTGGAAAAAATCGCATTTGAACAAAAAAGAAGTCTTAGGTATTTATTTGGGAATAAATCCTTCATGAACATATTTGAAAGCTTTTAACAACAAACTTTGATCATCAAGCATCTACGCTTGAAGATCATCACATGCATGTTGTTTTGAAGGCCATTCATAAGTTTTAAATGATCAAAAATCGTTTTGAAAAGAAAACTTAGGGTGCATGTGGTGATTTTCCACCAAAACTTGTAGAAAAGTGCATTTCCATGATTTTAACTTAGATTTAGGTCATGGATCTTCACCATTTTGTAACATGCAAGATGTTTTTGGTGAAAATCTACCACCATCATCATCAAAACCATGAGTGTGAGCAAATGTTCATGATTTTACCATAGAATGGAGTAGAAGAAGGAGAAAGTGCAAGAAAAATAGCAAAACTTGAAGGAAAGTGAAGTAAAATGAAAGAAAATTTGTGATTACCTTCAAGATTTCAAATGATGAAGATTTAGAGTTTAAGGAGTGTTTTTGGCTTCATTTTCTGGAAAAATTTCGTGGTTATAGAGAGAGGAAGAGAGAAAATGGTGTTGGGGGAATTGAAGAGTGAGAGAGAAAAGTGAAGAAGATGGAGTGTGTGGGTTGGAAAAGTTATTATGTGTGTTGGGAGGAGGAGAGATATGGGGAGAGAGATCTGATTTTTTCAATGAGGAGAGAGACTCCCCATCTCTTCCATTTATTTTATATAATTTCCCTCATTTTTTATAAAATTTTCAATATATTTATAAAAGTTGCATTTGTCTAGTTTTTGTTTATAAAAAAAATCCTTGAATTTTCTTTTTACCTTATAAATTAGGGATAAATGTTAATGTTATAAATTTTATTTTCTTTAAACGAATTTTCATAATTTTAATCATTATAAGATAATATTATAAGGTTCATAATTATTTTTATAGAATTTTTAAGGTTAAAGTTTATAAATATGAGATTTTATGGCTTTTAGGGTTTTGGAGTTTAATACATCTTTAGATATCAAAATAAATTGAATCTTTGAGACTTGAAATTATTTTTGTGTTCCCTAACTCTTATTCAAGTTAGAAAAATGTTTGTAATTCCTTTTTGTCGGTTTATTGGCATTTATATGTAGTGGTTCCGAGATTCAAGTGAACTTGAAGAACCAAGTATACTAGTCATAGTTTCAACTTTGACTTAAGTTCCACGAGACTCTAACCTAATTTCTACTACTAGGTCAAGTGCATAATGTGTGTGTATGATTCATGAAAAGGTGTTCGAGTCAAAGAGTGACCCGAATATGGATAGTCTCTACAGTTAAGTAGTTATAGAATTCACATATCAATGTGAAATCTAAGCACACCACCCATTGTTTCTATCTGTTTCCAAGTTTCTAGTAGGTTATAACTTAGCTTCTAGTTACTAAGTCTAGTATGTGTCATGCCTATACGTGCAACTAAGTTTATCAATTCTAGTGCTGACTCGAATTTTGACGGTTGTTACATATATATATATATATATATATATATATATATATATATATATATATATATATATATATATATATATATATAAGTAGGGTGAGGAGTGGGTGTAGGCCTAGAGAGGAGAACACAAGTGTAGGTGCTAAGTATGTGTAAATCAAGGTGTTCTAGAGAGAGAAACTAGAGAGAAGAAGAGTGTGTGTGTGTGTGAATCTCATGTGTATGGAGCATCATTGAATATTCATCATTACATCATAGATTCATCAACTTCTTCTTCTTCTTCTTCTTCTTTTCCATTTGATCTTGTATCATACGCTTGATTGGGATTCCGTACCATCAAGCGGATCGGATTGATACATCAAGCATAATTTTGGGACTTATAGAAGGTACTTTTGGTAAAGGGACAAGTGGCAGCATCGGAAGGGATCCGAGTGGGTTGGGAGCCGGAGGCGGGAATGCAAGAGCATTGTCCAGATTTGTCTATTACAGCAGGCTTCGAGGACGAAGCCTAGTTCAAGTGGGGGAGAGTTGTAACATCCCGACTTTCGAGAATGATATTTTAGGGATTTCATGCAATTAAGGAGGTCTACTCGATGAGTTGAAGGCCCCAACTCGTCGTGTAGAGTCTTAATCAGCCCGCGTGATTTAAGAAGTCTACTCGACGAGTCGGAGGACCCCGACTCGACGATTAGGGGCTGGAGAATAAAACCCTAATTTTTAGGTTTTGCACCTTATTTAAAGGACCTTAAGTCCTTTCCTCCATCCCCTTACCACCTCTTGACGGCCAGAAGAAACCCTAATCAGTCTAGACCTTGTTCTTGAGTGTTTGTGAGATTTAAAGGGTGATTTTGGTGCATTTTATGAAGAAGGTTTGAAGTCTAAGGAGCTTGGAGCAAATAGAAGCTTATGGATATGACTCTACTTCATCTTGGCATCATTTTGAAGGTAACACGTCGTTACCTTGACTTATCTTTAGCTAGATCTCTTCATGCAAAGGTTTAGGGCCATTTTTAGCATATTTGTGGGTCAATTCGGGTGTTGGGCATGATATGAAGTTGTAACTTCAGATCTGGACTCCTCTTGGTCCCTATAGTCATAAAGTTATCAGATTTAGCAAGCATTGACCCTTCTTTTTGTGTTAAACCTTTCCCTTAGCTTGGTTTTGGCATTTAGGACCATACATGTATGTAAAGTTTGCAACTTTACGTGGAAACCATGCCCTAGGAGGTTAGATCTGCAATATGGAGCTTTGGGGTAGCTTAAAAACGTCTGGATGAGAAATGTCCTGGAGGGACTCGACGAGTCGCATAGCCGACTCCACGAGTCGGTTGAAGATTTCCTGTATTGGTTCTACATGAACTCGGCGAGTCAGTAAGAAGACTCGACGAGTCAGTTAGGGTTTTCCCGACATTTGGACATGCATGGACTCGACGAGTTGTTTGGAAACTCGGCGAGTCAATTAGGGTTTTTTTGATTTCCTGAGTTCTTAAGGAACTTGATGATTTGCTAGCTGCACTCGACGAGTTGGGTCAACAATGAGTGTTGACTTTGAACGTTGACTTTGACTTTGACCAAGGGTTAACCAGTTGGACTTTTGAGGGTATTTTGGTAATTTGGGATTCTTATGGACTTGGTCCTATAGTGGTTATATGTGGTAGAGTTTGTGGCTGTGATTCGGGAGTTTGATCTTATCTCTACAGTTCGATACCGTAAGGTGAGTTCTTCTCACTATATCAACATGGTCTAAGGCACCAAGGCCGGTGTAACACTAGTCAAAATTAGGTCAATAACAATCACATGTAATGTGATTTTGTTAAAAACAAGTAACGTAGTAAACTCACTATGTATTTCATGATAATTCTAATATAAAAATGAACTTTCATACATACTTTATAGTATAACTCAAAGTATACGTCCATACGATTCCGAAAATATAGAGAACGTCTGAATCTGACTTCGCGTGAAGAAGTTATGATAAACCGAACACTATAAATCTCTATAATAAGAGGAATTAAAAATAGACTTATAATTAGCTATTGGAGTCTAAAAGAGAGTTATAGTACTCGTGAATACCTACGCGTGGATATAAAGAACGTCAAAAACGGAGTTCGTATGCGAAAGTTACGACCTTCCGAAGATTCAGCTGTCAAAAACCCTAATTTGACTGAACTCACGACGTGAGCACAGAAACTCATGATGTGAGGAGTCATTTTGCTACATTTAGGCTCTAGAAGGTGCGTGACGAGGCTACGAAGTGATAAGATCCAAACTCACGACGTGAATATTGATATTTCACGACGTGAGGAGTCATATGGCCACCTTCGGAAGCTAGAAGACGGATGGGAAGTCTACGAAGAGATAAGCTCGAAACTCACGACGTGAGCCTTATAAAACTCACGACGTGAGGGTCCAAAATCCTTCCTATAAATAGCAGGTCCGACCTTGACACTTCCTTACACCATTTCCCTTTCTCCTCTCTCCTTTGCTGAAGCCCTCTTGCATCCCGAGCCCCGACGACCTCGTACGCTGACCGTTTCTGCTTAGATTACATAAAATCAACCTATTAAGGTGAGTTTCACGGCCCCACTTTCTAATATTTTCGGGGGAAAACGCATGCTAAATCTTATATATATGTTATTATTATATCTATATGATAGTATATTAGTATCAACGTAGATAGTTATAATAACCGGGATATAGTTATTTTGTATCTGAAAGTATACAACTATCATAAAGTTGTTAGCATGTTATTGTTATAGTAGTATACTAATGTAGATCTTGAGTTATACTTAGGATTCTATATATATGTTGTGTGCGATATAGTTCCGAAGTTATATTCGGAAGTTCTATATGTTAATTTATAAAGTATGTTGTTATTGTTAGTTTTATGACAAGATAAAACTTGGTATGTTATATGTTGTTGTTGTTATTGGTTTTATGTCAAGATAAAACCTGGTTTTACTTGAAGTTATAGCTGTTATACTGCCTAAATGTTATGAAGTTAGGAGTACTGTTTAAAAGCATAGTCTAGTAACTTAGGGTTTTAGACATGAAGATGCTTTTGTTGTTAGGACTATAGAATGCCGTCAAAGTCTACATGAGATAACTCATTCATCAACTAAGATTGGGGATCTTAGTGGAAGTCCTCTGACCTGTAACCGTTAATCCCGTGTGAGCGAGGAAGTCGTGTATGAATAAAATACGGGTTGACGACCCCACTCGTGGTTGTTAATTACAACCCAAGACAAGCGAGTGACGATCCGTTCCTTTTTTTTTGTTATTCCGGCGTCGATGAAGCACGCGGTGTTGTTTCTCATGGTAAATCATGAGTGTATTGTTTCTCATGGTAAATCATGAGTGTGTTTTTGTCAGAGGTTTTGTTGTCAAGCAGCGGTTACAGACTCATGGTAGCAACTTGTTAGAAACATTATACTACGTCGTTATACAAGTATTAATGTTAAGTATAACTTTCCCCCTACTTATACCTTAGGTATTACTTGTATATTAAGTAGATGATTATACCTAACACACATACTCGTATAGAATTGAAATAAGATTTATACGTAGCAACTTTTGTTTGTATTGAATTACAAACACTTATGTTTATAGTATATGAGACTTATAGGTAAACTACTTATTTGGTAAGTAAACTTTTATACCTAGGATATATATACCAAACGTTGGAGAGTCAAAATGATACTTTCAAAACTATACTTTTGAACTTGGAAAATGTATTATTTTTTTCGAGTCAAAATCTGTGGACTCACCAACTTTATGTTGACGTATTTTAAATTGAATGTGTTTTCAGGAAGTTGATAACTATGATACAAGAAATGACGTTACACCGCCCGGTGTTTCCGTCGACGGCCAGGGTGTGACAGATTGGTATCAGAGTTATTAACTATAGTGAATTAGTACTTTCTTAGGAAATCACGACTATAGTTTAGGGCTACCTCTGTTAGGTTTAGGTATATCCCTTAAGCTACAAATAAAAAGTATTATTAAATTATACTACCGAAGGACTACTTATGAGAGCGGTGACAAGGATGGACATGTCGATTTGGGTTGCTGGATTTCAGAACGGCTATATGCTAAAATGATCCTGCCCACCGACTGTCCTGACTGGCCGGTGCCTTATCAGCTGGACCAGAAGTAACCAACAATAATTAATAATTCCCGTGAATACAACGAACACAAAGATATAGAGTTATGTATGAACTCAGTCCCGCAATGAGAACACATGTATAACCTAAAAATATAGAAAACCCAAACCCTCGATAAGAATTCAACGCAAGGTTTTAGGTCAAACTCCATAATCGGGTCTTATTGTACATGGGCCGAACCACAACTAAACGTAGACTGATCACCTATGTTTAATTATGGTCAGACCGATACACAACTAAACTTGGATACGGTGGTTGATAGACTAAAACACTTGAAGATTCTAGAAGATTAAAGATAGATCTTAGATCAGGATACCATCAACTCGGAGTACAAGAAGACGATGTTCCGAAGAAAACATTTAGGACTCGGTATAGTCATTATGAGTTCCTAGTTAAGCCTTTGGATTGACCAGCGCTCCAACAATGTTCATGGACCTCATGAATAGTGTTTTCAAACCGTACTTGGATAAAATTGTGATAGTAGTTATCGATGATATATTGATATATTCACAAACCAAGGAAGAACACGGTCAACACTTGCAAATAATCTTGAAACTACTAAGAAAAAGAAAAGTTGTACGCCAAATTTTCCGAATGTGAATTTTGGATTAAAGAAGTACAAATTTTTAGAACATGTAGTTAGTAACAAAGGGATTCATGTCGAACCCTCCAAGATTAAAACAACTAAGAATTGGGAAGCACTAAAGACACCAACATAAGTGTGTCAATTCTTAGGACTTGTTGGCTATTACCGTAGATTCATAGAGAATTTCTCCAAAATAGCCAAGCCACTTACAACACTAACCCAGAAGGATATGAAGTTCAACTGGGAAGACAAACAAGAAGCTGCTTTTCAGACTCTAAAGCAAATGTTGTGTAGTGCACCAATCCTATCCCTTCCAGACGAGACAGATGATTTCGTCGTATACTGCGACGCATCAAATCAAGGATTGGGATGTATGTTGATGCAAAAAGGAAAAGTTATCGCCTACGCATCACGGCAACTTAAGGTGTATGAGAATAATTACACTACTCATGATCTTGAATTGGGAGCTGTAGTTTTTGCACTAAAAATCTGGAGACATTACTTATACGGTACTAAGTGTACTATTTTTACCGACCACAAGAGTCTCCAGCACATCTTCGACCAAAATATGAGACAACGAATATGGGTTGAATTGTTGAATGATTACGAATGTGAGATTCGTTATCATCCCGGAAAGGCAAATGTGTTAGCAGATGCCTTGAGCCGGAAATAATATATTAAACCCCATCGGGTACGAGCATTAACCATAAATATCCATTCTAACTTTGCCACACAAATTAGAGAAGCTCAACTTGAGGCTCTAAAAGAAGAAAACATCAATAACGAAGCTTTGGGAGGAATGGAAAAGCAACTTATACATAAAGATGACGGAACACGACACTTTATGAACCGAATTTGGACGCCTAAGTTCGGTGGAGTCAGGGAGTTGGTCTTAGAAGAAACCCACAAGTCTAGATATTCCGTACATCCAGGCTCTGAAAAAATGTACTTAGATTTAAAAGTACATTATTGGTGGCCAAACATGAAGGCTGAAATTGCTACTTATGTAAGTAAATGCTTGACTTGTTCTAGAGTAAAGGCAGAACATCAAAAGCCTTCAGGTTTACTTCAACAACCAGTAAAGGTCGAACCCACTCGTGGTTGTTAATTACAACCCAAGACAAGCGAGTGACGATCCGTTCCTTTTTTTTATTCCGGCGTCGATGAAGCGCGCGGTGTTGTTTCTCATGGTAAATCATGAGTGTATTGTTTCTCATGGTAAATCATGAGTGTGTTTTTGTCAGAGGTTTTGTTGTCAAGCAGCGGTTACAGACTCATGGTAGCAACTTGTTAGAAACATTATACTTTGTCGTTATACAAGTACTAATGTTAAGTATAAGTTTCCCCCTACTTATACCTTAGGTATTACTTGTATATTAAGTAGATGATTATACCTAATACACATACTTGTATAGAATTGAAATAAGATTTATACGTAGCAAATTTTGTTTGTATGGAATTACAAACACTTATGTTTATAGTATATGAGACTTATAGGTAAACTACTTATTTGGTAAGTAAACTTTTATACCTAGGATATATATATACCAAACGTTGGAGAGTCAAAATGATACTTTCAAAACTATACTTTTGAACTTGGAAAATGTATTATTTTTTTCGAGTCAAAACCTGTGGACTCACCAACTTTATGTTGACGTATTTTAAATTGCATGTGTTTTTAGGAAGTTGATAACTATGATACAAGAAATGACGTTACACCGCCCGGTGTTTCCGCCGACGGCCGGGGTGTGACAGCCGACCCTTTATGATTTGTATCCTGGTTATAGGATGGTTTCTATGCTAGTAATCTGTTAGATCGGTATCCTGGTTATAGGATTATGTTATGTTAGTGATATGTTAGATCGGTATCATGGGTATATGATGGTTGCTATGTTAGTGATCGGTTAGATTTATATCCTGGTTATATGATGGTTGCCATGTTAGTGATCTGCTAGATCTGCATGACTATCTGTACATGCTAGCTAGCGTATGATATTTATGTGCACATGTTTTTTGGTTTGGGGGATTGGGTTGAGGCAGGTGTTGCTTTGTGCTGTAGTCCAAGATACCCAGGGCGAACCGGATAAACTGCAGACCCGGTTAGGGCATACTAGTCAGGCTGAAGGCCCGACGAGCGGCCCAGATAGGCTGAAGGCCCTGAGAGGCGGTCCAGATGTGCCAAAGGCTTGGAGAGCGGTCCAGATAGACTGATGGCCTGTGTTGCGGTCCAGTCAGACTGATGGCTCATTATGCATGTTGTGTTTGTTTATATGATATGGTTATATCTGTATGGCCTTGGTATTTTGGGGGAACTCACTAAGCTTCGGGCTGACAGTTGTTGATTATGTTTTAGGTACTTCTAATGATCGCGACAAGGAGAAGGCGTGATCATGCACCTCCTTATATTTTCATGATTAGATTCTGGGGATACTCTGATGTTTAAACTATTTTGAAAACAAATTGTAATAACTTAATGGTTTTAAATGTTTTAAAAAGTTTTAAATTGGCTTGAATTTTATGGGTGTTACATGCCCCATCGGGACAACTGCTAGTGCGGAAGGCATTAGCGACATCCGCTAACCAACATCTGCTCACGATCGGGTCCTTCTCCCCGAGGTACTCTAGAGCCCCACATGCTTGGAACTCCCGGAAGGTCAACGTGCGATCTCCCATCAATGCCACCATCTCTGAGCGAAAAGCCCTCAAACGTTCATCTAAAATCTCCAGAATGCCTTCCGTGACCGTACCAAAGATCATAGGAGTTTGCTCAAGTATGTTGTAGGTAATCTCAAACAAAATGAACTCCCGCATCTGATCATCCAACTGCCCGACTACAAAACCCGAGCCCGAACCCTCACCAGCACTAGAACCACTAACCGGTTTGCCTCGAAGAGTCACCATACTGAAAATAGACCATACAAACCATCATAACACGCATAGATAATATCGAGGGGTCTTACACTCTACAAGCTCCCTGGTTTTATCACAGCTTTCCTTGGCTCCAGTACGGATCCTCTACTTCCAGTAGTACGCGCCCATACTACCTTCCATATCTATCTATACTTTCATTAAGAACCGCCTTGATTCATCAAATTCACTTCTTATCCATACATACAATCCTCACTAAGACAAGGCTCCCAGCAGTATAGGGTCCATACATACAATCCTTATTTCCTGTTCTTATTTGATGAAGGGCTTAGGTTAGGATCAGGTATTCGAAAGTCTAGAGGGTCCAGCGTTATGTTTGCTAGCATACACGAGTGTTACAGGGTTGGTGGAAGTTTCATGGGTGGGTTGTGCGAGGTCGGTAGGCCAGTATGAGATGTTTAGCATTCCTCTAGGAGTGAGGACTGAGCGCTCACTATGTTTATGTATATTGTTAGGGCGTTGTGATGATACTTGAGACAAATATGGGTAGGTGTGGAAGGTAGTATGGGCCCGTACTACTGAAAGCACATGACCTATATGCGTAGCAAGGATATCACAACCCCTAGGATTTAGTTGGGAGTTGGTTCCCCGTTATTTATGTGGTTATTTGATATTTTCCTGGTGTACTTTCAGTATGGTGGTTATGAGACGCTTTGTGACTGGATACGGATCAGGATCAAGAGATGGCGGCCAGGAGGGACCAGCAGTGCCCGAGGTCGTTGGTCAGATGAGGTCGGATGAGCTGGACGCCAGGATTCGAGAGATCCCGCATGATGAGGTTGCTACTCTGTTCCGGGCACAGCTGACAGAGATGTTTGGGTCTATTAAGACCGCCATGGTAGAGTACTTCGACGAGCGTTATGCAGCCCTTGCTGAGACGGCGGCCGCAACAGCTACAACAGCTGTAACAGCGGCAAGGGGAGGATCCAGTTGGGCATTCCAGTACCAGGACTTCGATAACACAAAGCCCCCGACTTTTGATGGGACTCAGGACCCCATCATAGCCATAAGGTGGCTATCTGACGTGAAGGGGTGTTTTTTCACGTGTTCATGTCCTACTGAACAGAAGGTCAGATGTGCCCTGAACCTGTTGAGGACTAGATCTTACACTGATGATCAGAGAGTTGTGGTTACTTGGGAGCAGTTCAGGGATATGTTCCACGCCCTCTACATTCCACGGATCGAGAGAGAACGGTTAGCTCAGGAGTTCTTGGAGGTGAGACAGGATGGTGAGACGGTGACAGAGATCACCCGTATGTTCACGGAGAGGGCGATGTTCTGCCTGGAGTTTGCTTCTGAGCAAGCTCAGATGACACGTTATCTGAGTATGCTCAAGACTGATATCCGTCAGTTTATGATTACCCATCCATGCGATACGTTGCTGGATTACAGGAGGCCGCTAGGCGGCGTGAGTTAGAGATTGAGGTGCAGTTACGGGAGCAGAGGCAGGCCCCGACACAGTCACAGCCGGTGCCAGAGCGGTCTAAGACCGCTGATTCTAGGACAGGAGGACAGCAGGGCCGCACTTGTGGCAAGTGTGGGAAGGGTCACTCGGGGGTTTGCAGATCTGGTAGTGCGTGCCGAAAATGCAGCAAGGAGGGGCACTTTGCGAGGGATTGCCGCCAGCCAGCTCCGGATCAGGATATGAGGATTTTCTACCACTGCCATCAGGTAGGTTACGTGAAGACCAACTGTCCACAGCTCGTTGCCAGGCCGGTGCAGGTTCCAGTGGCGGCTACACTGAGGATTACTGATGGGGGTCAGGGTAGAGCGGAGCCTCGGAGGGCTCAGAGACGTGCTTTCCAGCTTACAGCAGAGGAGCCCAAGGCAGCACTAGATGCGGTTGCTGGTATGTTTCCACCTTTTATCTTACTGCTTATGATTATATTGTGAAATTTCCATTACCTTCTGCATAAGATGTTAGGATATAGGAGGATTGGGGGAATTTAGTATCTAAGGGTTGTAGATGGTTAGGATCCAGGGATGCATTGAGGATGAGAAGTTAGGATAGAGGATCACTATTCCAGGGTCACTATTTGTGGTTTGAAGATTCAGAAGCATTCAGCTGGGATTCAGGTTTCTTTTGAAGTTTAGTTGCTCTATGTCGGGAGAATTGTTTTGCGTAGGTTATTCATTCCACGGTTAATCATTCCATGGTTAAGTATGGTAATACCTAGTAGGGATGGTTAAGTGGTGTTTTGGTTTCGCCACTAGTAGGTAGTGGTTAGTGTCTCAAGTGGGGGAGAATTGGAAATTCTCAGATGAAGCATCAACCATTGAGGGTTTTCTTTAGCTAACAGGGCTCGACATTACTTTCATCACGGGTGTGCAGGTTATTTAGCGTATGTGGCGGATACGTGGGTCAGGGATCAGACCACGGTTTTCCTGAAAGGGTAGGCGATCAACACGAGGTCTAGAGTTAGGCCGTGATTATAGTTTATGGTTTGGATCAGGGGTTCGAAACCCCAAGTGGGGGAGAACTGGATATATGGCCGTCATAAAGTTATCAGATTTAGCAAGCATTGGCCCTTCTCTTTAGGTTAAACCTTTCTCTTAGCTTGGTTTTGGAATTTAGGACCATGTATGTACGTAAAGTTTGCAACTTTACATGGAAACCATGCCCTAGGAGTTTAGATCTACAATATGGAGCTTTGGGGTAGCTTAAAAACGTACGGATGAGAAATGTACTGAAGGGACTTGACGAGTCGCATAGCCGACTCGACGAGTCGGTTGAAGATTGCTTGTATTGGTTCTGCATGAACTCGACGAGTCAGTAAGAATACTCGACGAGTCAGCTAGGGTTTTCCCGAAATTTGGACACGCATGGACTTGACGATTTGGTTGGAATCTCGGGCAGTCAATTAGGGTTTTTATGATTTCCTGAGTTCTTAAGGAACTCAACGAGTTGCTAGCTGCACTCGACGAGTTGGGTCAACATGGACTGTTGACTTTGACCGTTGACTTTGACTTTAACCAAGGGTTGTCTAGTTGGAATTTTTAGGGTATTTTGGTAATTTGGGATTCTGATTGACTTGGTCCTATGGTGGTTATAGGTGGTAGAGTTCGTGGCTGTGATTCGGGAGTTTGATCTTATCGCTACAGTTCAACATCGTGTGGTGAGTTCTTCTCACTATATCAACAGGGTCTAAGGCACCAAGTTCGGCCCTTTACGATTTGTATCTTGGTTATTGGATGGTTGTTATGCTAGTGATCTGTTAGATCGGTATCCTGGTTATAGGATTATGCTATGTTAGTGATCTGTTAGATCGGTATCCTGGTTATAAGATGGTTGCTATGTTAGTGATCAGTTAGATCTGTATCCTGGTTACAGGATGGTTGCCATGTTAGTGATCTGTTAGATCTATATGACTATCTGTACATGCCAGCTAGCATATGATATTTATGTGTATATGTTTGTTGGTTTGGGGGATTGGGTTGAGGCAGGTCCTGCTTTGTGCTGTAGGCCAAGATACCCAGGGTGGACTGGATAAACTGCAGACCCGGTTAGGGCATACTAGTCAGGCCGAAGCCCCGGCGAGCAGCCCGGATAGGCTGAATGCCCTGAGTGGCGGTGCAGACATGCCGAAGGCTCGGAGAGCGGTCCAGATAGACTGATGGCTTATGAGGCGGTCCAGTCAGACCGATGGCTCATTATTCATGTTGTGTTTGTTTATATGATATGGTTATATCTGAATGTCGTTGGTATTTTGTGGGAACTCACAAAGCTTCGGGCTTACAGTTGTTGATTATGTTTCAGGTACTTCTGATGATCGTGGCAAGGCGAAGGCGTGATCGTGCACCTCCTTATATTTTCATGATTTGATTCTGGGGATACTCTGATGTTTAAACTATTTTGAAAACAAATTGTAATAACTTAATGGTTTTATGTTTTAAAAAATTTAAAATTGGGTTGAATTTTGTGGGTGTTACATGCCCTATCGGGACAACTGCTAGTGCGGAAGGCGTTAGCGACATCCGCTAACCAACATCTGCTCGCGATCGGGTCCTTCTCCATGAGGTACTCCAGAGCCCCACATGCTTGGAACGCCCAAAAGGTCAACGTGCGATCTCCCATTAATGCCACCATCTCTGACCGAAAAGCGCTTAAACGCTCATCCAAAATCTTCAGAATGCCCTCCCTGACCATACCAAAGATCATAGGAGTTTGCTCAAGTATGTTGCAGGTATTCTCAAACAAAATGAACTCCCACATCTGATCGTCCAACTGCTCGACTACAGAACCCGATCCCGAACCCTCCCCAACACTAGAACCGCTAACCGGTTTTCCTCGAAGAGTCACCATACTTAAACTAGACCATACAAATCATCATAACACGCATAAATAACATCGAGGAGTCTTACACTCTACAAGGTCTCTAGTTTCATCACAACTTTCCTTGGCCCGAGTACGGATCCTATGCTTCCAGTAGTACACGCCCATACTGTTGGATTAGTGTCTAAGTCCATAACTATTTTGGTATGTACTTGACCCGATTATGAGCATGGTCCTTTTGGGTTGCCTTCACCATAGCAATATGTAGGATGAATTAAGGAGAGAAAGGTTTAATTGTGATTTATTAATATATTATAAGAATAATATATTAAAGGAGAAATCATAATGTTTAATTGATATTAGTCAAGAATTAATTAAGAATTAATTTTGTGGCTAAAAGAGATTAATTAAACTTAAGGGACTTGTTGTGTAATTATAATATAATTATATAATTGGGCTATGGATCACCTTGGAATAATAGGTTGGAAGAATTCTAAGGGGAAGTCCATTAGAAATCGTCCAAGGCATGTTCCAGAAGGGGTCCATGGGCTGCTTAGGGCTTAAGCAGTCAGATTAGGGTTTCCTAGTTGTAAACCCTAATAGCCAACATATATAAGGAACCCTTATGGCCCCAAAAACGGGGGAACACTTCCTTTAGGGTTTACAGCCGTTTTTGGTGGCTCCTCTCTCCTCCCTCTTAATCCAAGTTGCTTAGCGGTGTTTGTGACTCCATTAGAGGTGCAACACTTGAGGCACTAAGCTTTCTGAAGCCAATCAAAGCAAGGATTGATTGTTATTGCTATATAACAATCAAAGGTAATTACTAAACCCTTATTTCAGTTCTTATTTGATAGATCTAGGGTTTGTAAGTCTTGGATTCATTGCATGTACAATAGAGAAACCTAGATCCAAGCATTAGGGTTTGTATGAGCACATAGGATTGTTCTTATGCTCACACAAACCCTAATGCTTGGATCTAGGTTTCTCTATTGTACATGCAATGAATCCAAGACTTACAAACCCTAGATCTATCAAATAAGAACTGAAATAAGGGTTTAGTAATCCTTATTTGGGATTGACATTGGTGGCGAAGGGTGGCTCGATGTTTATCATAGATCAATGGAGCGTGTGTGGCTAACCGGCACATTGATTAGGTGATAGTAGCAATTGGGTGCACTACGTGATTCGTATTGTTATTCACACCTTGTTTGTGATCCTCGACATCCCAGTCACAAATAGAAGGACATAATCGAGATTAAACATGCCATTGAAAGGTTCAATGAATCTCAAAAGATCTAGGAGTTTCAATTCATTTAAAACTTAAATTTCTTTTTCGTTTTTTCATGGTGGGAATTGGTAAATCGTCATTTACCTACCTTCAAATATTCTGCAACTATATTACGACATCCCTCTTCTAGGTTGTAGAATGTTGTGTTGGATCCTAGCGTTGATGTTTCATTTGGGTGTTACATCAAGGATTCTTATCAACTAACTTGAATTTTCTCCCGTTTTGTAGATGTCTAAATCTTACAATGGTCTTCCCAAGTCCGTTGGAACAAGCTTTCCAAATGAAGATGACGTTCCACGATACGATCAAGGAAATGAGAGTCATGCTTCACTTCCTCCACCTCCTTCAATTATTCTCCCTAACCCACAAGTTCAAAGGCTTGAAAAGTTCAAGCTCACTCAAGCCCTTTTGGCAAGTAAACACGAAGATGGGAAACCTGTGTGTGCACACATCTTAGAGATGAAGTCACATATTGATAGGTTAAGGATGATGGGTGTCGATATATCAGAAATGTTGGCTGTTGACTGGGTTCTTCAGTCACTTCCTGAATCATATAGTGAGTTCATTAGAGAGTACTATATGATGGACCATGACGTGACCCTCATTGATTTGACCTATTTGCTTATAGCTGCTGAATCAGAAATGATTTGGTGTGCTGATCAAGCAAATTTGTCTGGCAAATCAAACTCCCAAACTTCAATGGACATTGAAAATGGTGACGTTGGAAATCCAGAAAAGGTAAATTCTGAGATAGTTCCTTGTGCCATTCCAAAAGAGTCCATCTGCTTCTACTACCAAGAGAAGGGGCATTGGAGACGAAGCTGCCCTGTTTACCTGAGAGATCTAAGAGATGGGAGAGTCAAGACGTATGGCTCTACTTCAGGTAAAATCCAATAACTAACTCTATAAGTTCATATTCTTTGATTTTCAATACATGATGTGATAAGATTACATTTTGATGTTTTGTAGGATCGAAGAAAAGAGAGGAAGCTTAAGGGAAGAAGTAAGCTGAATCTGATCGTGAAGAAATGGATTTCGATCGCATTGCTTGAAGATCGGATTTTTGAGCTACTACTTTAGAGTTAGAATAGATTGCTTAGAAATTGAAATAACATAGTTTTCATTTGAATTGCATTGTAAGGACAAGTTTTTCCGCAATAAAATGAATTTTGATTTCGTCCTATTTATTTATCCTTGCAATGGCATATGTGAAAATGGATGTTTATGTATTTCTAATTTTAGCAATGTTGAATTGGATGTGATTCTTGATTATGTTATTTGTGAAATGTCGAGGATTTGCCAAATAAAGGAAGATTCTCATCGCCCAAGTTTCAATTGGACAGAAACTTGGAAGCATACAACTTGGTTGCGTGATGAATGAGAAACTTCATATTTTGGAAATTAGACTAATTCTTTGGCAAAGTGTCAAGAGAAGGACCAGGAGATCGAGTACACTAGGTTGTGCGTTGATCAAGTCCACCACAAGAGTGATAAAGATATTCGTCATGATTTACTAAAGTTTAGTAAATATGATTATACTTATAAGATTAAGTATAATTCTGAGTTGATTGAAAGAGTTTCAATCAATAGCAGAACGAATAAGAAGAATCAAGTAGGCAGAAAGATAAAAGTTTCTCTATTCTAAGAAGAAGGGAGAGTACCTTTTATTGTGTTTTATGATAAGTCTTAATGATTAAGAACCATATCTCAGTTGATCCTCTAAGTGAGTCTTAGTGCAATTGCATGTCTAAGAAGAGGAATCAAGAATTGTAGAAATGGTTAAATCAAGAAGTCAATCATACTTCGTTCCAATATCAAGTCTTAGAGTCAAGATTCTGACATGAGTGACAAGTCTTAAGTAGGTCTATAACACTCGATAAATGTGGACTTTGGAAAAGTTTTCTTATTCTTGCACATTTGAAATTGGTAAGTTGTGATGTCTTGGATAAGACAAAGACCAACCAGGACCAATTGTGTGAAGTGTTAAACTTGACAAAAGGCTACACTAACTCTTGAATATTTGTTTGTCAAGAAATGTTTCTTGACAAAAGAATCTTATATGTCAAGAAGTCAGTGGGAGTCTTAATGGTCTTGAAAAGTTTCAAGAACAAATCAAGAGTAAACCTAGTTGATCATCACTAGCACACGACTTGAGGTTTAAAGCCTATCGTGAATGACATACTCTTTTTTCTGTGCCATTCCAGTTGAGTTAATTATGCGTGTGAGTTCTATGAGTTCTCATTTGAATGCATAAAGACAAAGCACCTTGATCAATGGAAAGTACATTGATATGAAAGGGTGAGTTGCTTGGAAGACATGGTGGGCATTCATGTTACCATGAGGCAAGAAATCAAGATTGAACAAGTTCAGTCCCTATGGTTTTGGATTTGTCGCAAACTTTTCTTTTGACAAATTCACATGGATAGGAACACATACATCATAAAATCTAAGTGTCATAAGGTTTTCCTCCTTCATGAAAATGATTGTGAGGAAATGCTTTCACTAAGAGAGATTTTAAGAAGATAGCGATTGTGAAAATTGTATTCTCAAATTCGATTATGATTACGGCATCCCTTTTCATAATTCGAATTGTGAGATTTGGCAATTGATCTGAACATTTGGGACTTAGTAACATAAATTCTGAATTGTTTAGACACATATGTGAGCTATCTAAGGAAAAGGTGTATGAGCTTAAAAAGCTTAGATAAAGGCTTATCAAAGCATTAGGTATTAGAAATATGAACTTAAGGAATTCAATAAGCATTGTTTTCTAGAAGTTCAATTATTTTCTGAATACATGTCAAATCTAGTGGGAGCATAAGTGTTATGCTGGTAAGAAAATAATCATCATGTTAGTAGGAGCATGATTATTATGGTAAGTATTGGAAGTTAGCAATATTAATTATAGAAAACAAAGATTCACTTTGCAAAGTTGCAAGGGTTGAAAAGTTGTTTTGCTATAATTAAGGGAGAGAATATTATACTTCGTTTCAAAATTCTAAAGCTTAGATAGAGAAACGTTAATAAATATAGTCAAGGATACATAGTGCATTCTCAAAATTCGATTATGATTACGGCATCCCTCTTCATAGTTCGAATTGTGGGAACAGGGCACATAAAATATTATGACAGAAGGCTGATAAAGTATCACGTCTTTATGTGAGACATTATGCATCGTGTCCAATACGCTTCGGGTATAGGATCGATTGCATATGCTGTAATATTTGACCATTCTAAAATTTTCCAAATGCCTAGGGCATTAAGAGGGAAAAAGGACTAGAGTCGGTTTTGACTAAAATAATTCAACAACTATCAAAGGACGATCTGAGGTTCACTGATGATTTGTCGCTTGTGAGTAGTTGGAAGTATAGTACTGGATGGACTATATTGACATTATTATGAATAGATAAGATTCTATTAAGAATGAGTTGTCATATGGCAAATATGGAAATGTTTCCATAAATGGGAGTTGGAAATTAAGAATCTATGTAGATTAGAAACTTTTATGCAAAAGGATGTTAAAAGGAATGTACTTTGAGTGAGAGACATCACATCTATAAAATTGTTCTGTAACAATTTATGATAGAGAACTTAGTAATTTCATTAGCCAAGTCCTGGTGACTTTGGTGCTATATGACTTTATGAAAGGATCGTTGCATAAAATGTTAGAATCTAACATATTCTAATAGTGGCAAGAACCTTGTATTCTTACACTAATGATAAGGATTAGGGATTGTGCAATGAGTTTCATTGGAAAAGTTTTTTCAATTGATCTATTTCACAAAATTTGGACCATAGGAAACCAAAGTGTGCATGCTTTGAGCATGGGACAATTGTGGTTATAATTCGAGTAATAAGTTGATTTTCTGAAACAGTAAGCAATGAATAATGAGTAATCAATATGGTGTTTAAATAAAAGTGTTTTTTATTTACGCTCAAAAGGTTTTGGGACCATATAGGATTAATATTATTATTGCGTTTCACTTTGCATGTTTTGACTTCCAGAATAACTAGGTTATTTGAACCTCCACAGTCGGTCATACGTTGGAAGTAGGTATGAAGGAAGACTGTCATGAATCTGTCTGTAGATTGTCTAAAGTGTTTAGACATAGCACAAGTTTGCTGCAGAGTTCATGAGTGCTTTGATAAGATTAAAGTATTGGATTAAACCCATGCTCACTTGAATCACTTCATGGTTTTTATCACGAGTGATTGTGAGACGATAATATTGTATATTCTTGAAACCAAGACGTGTGAGTTGTTACTTGCTGATCAGTTGCACATTGATGATAAGTAAACGCACCAGTAACTTGGTGTTATAAAACTTATTGTTGTGTGTGATTCGATTAGTAGGTGCAAGCAAGCATTTGAGTCGAAGTTTATCCATTCCTTTTACCCAAACTGGGATAAAAGCGATATCTGTGGGCCCCTCGATGATTTAGTGATGACAAAGGAAAGTGCTCGGCCGGGCCATGACTGATTTGATTTGTTCAATTAGTCAGTAGTCATAAATCGGAAATCGGGAAACGACACATAGACTGAGAGAATGATTTCAATCCATGTCTCATGTCTATACGATATCTTGTAGAATGGAGGAATATATAATCCCTTATCTAAAGGACACGCGTATCTGATAAGATCAGAGTTGACAGCGGCTTTTGAAAGCTACGATTGCTGATCAGGTTCTGAAGTTATGCAAAATAGTTATTAGACTTATCCAAGTGGGAGACTGTTGGATTAGTGTCTAAGTCCATAACTATTTTGGTATGTACTTGACCCGATTATGAGCATGGTCCTTTTGGGTTGCCTTCACCATAGCAATATGTAGGATGAATTAAGGAGAGAAAGGTTTAATTATGATTTATTAATATATTATAAGAATAATATATTAAAGGAGAAATCATAATGTTTAATTGATATTAGTCAAGAATTAATTAAGAATTAATTTTGTGGCTAAAAGAGATTAATTAAACTTAAGGGACTTGTTGTGTAATTATAAGATAATTATATAATTGGGCTATGGATCACCTTGGAATAATAGGTTGGACGAATTCTAAGGGGAAGTCCATTAGAAATCGTCCAAGGCATGTTCCAGAAGGGGTCCATGGGCTGCTTAGGGCTTAAGCAGTCAGATTAGGGTTTCCTAGTTGTAAACCCTAATAGCCAGCATATATAAGGAACCCTTATGGCCCCAAAAATGGGGGGAACACTTCCTTTAGGGTTTACAGCCGTTTTTGGTGGCTCCTCTCTCCTCCCTCTTCATCCAAGTTGCTTAGTGGTGTTTGTGACTCCATTAGAGGTGCAACACTTGAGGCACAAAGCTTTTTGAAGCCAATCAAAGCAAGGATTGATTGTTATTGCTATATAACAATCAAAGGTAATTACTAAACCCTTATTTCAGTTCTTATTTGATAGATCTAGGGTTTGTAAGTCTTGGATTCATTGCATGTACAATAGAGAAACCTAGATCCAATCATTAGGGTTTATATGAGCACATAGGATTGTTCTTATGCTTAATACCCATCACATACTACCTTCCACATCTATCTGTACTTTCATCAAGGACCGCATTGATTAATCTAAGTCACTTCTTATCCACACATACGATCCTCACTAAGACAAGGCTCCCAACACTAAATCTCTTCCTAGGTTTTCCCAGGGAAACCACCATACTAGTCCCCGCCATCAGTTGCAAAAGGAACTCCCTCTAACATCCTCTAACTAGCTCACGAATACAATTACATATTGCCGACACCAGATAATTCTTCGAATGAAGGGTCTCACACTACAACAGTTGGAATCAATCAAGAGCCGCGCAATAGAGTTATAAACTAACCTTCTAAAATTATTTAGTCTCCTTAATATGTAACTTAGCATATTCTCTTACTAGTTAGCTAAAGTTAGTGAGAATTCCTAAAAAGCACAAAGCAAGAAGCCTTCGAGCATTGAGTAACCGGAATTAAGCATAACCTAAACATGTCATCATATCACAGACTGATCAGTACTAGCATGTTAGTCTACAAGCTCATACAGTAGGCATATAAAGGCATCTCTCCTAGCATTCTCTCATTCAAATCCTGAGCAGACCCTTAGCCCTAACTAGCATGTGATTTACAGATTCATAAATCAAAGCATATCATAAACATGTATGGGTATTTTGGGAAAAATAACTTGAGATCGGTCGATTTCGTGCACCACACCCAATTTCTTTTATTAGAAAACATTTTTTATAAAGCATGTTTTTGAAAAATTCTACCAAACCCTCAGTTTGAGTTCAAACACACCCGAAAGTATGTTCGAATCCCTCAAACCATGGCTCTGATACCAACTTGTAACGTCCCAAAAATTAAGACTAAAAATTTCGATTTTTAAATTAACAAAACTAGTATCAAAACAACATCATAGAAACCGTGGTGAATCAAAGTGTATCATTAACATCCAAGTACATTGGAGTAATATAAAAATGTGAAACGATGTGGTGTGTGCACTACAATCATCCCGGGCTCCTCCCCTTCGAACCAAAAGTACCTGAAACATAAACCAAAAACCATAAGCACAAAGCTTAGTGAGTTCCTCAAAAATACAATATACCATACATATCAAACATATAATGAGCCCTGCTCGGCGTCGGGCCCCAACCAACATTGAGCCCCGCTCAAAACAAATATGTCAGTCATCAGGCCCCGCCCGATATACATATAAACACATAAACATATAATCATATAAGATATGTAATAATCACAAAGATAAATAGCATACAAGATAGTCATCGGGCCCCGCCTAGTAAACATATAAACACATATCACATGCAAGAGTCATGTAGACAACTAGCATCCTAAACATAACAAACCATGGGTCGGCATTAGTGCCTTCAACCCGCTAAAGACAATCAGGAAACTCACCTCTAGCTGTTGAATCTCTCAAACAAACCTCGATTTGCTGGTCCGAAAAATCCTCGCGCTATCATTATCAAATAATATCCAATTAATAATTGGATCTCGACCGATAATCAAGAATCTAAGCTACTTGTCCAATATCTTGGGTAAAAGACCATTTTACCATTTTTCTTACTTTCCCCAAATCCAAGGCCTAACATATTTGCTTGAAAGGCCCAAATTCCTAAATGGCAACACAAGGCCCAATAAGGCGCAACTTCCAAATTGGGCCCAAAAATCTTCATGGACCTAATCCCAAGAAAGTCCATAGTCTATCGATGGCCTAAATTCAGAAAACAAATGGCCCAACAAGGCCCAAATCCTAAAAGCCCAAAATATGGACCAAACCGATAAAGTCAATTTGGAGGTCAATATGCTGAGTACGCGGGGCGTACTCAGCTTGTATGCTTGGCGTACTCCTTCCAGGGCCGGTACCCTCAGCGTACCAGCTGGGTATGCCCATCGTACTCCCCAAATTACCAACCTAACACATGAAGCACTTAAATGGTTAAGCCAACATGCTAAAATCTCAGATCTGATTCTAAATGTCGACTTAATACGTAACGATGGCAACTTTACCAGCATGCACGAGTTATTAATACCAAAAACTCAAAAGGAACCATATTAAGAACCCTAACACTTTCATGGACCAAATGACCCATAAAGGTTGAATTTTCATGGACAATGGACCTTAAATGAGCAAAGATCTAACGTCCATAGCTTCTGGAGAAGACAATAACTTTATATGTGAATTAAAAGACACAAAAATGTACAAATAACTGTTACATTAGGTGTCTAAGCCCATAACTATAATTGGTATGTACTTGACCCGATAGTAGCATGGTCCATTTCGGGTTGCCTTCACCATAACATTTTGATAGATGAATATTTCAGTAAGAGGTTATTTATGATTTTTTAATATATTATAAGTATAATATATTAATTGAGGAATCATATTATTTAATTAGTATTGATCAAGAATTAATTTAGAATTAATTTAGTGATCAAAAGAGACTAATTAAATTGATACATATGATTTGGGCTAATGATCCATGGTTTAATTTTTGATGGGCTTATGGGTTAATACATGAAGTATTTATCCAAATCAAATGGATGGATCATGGGTTAATGTGTATGGATTAGGTTTACACATGACCTTTGATATTCTACACATACATATGTGTTGTCCTAAGCCGTAAAATCGACCACTACTTGCATTCCAAGAAGAGAAATCGGTTTTAGTCTTCTTAGCCTCTCTCATATCCATCTAGTTGTTTATTTGGTGTTTGTGACTTGTTTGAGGCACAACACTTGGGGTGCTAAGTTCTCTCAAGGCCAAAGTCTTACTAGTTACATCAAGAAGTAACTTTCTAACTTGTTTTATGATTCATATGTTAAATTTTGTATGCTAGTTTAGGCTTCATGCTTTAGAAATCAATGTTGCATGTATAATTAGAGAAAACTTAGATCCAAAGCATTAGGGTTGTATGTGTTGGGTTAGGTGTCTAAGCCCATAATTATTTTGGTATGTACTTGACCCGATTATGAGCATGATCCTTTTGGGTTCCCTTCACTCATGCAACTTGATAGGTGGACAAGAGGAGAGAGAGTAGAATTTATTATATGAATAATAAATTCATACTCAAAATGGTTTTATTAATATATTACAAGATTAAAACCTTATTAGCCTCAACTATAAATAGACTCCTTAACATGTAGAAATCGGCCCTATGTCTTCTTTGAGTTGCCCTAGCGGATTTCACCTTTTTCCTAAATCATCCTTTGCATAGATTGTTTGTGACTCCATTAGAGGTGCAACACTTGAGGCACTAGGCTTTCAGAAGTCAAGATCAAGAAGGATTAATCTTGTTATTACTACATAACAAGAGAGGTAAGATCTAAACCCTAATCATATGTGATTTTCGGATTTGGTATGCTAGTTTTAGGGTTTGCTGCTTTGGTATTCAATGTTGTATGTTCAAATTAGAAAAACCTAGATCAAAGCAATTAGGGTTGCATGTACACCATAGGAATGATGTTATGCTCATAACCCATCAGTGGTATCAGAGACTAGGTCGTTTTTCTAGTTGAATAGATGCAAAAGTGAACTGCCAAAGGATCAAAAAGTCGAAATTTGCTGTTTGACAGGTCTTACTCGGCGAGTCCATCAACGGACTCGACGAGTTGCATGAACTCGACGACTCCATCAGTGGAATCGGTGAGTCCAGGGTTCTGTTGCCGGGAATTTCGATTTTTTGGCCAGATTTTGATGAAGATAACTACCAAAACTCGTTGTTCTTGCCTAACATCGATTTTTTATGATTGGTATGGTTATCCTTATAAACATTAATGAATTTGATTAAAAATGGATAATATAGGATTATTATGATTCAGATAATTGACCTAGTAAATTTGAAAAGTTTCAAATTACACCCTGTAGGTTTTATAGTTTAAATTTGAACTTAAAAGTTTTTGTTTTTGAAATTTAAATAGTTAAACCCTAATATTTTGAAAGGTTTCAAAATTTGTCCTCCAATTTTGGATTATATTTTGATTAAAAAGTATTAACTTTGAAATATTAAATTCTAGAACCCTAGTATTTTGAAAAGTTCAAATTGCACCCTTATGGTTTTATTAAATTAATTAAGTGTTTAATTAAAAGAGATAATTAATAAATCCATAAAAATATGGTTTAAATTTGAGTAAATTAAAAGTCTAATGTATAGTTTAAACCACCTAGTATTTTAAAAGTATAAAATACACCCTTATACTATATAAAATTAAAAGTCTAATATATTATATATGTATAAGTAAATGTCAGTCTTACCGTTAGTAGGCCTCATTCACGAAGCTGGTCTATAAGGGGTGTTTAAGGAAGCGGCCTGTAAAATGACCGCCATCGGGTATCCACTCTTACCCACCACACCCTTGACTAGTGGAGGGTCGTTAGCCGAACGGGTAGGATAGGACACAACCTTCCATTATAAGAATAATGAAATACGAAGTAACTAAACACTTTAATAAATTCCCAAATCTTAGTTACTTTAGGAAAAATGTTGAGTTGGTGCTAATCCATAAAATTACACATTGCACCTTGTTGGTCGTTAGTGTAGCATGTGTGGTTAACCGGCACACTAATATGAGACCAATAAAGGATGACAATGGGTAGCTCGTAGATTATCATAGATCAATGGAGTGTGTGTGGTTAACTGACACATTGATTAGTTGATGGACATCTTCAAGAGTATCAAGCTAATTTGCATGGTTATCCACACCTTGTTTGTGATCCTCGGCATCCCAGTCGCAAACATGAAGGGCATAATCGAGATTAAACATGCCATTGAAAAGTTCAATGAATCTCAAAAGATCTAGGAGTTTCAATGCATTTAAAACCTAATTTCAGTTTTTGTTTTTTCATGGTGGAAATTGGTAAATCGTCATTTACCTACCTTCAAATATTCTGCAACTGGATTACGGTATCCCTCTTCCGAGTTGTAGAATATTGTGTTGGGTCCTAGCGTTAATATTTTATTTGGGTGTTATATTAAGGATTAGATCAACTAACTTGAATTTCTCCCGTTTTGTAGATGTCAAATTCTAACAACTATGGTCTTCCCAAACCTTCTGGAAAAAGCTTTCCAAGTGAAGGTGATGTTCCACGATTGGATCGTGGAAATGGAAATCATGTTTCACTTCCTCCACCTCCTCCAATAATTCTTCCTAACACACGTGTTCGAAGACTTGAAAAGTTCAAGGTCACTCAAGCCCTATTGGCAAACAAACATGAAGATGGAAAGTCTGTATGTGCTCATGTCTTGGATATGAAGTTGCATATTGATAGGTTGGGAATGTTGGGTTTCGATGTCTCAAGGAAGCTGGTTGTTGACATGGTTCTTCAATCACTTCCCGAATCATATAGTGAGTTCATAATAGATTACTATATGATGGACCACGACATGACCCTAATTGATCTTACCTATTTGCTTATTGCTACTGAATCAACAATGATTTGGTGCACTGGTAAAGCAAATTTGACTGGTAGATCAAACTCCCAAACTTCCATGGACATTGACGATGGCAACATTGGAAGTCCAGAAAAGTCTTCTCTTCCTAATGGAAAGGGATCGGCCAAGGTCAAACCGTTTGACCGGATGGTAAAGAGAAAGGGTGAATCTGAGATTGTCCCATGTGCTGTTCCGAAAGAGTCCATTTGTTTCTATTGCTAAGAGAAGGGGCATTGGATGCAAAGCTCCCTTATCTACCTGAAGGATCGTGAAGATGGGAGAGTCAAGATGTATGACTCTGCTTCAGGTAAAATTCACTATCTAACTCTATTAAGTTCCTATTTGCAGATTCTTAATACATGATGTGATAAGATTGGATTTTGATGTTTTGTAGGATCGAAGAAAAGAAAGGAAGCTTAAAGGAAGAGTGAGCTGCGTCTGATCACGAAGAAATGGATTTTAATCACATGGTTCGAAGATTGGATTTTTGAGCTGTTGTTTAAGAATTTGGATAGATTGCTTAGAAATGTTTAGTAACATAGTTTTCATTTGTAATTGCATTGTAAGGACAAGTTTTTTTTTCCGCACTTTTATAAACAAAATGAATTTTGTTTTGTCTTATTTATATATCCTTGCAATGACATTTGTGAAAATTAATGTTTGTATGTTTCTATTGATAGCAATATTGAAAAGGATGTGATTCTTAGTTATGTTATTTGTGGTAGTTTCAGAAATTTACAAATAAGGAAAATTCTCATCACCCAAGTTTCAATTGGATAGAAACTTGGAATCATGCGACTTGTATTGTATGATGAATGAGAACCTTCGTATTTGGGAAATTTAGACTAATTCCTTGTTCACATAAGTATGTGCGTCAAGTGAAGGACTAGGGGATCTAGTACACATTGTTGTGCACTAGGCCAAGTCCACCACAAAGAACGATAAGAATATTCGTCATGATTTGCTAAAGTTTATTAAATATGGTTATGCTTACAAGATTAAGTATAATTCTGAATCATCGGAAAGTGTGGCAACCCGAAATTCTCATTTATATAAACTCTACGGTCAAGCACTACAAATAAAAGTCAAATTCATTTCAGTACATTTTTGGCCTGATTTAAGTCAGTTTGGGTGTTTTTATTTTTAAAATCGTCAAACGAATAAATAAAAGGAAGTGTCGTTTAGAAGTGTTGTGTAGCAAACAATCAAACAACACCTTAGCTAGGTGTTTACGGCCAAACAAGAGGAGTTTGGGCCGTAAACTCCTTTTTACCAAGAACTCATGCATATAGCATGAGTTTACCCACTATTCCCTCACTTCTCACTTCCTAACTCAAGAACACCCACCATTCTCTCTCAACTATCATAAGATCATCATCCAAATCTTCCAAAAATGTAAGTTTTTCTTCACTTGTTTTGTTGTTATAACACCTTATCTAGTGTTTATACATCATTTCATCCATGAATTCTTCATTTTTACTTAGATCTTCAAGTGTTCTTCAAAACACCAAGAACACCAAGAACACACACTAGTGTTCTTGGCCCTTAAACACTCTTACAAGCTTCCAATAAGTAAGTACACTCTTCCTAACTAGTTACTTGCTTAGAATACTTGCTAAACCCTTGAAGAACATCAAAAAACCTCAAGAACACTTGTGTTTACGGTCAAGGGATATCCTTGAACCGTAAACACCATCAAGTGGTTTTTAAGTGCCCCTAACACCTTCTAAGGCTTGGAAATTGGACTAGAACCTTGCATGCATGAGCTAGAAACCCCAAATCACGAAATGGTTGGAGTAACCATGAGTTTACGGCCGTAAACTCATGGGTTTACGACCGTAAACTCAAGAGTTTACGACCGTAAACTCTCAAGGGTGGTCCAAGGACAGTAAACTCCAAGGATGAGCCCTTTTATGCCCTAGACCCTTCCTAAGCCTTTGATTCAAACCTAGAACACTTCCTTGAGGGGTATAAGACCTTAAAGCTCACAAATGCACCAATTACCATGAGTTTACGGCCGTAAACTCATGGGGGAATTGACCAAAAACCGTAAACACATGTAGGGTTACCAAATGAGGAGTAAACTCCAATGTGAGGCCATACTCTCCTTAGATGCAATCCTTTAGCAGTCCTAGCACTTGAAACAAAGTGTTTCCATGTATTAGGACGACTTTACTTGATTAATTAGTTGTTAAATGACTAATTAAATACATTTATGCATCACTACATGTTACATAGGATCCCTGTGTGTGTTCGAGTCCTCACTTGACACCTAACATCCTACCCGACACTTCCATCCAAACCACTCACTGTAGGTGAGTTCATACCCCTGAATTAACCTATTAAATGATTATAAATGCTTTTATGGGGGAGGGGGGGGGGGAATGCAAGTTGAACACTTCTAGTTATTGCTTTAATCACATGTGATTAATAACTAGAACAAACAGGAAGATTTGCTACTACTTTCAAATTGCTATCAAACTTATGGATTTTCAAGCATTCAAACCTTTTATTAAACTCTTATGATGCTAAGACAGTTTTCAAACTCTTTTATACTTGCAATATTTTCAAATCCATATCTACACCAGTATATTTATATAAGCAAGACTTAAAGGACTTAGGACTGATAGCTCACCTTACCACCTGTTCCTTGTTTGGTTGTGGACTTAGGGTATCCTGTTATTTGTCCGAATGTCGTTTAATTCTTAGTTATATATATATCATGTATATATTTGTTGGATATAAAAGCTTTCACTTCGATTCAGTAACTTTGTGTAACAAAGGCATCCAAGCAACCTTACTATTTAACTATTATAGGTATAGTTAAGGGATCACTACTCACTACTACTATTACAACGTCCCATACAAGAGTCAATACATTTATGAGCTACTACAAAAGTATTACATTGAGTAAGAGAACATACTATACACTATATAAGAGAACATACTATACACTATACAAGAGAACATACTATACACCATATAAGAGAACATACTATACACTATACAAGAGAACATACTATACACTATACAAGAGAGCATACTATACACTATACAAGAGAGTATACTATACACTATACAAACATTAAATACTAAAACAGAATGTGACATACTACTTCTCGATACGACACTTCATTGTGCTATCACCGTGTAACCAGAGTCTCCTTGAGGGAGAGTGGGCATTATGTGTATAGATCTATACGGGACAGACACTCCCACATCCCGACTGCTAGCTACAGTCCGAGCCGACTAGGCTCAGGGGTGACAAAATGTCACCATACTACGTGTGACCTGGAGGGTCATCAGTTATTCAGTCGTCGATCCGCATGGTTACATACGAGTTCACATTCAAACCTTAAATTAACTAAATAAGGATTTAAGGCAAAAATGGATTTTTCGAGGCGTACCGCCTGGAGTCTACATATTTCTAATTTGGACTTTTCGAGGCGTACTATACATTTAGTACTACCTGGAGTCTGTATTTCATTAATTTGTGACTTCGTCACATACTCGTTTAAGTAAACTATGTTTTTATAATAATAGTTTTCACTGGGGAAAAACCCTTACATTTACAAAAGAACAATTATACAAACAATCGGGTCTTGGTAGAAGACTACCTTTTTACTGGAAAACATAGGGTTTTCTAGGGAGTATATTATCTCCAAAACATTTGAAATCAATTACTACACTACATTGTTACTAACATTTTTATACAAGCAATGACACTAAATACTTATGAACTCACCAGCTTTATGCTGATACTCGCTTTCAAAATAACTTATATTCTCAGGTCATCAGTAGACAGGTACAGATGAAGCTTTTGAGAAGATGGAGCACATACAAGACCCATCTTTTATTTTGATTATACTTTTGGTGTCTTACAAACTATACAGAACACGCTTGTATTACAATTATTATATTAACGCACTGGATGTTGTTGCTTGTCTTTACTATTATGCATTGTTATGATACTGTACATGTCGTCCTCCACCCCGGAACGTATTCCGCCGTTCTTGGTTTTGGGGTGTGACAGATTGGTATCAGAGCACTGTTTATAGTGAATCAAGTATATCAACCCATAAAAGATATACAAACTATAAACACATCGGGATTAAAACACTCTCAAGAATATATACTATTAAATAATAAAATATTTAACTAAGTATATATATACATCTATTCATACCAGGGTTAGTATCATACTAGAACAGAACAAAAGTATTATGATTGTTGGACATCACAATTAGGCTTAGAGACATATAGTCAAACCTAAGGGGATATAGCCTGATCAACTATATTTTCTGAGGAGTGACTAGCATGTGCCTAAGAATGATTGTAATGTTGCAACAAGTCTAAAAACTACCAACACTACTACCACAAGAACATTAGAACAAAATACTATAGGAGTATTCTGGGTTACCCTGATTACTTATCTGCAACCAAAAAGGATCTTCATCAGTACGTCTATTAACTATTCTTTCCCCATTCTTGTGTAAATACTATGGCTGATTTAAGGCGCGCCCGTCACCAGTAGAGGATTATCTACTCATCCTTTCTCTTCTCAAAAGAATATCCTTCCTCTTCAGTATCTCTGTTTCACTGTTTGTAAACATTCATAACTTTGAAAGTACTCTAACTAGACTTCTAAGCTGCCAACATTTTCCCTTATGGTTTGATGTAAGACCTACTGTTAGGTCACTCTTCCTGAACTCATTGTACATCATTAATACCAGTAATATTGGCAGTTGTCTAATCTATGGGAAAATCTGTACTTTTGCATTTCCCTACTCTATTGTTATAACTCTATCTGATATTTGGACTATGGCGATTTAGTCCATGGATCCCACTCATCATACTCACAATCGATTCTTACTATTATCATCATCTCTATCAATTTTCAGTAAAAGATGCCGCCTCGTCCTCGTCCGACCAGGGGCAGACCTGCAACTCAAACTCCACCACCACCACCTCCTCCATAGCAGTTCGATGCTGTGATGTTCCAGGCAGCTGTGCTTGCAGCTGTGACCGCCGCCATGGCCCAAGTAAACTCTGGCGGTGTTAGTGGAACGGGCACTGGCACTAACTCTAGCCATGGTGAAATCCATCCACGTACACGAGAGTGTACTTATAAAGATTTCATCAGCTGCAAACCTACATACTTCAACGGAACCGGAGGGATCCTTGCACTGTCCCAATGGATCGAGAGAACAGAAGCGATCTTCGAGATGTGCTCATGCCCTGAGGGAAGCAAGATAAAGTTTGCTGCTTGCACCTTCACCCAAAGGGCCCTAGCGTGGTGGAATGGCCATGTCAAATCACTCTCACTGGTAACAGCCAACGCCATGGGCTGGGACACACTGAAGGACCTTCTGACAAGGGAGTACTGCCCGAGGGGCGAAATCCAGAAACTCGAGGAGGAACTCTGGAACCTCAAAATGCAGCGTTCCGACATAGTAGCTTATACAGCCAGGTTCTGCGACCTGGTGGCTCTATGTCCTAACATGGTTCCCACCTAAAGCAAGAAAATTGAAAGATACATCTGGGGTCTGGTACCCCCATATCGAGGGAACGTTCTAGCCTCACACCCTGCGACCTTTGAAAGTGCCAAGGAATTGGCCCAAAGGCTCATCGATCACGAGGTTCCTTTTACCCCATCAACAACTACAACCACTACCCCAATCCCAACCAACGCGACTGACCACAAAAAGGAAGCGTGGGGACCGAAGGAGGGGTAAATCAAATCAACCCTCTTCCAAGAACCAACAGACGGTGGCTGTCCATGCTGCCACTACTCTTGCTGCCCCTGTACCAGCCAAAACATATGCAGGGAACTTACCCAAGTGCACCAAGTGCTCTTTCCATCATAACGGCCCCTGCCGTGAGATGCACTGCACTAACTGCGACCGGAAGGGCCATACCGCCCGGTTTTGCAGAGCACAACCCAAACCCATCACCCAAGTCCCCAGTACCGGAGTGACTCAAGCCTGCTACGGTTGCGGCGAGACAGGGCATTTCAAAAGAAACTGTCCGAAAGCTGGGAACGCGGGAGGAACAGGAAGACTACTTGCTATGGGCCACAATGAAGCCGTAGCAGACCCCACGGTAGTCACGGGTACGTTCCTTCTTGATAACTCTTATGCTTATATCCTATTCGATAGTGGGGCAGTAAGGAGCTTCGTAAACCAAAAATTTAAACACCTACTTAAACAATCACCGCAAACACTAAAAGAAACATTCGTCGTAGAAATGGCTAACGGCAAGACAGAGAGTTCTCACGAGATTTACTTAGGTTGTTCCCTCACGCTAGATAATCATTCGTTCCCAATCGACCTCATACCAGTAACTATCCAGAGTTTCGACGTCATCATAGGCATGGACTGGCTGAGTCTTTATCGTGCCGACATTCTGTGTTTTGAAAAAGCAGTCCGCCTGAATCTACCGAATAACGAAACCTTGGCGATCTACGGAGACAAACCCAGTACGAGTCTTTGTATCATCTCGAGTATTCAAGCCCAGAAGTACTTGCGTAAGGAATATCGTGCATTCCTGGCGCATGTTGTAGATACGAGCCAGAAAACAAAAGACCTAAAAGACCTCCCCGTAGTACGCGACTTTCCCGACGACTTTCCGGAAGAATTCCCAGGATTACCTCCGCAACGTCAAGTCGAGTTCCGAATCGACTTAATCCCAGGAGCTACCCCCGTAGCCAAATTGCCCTATCGTCTAGCACCTGCTGAGATGCAAGAACTGTCCGGTCAACTTAACGAACTGCTCAGCAAGGGCTTTATAAGACCAAGCTTCTCACCCTGGGGAGCTCCAGTCTTGTTCGTCAAGAAGAAGGACGGATTTTTCCGTATGTGCATCGACTATAGGGAACTCAACAAGCTTACAGTAAAAAATCGTTGCCCTCTTCCTCGCATCGACGATTTATTTGACCAACTGCAAGGGGCGAGCTACTTTTCCAAAATTGATCTGAGGTCTGGGTATCACCAGCTACGTGTGCTGGAGGAGGATGTCCCGAAGACAGCCTTCCGAACTCGTTACGGACACTACGAGTTCGTAGTGATGCCATTCGGACTGACCAATGCGCCCGCAGTATTCATGGACTTAATGAATAGAGTATGCCGTCCTTACTTGGATCAGTTCATCATCATCTTCATTGATGATATAGTTATCTACTCTCCAAGTAAGGAGGAGCATAGCGATCATTTACGACAAGTCCTAGGAACCTTACGATCAGAGAGGCTCTATGCGAAGTTCTCTAAATGCGAATTTTGGATCCGAAGAGTCGAATTCTTAGGACACGTGGTTAGCGAAGAGGGAATTCTCGTGGACCCTTCCAATATTAAGGCTATTGAGAACTGGTCAGCACCAAAGACGCCTACGAAAATTCGTCAATTTCTACGCCTCGCTGGCTACTACCGCAGGTTCATTCAAAACTTCTCTCGAATCACGAAACCTTTCACGAAATTGACCCAGAAAGGCGTGGCCTTTGACTGGGAAGAGAAGCAAGAGAAAGCATTCCAAACGCTGAAGCGAGCCTTGTGCACCACACCGATACTGTCCCTCCCTGAAGGAACAGAAGACTTTGTGGTCTATTGCGATGCGTCAAACCAAGGGCTCGGATGTGTTCTGATGTAATGAGGTAAGGTAATCGCCTACGCCTCAAGACGGCTGAAGAGACACGAGGTCAAGTACACTACACACGATCTCGAACTAGGGGCAGTTGTGTTTGCCCTAAAGATCTGGAGACACTACCTGTATGGTACAAAGAGCACCATCTTTAAAGACCACAAAAGCCTGCAGCACATATTCAACCAGAAGGAGCTCAATATGATACAACGACGGTGGGTAGTGCTACTCAATGACTACGAATGTGAAATTCATTATCATCCGGGTAAAGCCAACGTGGTAGCAGACGACCTAAGTCGAAAAGAATATTCTGGTCGAACAGTCAAGTCATTGACCATGACTATCCGTTCGCATCTATCCGCACAAATTAAGGAGGCTCAGCTCGAAGCTTTGAAACCTGAAAATGTAGTGGGAGAATCCCTACGAGGAATGGATAAGAACTTGGAAGCCAAGGGTGACGGAGCCTTATATCTCATGGACCGGATCTGGACACTGAAACACGGTGGCTTCATAGACTTAGTCATGAAGGAAGCGCACAACACTCAATACTCCATCCACCCGGGTTCAGATAAGATGTAATTGGATCTCAAAAAGTCATACTGGTGGCCTAACATGAAAGCTGAGATTGCTACCTTCGTAAGTAAATGCCTTACTTGCGCGAAGGTTAAGGTCGAATACCAGAAACCATCAGGTTTACTCCAGCAACCGGAGATACCTGAGTGGAAGTGGGAGCGGATCACTATGGACTTCATAACCAAGTTACCCAAGACAACGGACGGACTTGATACCATTTGGGTCATCGTCGACAGATTGACCAAGTCCGCACATTTCCTACCCATCAAAGAAACCGACAAGATGGAGAAGCTCACAAGAACATACATTCGGGAGATAATACGACTGCATGGTGTTCCTATATCCACTATCTCCGACAGAGATAGTAGATTCACTTCGAGATTCTGGCAGTCGCTACAAAGCTCCTTAGAAACGAGGCTGGACATGAGTACAGCCTACCATTCTCAGACCGACGGACAAAGTGAGAGAACTATCCAAACACTGGAAGATATGCTGCGAGCCTGTGTGATCGACTTTGGGAAGGCATGGGATACCCACTTGCCTCTCGTCGAATTCTCTTACAACAACAGCTACCACACGAGCATCAAGGCTGCTCCATTTGAAGCCCTCTACGACCGGAAGTGCAGGTCCCCTCTGTGCTGGGCTGAGGTGGGTGATACCCAGTTAGCAAAAGGACAAATTCCTGACAGCACTCTCACGGGTCCGAAGATCATTCGGGAAACGACAGAGAAGATCGTTCAGATTCGTGAACGATTAAAAGCCTCTAGAGACCGACAGAAAAGCTACGCAGACAAACGGAGGAAACCTTTGGAATTCCAGGTGGGAGACCGAGTCCTTTTGAAAGTCTCACCCTGGAAGGGCTTGATACGCTTCGGAAAGCGTGGAAAGCTAAATCCAAGATACATAGGGCCTTTTGAGATTCTCGCTAGAATCGGCCCCGTAGCTTACAAACTCAATCTTCCCCGCGAACTTAGTAACGTACATCCTACCTTCCACGTCTCGAACTTGAAAAAGTGCCTATCCGACGAGACTCTTGTAATTCCACTCGATGAGATCGAGATCAACGAGAGCCTCAACTTCGTGGAAGAACCTGTAGAGATCATGGACCGAGAGGTCAAACGAACGAAACAAAGCCGCATCCTAATCGTGAAGGTTCGCTGGAACGCCAAGCAAGGACCGAAATTCACTTGGGAGCACGAGGATCAGTTTAAGCTGAAATATCCTCATCTTTTTGCTTAGTTATTTGTAATAACTTAGTTGCTTGAACTCTAATTTCAGGACGAAATTCCCTCTAACGGGGGGATGATGTGGCAACCCGAAATTCTCATTTGTATAAACTCTACGGTCAAGCACTACAAATAAAAGTCAAATTCATTTCAGTACATTTTTGGCCCGATTTAAGTCCGTTTGGGTGTTTTTATTTTTAAAATCGTCAAACGAATAAATAAAAGGAAGTGTCGTTTAGAAGTGTTGTGTAGCAAACAATCAAACAACACCTTAGCTTGGTGTTTACGGCCAAGCAAGAGGAGTTTGGGCCGTAAACTCCTTTTTACCAAGAACTCATGCATATAGCATGAGTTTACCCACTATTCCCTCACTTCTCACTTCCTAACTCAAGAACACCCACCATTCTCTCTCAACTATCATAAGATCATCATCCAAATCTTCCAAAAATGTAAGTTTTTCTTCACTTGTTTTGTTGTTATAACACCTTATCTAGTGTTTATACATAATTTCATCCATGAATTCTTCATTTTTACTTAGATCTTCAAGTGTTCTTCAAAACACCAAGAACACCAAGAACACACACTAGTGTTCTTGGCCCTTAAACACTCTTACAAGCTTCCAATAAGTAAGTACACTCTTCCTAACTAGTTACTTGCTTAGAATACTTGCTAAACCCTTGAATTACATAAAAAACCCTCAATAACACTTGTGTTTACGGTCAAGGGATATCCTTGAACCGTAAACACCATCAAGTGGTGTTTAAGTGCCCCTAACACCTTCTAAGGTTTGGATATTGGACTAGAACCTTGCATGCATGAGCTAGAAACCCCAAATGACGAAATGGTTGGAGTAACCATGAGTTTACGGCCGTAAACTCATGGGTTTACGACCGTAAACTCAAGAGTTTACGACCGTAAACTCTCAAGGGTGGTCCAAGGACCGTAAACTCCAAGGATGAGCCCTTTTGTGCCCTAGACCCTTCCTAAGCCTTTGATTCAAACCTAGAACACTTCCTTGAGGGGTATAAGACCTTAAAGCTCACAAATGCACCAATTACCATGAGTTTACGGCCGTAAACTCATGGGGGAATTGACCAAAAACCGTAAACACATGTAGGGTTACCAAATGAGGAGTAAACTCCAATGTGAGGCCATACTCTCCTTAGATGCAACCCTTTAGCACTCCTAGCACTTGAAACAAAGTGTTTCCATGTATTAGGACGACTTTACTTGATTAATTAGTTGTTAAATGACTAATTAGATACATTTATGTATCACTACATGTTACATAGGATCCGTGTGTGTGTTCGAGTCCTCACTTGACACCTAGCATCCTACCCGACACTTCCATCCAAACCACTCACTTCAGGTGAGTTCATACCCCTGAGTTAACCTTTTAAATGATTTTAAGTGCTTTTATGGGGGGGGGGGGGGAATACAAGTTGAACACTTCTAGTTATTTCTTTAATCATATGTGATTAATAACTAGAACAAACAGGAAGATTTGCTACTACTTTCAAATTGCTATCAAACTTATGGATTTTCAAGCTTTCAAACCTTTTATTAAACTCTTATGATGCTAAGACAGTTTTCAAACTCTTTTATACTTGCAATATTTTCAAATCCATATCTACATCGGTATATTTATATAAGTAAGACTTAAAGGACTTAGGACTGATAGCTCACCTTACTTCCTGTTCCTTGTTTGGTTGTGGACTTAGGGTATCCTGTTATTTGTCCGAATGTCGTTTAATTCTTAGTTATATATCATGTATATATGTGTTGGATATAAAAGCTTTCACTTCGATTCAGTAACTTTGTGTAACAAAGGCATCCAAGCAACCTTACTATTTAACTATTATAGGTATAGTTAAGGGATCAATACTCACTACTACTATTACAACGAACCATACAAGAGTCAATACATTTATGAGCTACTACAAAAGTATTACATTGAGTAAGAGAACATACTATACACTATATAAGAGAACATATTATACACTATACAAGAGAACATACTATACACCATATAAGAGAACATACTATACACTATACAAGAGAACATACTATACACTATACAAGAGAGCATACTATACACTATACAAGAGAGTATACTATACACAATACAAAAATTAAATACTAACACAGAATGTGACATACTACTTCTCGATACGACACTTCATTGTGCTATCACCGTGTAACCAGAGTCTCCTGGAGGGAGAGCGGGCATTATGTGTATAGATCTATACGGGACAGACACTCCCACATCCCGACTGCTAGCTACAGTCCGAGCCGACTAGGCCCAGGGGTGACAAAATGTCACCATACTACATGTGACCTGGAGGGTCATCAGTTATTCAGTCATCGATCAGCATGGTTACATACGAGTTCACATTCAAACCTTAAATTAACTAAATAAGGATTTAAGGCAAAAATGGATTTTTTGAGGCGTACCGCCTGGAGTCTACATATTTCTACTTTGGACTTTTCGAGGCGTACTGTACATTTAGTACTACCTGGAGTCTGTATTTCATTAATTTGTGACTTTGTCACATACTCGTTTAAGTAAATTATGTTTTTATACTAATAGTTTTCACTGGGGAAAAACCCTTACATTTACAAAAGAACAATTATACAAACAACCGGGTCTTGGTAGAAGACTACCTTTTTACTGGAAAACATAGGGTTTTCTAGGGAGTATACTATCTCCAAAACATTTGAAATCAATTACTACACTACATTGTTACTAACATTTTTATACAAGCAATGACACTAAATACTTATGAACTCACCAGTTTTATGCTAATACTCGCTTTCAAAATAAATTGTATTCTCAGGTCATCAGTAGACAGGTACAGATGAAGCTTTTGAGAAGATGGAGCACATACAAGACCCATCTTTTATTTTGATTATACTTTTGGTGTCTTACAAACTATACAGAACACGCTTGTATTACAATTATTATATTAATGCAATGGATGTTGTTGCTTGTCTTTACTATTATGCATTGTTATGATACTCTACATGACGTCCTCCACCCTAGAACGTATTCCGCCGTTCTTGGTTTTGGGGTGTGACAGAAAGGTTTCAATGAATAGCAAAACGAATAAGAAGAATTAAGTAGGCAGAAAGATAAAAGTTTCTCCAATCTAAAAAGATGGGAGAGTACTTGAGTATCATGTTTTATGATCGTCTTAATGATTATGAAACCATATCACATTTGATTCTCTAAGGACACCTTAGTGCACTAGTATGGCTAAGAAGACGTATCGGAAATTGTTGAAATTGTTAAATCAAAATGTGAATCATACTTCGTTCCAAAATCGAGTCTTAGAGTCATACTTCAAGATTGTGACTTGAGTGAAACATTTTAAGAAGTTTTTAACACACTCATCAAATATGGAGTTGAAAAATGTTTTTCTTACTCTTGTGCATTTGAAATTGGTAAGTTGTGATATCTTGAATAAGACAAAGGCCAACTAAGACCAATTGTGTAAAGTGTTAGTGTTGATAAGAATCCGCACTAACTCTTGAATATTTGTTTGTCAAGAAATGATTCTTGACAAGAGAATCTTATATGTCAAGAGGTCAGTGGGAGTCTTAAAGATCTTGAAAAAGATTTCAAGAATTTATCAAGAGTTAACCTATTGTTTGACACTAGCACACGACTTGAGGATTGTAGCCTATCGTGTTCTTGTTTCTGTGTCATACCAGATAAGTTGACTATGCATGTGAGTTCTATGAATTCTTATTTGAATGCATAAAGGCAAAGCACCTTAATCAATGAAAGTTCATTGATCTGTATGGGTGAGCTGCTGAACAACTTGGAAGCAATGGTAGGCCTTTTGCTGCCAGATGGCAAGAAATAAAGATTGAACAAGTTCAGTCCATATGAGTTTGGATTTGTCACAAATATTGTCTTGTGATAATGGTTATGAAAAATTCACATGGATAGGAACGCATACACCATAAAATCTAAGTGGTAAGGTTTCTCTCCGCTTCATGAAAATGATTGTGAGGAAACGCTTTCACTGGGAAGATTTTAAGGAGATAGCGATTGTGTAAATTGCATTCTCAAATTCGAGTATGACTACGACATCCCTCTTTATAGTTCAAACTATGAGATTTGGCAATTAGTTTAACATTTAAGACTTATTGTTGTAAGTTCTGAAATGTTAGAATCACATATTAGCTTTCTAATAAAAGGTGTATGAGCTTAGATAAAGTCTTATCGAAGCATCGCGTATCAGAAATATGAACTTTGGTAAGAAAGTCAATAAGTATTGATTTCGAGAAGTCCAGCTCTTTTCTGAGTACATGTCAAAGCTAGTGCGAGCATAAGTGTTATGCTGATAATTATCATGTTAGTGGGAGCATGATTATTATGTTGCGAGTTAGCAATGTTAATGGTAGAAAACCAAAGTTTCAATTCGCAAAGTTGCAGAAATTTTAATCAAACTTAGTCAAAGGACGTGTATGAATGTCGTGTTGAAATGTTTCAACATTGAGAATTCTATACGAGAAAATATTACAGCAAGAGACTGTTAAAGTATCATGTATTGATGTAGGACATTATGTATCGTATCCCATACGCTTCGGGTGTAGGATCGAATGCATACGCTGTAATATTCGACTGTTTTGATTTTCCTAATGCCTATGCTATTAAGAGGGAAAAGGGACCAGAACTGGATATGACTACAATTAATTAAACAACTGTCAAGGACAATCTAAGGTTCACCAAGGATTGGTCACTTGTGAGCAGTTGGAAGTATAGTATTGGATGGAACATATCAACATTATTGTGAATAGATAGGATTATATTTAGAATGAGTTGTCATATGGAAATTATGGAAATGCTTCCATAATGGGAGTTGGATATTAAGAATCTATGTGTAGGTTAGAAACTTTTATAGAAGAAGAATGTTCAAAGGAATGTACTTTGAATTTGAGACTTCATGTCTATGGAGTTGTCTTGTAACAATCTCCGATAGAGCACTTTGTAATATCATTGGCAAAGTCTTTATGACTTTTGTACTACGACATTACAAAAGGATCATTGCATGAAATGTTAGAATCTAAAATACTGTAATAGTGACAAGAATATGGTATTCTTACACTTGTGATAAGGATAGGGAATTTTGAAATGAGCATCATTGGAAATGTGTTCAATTGATCTATTTCATAAAGTAAGGATCGTAGGTAAATATAGTGTGCATACTTGGAGCATGGGACAACAATTGTTATAATTCAAGTATTAAGTTGATTATCCAAAGCATTATATAATGAATAATGTGTAATCGATATGGTTTTTAAATAAAAGGTGTTTTATTTATACTCAAAAGTTTTGAGACCATGTTGGATTCGATTATTCTTGTGTTTCACTTCGCATGTTTTGACTTCCAGAATAACTAGGTTATTCAAACATCCACAGTCAATCATACTTTGGAAGTAGGTAATGAGGTAAGACTGTCATGAATCCGACTGTAGATTGTCTAAAGCGTTTTAGACATAGCAAAAGTCTGCTGTAGTGTTCACGGGTGCTCATGAAATAAGATTTGAGTATTGGATTAAACCTACGCTCACGTGAATCACTTCATGTATTTTATCACGAGTGATTGTGAGACGATAATATCTTATATTCTTGAAACGGAGACATGTGAGTTGTAGTTTGCAAGTCGGTTGCACATTGACATATGTAAATGTACCAGTAACTTGGTGTTATAAAACATATTGGTGTGTGTGATTTGATGAGTAAGTACAAGCAAGCATTTGAGTCGAATTTTATCCGTTCCTTTTACCCAAAGTGGGATAAAAGCGATATCTATGGGCCCTCGATGATTTAGTGATGACACCCTAAGCGCTAGGCCAAGCCTGGACTAAGTTGATGTGTTCAACTGAAGTCTATTGTTGTCACACCCCGGCTGTCGGCGGAAACACCGGGCAGTGTAACGTCATTTCTTGTATCATAGTTATCAATTTCCTGAAAACACATGCATTTTAAAATACGTCAACATAAAGTTGGTGAGTTCACAGGTTTTGACTCCATATGAAAATACTACTTTTTCTAAGTTCAAAAATTTAGTTTTGAAAGTATCATTTTGACTCTCCAACATTTCATATATATATATATTAGGTATAATGGTTTACTTATTAAATAAGTGATATACCTATAAGTTTCACATATGATGAATAAATGAATGTAATCCCATACAAACTAAGGTTGCTACGTATCAATCTTATTTCAATTCTATACGAGTAAAACCGCTACGTATAAATCTATTTCAATTCTATACGAGTAAAACCGCTACGTATAAATCTATTTCAATTCTATACGAGTAAAACTGCTACGTATAAATCTATTTCAATTCTATACGAGTAAGTGTGCTAGGTATAATTGTCTATTTAATGAGCAAGTAGTATACCTACAATTTCCTTGTACTTAGAGTATAAGTCTTTGGGAAACTTATACTTAACATTCATACTTGTATATCGACAAAGTATAATGCTTCTAAAGTTATGCTACCATGAGTCCGTAACCGCTGCTAGACATACAAACCTCTGATTAAAAGATATCCCACCAATGGTTCCTACATTGGTGCCACAATAAAACCGCCATTGGTGCCATAAAGGATTCCACCAAGGTAAATACTTCCCCCGTACGCTTCATCGACGCCGGGTCCATAACAATCAATAGGAGAGTTCGTCACCCGCAGACCGTTGGGTTGTAGCTAGCAACCACGGGTGGGGTCGTCAACCCGCATAGATCTATAGTCCACCGTAAAACCGATTGGGTTGTAGCCAACAACCACGAATGGGGCATTAACCCACATAGATCCATACACAACTTCCTCGCTCACACGGGATTAACGGTTACAGGTAAGAGGATTTCCACTAAGATTCCCAATCTTAGTTTGATGAATGAGGTAGCTCATGTAGACTTTGTCGGCTTCCTATAACTCTAACAACAAAGCATATTTGTGTCTAAAACCCAAAGTTAGTATACAATGCTTTTAAACATTACTCCTATTTTCATAACTTTTAGGCAGTATAACAGCTATAACTTGAAGTAAAACCAAGTTTTATCTTGACATAAAACCAATAACAACAACAACATATAACATACCAAGTTTTATCTTTTCATAAAACTAACAATAACAACATATAGCATACCAAGTTTTATCTTGACATAAAACCAATAATAGAAACATACTTTATAAATTAACATATAGAACTTCCGAATATAACTTCGGAACTATATCGCACACAACATATATATAGAATGCTAAGTATAACTCAAGATCTACATTAGTATAATAACATGCTAACAAGTTGATAATAGTTGTATATATTCAAAATATTATATTTAGAACAACTATATCCCGGTTAATATAATTATTTACGTTGATACTACTATACCATCATATAGACATAATAGTAACGTATATACAATATTTAGCATGCATTTTCCCCGGAAAATATTAGAAAGTGGGGCCGTGAAACTCACCCTAGTTGCATGATCTATTGAATCTAAATGGTCAGAGGCTCGTCGTTGTCTGGCTCGAGAAGGGAAACGGCCTTCGGAAACGAGAGAGAATGAAAGGAGAAGGTGTAAGGATTGAATGAGCTTTGATCGCTATTTATAGGGTGTTCTGGGCTCATTCACGTCGTGAACATGATAGGTTGACGTCATGAACTTCCATGAGTCATCCCGTAGCCTTAACGCATGTTTTGTAGCTTCGATTAGTGTATGTTGACTCCTCACGTCGTGAGTTTTTATGCTCACGTCGTGAGTTTAGTCAAATTAGGGTTTCTGACGGCTATATCTTCGGAAGGTCGTAACTTTTGCATTCGAACTCCGTTTTTGACGTTCTTTATATCCACACGTAGGTATTTACGAGTACTACAACTATATTTTAGACTCTAATAGCTAATTCTAAGTCTATTTAAAATTCTTCTTGTTATAAGGCATTATAGCGTTAGAATTTATCATAACTTCTTCACGCGAATTCAGATTTAGACGTTCTCTATATTTTTGGAATCGTATGGACGTATAATTTGAGTTGTATCATAAACTATGTATGAAAGTTCTTACTTGTATTAGAATTTATAGTAAGTTTATCACATTACTAGTTTAACAAAATCCCATTACATGATTGGCATAATCACATGTGATTATTATTGACCTATTTTGACTGGTGTTACAATTGTCAGTCGTCTTAAATCGGAAATCAGGAAACAACACATGAACAAAGAGTATGATTATACTCGATGTCTCAGTTCATACAATATCTAGAATGGAGGAGTATATGAGCCCTTATCTAAAGGACGCGTTGCTGATAAGATTAGAGTTCGACAACGACTTTTGAAAGCTACGATTACGAATCAGGTTCTGAAGTCGTACTTGCAAAATAGTTATTAGACGTATCCAAGTGGGAGACTGTTGGATTAGGTATCTAAGCCCATAATTATTTTGGTATGTACTTGACCCGATTATGAGCATGGTCCTTTTGGGTTGCCTTCACTCATGCAACTTGATAGGATGACAAGAGTAGAGAGAGAGAGAGAGTAGAATTTATTATATGAATAATAAATTCATACTCAAAATGGTTTTATTAATATATTACAAGATTAATATATTATATGGAAATCATATTAATTAATTAGTATTGATCATAAACTAATTTGGTGATCAAAAGAGACTGATTAAATAAAGGGGACTGATATTGCAATTAACTATTAGTTGTTGGTTGGGCTATGGACTCCTAATAGAAGAGATTGGACGAAATCTGTGGGAAACCCAGAAGGATTTCGTCGAAGGGGCTTATAGAAAGGGCTCCATGGATTGCTTAAGGCCTAAGCAAGGCAGTTAGGGTTTCCACCTTAAAACCTTATTAGCCTCAACTATAAATAGACTCCTTAACATGTAGAAATCGACCCTATGTCTTCTTTGAGTTGCCCTAGCGGATTTCACCTTTTTCCTAAATCATCCTTTGCATAGAGTGTTTGTGACTCCATTAGAGGTGCAACACTTGAGGCACTAGGCTTTCAAAAGTCAAGATCAAGAAGGATTAATCTTGTTATTACTACATAACAACAGATGTAAGATCTAAACCCTAATCATATGTGATTTTCGGATTTGGTATGCTAGTTTTAGGGTTTGTTGCTTTGGTATTCAATGTCGTACGTTCAAATTAGAAAAACCTAGATCAAAGCAATTAGGGTTGCATGTACACCATATGAATGATGTTATACTCATAACCCATCAGTATGTGCACCATAGGAATGTTAGAGTACATAAAACCCAACAGTGGTATCAGAGCCAGGTTGCTTTCTATTGTATTGATGCAACTGTGTAATTTTCAAAGCTGAAAAAACTGCAAAACTGGATTCTGCCAAGGCCTACTAGACGAGTCCATATACGAACTCGACGTGTAGGTGCCTTATGATGAAGAACTCGTCGAGTTCATAAGTGCACTCAATGAGTTGGACTGTTTGTGGGGAGAATCTTCGAGTTTATGGCCTGTTTTGGATTAGGAACATTACCACAAACTATTTTGGATTATAAAATTCTATTTTGATGATATGGTAATGTTAATCCCCATCCAATAACATGATGTTTGTCAAATTCTAAGATAACTACTTTATTTTTGTGAAATACTAGTTATTTGTAAAATTTGAAACTATCTTGAATATGAATCAAATTAGGTCAAATTGGTAAATGATCATCATCTCATAATTGGACTAGTTAATTTGATTTATATGTGTTCTTGAAAAGTTCCATAACTTGTCCTCAACTTATGGAATATGAAAAGTTTTTATTTATGAAATCATTAACTAATGTAACTTATAAAATTTAAAGAGTCTTGAAAGGTTTCATAACTTGTCCTCAAGTTTGGAATTTGAAAGGTCTGATTCATGCAACATAAAAGTTCATAAGTTATGAATTTCAAAAGTCTTGATAAGTTACAAAACTTGCCCTCAAGTTTTGGAACTTGAAAAGTTACATTAATGAAACTTTAATTCCAAACCCTGGAATTTTAAAAGTTTAAAATTCAACCCTTATACTATTATAATATTAAAGTTTAATATATATATATATATATATATATATATATATATGTATATATATATATATATATATATATATATATATATATATATATATATATATATATATGTATAAGACAAGTCAGTCTTACCGTTAGTAGGCCTCATTCACGAAGTCGGTCTATAAGGGGGGTATAAGGTTACTGCATATAAAATGGTGGTTTAATAGGTGTCCACTCTCACCACCGCTTCCTTGACTGGTGGAGGGTCGTTAGCCGAACGAGTAGGATAGGACAATAATTCTCATTAATAAGTATAATGAAAATTATTAAAGTAACTAAACTTTTATAAATTCCTATTCTTAGTTACTTGAGGAAAAATGTGAAAATGGTGCTATCCCATGAAATTGCACTTTGCACCTTGTTAACTCGTTAGTGGAGCGTGTGTGGTTAAACAGCACACTAATTTGGGACTGACAATGTGTGGCAAAGGGTAGCTTGGTGTTAATCGTAGATCAATGGAGCGTGTGTGGTTAACCGGCAAATTTATTAGGTGATTTGTAACATCAAGAGTACCAAGCTATTTTGCATGGTTATTCACACCTTGTTTGTGATCCTCGGTATCCCAGTCACAAACTTGAAGGGCATAATCGAGATTTAAACATGCCATTGAAAAGTGAAATGAATCTCAAAAGAATCTAAGTATTTCAATTCATTTAAAACCTAATCTTCAATTTCGTTTTTCATGGTGGAAATTGGTAAATCGTCATTTACCTACCTTCAAATATATTGCAATTGGATTACAGCATCCCTCTTCCGAATTGTAAAATATTGTGTTGTGTCCTAGCCTTAATATCTCATTTTGGGTGTTATATTAAGGATCATTATCTAATCTAAACTTTGTCTTTCTTTTCAGATGTCTACTTCAAACAATGCTTCCAACCCAATCCCTTCCGGCTATTTCTCCGTCATGAACTTATGTGGGAGGGTCATCTTCGATGGATCGAATTTCAATGATTGGATTCGAAACATCTGAATGGCTATTCGTTATGAGGACAAAGAATATTTCCTTGACAAAGAGCTTAAGGAGATTGATGAATCTACTGCTACTCCCGAACATATTTCTGAGTACAAAACTCATGAGAGGGACGCGACCAAAGTGTCGTGTATAATGATCGCTACCTTGACTGCTGAGCTCCAAAAGTCATATGAGGACTTTTGGCCTTATGAAATGCACCAGGACTTGATGGAAAGGTACCATCAAAGTGCTCGACAGGAGATGTATGAGATCATTGCCTCCATGATCATGACCAAAATGAAGGATCGAGAGTCCATCACGGCCCACTTGCAAAAGATGTAAAGGTTTGTGGACCGCTTGCTGAAGTTAAATGTCAACTTCGATGAAGAGTTGGCCATAGATATTATTCTACACTCTTTACCTCCTTGTTATGATCAGTTTCGTATGACTTATTGCAACATCCCGTTATTTTCTACTTGTAAAGTCAACCCTAGTCAACCAAAGTCAAACTTGGGTAAACTAAAGTCCTCTTTGTTATATTGGATTTTATTAAGGTTAGTATAATAAACTTTACATGTTTAAAACTCTAAGAATACTAAATGTATGAGAAAGGAATAAGTTGGATCTGACTAATTTTGAATTATCTTTCTTCCTTCTTTTCCTTCAGACCAAGAAACCTTGAAGCCGTGAACATGCTAGCCGACTTCGGACCGTGAACGAGGCCGTGAATGGCTTCGGCCCGTGATCGCTTCGGCGCGTGATCGCTTCGGACAATGTACGAGGTTCACAGCCGTGAACCCCTCGGACCGTGAACCCTCACACACACACACACATATATATATATATATATATATATATATATATATATATATATATATATATATATATATATATATATATATATGTTTCAACTAGTTTTTGCTTCATTTCTTCACTTTCAATCGAGATTTCAACCTTTTTCTCTCAAGTATCATCAAGCAAGAACACCCTCTCTCCTCAAGAACATGCTAGTATCATCCTTTCTTATCATATTCAAGTGAAAATCACTAGTTCTTCACAAGATCTAACAGGTATCAATTCTTGATCTTGTTATCACTTCAAGAACACCCTTCCATCTTCTTATACTAGGCTAAAACCCATTGATTTCACTAGTTTTCATGAAGAACACGAAGAACCCGCGAAGAACATGAAGAACACCCATCTAAAAACCTTTCAATCTTCTTAGAAACTTGCTTAGGATCATCAAGTGTTCATCATTCATCAAGAACTCAGGGCCGTGAACACCTCCAGGGCCATGAACCCTTTATGTGCTTGGGTTGTGAGCACCCCTCCTGGCCGTGAACTCCATTCAGCCTCCATTTTAGCTTCTAACACTCCTATTTGTAAGTTATACTTACAAATTAGTCCAGTTTCTAATAATTCCTATGATTATATTAGCTAATTGGTTGCATATATGTTATACAAATTACTATATAGGACTTGTTTTACTACGGGATTACACTTGTGGAAGTAAACATCATATATAAAATCCTCATTTGAATCATCCTCTAAAAGGTGAGTTCATACCCCCGTATTTTCATAATTTTTACAGTTTTAAGGGGGGGGGGGGGAATACAAGTCTAACACAACGATTTTGTGTTACAAGCAAATGATTTCAAAATATATTACCAAAATGAATTTCAATTGTCATCAAATCAAATGGTTTTAAATTGTGTTAAAATGACATCAAGTCACCAAAAGTATTTCAAAATGTTAAATTCTTTAAATGATTTTATAAACTTATATTTTCCCCAAAAATCATATTTATACATATATATTTATATAAATAAGATTTAAAGGGCTTAGGACTGATAACTCGCTTTATTTCCTTTTCCTTGTTTGGATGTGGGCTTAGAGTATTGGTTATTTGTCCGACTGTCGTTTAACTTTTACTTATATATATAATTGTATATGTATATAAATATAAAGGTTATTTCATTCATTTTCATTACCCTTTGTAACATGTCGAGCAATGGATTACATTCATGAACAGTTAGTATCAATTCAATAAGTACATATAAATTATAATATGTATAATTTATGATTCATAGAACATTAATTCATGTTTCAAGTATACTAGAGTACACCATATTACCAGAACAAGGGTTTGATTTAAAACTAATCAAGGGTATACATCTTTCAAATACATGTTAAGAATACTAATTCAGGAGCATAATAATATCGATCATTTATTTTAGAATGATTGGATTTTCACTTCTATTATACACGTAACGTCTATATGCTTTTTGTGAGTCAATAGATTCAGGTTGTTTATTCATTTAAACATCATAGTTAAAGTCCTGACATTAAAACCAGAATCTCCAGTCGGGGATCGAAACAAGTGTGTATAGATCTATATTTGGATTGACAACCCCGCACTCAGACTGCTAGCTACAGCCGGACATACACGCCTATGAGTGACATTTGTTATCAATAGTTTTTGAAGCCTTCAAAGCGTTGTTTCTGGCCATCTAGTCTCAGTATGGTTATAATAACTCATTAAAAAGATATTAAAAATATGGTTAGTGTATAATTAACTAAACTTGAGTACATTTTCAAAGTACCAGTTTACTAAAATACAGTTTTACAGTAACACATCTCAGTTTACAATAACAGCTGGTGAAGCCAGGGACACTCACTTTTACAAATCATACAAATACAGAACACTGGTTTACAAACAGAACGGGTTTATGTGATTAAAACTACTTTTCATAGACAACAGAAAATATAGAATTTTCTGGAACATTTTACATATTCAAGAAACAGAAAACATACTTCCAACCATAAATACTTATGCACTCACTCAACTTTATGTTGATAATCTCTTTTCAAATTACTTGTATTCTCAGGGAATCAGTAGACAGGTACTCCCCGAGCTTTTGAGAAGATGGAGCTGTTTTGAGTCATGTCTTCTATCTTTTGTTATAACTGTTTTTGGTGTCAATATACAATGATTGAACACATGTAAAAACTGATACTTATTAATGCAATGGTTGTTTGTACTTTGATTACTATAATGCATGTTTTGTGATACTACAAATGAAGTCATCCACCCCCGGACGTTTCCGCCGTCTGGTTGGGGGTGTGACAGATTGGTATCAGAGCATTGTTTATAGTGAACCCAGTATATCAATCCATAAATATATATACAAACTATAAATACATTAGGGCTAAGAGCTCTGGCTACAAGTATACTTTTTAAAATTTAAGTATTTTTACAAGAAGTATACTAACACTCATATCTACAAGCACAATATCACAGTCATAACAACTTAAAAGTATTTGGATGTTGGACATTGCAGTCAAAACTGGGCAGTTATGTAATCATATCTGGGATCAATATACCCTGATCAACTATATTGGTTTGAGATATTACTAACATGTGTTTGGGAGTGATGGTATTGTTGCGGTATGTCTAAAACTTACCAACTATACATATACAAAAGAACTCTAGAACATAACATAAATTTTAAATACTATAGGAGTATTTTAGGCACTATATATTAAGAACAAGTATGCGAAAAGAAAAGAACCATTGTTGGTAGAGCTATAAATATTAAGTGTATATTACCGTTATATATAATCAAAGTTTTATAGACTTAGAATATGTGATCTAGCTTTCTTGCCTATTCCTTGTTTGGTTGTGGACTTAGATCAAGATCATTTAATCGAAGGTCTATTATACCCAAGTTATATATAATTAGTATGCACTTTGTAGTTATAGAAGTACTCAATTCAAGTCATGTCAAACATAATTCTTTATCTGTTAACTGTAAGTTTCTCTCTTGGAAACTTGTATTTGCAATCTATCGTTACTAATTATATTCTACATCTCTTATATCCCTATTCTCGCTTAGATAACAATGGCTGGATTCCATCTACCCAGAGACCCATACTTTCCCAATCAGGGAAATGGAGGATGGCTCGATGATGAGCCTGAAGAGAATCCGAAAATCCCCTTAGATGATGATTTTGCAGAAAATTTTCCTGAAGATACTGATTCGGAAATAGAAGCCTATAATCCACCACTAGTTGCCTAGAATCCCAATCCACGACAAAACTTCCAAGGCCCGACGCCTTTGTGGGCGGGAAACTTAGACAGGTGGAGTAATGAACAGGGTCAGAACCATCCTTACAAAGGAGACCGAAGCTTCTACAATCTGGACACAGGAGGCTCAGCAGACAGAGCCCTCCCGGTGTTAGTTCGTCGTGTGGCGTGTAACGATGAACAAGGAAGAGCTGCTATCGACCGAGTCATGCCGGTTGATGCTGCTACTGGAGTCAACACCGTTCGCATTCGTAACTTAGAAGACAATCATTATGCGACAAGGGATCGTACTAATTTCTTACTGAGAGAACTGACGGCATCCCAAGCCGAAGTTAGAGAACTGCGAGAACGAAAAATAGCACAAGAAAGGCGTATGTGGGAAATAGAACGTCAGCTAGCTAAATCCAGGGCCGGACCTAGTAGGAAGTAGATTATACTCTACTCGTTCACTACTTACTCTTTTGGTTATAGTCTAAGTCTTCAGATATGTTCTAGTGTTATTTTTATGATTTTCAGTACGACCGCGAAAATTTCATTTTCGGTAGGTCGGTTTAATGTCGATGTTTTCCCAGTATTGTGGTGTATTGTAGACCTGTTTAAGGTCAAGTTTTCCAAACTCTATGTACTCAATATACAAATACAATCGACATGCATTTTCATACTCTTTGAAAAATAACCACTCAAATTCATATTATCCTGTTGCAAGTTGTAATTGTAGTAGACTTCTATTTCCAATTCCTTACAAGATTCATATTGAACTAAGTGTTTTAGTTCAGAGATATCATATTGATGTTCATTCTTGATATCTGACTGTCTCTTCATATTTTATTTCTTAAAGTGAAAGATGCCTCCACGTAGAAACCCAAGGCGTGTCAATGTTAATGAAGCGCCAACACCACCTCGTCCACCACCTCCTCAATTTGACGCTGCCATGTTTCAGGCGGCGGTCACAGCAGCTGTCGCGACTGTTATGTCTCATATAACCACCACGGTCGCAAGTGGATCGGGGAGTGGCGCACACCCCTCCAATCAGGGTGATAGTCATGGGAACTATCGGAAGTGTACCAACAAGGACTTCCCGAACGCCAAACCCAGGACCTTTAACGAGACTGGAGGAGTGATGGCGTTAAGGCATTGGATTGAGAAAAAGGAGGCGGTCTTCGAGATCTGCTCCTGCCCGGAGGGTAGCAATGTCAAATTCGCCGTCTGTACCTTTGCTGATAGAGCCCTAATTGATGGGTTTTTGAGCATTCTAACACTCATATGGTGTACATGCAACCCTAGAACCCTTGGATCTATGTTTGACTAAGATACATGCAAATAATTATTTTTCCAAGGTTCTTATCCTAACTAGCATGGCATGGGATACTTGAATCAAATAAAACTAGTAGAATTACTTACCTTGTAGTAGTAGTTGATTGCTTGGAGTTTGAGAGCCTAGCACCAATAATGTGGATGCCTCAAATGGAAGTCACAAATCACCACAAACTTGGAAACTTGAGAGAATAGTCACAAACTTCTTGAAATCAACCCTCTTGGTTTACACACATCAACTAGTGTCATTTCAAGAACCAAAGCCTCCTTTATATAGTGTGGTGGATTAGGGTTACATTCATGTAAACCCTAATACCCATGTCTTTTCATTTCCATGAGATATATGGGTTAAAGCTCCATGGAGTATCCATGGACTTTCCATGCAAGCCTAGCCCATTTCAAATAAGCATTAGCCCACACTATATAAATTCAAGAGCCCATATTTAATTAGTCATACTTTTGATCTCTAAATTAATTCTAGATTAATTATAGATCAATGCTAATTAAATAATATGATTTTATATTAATATATTAGGACTTATAATATATTAATAAATCATAACTTATACTATTCTCAAACGATTATCCATAAATTGTTCGAGTGAAGTGCAACCCAAATGGACCATGCCGGGTCGGGTCAAGTAAATACCAAATATAGTTATGGACTTAGACAATATATCCAACAGTCTCCCCCTTGGATAAGTCTAATAACTATAGTTGCAAGTATGACTTCAGGAACCGATCAACAATCGTAGCTCTTTAAACTCTGTTGAACTATGAAGCGCCATTTTAGATAAGTGATCATATAATCCTCTGTTCTAGATATCAGCCGGACAAATACATGGAACATGGTCTTGCTTATTGTCCAACATTTGTTTCCCGATTTCCGATTTGTTTGACATAGAACTTAACTGAACACATCAATTTAGTTCTGACCGGGCCCGGTACATAGGTCAAAACAAAATCATCGAGGGGCCCAGATATCGCTTCTAATCCTAGAAGGAACAGATAAACTTCGACTCATATGTTTGCTCTACTACTTGTTGAATTACATACAAAAGCACGGTTTATAACATCGAGTTACCAATGCGTTTTCGTGCAATCAATGCATAACCAACTCATAGGCAACAAATCATATCTCTAGGTTTGAAGACTTATATGATATTACCGTCTCACGATCACTCGAGATAAATTCCATGAAGTGATGCAAGTGAGCGTGGGTTGAATCCAATACTCAGAACTTATGAGCACTCATGAATGATGTAGCCCCGCTTTGTCTAACATCTTAGGCCTCTACAAGCCAACCCATGACAGTCTTGATTAATATCTACTTCCAACATATGACCGACTGTGGAGAGTTTGAATAATATGATATAAACCATAACATAATTATTCTGGAAGTCAAAACATGCAAAATAGAAATAATAGTAAACGATTGACAAGAGATAGCAACACTTTACTCATAAATAACAACTTTTATTTATCATCAAATGTCAATTACATTTTACAAATTTCAAGATTATCTAACTACTAAAACTAATATCATCCTTCAGCCCTATGCTCCGAGCATGCTGGAGATGCTTAGCCCGACTCAGTCCCTTCGTGAGGGGATCAGCTGGGTTCTCATCCGATGATACCCTCTTTGCCACGAGGATTCCTTCTTCTATTCGATGTCTGATGAAGTGATATTTTCTGTCAATGTGTCTGGATCTCCCATGATCTCTTGGTTCCTTGGCTAAGGCAACCGCACTATTGCTGTCACAGAAAATCTCCATTGGCTCTTTTATAGCTGGTACAACTCCAAGGTCTCCGATGAAGTTCTTTAGCCATATAGCCTCCTTTGCTGCCTCGCTTGCTGCTATATACTCTGATTCACAAGTGGAATCAGCCCACTGTCTCCTGCTTGGAACTTGTCCAAGTAATTGCCCCTCCGTTTAGAGTAAAGACCCAGCCCGACTGAGAGCGGAAATTATCCCTGTCAGTCTGAAAGCTAGCATCACTGTACCCTACAACTCTCAAGTCCTCACTGCCACCGAGGGTAAGGACCCAGTCCTTAGTCCTCCGTAGGTACTTGAGGATATTCTTTACCGCAGTCCAGTGTGCCTTGCCAGGGTTCCCCTGATACCTGCTAACCATGCTAAAAGCAAAGGCTACATCAGGTCGAGTACACGTCATAGCATACATGATCGATCCTACAGCTGAAGCATAAGGTATTCGACTCATTTCTGCTATCTCAGCCTTAGTACTAGGGCTTTGTGTCTTACTCAATCTGACGTTACTCTGGATGGGTAACTCTCCTTTCTTGGAGTTATGCATGTTGAACCTTTTCAACACTTTGTCAACATAGGTGCTTTGACTAAGTCCAATTAGTCTTTTACTCATGTTTCTCAAAATCCTTATCCCTAGGATATAGGCAGCTTCTCCAAGGTCCTTCATAGCGAAACACTTCCCAAGCCAGGACTTTACTTCCTGCAGGGTTGGGATGTCATTTCCTATGAGTAGTATGTCATCCACATACAGTACCAAAAAGCTGACTATACTCCCACTAGCCTTGATATAGACACAAGACTCATCTTCACTCCTTGAAAAGCCAAATTCTTTGACTTTCTCATGAAAGCAAAGATTCCATCTGCGAGGTGCCTGTTTTAATCCATAAATGGATTTGTCAAGCTTACACACTCTACTGGGGTACTCTGTACTGACAAAACCCTCTGGCTGAACCATGTAAACATCTTCAGCCAAGTTTCCATTAAGGAAAGCGGTTTTGACATCCATTTGCCATATTTCATAATCATGAAATGCAGCAATGGCTAACAGAACCCTAATAGACTTAATCTTGGCCACTGGTGAAAAGGTCTCATCATAATCAACTCCCGGAGTTTGAGAATAACCCTTTGCAACTAGTCGTGCCTTATAAGTGTGTACATTACCATCCATGTCGGTCTTCTTCTTGAAGATCAATTTGCACCCAACTATCTTACGATCAGGTACATTGTCAACCAAGTTCCAAACTTGATTGTCATACATGGACTGTATCTCACTATCCATAGCCTCTTTCCATTTAGCAGCCTCAGGGCCTGCCATGGCTTCCGTGTAGCTGTTAGGCTCATCCAGATTTACCAGTGTGTTATCACTGATAAGTGTCTCACCTTCTGCAGTAATATGAAAATCATAATAATGCTCAGGTGCATTCCTAACTCTGGTGGAACGCCTCAGAGGTATAGATTCTTCAGTCGGTTCAACAGGAGTTTCCTCCTCAGGTTGAGAGCTACGGTTTGAGGTTCCTTCACCACTTGACTCTTGAATTTCCTCAAGGTCAATTTGCCTCCCACTGTCTCCTTGGCTCATGAATTCTCTCTCTGTCGAAAGAATCCTCTTCTTGCTACAAAGACCACATTATCGCTGGGTCTGTAGAAGATGTAACCAAAGGATTTATGTGGGTAGCCGATGAAAATACATCTTTTGCTTCGGGGTTCGAGCTTATCGTGAGTCTCGCGTCTTACGAAAGCCTCGCAACCCCAAATCTTGATGTGGTCTAGATTGGGAACTTTTCCAGTCCACACCTCGTGAGGTGTTTTGGCAACCTTCTTTGTAGGGACTAGATTAAGGATATGGGTGGCAGTCTCTAAGGCATACCCCCAAAATGAGATTGGTAGCGAAGCTCGACTCATCATGGAACGAACCATGTCCAACAAGGTCCGATTGCGCCTCTCAGCTACACCATTCAACTGTGGTGTCCTAGGAGGTGTCAATTGTGAGACAATCCCACATTCCTTAAGATAGTCAAGGAACTCAGTACTAAGATACTCACCACCACGATCGAATCGAAGCATCTTAATGTTACTGCCCAACTGATTCTCCACTTCTTGCTTAAGCTCTTTGAATTTCTCAAAGGTTTCTAACTTATGCTTGATTAGGTAGACATATCCATATCTACTAAAATCATCAGTAAAAGTCACATAGAACCGATTAGCATCTCTTGTGGCGGTTCTGAAGGGTCCACACACATCCGTGTGTATGAGGTCCAACAAACCTTCACCCCTAGCACAAGTGCCAGTAAAAGGTGACTTTGTCATTTTACCAAGCAAACAAGAGTCACAACTATCATCTGACTTTAGGTCAAATGACTCCAAGACTCCATCCTTTTGGAGTTGGCCTATGCGTTTCTTGCTTACATGTCCAAGACGACAATGCCATAAGGATGCTTTGTCTAAGCTAGTGGAAGAGTTAATACACAATATATTATTTCCTAGATTATCTACAACATATACAGTTTCATACATGCCATCACAAGGTAATGCTTTAAAATAAAGAACATTATTAAAGAAAGCATCAATACTACCATTATTATTATCAAAATAAAAGGTAAAACCTTGTTTATACAATGCATGAAAGGAAATAACATTTCTTGCCATTTCTGGCGAATAATAACATTTATTCAAATCTAATGTAAACCCACTATTTCGCACTAAGGAATAAACTCCTACCTTGGTAACAGGTGAAGCTTTCCTGTTTCCCATGATCAAGTTTATCTTTCCCTGCTCCACATTCTCACTTCTTTTTAGTCCCTGCAAATCACAACATATGTGAATACCACAACCTGTATGAAGGACCCAAGACTTAGAATGAGGTGAGTTATTAGACAATATAGTGTATATACCTGCATGGTTGGGTTTTACTTTCCCATCCTTCAAATCTTGCTGGTACTTTGGGCAGTTTCGCTTCCAGTGCGACTTTTCATGGCAATAGAAGCATTCAGCCTCATTAGGGTTAGCAGAAGGAGTGACAAAACCTTTCTTGGTTTTGCTTGAAGAGGAGCCTTCAAGGGTCTTACCCTCGGTACCCTTAGAAGGGTTCTTTCTCTTCTTCCCTTTGCCATGCCCGATTGCCAAGACATTGGCCGCAGTTGGAGTAGGAGTAGGAGTAGTAACAACCGACTTACCCTTTACACCACTTTCGGCGGTCTTCAAGAGTCCTTGAAGTTTGCTGAGGGTGACTTCTTCCTTGTTCATGTGATATGTCATGCGGAATTGATCATAACACGATGGCAAGGAGTGCAAAATGATGTCTATTGCTAACTCGTTAGGGAAGTTCACATTCAGCTTCTGTAAACGATCCACATACCTTTGCATTTTCTGTATGTGGCCCGTGATGGGTTCACCATCCTTCATTTGGGTTGTTATCATGGAGGAGATTATTTCATATCGCTCTTGACGAGCACTTTGATGGTAGCGGTCCATCAAGTCCTGGTGCATCTCAAAAGGATAATAGTCCTCATAGGACTTTTGGAGCTCGGCTGTCATGATGGCCATCATGATGCATGCCACTTTTGTAGCATCTCTTTCATGTACCTCATATTCAGCAAGCTCTTCACGAGTAGCAGTTGGCTTGGGTACCTTCAGCTCCTTGTCGAGAACATATTCTTTGTTCTCATACCGAGTGACCATCCTGATGTTTCTGATCCAAACTGTAAAGTTGGACCCATCAAAGATGACTCTCCCACAAAGATTCATGAGAGAGAAGGAGCTAGTAGGGTGTGAGCCAGAAGCATTGTTATTGGAAGACATCTGAAAATAAGAGGGAATAGATTAGATTAGATATAGAGATAGTCCTTAACAAAACACCCAAATGTAATATTAAGGCTAGGACCCAACACAATATTTTATAACTTAGAAGAGGGATGCCGTAATCTAAGCTATAAGATATTTGAAGGTAGGTGAATGACGATTCACCAATTTCCACCATGAAAAACGAAATATTTAATTAGGTTTTAATTGGTTTAGAAACTCCTAGATTCTTTGAGATTCATTGAACTTTCTTCAATGGCATGTTTCAATCTCGAGTGTGCCCTTCAAGTTTTGTGACTGGGACGCCGAGGATCACAAAACAAGGTGTGAAGTAACCATGCAAATTACTTGGTACCCTTAATGTATTACCCCTCAATTGATGTGCCGGTTAACCACACACGCTCCATCGATACTATGATAAACATTAAGTCACCCTTTACCTACCTTGTTAAGTTCAAGTTAGTGTGCCGGTTAACCACACACGCTCCGCTAACGACTTAAACAAAGTGTAAAGTGTAATTTCATGGATTATCACCTTATTCACATTTTCCTAAAATAACTAAGATTGGGAATTCAATAAAGTTTAGTTACTTTAGTATTATCATTATACTTTTAATGAGAATTTATAAGTCCTTGTCCTACCCGTTCGGCTAACGACCCTCCACCGATCAAGGAAGCGGTGGGTGAGAGTGGACACCCATTAAGTTGCCATTTTATAGGCAACAACCTTATACCCCCCTTATAGACCGGCTTCGTGAATGAGGCGTACTAGCAGTAAGACGACTTGATCTTATACATATATAAATATTATTAAACTTATAATATTATAAAGTATAAAGGTTGAATTTTAACTTTTTAAAATTTTAGGGGTTGGAACTAAAGTTTTTATTATGACTTTACATGTTCCAAAACATGAGGGCAAGTTTTGTAAACTTTCAAAACTTTTCATTTCTCATAACTTATGAGTTAATGGTTATTAAAAATGAAGACACTTCATTTTTTGTAACCTATGTGTTCTTTTAATGGTTATTTATAAATGTGACTTTTGGTTATCCATAACTTAAGAACTAGTTATGGACTCCATTAAAACACATAAAGATCAAGAATTAATCTAATCAATTATTAGCACATAATTTCAATGATCTTCTAAACTCATATGTTTATGAATCTTCATATCAAAAATTTCAAGAATCGTAAGTACATATACAAAAATTGAAATTTTGATACGAGCTTTTGAACAAAACTTCGATTTTCAAGTTTTTTTTTTTTTTTTTTTTTTTTTTTTTTTTTTTTGCATCAAGTATCAAATAAACAAACCAGGCTCTGATACCACTGATGGGTTTTTGAGCATTCTAACACTCCTATGGTGTACATGCAACCCTAGAAACCTTGGATCTATGTTTGACTAAGATACATGCAAATAATTATTTTTCCAAGGTTCTTATCCTAACTAGCATGGCATGAGATACTTGAATCAAATAAAACTAGTAGAATTACTTACCTTGTAGTAGTAGTTGATTGCTTGGAGTTTGAGAGCCTAGCACCAATAATGTGGATGCCTCAAATGGAAGTCACAAATCACCACAAACTTGGAAACTTGAGAGAATAGTCACAAACTTCATGAAATCGGCCCTCTTGGTTTACACACATTAACTAGTGTCATTTCAAGAACCAAAGCCTCCTTTATATAGTATGGTGGATTAGGGTTACATTTATGTACACCCTAATACCCATGTCTTTTCATTTCCATGAGATCCATGGGTTAAAGCTTCATGGAGTATCCATGGACTTTCCATGCAAGCCTAACCCATTTCAAATAAGCATTAGCCCACACTATATAAATACAAGAGCCCATATTTAATTAGTCATACTTTTGATCTCTAAATTAATTCTAGATTAATTATAGATCAATACTAATTAAATAATATGATTTTATATTAATATATGAGGACTTATAATATATTAATAAATCATAACTTATACTATTCTCAAACGATTATCCATAAATTGTTCGGGTGAAGTGCAACCCAAATGGACCATGCCGGGTCGGGTCAAGTACATACCAAATATAGTTATGGACTTAGACACTATATCCAACACTAATATGGTGGAACGGCCATGTTAAGTCACTGACCTTGGTAGTGGCTAACTCTATAAGTTGGGAGAACTTGAAAACAATGCTGATGCAGGAGTACTGCCCGCGGGGTGAAATTCAGAAGCTCGAGCAAGAGCTCTGGGGTCTTACTATGGTTGGTTCAGACATAACAACCTACACAAATCGGTTCTGCAACTTAGCGATTCTATGTCCAGAAATGGTTGCTCTGGAGAGCAAAAAGATTGATAGGTACATCTAGGGGCTGTCACCCCAGATTCAGGGAAGTGTCATTGCTTCCAGGCCTGTTACCTTTGGCAGTGCCAAAGAGTTGGCACAGTCCCTTATCGACCATGGAGCCCGTCAAAACTTAGTGGTCGCTGCCCCAGCACAACCTAAGGGAAAGAACAACAACAACAACAAGAAGAAAGCCTGGAATAAAAGAAAGGGCAAATCTTCTCAGGAATCCTCAAAAAAGCAACTATTAGTGGCGGTCCATGCTGCTATTGTACCTGTTAACCTTGCACCAGCTAAGCCTTATGCTGTTAATCTCCCCAAATGTAACAAGTGCAATTTCCACCACAATGGAAATTGCTTGGAAATGCAGTGTCGTAACTGCAACAGAAAAGGGCATACTGCCCGATTCTGTAAATCACCACCCCAACCGATTAACCAAGTACCTGCCGCTGGAGTAGGTCAAGAATGCTCTGGATGCGGTGATGTGGGGCATTTCAAAAGAGATTGTGCGAAAGCTGGAAATGCCGGTGGAGTTGGGAGGATTCTGGCAATGGGTCACGAAGAAGCTGTGGCAGACCCTGCGGTGGTCACGGGTACGTTTCTTCTCAACAATACTTATGCATGCATTCTATTTGATAGTGGTGCTGAGAAGAGCTTCGTGAGCCATAATTTCAAACACCTGCTAAATCAAAACTCCCAACCACTAAATGAAACCTTCATAGTCGAAATGGCTAACGGGAAATCCGAATACACCAACCATATATACGTAGGATGTACCCTTACCTTGAATAACTTTTCGTTCCCAATAAACCTTATGCCGGTCACTATCAAAAGTTTCGACGTCATAATAGGTATGGATTGGTTGTGCCTAACCATGCTGACATCCTATGCTATGAAAGAGCCATTCGCCTGAACTTTCCAACTAACGAAAATCTTATTATCTATGGCGACAAACCCGGAACCAACCTTCAGATCATTTCTTGCATCAAGGCACGGAAGTATCTTCGCAAGGAGTACTATGATTTTTTAGCTCACGTGGTAGAAAAAAAGCATTCTATTTGATAGTGGTACTGATAATAGCTTCGTGAACCATAATTTCAAACACCTGCTAAATCAAAACTCCCAACCACTAAATGAAACCTTCACAGTAAAAATGGCTAACGGGAAATCCGAATACACCAACGATATATACATAGGATGTACCCTTACCTTGAATAACTTTTCTTTCCCAATAGACCTTATGCCGGTCTCTATCAAAAGTTTCGACGTCATTATTGGTATGGATTGGTTGTGCTCTAACCATGCCGACATCCTATGTTACGAAAGAGTCATTCGCCTGAACTTGCCAACTAACGAAACTCTTATCATCTATGGCAAAAAACCCAGAATGAACCTTCAGATCGTTTCTTGTATAAAGGCACAGAAGTACCTTCACAAGGAGTATTGTGCTTTCTTAGCTCACGTGGTAGACAAAAAGAAAGAAGTGAAAGACATCGTGAGCATTCTTCAGGTCTGCAACTTTCCCGACATATTTCCCGACGATCTTCTAGGAGTGCCTCCCGAACGACAAATCGAATTCAGAATCAACTTAATCCCTGGGGCTACCCCTGTAGCCAAATCCCCCTATCGTCTTACACCTTCTGAAATGTAGGAATTATCCAGCCAGCTGAGCAAACTCCTTAGCAAAGGTTTCATAAGACCAAGTTTCTCACCATGGGGAGCACCGTTATTGTTCGTAAAGAAGAAGGATGGATCATTCCGTATATGCATAGACTACCACAAGCTAAATAAACTTATCATCAAGAACCGATATTCTCTGCCTCGCATTGACGATCTGTTCGACCAACTTCAATGTGCGAGCTACTTCTCGAAAATAGACTTAAGATCCGAGTATCACCAATTACGGATTTTGGAGGAGGATATTCGCAAAAAAACGTTCAAAACTCGTTATGGTCATTACGAGTTTGTATTGATGCCTTTCGGATTGACGAATGCACCTACTATGTTCATGGACTTAATGAACAGAGTGTGTCGTCCGTTTCTTGACAAATTCATCATAGTCTTCATTGACGATATCCTTATTTACCCAAGAAGTGAAGAGGAGCATGGCCAACATCTCCGTCAAGTATTGCAAACTCTGAGAACAGAGAAACTTTATGCGAAGTTCTCGAATGTGAATTTTAGATCAGGAAGGTAGATTTCCTGGGCCACGTGGTCAGTCAAGAGGGAATACACGTGGACGCTTCCAAAATAAAGGCAATGGAGAACTGGTCAGCACCTAAAACACCTACAGAAATCCGACAATTCTTAGGTCTTGCTGGCTACTATCGCAGATTCATCCAGAATTTCTCCCGAGTTGCTAAACCACTTACCATGCATTCTATTTGATAGTGGTACTGATAATAGCTTCGTGAACCATAATTTCAAACACCTGCTAAATCAAAACTCCCAACCACTAAATGAAACCTTCACAGTAAAAATGGCTAACGGGAAATCCGAATACACCAACGATATATACATAGGATGTACCCTTACCTTGAATAACTTTTCTTTCCCAATAGACCTTCTGCCGGTCTCTATCAAAAGTTTCGATGTCATTATTGGTATGGATTGGTTGTGCTCTAACCATGCCGACATCCTATGTTACGAAAGAGTCATTCACCTGAACTTGCCAACTAACGAAACTCTTATCATCTATGGCAAAAAACCCATAACGAACCTTCAGATTGTTTCTTGTATAAAGGCACAGAAGTACCTTCGCAAGGAGTACTGTGCTTTCTTAGCTCACATGGTAGACAAAAAGCATGAAGTGAAAGACATCGTGAGCATTCTTCAGGTCTGCAACTTTCCCGTCATATTTCCCGACGATCTTCCAGGAGTGCCTCCCGAACGACAAGTCGAATTCAGAATCAACTTAATCCCTGGGGCTACCCCTGTAGCCAAATCCCCCTATCGTCTTACACCTTCTGAAATGAAGGAATTATCTAGCCAGCTGAGCAAACTCCTTAGCAAAGGTTTCATAAGACCAAGTTTCTCACCATGAGGAGCACCGTTATTGTTCGTAAAGAAGAAGGATGGATCATTCCGTATATGCATAGACTACCACAAGCTAAATAAACTTACCATCAAGAACCGATATCCTCTGCCTCACGTTGACGATCTGTTCGACCAACTTCAATCTGCGAGCTACTTCTCGAAAATAGACTTAAGATCCGAGTATCACCAATTACGGATTTTGGAGGAGGATATTCCGAAAACAACGTTCAAAACTCGTTATGGTCATTACGAGTTTGTATTGATGCCTTTCGGATTGACGAATGCACCTACTATGTTCATGGACCTAATGAACAGAGTGTGTCGTTCGTTTCTTGACAAATCCGTCATAGTCTTCATTGACGACATCCTTATTTACTCAAGAAGCGAAGAGGAGCATGGCCAACATCTCCGTCAACTATTGCAAACTCTGAGAACAGAGAAACTTTATGCGAAGTTCTCGAATGTGAATTTTAGATCAGGAAGGTAGATTTCCTGGGCCACGTGGTCAGTCAAGAGGGAATACACGTGGACGCTTCCAAAATAAAGGCAATGGAGAACTGGTCAGCACCTAAAACACCTACATAAATCCGACAATTCTTAGGTCTTGCTGGCTACTATCGCAGATTCATCCAGAATTTCTCCCGAGTTGCTAAACCACTTACCACCCTGACGCAAAAGGGTGTAACTTTTAGCTGGGGAGAGAAACAAGAAACAGCGTTCCAAACGCTGAAGTGAGCTCTGTGCAGTGCACTGATCTTGTCTCTTCCTGAAGGGACAGAGGATTTCATAGTGTACTATGATGCTTCTAATCAAGGGCTTGGATGTGTTCTTATGCAGAGAGGAAAGGTTATATCATACGCCTCGAGACATCTAAAAACACATGAGGTCAACTATACAACACATGACCTTGAACTACGAGCAGTGGTATTTCCTGTGAAGATCTGGAGACATTATTTATATGGCACGAAATGCACAATATTCACGGAACATAAAAGTCTCCAGCATATCTTCGACCAGAAAGAGCTGAACATGAGACAACGACGATGGGTGGAGCTACTGAACGACTACGAATGTGAGATTCATTATCACCCTGGTAAAGCCAATGAAGTAGCTGACGGCCTTAGCAGAAAAGAATACTCGGGACGCCAAGTAAATTCGTTGACCATGACGATCCATTCACATCTGTCCACACAGATCAAAGAGGTTCAACTCGAGGCCTTGAAACCCAAAAACGTGGCAGGTGAATCCCTGAGAGGAATGGATAAAAACTTCGAAGTCAGGGATGATGGAGTCTATTGTTTCATGAACCGGATCTGGACACCAAAGTTTGATGGTTATAGAGATGTGGTTATGAATGAAGCACACAAAACCCGATACTCCATTCATCCAGGTTCAGAAAAGATGTATCTGGACCTCAAGAAACTGTACTGGTGGCCTAACATGAAGGCCGAAATTGCTACTTTTGTGGGCAAGTGCCTTACTTGTGCCAAAGTCAAGGTAGAGTACCAGAAGCCTTCATGTTTATTGCAACAACCTGAAATCCCTGAATGGAAGTGGGAGCGGATTACGATGGATTTCATAACTAAGTTACCCAAGACATCGGGTGGTTATGATACTATTTGGGTAATCGTCGATAGATTGACCAAATCCGCACACTTCTTACCAATAAAAGAAACCGACAAGATGGAGAAGCTAACACGAACTTACCTCAAAGAGATTGTTAGACTGCATGGTGTGCCAATATCTATTATTTCTGACCAAGATAGCAGATTCACCTCTCGTTTCTGGCAGTCTTTAAAAAATCTTTGGGAACTAGGCTGGACATGAGTACAGCCTACCATCCACAAATTGACGGACAAAGCGAGAGAACGATTCAAACTCTAGAAGATATGTTGCGAGCCTGCGTGATAGACTTTGGAAAGGCATGGGATACTCATTTACCCCTTGTCAAATTCTCTGACAACAACATTTATCACACTAGCATAAAGGTTGCTCCATTCGAAACCCTCTATGGCCGCAAGTGCAGATCACCGCTGTGCTGGGCTGAAGTGGGTGATACGCAACTAGCTAGAGGTCAAGTTCCAGACAATACTCTCACTGGTCCGGAAATCATTCATGAAACTACGGAGAAAATCATACAAATTCGGGAGCGACTTAAAGCTTCCAGAGATAGACAGAAAAGCTACGCTGAAAAAGAAGAAAACCCTCGGAATTCCAGGTTGGTGACCGCGTCTTGTTGAAGGTCTCACCCTGGAAGGGCATGATACGCTTTCGAAAGTGTGGCAAGCTGAACCCAAGGTACATAGGACCATTCGAGATTCTTGCTAGAATTGGTCCAGTAGCTTACAAACTCCGACTACCTCAAGAACTAAGTAACATACATCCTACCTTCCACCTCTCTAACTTGAAAATGTGCTTATCCGACGAGACTCTTGTTATCCCACTCGACGAGATCGAGGTAAACGAGAGCCTCAATTTCGTGGAAGAACCTGTAGAAATCTTAGACAGGGAAGTCAAGAGAACCAAACAAAGCTGTATCCCGATAGTGAAGGTTCGCTGGAATGCAAAACGGGGACCTGAATTCACTTGGGAGCGGGAGGATCAAATGCAACAGAAATATCAACATCTTTTTCCCTAGTCTTTCTGTATCGCTTTAATCCAAATTTCGGGACCGAATTCTCTCTAAGGGGGGATAATGTAACATCCCATTATTTTCTACTTGTAAAGTCAACCCTAGTCAACCAAAGTCAAACTTGGGTCAACTAAAGTCCTCTTTGTTAGATTGTATGAGAAAGGAATAAGTTGCATCTGACTAATTTCGCATTATCTTTCTTCCTTCTTTACCTTCGGACCAAGAAACCTCGTAGCCGTGAACATGCTAGCCGACTTCGGACCGTGAATGGCTTCGGACCGTGATCGCTTCGGACCGTGTACGAGGTTCACGGTCGTGAACCCCTCGGACCGTGAACCCTCGCATATATATATATATATATATATATATATATATATATATATATATATATATATATATATATATATATATATATATATATATATATATATATATATATATATATATATATATATATATATATATATATGTTTCAGCTAGTTCTTGCTTCATTTCTTCACTTTCAATCGAGATTTCAACCTTTTCCTCTCAAGTATCATCAAGCAAGAACACCCTCTCTCCTCAAGAACATGCTAGGATCATCCTTTCTTATCATATTCAAGTGATAATCACTAGTTCTTCACAAGATCTAACAGGTATCAATTTTTGATCTAGTTATCACTTCAAGAACATCCTTCCATCTTCTTATACTAGGCTAAAACCCATTGATTTCACTAGTTTTCACGAAGAACACGCGAAGAACACGAAGAACACGCGAATAACATGAAGAACACCCATCTAAAAACCTTTGAATCTTCTTAGAAACTTGCTTATGATCATCAAGTGTTCATCATTCATCAAGAACTCAGGGTCGTGAACACCTCTAGGGCCGTGAACCCTTCATGTGCTTGGGCCGTGAACACCCCTCTTGGCCGTGAACTCCATTCAACCTGCATTTTAGCTTCTAACACTGCTATTTGTTAGTTATACTTATAAATTAGTGCAGTTTCTAATCATTCCTATGATTATATTAGCTAATTGGTTGCATATATGCTATACAAGTTACTATATAGGACTTGTTTTACTACGGGATTACACTTGTGGAAGTAAACATCATATATCAAATCCTCATTTGAATCACCCTCTAAAAGGTGAGTTCATACCCCCGTATTTTCATAATATTTACAGTTTTAAGGGGGGGGGGGGGAATACAAGTCTAACACAAGGATTTTGTGTTACAAGCAAATGATTTCAAAATATATTACCAAAATGAATTTCAATTGTCATCAAATCAAATGGTTTTAAATTGTGTTAAAATGACATCAAATCACCAAAAGTATTTCAAAATGTTAAATTCTTTAAATGATTTTATAAACTTATATTTTCCCCAAAAATCATATTTATACATACATATATATATATATATATATATATATATATATATATATATATATATATATATATATATATATATTATATTTATATAAATAAGATTTAAAGGGATTAGGACCGATAAGTCGCTTTATTTCCTTTTCCTTGTTTAGATGTGGGCTTTGAGTATCGGTTATTTGTCCGACTGTGGTTTAAATTTTCGTTATATATAATTGTATACGTATATAAATATCAGTGTTGCAGAAATCGACCTTGGTGGCCAATTAATCGGCGATTAATCGCTTGGCGGCCTTAAACCGATTACGATTAGGGTGCTAGGCGGAAATTGGTCAAAATCGGTCAAAGTCGGCCTTGGCGGCCCTTGGCGGTCTCGGCGGTCATAGGCGGGAATTTTTTTAAAAATTCAAAAAAATTTAATTTTTAAATATTACACCAAAATTTTAAATTTTCAAATTTTTAAGCTTTCAAATTTTAAAACATCAAACTAAAAATTTCAAAATTTTAAAATTTTAAAATTTTAAATTTTCAAATACTTAGTTTTTTAGGGAATATTAATTTTTAAATGATTTTATTAATAATTAAGGGTCCCCGATTAATCTCCGATTAATCCCCGCCTAGTCCGATTAATCGTTTATCGCCGGTCGACCGCCGAGCTACCGCCGAGCGAGTTTTACAACCTTGATAAATATAAAGGTTATTTCATTCAATTTCATTACCCTTTATAACATGTCGAGCAAGGGGTTACATTCATGAACAGTTAGTATCAATTCAGAAAGTACATATAAATTATAATAGGTATAGTTTATGATTCATAGAACATTAATTCACGTTTTAAGTATACTAGAGTCCACCATATTACAAGAACAAGGGTTTGATTTAAAACTAATCAAGGGTATACATCCTTCAAATACATGTTAAGAATATTAATTCAGGAACATAATAATATCGATCATTTATTTCAGAATGATTGGGTTTTCACTTCTATTATACACGTAACGTCTATATGCTTTTTACGAGTCAATAGATTCAGGTTGTTTATTCATTTAAATATCATAGTTAAAGTCCTGACATTATAACCAAAATCTCCCGTCGGGGATCGAAACAAGTGTGTATAGATCTATATTGGGATTGACACCCCCGCACTCGGACTGCTAGCTACAGCCGGGCATACACGCCTACGAGTGACAGTTGTTATCAACAGTTTTTGACGCCTTCAAAGCGTTGTTTCAGGCCATCTAGTCTCAGTATGGTTATATTAACTCATTAAAAAGATATTAACAATACGGTTAGTGTATATTTAACTAAACTTGATTACATTTTCAAAGTACCAGTTTACTAAAATACAGTTTTACAGTAATACATCTCAGTTTACAATAACAGCTGGTGAAGCCAGACACACTCACTTTTACGGATTATACAAATACAGAACACTGGTTTACAAACATAACGATTTTATGTGATTAAAACTACTTTTCATATACAGTAGAAAATATAGGATTTTCTGGAACATTTTACATATTCATGAAACAGAAAACATACTTCCAAACATAAATACTTATGCACTCACTCAACTTTATGTTGATACTCTCTTTTCAAATTACTTGTATTCTCAGGGAATCAGTAGACAGGTACTCCCCGAGCTTTTGAGAAGATGGAGCTATTTTGAGTCATATCTTCTATCTTTTGTTATAACTATTTTTGGTGTCAATATATGTCACACCCGGAGTAAACATCCGGAGGCGGGTGACGTCATTGTGCAGTATCATAACAACTGAATATAAATGAAACATAGCAAATCCAAACATCATACATTAAGATAACAAACTTACATTGTTTTACATCATGTATTTGTTCTCAAATTACACAAAAGAGACATTAGTAAGTAAATTCCAAACTACAGCAAAATAATCCTGAGTCCGCGTTCCGTAAACATGCTTACTGATTTCCTGAGAATACAAGTCGTTTGAAAAGCGTCAACATAAAATATGTTGGTGAGTTCATAAGAATTTTTGTATAAAAATTTGTGATAGTTTAGAAACCCAGAAAATCCAATATTTTCTTGTCAAAATAGTTGCATGTGTGTTTTGGTTTATCATTTTCGAAATCGTATAAAATCGTTTTCTCTAGAAAATCCTATATTTTCTGATGTACAAAGTAGTAGCCTTAAAACCTTAAGACTTGTGTGGTAAATCTCATTTAAGGTATCCAAACAATAGTTGTTTATAATCAAAAGGTGTGACTTGCGTAAATTTTCTAAATAATAATGTTATATTCTAAGTGAGTCGATATAACCATACTAATATAACGGAGTGCCTGTCTAGACGTTCTTCAGTCGTCGATTTTGTTGAAGACATTTGTCACCCTAGACTGGCCTGTCTAGCTGTAGCGAACAACGAAGGTGCGGGGTGTCAACCCCGTATAGATCTATACACAAATTCCCGCTCTCCCTCCAGGAGATTCTGGTTATAACTCTTACAGGACTTTAAGCGTACACTAGTATATTGGTACGCTGAAGATGCGTCTGACTAGAATACTAACCGATATTTACGCAAACAGTTGAAATACATTATTTATTTAACAAATAACAATAATTGTACTCGTTGACTAGATATTTCGTTTTCGTTTATTGAAAATAATCCACTTTGAATCATATTTATCAAAAATGACCCAATATTATCGATATTGGCAAATTTGGCCATTCTTTTTATAAATTATCAATTAAGACCCATATTTGTCAAAAAGTGTCATAAGTGATCCAAAACTACGAGAATTGTTGAAAATTGCCCATTTCTTCCAAAATGCTCATTTTAGACTTATATTTAAGAAAGTGTTCAAAATGGCCCTTATTAATCCAATAATTCCATTTTTGGTCCATTTTAAATCTAAATGTTCAATAATTACTCAAATTTAACCCATGTTCCAAAATGACCCTTATATATATATATATATATATATATATATATATATATATATATATATATATATATATATATATATATGGCAGAAAATGGTCCAAAATAAGATAAACTTTTATATTTTTACATCTACAATTTTATGTCAACAACTTTGTCTAAGCAAATTTTTGGAGTAAATCCATATAGCTCTTGACATAACAATTTGTGACTTATTTTCCATAACATACTAGTTTTTGTTTCTACACATAATTTCTGAAATATGGTTCAAACTCTTGAGACTTGTTCAAAATCTCGAGTTTTTGAACTACTTCATATAAAGTTTCATACTCTTAAACACATATAACATAGAATATATGCATAACAAGCAATTATATCAAGATTTAAACAAGGCCTTGACTTTTATCCTCCCCCAAAAACAATGAAAACTCAAAAGAGGGGTATGAAGCTCACCTTGAGTAGGAGAAAGTGTGGTTGAAGAGATGAGGTGAATATTGGAGCCTAGAACACTTGAAGTGTTGGATAAACTTCTTGAGGATTTTTGCTAGCCTAAGGTTATTAACACATAAATTTATGTGTGAGTAGAAGAATTTCAATAACTAATTGTATGAAACATTTACTATACATGAATTAACTTATAGAAACTTAGAAGGGATTGTGAAGAAATGGCTTCTGGAACTTGGTTGAATGCTTGAGAGAGTTTACGGAGGTTCACAGTGAATGCAAATGAGTTTGTGAAACGGAAAACGGGGTTTACAGTCCTTATTATGGGAATGTGAATTAGATGGGATGTTTACTTGGATTACTGCTGGGTAATGCCTTATTACTAAGGGTTAATGCATAAATTACTTGGATTTGCATTGGGAATTTAAGCATTACAGCTCACAATCACTGTAAACACCTTTGAATTGGAAAGGGGATTACTGTCTAAATGGACCTTAAACTAAGGTTTACGGTCAAATGGAGGTCCACCAAAGGTGGTTTACGGCCTAAAGGTTGCCTAGAATGATGTTCATGGTCATTCTTGTTCCTTAAATGGTGTTCATGGTCCATTCTTGGTGGCTTGAAGTAGTTTACGGCCAAGGTTGTCCACTAATGGTAGTTTACGGCCTAAAGCTTGACTCCTTGAGGTGTTTACGGCCATGAAAGCTTCCTTGGGAAGTGTTCATGGTCCTAAAATGTAGGAACTCCAATATGTTGGCCTTATTGTTTGTGTGATTTATATTTTACGTAAGTTCAACATCACATTTAGTTGCATAGCTCATGAGAGTTTTAGGGTAACATAATGCTCAAAAATTTACATTACCATCACATAATAATAGTGTAGCTATAACTATTACATATACGGGACTCCTTTGGCTTGGTTTTTGGACTTGAAATTGGTAGTTGTGATATCATCCACCCGTTAGAGGGAATTTCGTCCCAAAATTCTTTAAAAGTCACTCTTACGAACTAGCGAAAAGGTGAGGGTATTTTTGCATCATTTGATCGTCGCGTTCCCATGTGAATTCAGGTCCGTGCTTGGCATTCCATCGAACCTTCACAATGGGGATGCGGCTTTGTTTCGTGCGCTTAACTTCTCTATCCATAATCTCGATAGGTTGCTCAACGAATAGAAGGGTCTCATTCACTTCCGTCATTCACATGTTGAACTTAAATCAGTGTCTGCCCGATGAGACACTCGCGATTCCCCTCGACAATATAGAATTCCACGAGAATCTACACTTCATGTAGGAATCATTAAACTCAGGAATCAGGAAGTCTAGCGCACGAAACAAACGTTGTATCCGGTTAGTGAAAGTTCCCTGGGATACCAATCAAGAACTTGAAATTCACTTGGGAGCACGAGAACCCAAGGAAACAGAAATACTCCCATCTCTTTTAGATCCACGAGTCGTATCATTATTCTTGAATTTCGGGACGAAATTCCCTCTAACGTGGGGGGATGATGTGACAACCCGGAATTTCTTCCGTTTATACCGTTAAAAATAAATAAATCAATTCGGATTTATTTCTGTTCACATTAGTATTATTTTTGGTCTAATAACGGAATATTCTAAGCTCAGTTCAATCGAGTTTTGGATTCAAAAACGAGGTTTCAAAGTCAAAGCATAGCATACGGGCCAAACACCCCTTCGAGAAGAGTGTACGGCCGCAAACTCGAGTTTACGGCCGTACACCCCCCACCCCACCCCATGGCCGGAAACTCACCCCTATATAAGGGATGAGTGGCCTTCATTTCACACTTTAAGCACTCAAGAGACTTTCTCTCTCTACTCTCTCTCTACAATTTTCGAGCTTTTGGCACAAGGATCTTCAAAATGTAAGTGATTCTTCACTTCTATTGTGTTTCAATCCCTTTTCTAGTGATGAATCCATGTTTCATCTCATAAATTTCATCTTTTTCTAGATTTTCTCTCTCACCAAGAACACCAAGAACACACACTAGTTCTTGGTGGCTAAAAACCTCATTTCAAGCCTCCTAAGAGTAAGTATCTACCCCCTATGCTTGATATCTACTAGAAATCATTGATTATCACCTAAAAATCGACCCAAATCATGAACACGAAAATGGGTTTACGGCCGTACTCCCTTCAATGGCCGTAAACTCCATTTTTGGTCGATTATTGGCCTTTAAACCCTACTTTGAGTCGTGCATGGGACTTAGAACACTTCCAAGAGGCTAGAAAGGACTTAGAAACGCCACGAGTCACATTTTCCTCGAGTGTTTACGGCCGTAAACCCATGGGCCGTAAACCCATGGGCCGTAAACTCATGGGCCTTAAACCCATGGGCTGTAAACTCTGTTGGGCCGCAAACCCTTCACCGTACACTCCTTTTACGGCCGCAAACTCCCCATTTTTCAAATCACATGCGATTCCAACACTTAGTTTCAAGTGTTTCCTAGACCCTAGGATGATTTCCTTCCATAACAAATAGTGTTATGCCCTCTCCTAATACATATATGTACTTCTACATGCTAAATAGGATCCGTTTGTACTTCTACATGCTAAATAGGATCCGTGAGTTCATACCCCTACGCTTTTCCGAATTTTCCATGTTTTCAGGGGGGGGGGGAATACAAGCAAAAGTACAGGGAAACTTGTGCTCCAAACATATTATTTTGCTTAAGATAACTATATGTTTAGAATGCTTTTAACACAGAAAACAGTTTTACCAAACGATTAAGAAATCAACTCGTAGAAACAGTTTTCAAAACTAAAGCAACGAATTCGTGAATCATATCATAAAATGTGTTATTTTATAAAGGATTCTTACAAATCTTAAACAGGATTATCAAGTATTATCACATACAAATTGTTAGTCTAAAGTTGGAGACACATCCTTGGTAACACCCCCTCAGAAACTGGGTGTAGGATTAGCACTTGTAACCAGAATCTCTTGTCGGGAGAACGTGACTATTCTGTATAGATCTATACGGGACTGACTATCCCACACCTGGCTGCTAGTTACAGCTGGACCGATAAGGCCAAGGGTGACAAAGTCATAAAAAGATACTAACCCCGTTACGTGTCATATCAAGTCTAAGTACGGTTATGACACTCACAACCTAGATAACAACAATTTACATTTGTAATAATGAAACAAGTAAACTAATTTCAAAGTAATAATTGATTTGACTACTAATAGTAGTAGTAATACTTTTAGGATTTTAGTTCATCTCGTATTCTTTAGTTTTTATTTATGTAATAAGACTAATACACCTCACCAGGAGCAAACAGGGTTCTTCAAGAAAACTACGTCTAACGATATAAGTAAGATAGATACTTGTACACTTCAGACTAGAAACAGATAACCAGCCATCAACCTTAAGGAGAATATAGGATTTTCCTGTAATAACTCAACCTTTCATAAACGGACTGTTTAACAAATAACTAATGGATAATCAAACATCTTTCATAAGAAAATATAGGATTTTCTTGGGAAACACTTTTCAAAGACATCAAAGAATCATTTTTACCTAACATTCTTTACACCATAAAATATAAGGTTTTCATGAGAAACATAACATATTTTTTTGAAACAATAAATAATAATTTTTCTAAAACGTAAACACTTATGAACTCACCAGCTTTATGCTGATACTCTTTCAAATTGCTTGTATTCCCAGGAATTTGTAGACAGGTACTTCCAGGATTTTGGAGAAGTCTACGCGATAGAATCTCGTCTTTTCATTCTACTTTGATATGTATAAAGCTATGTACTAAGACTATGTAAACCTCTTTCATGTATGTATTCAATGTTTGGTTGTGTTTACTATGCTTACTATGATACAACAGTTGTGATACTACGCATGACGTCACCCGCCTCCGGATGTTTCCGCCGTTATTTCTGACCGTTCGGGGGTGTGACAACATTACTAAGCTCTGAGGGTAGTTGTAGTTTGTAGGCTACCGGACCGATCCGGGGAAGGATCTCGAATGGTCCAATGTATCACGGATTTAGCTTCCCTCTCTTTCCAAATTGTATCATTCCTTTCCAAGGGGAGACTTTTAATAACACCCGATCCCCCACCTGGAATTCCAGAGGCTTTCTCCTTTTATCTGCATAGCTCTTTTGTCGGTCCCGCGATGCTTGGAGTCGTGCTCTGATTTGGACTATCTTTGTCGTTGTTTCTCGAATAATCTCGGGTCCAGTGAGTGTGTTGTTGGGCGTTTGCCCTTTTGCCAGCTGGGTGTCTCCCACCTCAACCCAACAAAGAGGCGATCTGCACTTCCGACCGTACAAGGACTCAAAGGGAGCGACTCCTATGCTCGTGTGGTAGCTGTTGTTATATGAGAATTTGATTAGGGGAAGGTGAGTATTCCAAGCTTTTCTAAAGTCTATTACACATGCCTGAATCATGTCTTCTAGAGTCTGAATGGTTCGCTCGCTTTGGCCATCAATCTGAGGGTGGTAGGCAGTGCTCATATCCAGTTGAGTTCCCAAAGCTTTTTGGAGCGACTGCCAAAAACGAGTGGTGAATCTACTATCTCGATCAGAGATAATAGATATGGGCACCCCATGGAGTCTCACTATCTCTTTAAGGTATATTTACGTTAGTCTTTCCATCTTGTACGTCTCCTTTATTGGCAGGAAATGGGCGGATTTTGTTAATCGGTCTACGATCACCCATATTGCATCCATATCGTCTGCCGTCTTGGGTAATTTTGTTATAAAATCCATTGTTATCCTTTCCCATTTCCACTCGGGTATTTCGGGTTGTTGTAGTAGACCCGAGAGCTTCTGATATTCCACTTTAACTTTGGCACAAGTGAGACACTTGCCCACGTAAGTGGCAATCTCCGCTTTCATGTTCGGCCACCAATAATGTTGTTTGATATCCAGGTACATCTTATCGGAACCCGGATGGATAGAGTACCTCGTTTTGTGAGCCTCATCCATTATCACGTACCGGAATCCACCGAACCTCGGTGTCCATATCCGGTCCATAAGATAATAGGCTCCGTCTTCTTTGACCGTCAGATTCTTTTCCATTCCACGCAATGCCTTATTGGCGAAGTTTTCTGGTTTCAAGGCTTCCTACTGAGCCTCCTTGATTTGTAAGGATAGATGGGAATGGATGGTCATCCTCAGCGTCTTTACTCGGCGTCTCGAGTGCTCCTTTCGGCTTAAGGCATCGACTAACACGTTAGCCTTGCCTGGGTGGTACTTGATCTCACATTCATGGTTGTTTAGTAGCTCGACCCATCTATGTTGTCTCATGTTCAGTTCTTTTTGACTCAGAATGTGCTAGAGGCTCCTGTGGTCTGTGAAGATGGTGCACTTAGTACCATATAAGTAGTGCTTCCAGATCTTTAAGGCGAAGACCACAGCTCCCAGATCGAGATCGTGGGTGGTATAGTTTACTTCATGGGTCTTTAGTTGCCTGGATGCGTAAGCTATCACCTTTCCATGCTGCATAAGCATACATCCTAACCCTTGATTAGAAGCATCGCAGTACACTACAAAATCTTCCGTTCCCTCTGGCAAAGACAACACTGGATCACTGTAGAGGGCTTGCTTCAGGGTTTGGAAAGCAACTTCTTGTTTATCATTCCAATGGAAAGGTACACATTTCTGGTGAGGGTGGTGAGAGGCTTGGCGATTTTGGAAAAATTTTGGATGAACCTTCGGTAATAACCGGCAAGGCCCAAAAAATGTCGGATTTTGGTTGGTGTTCTTGCGGTTGCCCAACCCTCAATAGCTTTGATGTTGGTAGGGTCCACATGTATTCCCTCTTCACTGACTACATGTCCCAAGAATTCCACTCTACGAATCTATAACTCGCATTTGGAGAATTTTTTGTATAGCTTCTCCACTCTCAGAGTTCCCAAAATCAGCCGTAAATGTTGGTTGTGCTCTTCCTCACTCTTAGAGTAAACGAGTATATCATCAATGAAAACAATCACGAAGTTGTCGAGAAACGGCTGACAGAGTTGGTTCATCATGTCCATAAAGGTTGCGGGTGCATTTGTGAGACCAAAAGGCATGACTACGAATTTGAAATGCCCATAACAGGCTTGGAAAGCAGTCTTTGGAATATCCTCCTCTCGGACCCTTAGTTGGTGGTATCTGGACCTCAGATCTATCTTGGAGAAGTAGCTGGCTCCTTGGAGTTGGTCAAATAGATCATCGATTCGAGGGAGTGGGTATCGATTCTTGACAGTAAGCTTGTTTAACTCCCGGTAATCGATGCACATTATGAAAGACCCGTCTTTCTTTTTGACAAACAAGACCGGAGCTCCCCAAGGTGAAAAGCTCGGCCTCATGAATCCTTTGTCGAGAAGTTCGCTTAGTTGGCTAGATAACTCTTGCAATTTGGCAGGAGCTAACCTGTAAGGTGATTTGGCGATTGGAGTGGCTCCAGGTACAATATCGATTCGGAACTCGACCTGACTCTCAGGGGGTATTCCTGGAAAATCCTCGGGAAATACATCTGGAAAGTCACGTACTTCTGGAATATCATTAATGTTTTTCTCCTCCTTTGTTTTATCCACAACATGAGCGAGAAAGGCGTGATTCTTTTTATGTAAGCACTTTTGTGCTTGGATGCAAGAAATGAGTCGGAGGTTTGTGCCGAGTTTATTGCCATAAACTATTAGGGTTTCGTTGTTGGGTAGATGAAGGCGAACGACCTTCTCGTGACATATAATTTCGGCATGGTGGGGGCTTAACCAATCCATGCCAACAATCACATCAAAGCTCCTAATATTAACAGGGATCAAATCGATTGGAAATGAGTGATTATTTAATGTTAACGTGCATCCTACGTAGATATCGTTGGTTGATTCTATTTTACCGTTGGCCATTTCGACCGTAAAAGTTTCGTTCAATTTTTGGGGATTTTGATTGAGTAGGTGTTTGAATTCGTGACTTACGAAGCTCCGCTCAACACCACTATAAAATTAAATGCACACATAAGAGTTGTTGAGGGGAAACATACCAATCACTACAGTTGGATCTTGCACCGCCTCTCCTTGTCCCATGGCTAGGACCCTTCATGTGTCCTGATTGTTGTTCTTGGGGCAGTTGCGTTTAAAATGGCCGGTTTCTTCGCATCCGTAACATGCACGGCTGGTTCTGGCGTTGTTGTCATTGGGCTGCTTGTTTTGTTGTAGGGGCATCCTGCAATATCGGGCAGTGTGCCATTTTCGATTGCAATTGGTGCATTGGTAGTCCTTGCATGCCCCGAGGTGGTGGTAATTACACTTGTCACATTTGGAATTGGAACCCGTGTATGACTTGGTAGGCGCTTTTGTGGTTGAGGCTGGGGCGGGTGGAGCTGGTGCGGCTGGAGCGGTAGTAGAGCGGACTGCTACTGTTTGTGGTTTCTTGGACGGCCCTGATCTCTGTCGCCCTTTTCGCTTGTTCTCCCGGTTCTTCTTGTTACTTCCTTCTTGTTTGCCTTCTCCCTCGGTCGTTTTGGTACCTTTCTTGTTGCTATGATCATAAAGCTTCTTAGCTAGTCGTTTTGCACTGTTAAAGGTATCAGGTTTCGAGACAATCACATTTCCTTGGATGGGAGGTGTTAATCCCCAAACGAATCGTTCGATCTTATTTCCCTCGGACATAATCATACCAGGACACAAAAGCGCTAATTCACTAAACCTCGAGATGTATGCATCAATGTCCGAGTTCTGTACTGTAAGGTTCCACAGTTCTTGCTCGAGTTTCTGTACTTCCCCATGGGGACAGTACTAGGCCATTAGCATCTCCTTGAGTTCTTCCCATGACATGGCGTTTGCCACAGGGAGTGTCATAGCCTCAATGTGACCATTCCACCATGACAATGCCTGGTCGATGAACGTGCATGCTGCAAATTTCACTTTACTCCCTTCCGGACATTCGCATATTTCAAAAACCGACTCAACCTTTTCTATCCATCATTTCAAGGCTATGACTCCTCCAGTCCCGTTGAAAGTGCGGGGCCTTGCATTAGAAAAGTCCTTGTAGGTACAGACCTTTACAGGTCCTTGATTTATCCCTTCGTGGGAGCTTCCTGTCCCTTGGCCATTCCCACAACCATTATTTCCTGTTTGAATGTGGACTAGAGCCACTGTTACTCCAGCTGAGACTGCTGCTTGAAATGCGGCAGAATTCATATCCGCTGAAGGGGGCGATGGTGGTGCTGTGTTGGTATTCTTACGTATCGGTCTCCTCGGCATATTTCCCTCATGGAACAGAAGGACGATGAGTATATAATGATTTCAGATATCGGTGATTGTTTAGAGATCGTGGTGGTTTGCTTACGCAACATTAACCAATAATAGAAAAACATAGTAGATACACTACAAATAAAACACAGAACTGTTTCATTAACGATAATTTCTTAGTACAAGCATGAAAATTTGCCTTCAAAAAGGCGTTCGGTACATAGAGGAAACGAAATCTGCTAGCTTATAGATTCTACGAAGAGTACGGTTACTTAGTTTTTAGAGTTAATCCTACATTCATAAGCACAAGAGAGTTCTATGGATAATGGCAGCAAGTAGGGAGGATCCTACTAGTCACCGCTCAGCGATACGTACTCTCTCTTCAAGATCAGCGTATCGCACATGATACTCTCTCACCTCTACTCTTGCAGCGGTAAGTTCTTCAATCACGCGCTCCATGGGGACAAATCTCCATTCAAGGTCCTGGATGCGAGCATTCGCTTGTTCCGAGGCAGCTCTAATTTGCACCACCTAGTCGGCGGTCACTTAAGCCTGATCGCCAATATCTACGATTCTTCGGACCACGACCGGAAGAGCACGGTCAGTGGGTCCACCCTGACGAAGATCGTAAAATCTTTGCTCCATCCCATAATGAGGTGGTTGTTGTTGATGTCTTCTCCATCTCTCGATGTCATAAGCCCATGGAGGTATATGACCATTAGGGCCCAGACGATGTGGAGGTACCCTATTGACGTAAGGAGGGTCGATGACTTCTGACTCGGCGTCCGACATGTCATCCTCTTCTTCTTCTTCTTCCTCCTCATTGATATCATCTTCCTCAAGTTCTTCCATAGGTTCTTCCTCTAGGTCTTCTTCGATCCACCCTCCATTTCCCTGATTAGGGAAATAGGGATCGTCGGGCAAATGAAATCCTGCCATGTCGTATGTGTGAGAGTAGGGGCGAAAGAAGAGTGTAGAAAATTTTTACGAAGCGACAAAATACTCCTATAGTATTTTTAATTGTTTAGGTTCAGTTCTTAAAACTGTTGGATAACTAGTTGGTAAGTTTTTGGACTTGTTGCAACACCACTACCACTCCGAAACACATGTTAGTCATATATCAAATAAATATAGTTGATCATGCTATATTTACCCCAGGTATGATTACATATTTGTCCAGGCTAGACTGTAGTGTTCAACATTTAAGCACTTTTGTTTTGTTCTTGTTATGATACGGTTCTAGCAAGTATGTATACTTTTATATAATACTTATATCTTTAAAGTATACTTTTAGTCAGAGTGTTTTAGTCCCATTGCATTTATAGTTGTATATCTTGTATGGTTTAATACACTAGTTCACTATAAACATAGCTCTGATACCAATCTGTCACACCCCTAGACCGGGACGGCGGAAACGTCCGGAGGCGGGTGACTTCATTGTGCAATATCATAACAATTGAATATAAATGAAACATAGCAAATCCAAACACCATACATTAAGATAACAAACTTACATTCTTTTACATCATGTATTTGTTCTCAAATTAAGCAAAAGAGACATTAGTAAGTAAATTCGAAACTATAGCAAAATAATCCTGAGTCTGCTTTCCATAAACCTGCTTACTGATTTCCTGAGAATACAAGTCATTTGAAAAGCGTCAACATAAAATATGTTGGTGAGTTCGTAAGCATTTTTGTATAAAAATTTGTGATAGTTTAGATACCCAGAAAATCCAATATTTTCTTGTCAAAATAGTTGTAAGTCTTGTTTCCAATCAAGTATAGTTGCATGTGTGTTTTAGTTTATCATTTTCGAAATCGTATAAAATCGTTTTCTCCAGAAAATCCTATATTTTAGGATGTACAAAGTAGAATCCTTAAAACCTTAAGACATGTGTGGTAAATCTCATTTAAGGTATCCAAACAATAGTTGTTTATAATCAAAAGGTGTGACTTGTGTAAAATTTCAGAATAATACTGTTATATTCTAAGTGAGTCGTTATAACCATACTAATATGACGGAGTGCCTGTCTAGACGTTCTTCAGGCATCAGTTTTGTTGAAGACATTTGCACCCTAGACTGGCCAATCTAGCTGTAGCAAACAGCAAAGGTGCGGGGTGTCAACCCCGTATAGATCTATGCACAAATTCCTACTCTCCCTGCAGGAGACACTGGTTATAACTCTTACAGGACTTTAAGCGTACACTAGTATATAAGTACGGTGACGATGCGTCTGACTAGAATACTAACCGATATTTACGCAAACAGTTGAAATCCGTTATTTATTTAACAAATAACAATAATTGTACTCGTTGACTAGATATTTCGTTTTCGTTTATTGAAAATAATCCACTTTGAATCATATTTATCAAAAATGACGCAATATTATCGATGTTGGCAAAAATGACCCTTCTTTTATAAATTATCAATTAAGACCCATATTTGTCAAAAAGTGTCATAAGTGATCCAAAACTAGGAGAATTGTTGAAAATGGCCCATTTCTTCCTAAATGCTCATTTTAGACTTATATTTAAGAAAGTGTTCAAAATGGCCGTTATTTATCCAATAATTCCATTTTTGGTCCATTTTAAATCTAAATGTTCGATAATTACTCAAATTTATCCCATGTTCCAAAATCACCCTCATATATATATATATATATATATATATATATATATATATATATATATATATTTGGCCGAAAATGGTCCAAAATAACATAAACTTTTATAATTTTACATCTTCCACAATTTTATGTCAACAACTTTGTCTAAGCAAAATTTTGGAGTAAATCCTTATGGTTCTTGACATAACAATTTGTGACTTATTTTCCATAACATACTAGTTTTTGTTTCCACACATAATTTCTGAAATATGGTTCAAACTCTTGAGACTTGTTCAAAATCTCGAGTTTTTGAAGTACTTCATATAAAGTTTTATACTCTTAAACACATATAACATAGCTTACATGCATAACAAGCAATTATATCAAGATTTAAACAAGGCCTTGGCTTGTATCCTCCCCTAAAAACAATGAAAACTCAAAAGAGGGGTATGAAGCTCACCTTGAGTAGGAGAAAGTGTGGTTGAAGAGATGAGGTGAATATTGGAGCCTAGAACACTTGAAGTGTTGGATAAACTTCTTGAGGATTTTTGCTAGCCTAAGGTTATTAACACATAAATTTATGTGTGAGTAGAAGAATTTCAATAACTAATTGTATGAAACATTTACTATACATGAATTAACTTACAGAAACTGTCACACCCCAAAACCGGAACGGCGGAAACGTTATGGGGTGGAGGACGTCATGTCAAGTATCACAACATATGTAGTAACACTGCTGGTTTAAAAGTCTAAAAGAATGAAGTACGGACTCGAAAAGTCTAAAAGAATGAAGTACGGACTCCAGACGGTATCGAATGAGCAATACGTCTGGCAAAGTCTAAAAGGATGAAGTACAGACTCCAGACGGTATCGAATGAGCAATACGTCTTGTAAAGTCTAAAAGAATGAAGTATAGACTCCAGACGGTATCAAATGAGCAATACGTCTAGCAAAGTCTAAAAGAATGAAGTACAGACTCCAGACGGTATCAAATGAGCAATACGTCTAGCAAAGTCTAAAAGAATGAAGTACAGACTCCAGACGGTATCAAATGAGCAATACGTCTAGCAACGTCTAAAAGAATGAAGTACAGACTCCAGACGGTATCAAATGAGCAATACGTCTAGCAAAGTCTAAAAGAATGAAGTACAGACTCCAGACGGTATCAAATGAGCAATACGTCTAGCAAAGTCTAAAAGAATGAAGTACAGACTTCAGACGGTATCAAATGAGCAATACGTCTAGCAAAGTCTAAAAGAACCTTTAATCCTAAGTAGGTTTGTTTAAAGATTTAAAATGTGGCCTAGTGTATAACTAGGAAGATATATATAATGATAATTTTATATATAGAAAATACCATGATGACACTTATTACCTAAAAGCCATGAATTATAAGGTAACTATAAAGATACTCGTAACCATACTGATTGATAATCGAATACTTGACGACCTGCTGGCGTCGGAATGAATGTGACATTTTTCACCCCTTGGCTTGGTCGGGCGGGACTGTAGCTAGCAGTCAGGATGTGGGAGTGTCTGTCCCGTATAGATCTATACACACAATTCCCGCTCTCCCTCCAAGAGACTCTGGTTATCACTCGACAACGGTGAAATCCGTGTTTGAGGATGTATCTCGTGTTTTGAAATCTATATACCTTTCTTTTACTAAAAGTACAAGTGTTTAGAGTATAGATATAACTAAGTTCTCCATCATGAATGTTGTGGTTGGTTTCTAAACTATACCTATTATAGTTTACTTGAGAGGTTATCTAGGTGCCTTTGCTACCCAAAGGTGATGAACTGGCTGATAGAACTTTTTATGACTATATATGTATACATGATATATAACTAATATTTAAATGACCTTCGGACGGATAACCGATACCCTAAAGCCACATCCAAACAAGGAAAAGGAATTAAAACGAGCTAGCCTTCCTAAGTCCTTCAAACATTACTTATATAACTATACATATATAGACATGCATTTTACATTATAAAAGCATATAAGAAGTTTTGGTAAAACCTTTGAAAAAGCTATAATAATCTAAAAAGGGATTTTCATACTTTAAAAGAGATTTGAAAACAGGATTTGAAAACCTTAAGCTGGATAAAACAGTTTAACATGCAAAAATCTATTTGCTATACGGTTATTAATCACATGTGATTGATATAATAACCCTATAGTTCAACTTGTATCCCCCCATAAAAGCATTTAAAATCATTTAAAAGGTTGATTCATGGGTATGAACTCACCTGACGTGGGTGATTTCGGATGAATGGATGGTATAGGATGCTAAGTGTCAAGTGAGGACTTGAACACACACGCGAATCCTATTTAACATGTAATGGTACATTTAAGTATCTAATTAGTCGTTTAATAACTAATTTATCAAATAAGGACACCCTAATACTTGGAAACACTTTGCTACAAGTGCTAGGAGTACTAAGGGTTGCATATAAAGAGAGTATGGCCTCACATTGGAGTTTACTCCTCAAATGATGGCCTTTATAAGTGTTTACGGTTTCTGGACCACTTCCCCCATGAGTTTATGGCCGTAAACTCATGGAAGTGGTGCCATTGGGTGTTCAAAGGTCCTAAACCACTCAAGGAATTAAGCTAGACTCGAATCAAGGGCTTAGGAAGTGACTAGGGCTCGAAATGACCCTTCTTTGGAGTTTACGGTCCTTGGACCACTCCTTGGGAGTTTACGGTCGTAAACACATGGGTTTACGGCCGTAAACTCATGTTTGTCCATTTCTTTCGTGTTTTGGTGTTTCTAGGTTAAGCATGCAAGGTTCTAGTCATTTATACAAGCCATAGGAGGTGTTAGGGGCACAATATCACCCCTTTATAGAGTTTACGGCCTAAGGACCATTTCCTTATGAGTTTACGGCGGTAAACTCTATGTGGACATGGTTTCTTTGATGTTTAAGGTCCCTAGTTCAATGGTGGTTGGTTCTAGGCTAAGTTCTGGGCATAAGGAAGGAAGAAAGGGCATCATTGCACCCTTAAAGGGAGTTTACGGCCCAAGAACATGCCTTGGCCGTAAACTCTCATTCTTCCATGGATTTTTGTTGTTTCTAAGCCCTAAACATGTTAAACCTAGTATACAACGAGTTAGAACAAGAGTGCTTACGATCTAGGAGCTCGAATAGTCGATTTTGGCCAAGAACACTAGTGTGTGTTCTTGGTGTTCTTGGTGAAACTTGAAGTTCTATGAAAACATGAATTTCATGGATGAAAACATGTAAGATCACTAGTTCAAGTAGGATATCAACTATTTAGGACGAGAAACTTACGAGTTTTGGAGATCGGGGACGAAGAACGGGATGATAGTTGAGAGGATTTGAGCCAAAGGAAAGGGTGGAATGAACAAATGGCCAACTTTCCACCATATAAGGTGGAGTTTACGGCCCACATGGAGTTTACGGCCGTAAACTCCCATGTGGTGGCCGTGAACTCCAGGTAGATGTGTTTCCGGCCCGTTCGTTGTGCTGTAGCTTCGGCAGATAAACCCCAACACTTATTCCTTAAGTGTAATGGGCTCAGAACGCTCGAACAGACTCTAAATTGTGCTAAATGATAGCAGGAATAAGTCTGACACTAATTGGGTTGACTGGTTGAGCTTTCTAGGCAATAGAAAATTTCAGGTTGTCACATCATCCCCCTGTTGGAGGGAATTTCGTCCCGAAATTAGAGTTTAGGCAAGGAAGTAGGTATGAACAATCGAGTAAAGAGATGAGGGTACTTCCTATTCGATTGGTCCTCGCGCTCCCAGGTGAACTCCGGTATTCGCTTGGCGTTCCAACGAACCTTCACGATTGGGATGCGGATTCGTTTCGTTCGCTTGACCTCTCGGTCCATGATTTCTATAGGTTCTTCGACGAAGTTGAGGCTCTCATTGATTTCGATCTCGTCGAGTGGGGTTACAAGAGCCTCGTCGGATAATCACTTTTTAAAACTTGAGACGTGGATAGATTTGGGTGGAATTTATGGACTTCCAAAAGTAGTTGAGGTCTGGCGGATGCTGGACCAATTCTTATCAAGAATCTCGGATGGTCCCACGCTCTTGGGAAGATAGAGCTTTCCAGTACTTAGAACATAATGTACTTCTATGGTGAGATCATCACTGGCGTGATCGCCATTTTGAAGTTCCAAAAGTTCTCTCTTACTGAGGGTGTAGTTCCCGGGTTGGTTCTTAGAAGGCTCAAGTCGTCTTCGGATTCGTATCTCCTACTGATTGGCTTTCGGAGGTTTTTTGGATCATCGGAGGTATTGGCTATATACTGGTACCTATTGGTTATGTGGCATCTATCTCGACCTAGTGCAAAATGGACCTGCACTTCTGACTCTTGAGGTGTTTCTAACGGAAACTCTCAAAGTCGGTGTGATAGGGGGTTTTACCAGACGATGCTTTCACAGTATGATTCCTAACTGGAAAGAATCATTCTCTTAATCGCTTCGCTGTTTCATGGATAGCAGTCTCTGGTCAGGGCTATCTTAGCCCTTAGAGATTTTTTTGGAGTGCTGGACTATTTCAGGAGGTGGTTCTACTATCTCTTTAGGGATAGTATTCCTTGGACACCTAGTAGTCCAACAAATCTCTACGACATGCCCTATTCTCAATGAGTTGGCTCCCTCCGGTTTGTAGGAAGCTCGTGTTCTTGCATAACCCATCGACTAACACCTAGACTGGTGTCGAGTCTACAATCTCTTTATGATCCGGGTTATAAGGCTTAACGCAACATACCATTTTACTTTATTCAAGTATTCTTGGTTACGGAGGTGGTTATGTGGTTCTCAGCGTCCTAGTATTAACTTTGGAGAATACAGTCTATCGTCTACAGGGCGATGGTGACTTTTCTCGCATGAGGAGGTGGTGTGTCCTAGGCACTATTCGTCTGTAACTGGATGGACGAGGTGCCTGAGTAGTGCGAGTTTCCTTTGCAACTACTCTTTCGGTGTTACCGGGATTCTCCTTTTAGATTTAATCTAGATAGAAATGGATTCTGCTACACAGAACCTCTAATTTCTTCATCCATTCTCCCCAGAGTTTAACCTGTCGAATCTTTCTGGTTTCTGGGCTTACTACTGAGATGCTTAATTTGTGGGATTAAGCGTGAATGGATGGTCGTAGTCAATGTTTTGACTCTTACGACTTGAGTTACCTTTCCTAACCGAGGGTGTTAGCTACTATGTTGGCTTAACCGGGATGACTACAAATTTCGAATTTGTGGTCATTTTAGTAGCTCAACCCGCAGCGGTTCTCTTAACTCCAGTTCCTTTTCTATGGGATAGGTTGAAGGGTCTTATTATAAGGTTCGTGGTCGACCTCATACTCGGCTTAATCACTAATACTCGGTGTATGCAAGTCGTATATAATTGAGATTTGACGGGATGTTCAGATGTGTGGCCCCACCCAAGACCCACAACCCAACGAGGAACAGGGAGTAGGGAGGAAGCACACATCTTAAATCTTATTGATCTAAATTATATACCACTCTTATGCATATACTCAGTAGTAGTAAGTTAATCCCATGAGTTCTTTCTCTTGATTCACGAACCTGATTGTGCGGTTCGGACGACCTTTTTGGAGGATCTATCGAGTAGGTTTCGGGCGGTTGTTGTCTTCTGGAGAATCTGCGGTGTCTTCCGCTTCTGGTTTTAATGTCTAAAGAGGGGTTGGTTAACAGCGCGTGGTACCCTTCTCCTGGGTACTTCGGAAGGTTTGGATAAAAGAGACGATTGACGGATTGCATTAGGTTTTCTTATTAGGTTCGGAAGAACCTTTATTTGACGCATAGGCTATGGTGAAAGTTCTCTTTACACAGCATTAGGAATTTTCACATGGTCGCACCAAGTCGAACCACGATTGACGGCAGTGTCGAATTTAACAAACATTGACATGATATGGAATGGAGATTGATAGGACCATGTGCTGAACAGGGCAACCAAGTTCTTAGCGTCTTGGGTTTCGTCCATGGTATCACTATCGCGGATACTTGGACCGATAGAATTGACGCGGAACTCTAGGGGGTCCTGATGTTTTGGAGTAATGTACTTTTCATGAATAGATTTCTCACTAGGCCTCTCTATAATCGCCTAGTATAAACTAGTCATGTATAATTAAGATTAAAAGGAATGTTGACTGAGCAACTCCGCCCTAAATCCACAACCAAACGGGGAACAGGAGGTAAGGCAGCATCACTCACTCGAGGTCTATCAATCTTAATTATAAATGGCCTTAACGTATATATCAAGCCATCATAGCTTTACTTGATGGATTTTCAAGTGTTATAATAGTGCTGCGACTTTCGCCTTAACGAGGGAGTAATTACAATTAGAATTGACTATTTAATGTTTTCGGCTAGTTACTCAGGATCGAGAGACGTACCAGAATTCTACCGGGTTCCTTGATGTTCCCCCTAGGCATTAGGGTTAAACTCCTCCTGCGCCCTTGTCATTTCTTTCAGTTGGGCAGTCCCTCTTGAAGTGCCCAATTTCACCACATAAGTGGCATACTGGACTGGTCCCAACATTGGTGGTTGATGTAATGAACTCAATCGGGGTTCTGCAGATACGAGAGGTATGCCCCTTCCTGTTGCATCTGACACAAAGGAATTCTCGACAGATACCATGATGATGGTAGCTACACTTGCTGCAACGGGGGAGGTTTCGTAGGTATGGTCTTCTTGTAGTCGAGACGGAAGGGTTGACAGGGGTATTGACTACTTCAGCTCGTTGCCCTTCGGAAGGTCCTTGAGTTGAGGTACTTCCCTCCTCGTTCTTAAACTTTCTTTTCAGTGGATTTGGTTGGGGTTCTTGGGTGGCTTTACACACTGGTGCTGGTTGCTGCGGTTCATTGCTTTGATCTGTATTCCCGATAGGGCTCCTGCTAACATTGGCGTTGTTAGCATTCAGGTGAGCCATGACAGCTGCTACGGCTGCTGAAACTGCAGCTCGGAACGTAGCTTCATCGAATTGAAGGACCGGTGTCTTACCAGCGGGTTGGTTATGTTTCTTTGGAGGCATGGTTTTTCCTACACGAAAAGGAACACGAGCTGATGAGAGACGATGGTTAACCCTAGACGTATCTTTCTTTACTATGATAGGCATAAATTTTTCCCGCGCCTTGATGTATGGTTATCTGAGTGCCGACCTACATCCCTATGATGCAGTCTGGGTAACAGGGTGGGAGTATGTGTATCGGAAAGCCATAAAATGGGTGTCGTTCCTACTAAGTTATCTTTACATTGGAGAGGTTCACTCTCCGGCCTTGAAAAGATTTGAGAGAAGTTCGGAACGAAGATCATAGAAGAAAAGGCTCATGAAAACTTATGGCTAAACACTCTCTATCGAGGTTTTGAGATCCGATCTATTCGTATTAATTGCGACGGGAAAGACGATTTGCCTAACACCTAGTGTGAGCAGTGTAATCACTAACTCACTAAATTGTATTATTTTATGGATTCATTAGCGTGACGATAACGAGGAAAAGACATTTCTCGGGTTCCATGTATTGGCTCCCTCTGTCCACCTCTTATCCTTGACTGGAACAGGCGTTGGTTTTCTTCGGGTATTTTCCTAGGGTTCTCTTCTCTTGCAGACATATTGAATTTCTGCTCCGCCTTACTTCTGATTCTGACTCTGAGTGTCATCATCCCGCAATGGATGACTGGAATCTTGGAAGTTCAGGCGAATTTCCCACCGATGTCCCTAAAAGGCATAGGCACATGGTGGTTTCAATAGTCTCGTCCCTCTTCATTTATTTCCTAATTGGAAACCTTCTCAATGAACTTCTTCCGGGTCTGTATCGATTCTTCTGCCGATTACTGAACAGGATAGGGTTTTCTAAAAGGGTTCGTGCGAGAATGGAAATGTCTAAAGAATCCTAAGAGATTATTAAAACATTTCACTGGGTGATCCATATCGAGTCCTGCTACAATTTCATAGTGTACACAAATCATATATAACTTAGATCTGATAGGCCTTCGAATATGTGATGCTACTCTACATCCACATCCAAACAAGGGAAGTAGAGCGAAACCACACATTCTTAGCCTATGAGATCCTTACTATATATAATCTTGGAAGTATACACTTTGTAATCATAGGTATATAAATAAGGATCTTTTTAGTTTTTCACACAAGGTTATTTATGGTTCCTAAAATACTCCTATAGTATTTTAAACTTTATGTTCGGCTCTAGCATTCCTATTTGGTAAGTTTCAGATTTGTTGCAACACCACCATCACTCCCAAGCACACGTTAGTCGCATCTCGAATAAATGTAGTTGATCAGGTTACATTTATTCCAGCTTACGATTACATAACTGCCCAGGTTTGACGGTAATGCTCAACATCCAAAGACTTTTATTCTTGTTCTTCTTGTGATACTTTGTTCGGGTATTTATATTCTGGATGTTCTTATACTTTTGTAAAATATGGTTATATTTTAAAGTATAATTCTTGGTCAGAGTATCTTATCCCAATTCATTTATAGGTCGTATATCTTTTATGATTAGATATATTGAGCTCACTATAAACAATGCTCTGATACCAATCTGTCACACCCCAAAACCGGAACGGCGAAAACGTTCTGGGGTGGAGGACGTAATGTCAAGTATCACAACATATGTAGTATAGTAATCAAAGTACAACAACCATTGCATTAATAGTAATAATTTTACATAGGTTACATTTAGCAACAACATCAAAAGCAAATACGGAGAATAACATAAGATGCAGCTTGGTACAAGGCTATCTTCACAAAAGCTTCCGGAGTGTACCTGTCTATCGATGACCTGAGAATACAAGTTATTTTGAAAGCGAGTATCAGCATTTTAATGCTGGTGAGTTCATAAGTATTTAATGGCATTGATATAAATACATGTTTTTCTTCAAAATAATCTCATAAAAGATGGTGGTTTAGAATTTACAGAGTATTAGAATTCCTTCCACAAAATCCTATATTTTCTTAATAAAAGTAGTCTTCTACCAAGACCCTATTGTTTTATGTTTAAGGAGTAATTTCCCCCAAAGGTAACTATCATTATCAAAATATAGTTTTTACCTTAAAGAATATGTATGGAAATCACAAGCAAAAGTAATGGGGAAAATAATATTTTTCCTCAGCAGTAACACTGCTGGTTTAAAAGTAAATAAAACATAGACTCCAGGCGGGACGCCTCCAAAAGTCTAAAAGAATGAAGTACGGACTCCAGACGGTATCGAATGAGAAATACGTCTCGCAAAGTCTAAAAGGATGAAGTACAGACTCCAGACGGTATCGAATGAGCAATACGTCTTGTAAAGTCTAAAAGAATGAAGTACAGACTCCAGACGGTATCAAATGAGCAATACGTCTAGCAAAGTATAAAAGAATGAAGTACAAACTCCATACGGTATCAAATAAGCAATACGTCTAGCAAAGTCTAAAAGAATGAAGTACGGACTCCAGACGGTATCAAATGAGCAATACGTCTAGCAACGTCTAAAAGAATGAAGTACAGACTCCAGACGGTATCAAATGAGCAATACGACTAGCAAAGTCTAAAAGAATGAAGTACAGACTCCAGACGGTATCAAATGAGCAATACGTCTAGCAAGGTCTAAAAGAACCTTTAATCCTAAGTAGGTTTGTTTAAAGATTTAAAATGTGGCCTAGTGTATAACTAGGAAGATATATATAATGATAATTTTATATATAGAAAATACCATGATGACACTTATTACCTTAAAGCCATGAATTATAAGGTAACTATAAAGATACTCGTAACCATACTGATTGACAATCGAATACTTGACGACCTGCTAGCGTCGGAATGAATGTGACATTTGTCACCCCTTGGCTTGGTCAGCCGAGACTGTAGCTAGCAGTCAGGATGTGGGAGTGTCTGTCCCGTATAGATCTATACACACAATGCCCGCTCTCCCTCCAGGAGACTCTGGTTACCACTCGACAACGCTGAAATCCGCGTTTGAGGATGTATCTCCTGTTTTGAAATCTATATACCTTTCTTTTACTAAAAGTACAAGTGTTTAGAGTATAGATATAACTAAGTTCTCCTTCATGAATGTTATGGTTGGTTTCTAAACTATACCTATTATAGTTTACTTGAGAGGTTATCTAGGTGCCTTTGCTACCCAAAGGTGATGAACTGGCTGATAGAACTTTTTATGACTATATATGTATACATGATATATAACTAATATTTAAACGACCTTCGGACGGATAACCGATACCCTAAAGCCACATCCAAACAAGGAAAAGGAATTAAAGCGAGCTAGCCTTCCTAAGTCCTTCAAACATTACTTATATAACTATACATATATAGACATGCATTTTACAATATAAAAGCATATAAGAAGTTTTGCTAAAACCTTTGAAAAAGCTATAATAATCTAAAAAGGGGTTTTCATACTTTAAAAGAGATTTGAAAACAGTATTTGAAAACCTTAAGCTGGATAAAACAGTTTAACATGCAAAAATCTATTTGCTATACGGTTATTAATCACATGTGATTGATATAATAACCCTATAGTTAAACTTGTATCCCCCCATAAAAGCATTTAAAATCATTTAAAAGGTTGATTCAGGGGTATGAACTCACCTGACGTGGGTGATTTCGGATGAACGGATGGTATAGGATGCTAAGTGTCAAGTGAGGACTTGAACACACACGCGAATCCTATTTAACATGTAATGATACATTTAAGTATCTAATTAGTCGTTTAATAACTAATTTATCAAGTAAGGACACCCTAATACTTGGAAACACTTTACTACAAGTGCTAGGAGTACTAAGGGTTGCATATAAAGAGAGTATGGCCTCACATTGGAGTTTACTCCTCAAATGGTGGCCTTTATGAGTGTTTACGGTTTCTGGACCACTTCCCCCATGAGTTTACGGCTGTAAACTCATGGAAGTGGTGCGATTGGGTGTTCAAAGGTCCTAAACCACTCAAGGAATTAAGCTAGACTCGAATCAAGGGCTTAGGAAGTGACTAGGGCTCCAAATGACCCTTCTTTGGAGTTTACGGTCCTTGGACCACTCCTTGGGAGTTTACGATCGTAAACACATGGGTTTACGGCCGTAAACTCATGTTTGTCCATTTCTTTCGTGTTTTGGTGTTTCTAGGTTAAGCATGCAAGGTTCTAGTCATTTATACAAGCCATAGGAGGTGTTAGGGGCACAATATCACCCCTTTATAGAGTTTACGGCCTAAGGACCATTTCCTTGTGAGTTTACGGCCGTAAACTCTATGTGGACATGGTTTCTTTGATGTTTAAGGTCCCTAGTTCAATGGTGGTTGGTTCTAGGCTAAGTTCTGGGCATAAGGAAGGAAGAAAGGGCATCATTGCACCCTTAAAGGGAGTTTACGGCCCAAGAACATGCCTTGGCCGTAAACTCTCATTCTTCCATGGATTTTTGTTGTTTCTAAGCCCTAAACATGTTAAACCTAGTATACAACGAGTTAGAACAAGAGTGCTTACGATCTAGGAGCTCGAATAGTCGATTTTGGCCAAGAACACTAGTGTGTGTTCTTGGTGTTCTTGGTGAAACTTGAAGATCTATGAAAACATGAATTTCATGGATGAAAACATGTAAGATCACTAGTTCAAGTAGGATATCAACTAGTTAGGACGAGAAACTTACGAGTTTTGGAGATTGGGGACGAAGAACGGGATGATAGTTGAGAGGATTTGAGCCAAAGGAAAGGGTGGAATGAACAAATGGCCAACTTTCCACCATATAAGGTGGAGTTTACAGCCTACATGGAGTTTACGGTCGTAAAATCCCATGTGGTGGCCGTGAACTCCAGGTAGATGTGTTTCCGGCCCATTCGTTGTGCTATAGCTTCGGCAGATAAACCCCAACACTTATTCCTTAAGTGTACTGGGCTCAGAACGCTCGAACAGACTCTAAATTATGCTAAATGATAGCAGGAATAAGTCTGACACTAATTGGGTTGACTGGCTGAGCTTTCTAGGCAATAGAAAATTTCGGGTTGTCAAATCCTGTGACATCATCCCCCCGTTAAAGGGAATTTCGTCCCGAAATTCTTTATAAGTTATTCTTACGAACTAGCAAAAAGGTGAGGGTATTTTTGCATCATTTGATCCTCGCGTTCCCATGTGAATTCAGGTCCGCCCATGGCATTCCATCTAACCATCTCAATGGGGATGCGGCTTTGTTTCGTGCGCTCAACTTCTCTATCCATAATCTCGATAGGCTGCTCAACGAATAGAAGGGACTCATTCACTTCAATTTCGTCTAGTGGAACTGCAAAGGTTTCGTCCGATAGACACTTCTTGAGGTTTGACACATGGAATACTGGGTGTACATTTGTGACAACCTGAAATTTCTTCCGTTTATACCGTTAAAAATAAATAAATCAATTCGGATTTATTTCCATTCACATTAGTATTATTTTTGGTCTAATAACGGAATATTCTAAGCTCAGTTCAATCGAGTTTTGGATTAAAAAACGAGGTTTCAAAGTCAAAGCATAGCATACGGGCCGAACACCCCTTCGAGAGTAGTGTACGGCCACAAACTCGAGTTTACGGCCGTACACGCCCCACCCCACCCCATGGCCGGAAACTCACCCCTATATAAGGGATGAGTGGCCTTCATTGAACACTTTAAGCACTCAAGAGACTTTCTCTCTCTACTCTCTCTCTACAATTTTCGAGTTTTTGGCTCAAGGATCTTCAAAATGTAAGTGATTCTTCACTTCTATTGTGTTTCAATCCCTTTTCTAGTGATGAATCCATGTTTCATCTCATAAACTTCATCTTTTTCTAGATTTTCTCTCTCACCAAGAACACCGAGAACACACACTAGTTCTTGGTGGCTAAAAACCTCATTTCAAGCCTCCTAAGAGTAAGTATCTACCCCCTATGCTTGATATCTACTAGAAATCATTGATTATCACCTAAAAATCGACCCAAATCATGAACACGAAATGGGTTTACGGCCGTACTCCCTTCAATGGCCGTAAACTCCATTTTTGGTCGATTATTGGCCTTTAAACCCTACTTTGAGCCGTGCATGGGACTTAGAACACTTCCAAGAGGCTAGAAAGGACTTAGAAACGCCATGAGTCACATTTTCCTGGAGTTTTACGGCCGTAAACTCATGGGCTGTAAACTCATGGGCCGTAATCCCATGGGCCGTAAACTCTATTCGGCCGCAAACCCTTCACCGTACACTCCTTTTACGGCCGCAAACTCCCCATTTTTCAAATCACATGCGATTCCAACACTTAGTTTCAAGTGTTTCCTAGACCCTAGGATGATTTCCTTCCATAACAAATAGTGTTATGCCCTCTCCTAATACATATATGTACTTCTACATGCTAAATAGGATCCGTTTGTGCCCGAGGCTTTATTTGACACTCAGCAATTCCTAGCAACTTACTTTCGAATCCCACGTCAAACGGTGAGTTCATACCCCTACGCTTTTCCGAATTTTCCATGTTTTCATGGGGGAATAAAAGCAAAAGTACAGGGAAACTTGTGCTCAAAACATATTATTTTGCTTAAGATAACTATATGTTTAGAATGCTTTTAAAACAGAAAACAGTTTCACCAAACGATTAAGAAATCAACTCGTAGAAACAGTTTTCAAAACTAAAGCAACGAATTCGTGAATCATATCGTAAAATGTGTTATTTTATAAAGGATTCATACAAATCTTAAACAAGATTATCAATTATTATCACATACAAATTGTTAGTCTAAAGTTGGAGACACGTCCTTGGTAACACCCCCTCAGAAACGGGGTGTAGGATTAGCACTTGTAACCAGAATCTCTTGTAGGGAGAACGTGACTATTGTGTATAGATCTATACGGGATTGACTATCCCGCACATGGCTGCTAGCTACAGTTGGACCGATAAGGCCAAGGGTGACAAAGTCATAAAAAGATACTGACCCCGTTACGTGTCATATCAAGTCTAAGTACGGTTATGACACTCACAACCTAGATAACAGTAATTTACATTTGTAATAATGAAACAAGTAAACTAATTTCAAAGTAATAATCGATTTGACTACTAATAGTAGTAGTAATACTCTTAGGATTTTAGTTCATCTCGTATTCTTTAGTTTTTATTTATGTAATAAGACTAATACACCTCACCAGGAGCAAACAGGGTTCTTCAAGAAAACTACGTCTAACGATATAAGTATGATAGATACTTGTACACTTCAGACTAGAAACAGATAACCAGCCATCAACCTTAAGGAGAATATAGGATTTTCCTGGAATAGCTCAACCTTTCATAAACGGACTGTTTAACATATAACTAATGGATAATCAAACATCTTTCATAAGAAAATATAGAATTTTCTTGGGAAACACTTTTCAAAGACATCATATAATCATTTTTACCAAACATTCTTTACACCAGAAAATATAAGGTTTTCAGGAGAAACATAACGTATTTTTTTGAAACAATAAAGAATAGTTTTTCTAAAACATAAACGCTTATGAACTCACCAGCTTTATGCTGATACTCTTTCAAATTGCTTGTATTCCCAAGAATTTGTAGACAGGTACTTCCAGGATTTTGGAGAAGTCTGCACGATAGAATCTCGTCTTTTCATTTTACTTTGATATGTATAAAACTATATACTAAGACTATGTAAACCTCTTTCATGTATGCATTCAATGTTTGGTTGTGTTTACTATGTGTACTATGATACAACCATTGTGATACTACGCATGACGTCACCCGCCTCCGGATGTATCCGCCGTTATTTCTGACGGTTCGGGGGTGTGACAGATTGGTATCAGAGCTATTGTTTATAGTGAACTAAGTATAACGAACCTTACATGGTATACAACTATAAACACTAAGGGGCCTAAGTGCTCTAAACTAAAAGTATACCTTCAAAAATATAAGTATTATTATAAAAAGTATACAAGTATACCTAAGTACCCGAACCAGTGTCATAAGTAGAACGAAACAAAAGTAATTGGATGTTGGACATCGCAGTTAAACCTGGGCAGTTATGTAATCATGTGTAGGGTCAATATAGCCTGATCAACTATATTTATTTGAGACATGACCAACATGTGCCTGGGAGTGATTGTGGTGTTGCAGCAAGCCTAAAACTTACCTAAATACCAGAAGAGTCCTAGAGTGAAACATAAGGATTAAAATACTATAGGAGTATTTTAGGATGCTATAACGACCGAACCATAAACTTACCCAAGAATCAATCATATAGCTATAATACTCTGGAAGTATTATTAGAGTCAATGCCTATTAACTATCCCTTTACTCGCATAGATAGCATGGCTGGATTTCATCTCCCTGGTGACCCGTATTTTCCCAACCAAGGAAATGGTGGATGGCTCGATGATGAGTCAGAAGAACCTGCAATTCCCTTAGACGATCATTCCGCCGAGAACTATTCGGAAGGCTCCGACTCCGAGCCCGAAGTCAATAATCTACCCCCGGTGGCTCCTGTCCCAAATCCTAACCCTCGTCCGACCTTTCAAGGCCCGACGCCTCCATGGGTGGAAAGCTTGGAAACGTGGAGTCAAGAGGAGGATCAACCTATGCCCTTCAATGGAGACAGAAGCTTCTACGACCTGAGCGTAGGAGGCTCAGCAGACAGAGTTCTCCCAATCCTGGTACGCAAGGTTTCTAGGAACGAAATACAAGGAAGGAAAACCCTCAACAGAATCATGGAAATGGATGCCAATGCGACAATGCATACAATCCACACCATCCGTCTTGACAATGCTCATGAGAGAGTTATGGGTGACAACGAGATCCTGCGGCGAGAGCTCGCTGCAACTCGAGCTGAAATCATAGAACTCCGAGTACGCCAAAGAGTATTCGAACGACACCTTCTTGACATAGAACGCCAACTGGCTAACTTAAGGATCCGTTCGAGGAGTCCCCGTCGTTAGAAGAAATTACTCTACTCATCCTTTCTTTTAGTTAATAATAAATTTCCTACTTATGCTCTAAGTAGCACTTTTTCCCGTAAACATATTTGCATTACAAGTACTGTTTTGCTAAGTTCTTCATACTGTCAAATTATCCTTCGGTTGGTATGTTGTAGACCTACTCGTAGGTCGAAATTTTTCTTTCCTAACTCTGTGTGATCTTAATGCCAACTATATAGAAAATAGTCTTAACTCAGTTAAAAGTCATCGTTAACAAACGTATATCTTAGATCAGTAACCTACGAACTAAGTAATCTTATCAAAATCGTACCATTATTCATCTTCGAAGCGTATTTATAGGCTGTACTCTTATCCTAGACGATCACTCCTTTCCCATCAAACTCATGTCATTTTCCATAAGGAGCATCGATGTTATGATCGGCATAGATGAGTCAGCCTCGATCACGCTAATAACCCCTGTTTCGAGTAAACGATTGGTCTCAATCTGCTCTCTGGTGAAGCCCTCACCACTTTCCATGACAAACTCGGTCTCTAACCATTCTAAAAACTTACTTCTATTCCTGCTAGGACTACATCATAGGGATGTGGGTCAAATCATTGAGAATCAAATAACAAAAACGGAAATCTTTCATGCATAGATAAACACTTAGGATGCATCCATAGGCAACCATTGTTGCTCACAAGCTTGGTTTCTTGACATGTACCTGATCATGCCTCCGAAGAAACATAACCAACCCGCCAGTAAGACACCATTCCTCCAGATGGATTCAGCTACGTTCCAAGCTACTGTCACAGCAGCCGTAGCAGCCACTCTAGTTGTACTTAACACTAACAACCTAAATGGGAATGGGAACAATTTCCACACCTCAAGCTATAACAACACACCAGAAAATCAACAAGGGCTTCTCCAAGAGGACATTCCAACTCCCAAACCTAAGAGCGCCAAACGGAAATTTTGTGCCGAGAGGAAGAACAAGTCATCTCAGAAACTTGCCAAGAAACGACAACTCAAGATAGCTCCTGCAGCCACAACATCCGCCCAACCAATACCAACGCCAGTGCGGCAATACGTTGGAAAACTTCCAAATTGCGAGAAATGCAACTTCCACCACGTAGGAAAGTGCTGCGAACTTCGATGTGAGAACTGCAATAGGCAAGGACACACCACGCGATGCTGCAGGACACCTGCACAGCCAAACACCTCGATTCCTGGCATACCGATGGGTCAGGTTTGCTACAATTGTGGTGAACCCGGACATTTCAAAAGAAATTATCCAAGGATTAAGGATGGTCAGGAAACTTGTTCCGTACAGACCCCAACTCAACACATCACTTCCACGACCGATGTTGTCATCGTCCAAGTGTGCGGTATATGTGGAGAAATGGGACATCTCAAAAGAGACTGCCCCACAGAGAAAAACAACGAGGGAGCAGGAGGAGTCTGACCTCAGAAGATGAGGAAGCATCGAAGGACCCTGCCATGTTTTGGTACGTTTTCAAAAAACCCCAATAATGGTTCATAATTGTGATTACTTATTCGTCTAAATTAAATCGCGAAATCTTTATAAGGTTTAAAGCTCTAATGAGCAAATTACAATAGCCTAGTGAATACACTAGAGTCAGTTGTAATTATGCGGGGTTTGTGTATACCAAACGATCATAAAGGGATCTAGTAAGGACCATTTCATGAAAGTTCATAGTTTCAAAACGTCTGAACCATCGTGTTAGTGATACCTGTTAATTTCAAAGCAACACAACAAACACCACAGATATTCACTCAGGGTCACCAATATGCTAACAAAATGATCCTTCCGGACGAACTTAAAATGCAACTCTGCGTCACCATACTGCTTAGCCCGACTGAATCTATGTCATACCAAACCCTTTTGTGTTAAATAGTCCAATCACAAAACTCTCGTCACTCATAACGATATACTAGACGCGAACCCCTGAAATTCCATCTCGCCTAAAACTCTCGAAGGTATTCATACAAGGAGTATGGTATCCAACCGTAACGTTCCTTAAGCACCCTCAAGAGACCATTTTGGAAACACCCCCTCGCGTAACAAGTCAAGTTCAAGCACAGAGGCTAGGGAAACATACGGTTAGCCTATCAATGTTAAATGTACACGCAAGGGTGGTGTATAATTAAGATACTGCAGACTTAGGATGTATGTTTCCACCATATCTCCTATTCCTTATTTGGTTGTGGACATGGGGCTGTAACACCCATCCGATCGTCTTATTAATCTTAATTATACACGACTTGTGTACATGAGGCAATGATAGACGGACCAGGTATGAGTCCTACCATGAACTCAAGGATAAAGGATTGCTCAGAACTACGAAAGAACATCCTACCAGCCGGATGAAAGTGGCGAAACAACCACAACCTACACATCATTCACAAATCAGAATAGCAGATACAGCAGTAATCCGTTTTCATAGTATACCTGTAATCATTACCTCCGACTGAGTTGCAAGTTACCTAGAGAACTTAGTAACATACATTCTGCCATTCACATGTTGAACTTAAATCAGTGTCTGCCCGATGAGACACTCACGATTCCCCTCGACAATATAGAATTCCACGAGAATCTACACTTCATGTAGGAATCATTGAACTCAGGAATCAGGAAGTCTAGCGCACGAAACAAATGTTGTATCCGGTTAGTGAAAGTTCCCTGGGATACCAATCAAGAACTTGAAATTCACTTGGGAGCACGAGAACCCAAGGAAACAGAAATACTCCCATCACTTTTAGATACATGAGTCGTATCATTATTCTTGATTTTCGGGACGAAATTCCCTCTAACGGGGGGGATGATGTGACAACCCGAAATTTCTTACGTTTATACCGTTAAAAATAAATAAATCAATTCGGATTTATTTCCGTTCACATTAGTATTATTTTTGGTCTAATAACGGAATATTCTAAGCTCAGTTCAATCGAGTTTTGGATTCAAAAACGAGGTTTCAAAGTCAAAGCATAGCATACGGGCCAAACACCCCTTCGAGAAGAGTGTACGGCCGCAAACTCGAGTTTACGGCCGTACACCCCCCACCCCACCCCATGGCCGGAAACTCACCCCTATATAAGGGATGAGTGGCCTTCATTTCACACTTTAAGCACTCAAGAGACTTTCTCTCTCTACTCTCTCTCTACAATTTTCGAGCTTTTGGCTCAAGGATCTTCAAAATGTAAGTGATTCTTCACTTCTATTGTGTTTCAATCCCTTTTCTAGTGATGAATCCATGTTTCATCTCATAAATTTCATCTTTTTCTAGATTTTCTCTCTCACCAAGAACACCAAGAACACACACTAGTTCTTGGTGGCTAAAAACCTCATTTCAAGCCTCCTAAGAGAAAGTATCTACCCCCTATGCTTGATATCTACTAGAAATCATTGATTATCACCTAAAAATCGACCCAAATCATGAACACGAAAATGGGTTTACGGCCGTACTCCCTTCAATGGCCGTAAACTCCATTTTTGGTCGATTATTGGCCTTTAAACCCTACTTTGAGTCGTGCATGGGACTTAGAACACTTCCAAGAGGCTAGAAAGGACTTAGAAACGCCACGAGTCACATTTTCCTCGAGTGTTTACGGCCGTAAACCCATGGGCCGTAAACCCATGGGCCGTAAACTCATGGGCCGTAAACCCATGGGTCGTAAACTCTGTTGCGCCGCAAACCCTTGACCGTACACTCCTTTTACGGCCGCAAACTCCCCATTTTTCAAATCACATGCGATTCCAACACTTAGTTTCAAGTGTTTCCTAGACCCTAGGATGATTTCCTTTCATAACAAATAGTGTTACGCCCTCTCCTAATACATATATGTACTTCTACATGCTAAATAGGATCCATTTGTGCCCGAGGCTTTATTTGACACTCAGCAATTCCTAGCAACTTACTTTCGAATCCCACGTGAAACGGTGAGTTCATACCCCTACGCTTTTTCGAATTTTCCATGTTTTCAGGGGGGAATACAAGCAAAAGTACAGGGAAACTTGTGCTCAAAACTAAAGCAACGATTAAGAAACTGAAGCAACGAATTCGTGAATCATATCGTAAAATGTGTTATTTTATAAAGGATTCATACAAATCTTAAACAGGATTATCATGTTTTATCACATACAAATTGTTAGTCTAATTTGGAGACATGTCCTTGGTAACACCCCCTCAGAAACTGGGTGTAGGATTGGCACTTGTAACTAGAATCTCTTGTAGGGAGAACGTGACTGTTGTGTATAGATCTATACGGGACTGACTATCCCGCACCTGGCTGCTAGCTACAGTTGGACCGATAAGGCTAAGTGTGACAAAGTCATAAAAAGATATTGATCCCGTTACGTGTCATATCAAGTCTAAGTACGGTTATGACACTCACAACCTAGATAACAGTAATTTACATTTGTAATAATGAAATAAGTAAACTAATTTCAAAGTAATAATCGATTTGACTACTAATAGTAGTAGTAATACTCTTAGGATTTTAGTACATATCGTATTCTTTAGTTTTTATTTATGTAATATGACTAATACACCTCACCAGGAGCAAACAGGGTTCTTCAAGAAAACTACGTCTAACGATATAAGTATGATAGATACTTGTACACTTCAACTAGAAACCGATAACCAACCATCAACCTTAAGGAGAATATAGGATTTTCCTGGAATAACTCAACCTTTCATAAACGGACTGTTTAACAAATAACTAATGGATAATCAAACATCTTTCATAAGAAAATATAGAATTTTCTTGGGAAACACTTTTCAAAGACATCATATAATCATTTTTACCAAACATTCTTTACACCAGAAAATATAAGGTTTTCAGTAGATACATAACATATTTTTTTGAAACAATAAAGAATAGTTTTTCTAAAACATAAACGCTTGTGAACTAACCAGCTTTATGCTGATACTCTTTCAAATTGCTTGTATTCCCAGGAATTTGTAGACAGGTACTTCCAGGATTTTGGAGAAGTCTGTGCGATAGAATCTCGTCTTTTCATTTTACTTTGATATGTATAAAACAATGTACTAAGACTATGTAAACCTCTTTCATGTATGTATTCAATGTTTGGTTGTGTTTACTATGCTTACTATGATACAACCGGTTTGATACTACGCATGACGTCACCCGCCTCCAGACATTTCCGCCGTTATTTCTGACGGTTTGGGGGTGTGACAGATTGGTATCAGAGCTATTGTTTATAGTGAACTAAGTATACCGAACCTTACATGGTATACAACTATAAACACTAAGGGGCCTAATTGCTCTAAACTAAAAGTATACTTTCAAAAATATAAGTATTATTATAAAAAGTATACAAGTATCCCTAAGTACCCGAACCAGTGCCATGAGTAGAACGAAACAAAAGTAATTGGATGTTGGACATCGCAGTTAAACCTGGGCAGTTATGTAATCGTGTCTAGGGTGAATATAGCCTGATCAACTATATTCATTCGAGACATGACAAAGATGTGCCTAGGAGTGACTGTGGTGTTGCAGCAAGCCTAAAACTTACCTAAATACCAGAAGAGTCCTAGAGTCAAACATAAGGATTAAAATACTATAGGAGTATTTTAGGATGCTATAACGACCGAACCAGAAACTTACCCAAGAATCAATCATATAGCTATAATACTCTAGAAGTATTATTAGAGTCAATGCCTATTAACTATCCCTTTACTAGCATAGATAGCATGGCCGGATTTCATCTCCCTGGTGACCCGTATTTTCCCAACCAAGGAAATGGTGGATGGCTCGATGATGACTCAAAAGAACCTGCAATTCCCTTACATGATCATTACGCCGAGAACTATTCGGAAGGCTCCGACTCCGAGCCCGAAGTCAATAATCTAACCCCGGTGGCTCCTGATGGGGTTTGAGCATTCTAACACTCCTATGGTGTATATGCAACCCTAGAAACCTTGGATCTATGTTTGACTATGATACATGCAAATAATTATTTTTCCAAGGTTCTTATCCTATCTAGCATGGCATGGGGAACTTGAATCAAATAAAACTAGTAGAATTACTTACCTTGTAGTAGTAGTTGATTGCTTGGAGTTTGAGAGCCTAGCACCAATAATGTGGATGCCTCAAATGGAAGTCACAAATCACCACAAACTTGGAAACTTGAGAGAATAGTCACAAACTTCTTGAAATCGGCCCTCTTAGTTTACACACATCAACTAGTGTTATTTCAAGAACCAAAGCCTCCTTTATATAGTGTGGTGGATTAGGGTTACATTCATGTAAACCCTAATACCCATGTCTTTTCATTTCCATGAGATCCATGGGTTAAAGCTCCATGGAGTAGCCATGGACTTTCCATGCAAGCCTAGCCCATTCCAAATAAGCATTAGCCCACATTATATAAATACAAGAGCCCATATTTAATTAGTCATACTTTTGATCTCTAAATTAATTCTAGATTAATTATAGATCAATACTAATTAAATAATATGATTTTATATTAATATATTAGGACTTATAATATATTAATAAATCATAACTTATACTATTCTCAAACGATTATCCATAAATTGTTCGGGTGAAGTGCAACCCAAATGGACCATGCCGGGTCGGGTCAAGTACATACCAAATATAGTTATGGACTTAGACACTATATCCAACAGTCTCCCACTTGGATAAGTCTAATAACTATAGTTGCAAGTATGACTTCAAGAACCGATCAGCAATCATAGCTCTTTAAACTCTATTGAACTATGAAGCGCCATTTTAGATAAGTGATCATATAATCCTCTGTTCTAGATATCAGCCGGACAAATACATGGAACATGGTCTTGCTTATTGTCCAGCATTTGTTTCCCGATTTCCGATTTGTTTGACATAGAACTTAACTGAACACATCAATTTAGTTCTGACCGCGCCCGGTACATAGGTCAAAACAAAATCATCGAGGGGCCCAGATATCGCTTCTAATCCTAGAAGGAACAGATAAACTTCGACTCATATGTTTGCTCTACTACTTGTTGAATTACACACAAGAGCACGGTTTATAACATCGAGTTACCAATGCGTTTTTGTGCAATCAATGCACAACCAACTCATAGGCAACAAATCATATCTCTAGGTTTGAAGACTTATATGATATTACCGTCTCACGATCACTCGAGATAAATTCCATGAAGTGATACAAGTGAGCATGGGTTGAATCCAACACTCAGAACTTATGAGCACTCATGAGTGTTGTAGCCCCGCTTTGTCTAACATCTTAGACCTCTACAAGCCAACCCATGACAGTCTTGATTCATATCTACTTCCAACATATGACCGACTGTGGAGAGTTTGAATAATATGATATAAACCATAACATAATTATTCTGGAACTCAAAACATGCAAAAAGAAATAATAGTAAACGATTGACAAGAGATAGCAACACTTTACTCATAAATAACAGCTTTTATTTATCATCAAATGTCAATTACATTTTACAAATTTCAAGATTATCTAACTACTAAAACTAATATCATCCTTCAGCCCTATGCTCCGAGCATGCTGGAGATGCTTAGCCCGAGTCAGTCCCTTTGTGAGGGCATCTACTGGGTTCTCATCCGATGATACCCTCTTTGCCACGAGGATTGCTTCTTATATTCGATGTCTGATGAAGTGATATTTTCTGTCAATGTGTCTGGATCTCCCATGATCTCTTGGTTCCTTGGCTAAGGCAACCGCACTATTGCTGTCACAGAAAATCTCCATTGGCTCCTTTATAGCTGGTACAACTCCAAGGTCTCCGATGAAGTTCTTTAGCCATATAGCCTCCTTTGCTGCCTCGCTTGCTGCTATATACTCTGATTCACAAGTGGAATCAGCCACTGTCTCCTGCTTGGAACTTTTCCAAGTACTTGCCCCTCCGTTTAGAGTAAAGACCCAGCCCGACTGAGAGCGGAAATTATCCTTGTCAGTCTGAAAGCTAGCATCACTGTACCCTACAACTCTCAAGTCCTCACTCCCACCGAGGGTAAGGACCCAGTCCTTAGTCCTCCGTAGGTACTTGAGGATATTCTTTACCACAGTCCAGTGTGCCTTGCCAGGGTTCCCCTGATACCTGCTAACCATGCTCAAAGAAAAGGCTACATCAGGTCGAGTACACGTCATAGCATACATGATCGATCCTACAGCTGAAGCATAAGGTATTCGACTCATTTCTGCTATCTCAGGCTCAGTATTAGGGCTTTGTGTCTTACTCAATCTGGCGTTACTCTGGATGGGTAACTCTCCTTTTTTGGAGTTATGCATGTTGAACCTTTTCAACACTTTGTCCACATAGGTGCTTTGACTAAGTCCAATTAGTCTTTTACTCCTGTTTCTCAAAATCCTTATCCCTAGGATATAGGCAGCTTCTCCAAGGTCCTTCATAGCGAAACACTTCCCAAGCCAGGACTTTACTTCCTGCAGGGTTGGGATGTCATTTTGCTATGAGTAGTATGTCATCCACATACAGTACCAAAAAGCTGACTATACTCCCACTAGCCTTGATATAGACACAATATTCATCTTCACTCCTTGAAAAGCCAAATTCTTTGACTTTCTCATCAAAGCAAAGATTCCATCTACGAGGTGCCTGTTTTAATCCATAAATGGATTTCTCGAGCTTACACACTCTACTGGGGTACTCTGTACTGACAAAACCCTCTAGCTGAACCATGTAAACATCTTCAGCCAACTTTCCATTAAGGAAAGCGGTTTTGACATCCATTTGCCATATTTCATAATCATGAAATGCAGCAATGGCTAACAGAACCCTAATAGACTTAATCTTGGCCACTGGTGAAAAGGTCTCATCATAATCAACTCCCGGAGTTTGAGAATAACCATTTGCAACCAGTCGTTCCTTATAAGTGTGTACATTACCATCCATGTCGGTCTTCTTCTTGAAGATCCATTTGCACCCAACTATCTTATGATCAGGTACATTGTCAACCAAGTTCTAAACTTGATTGTCATACATGGACTGTATCTCGCTATCCATAGCCTCTTTCCATTTAGCAGCCTCAGGGCCTGCCATGGCTTCCGTGTAGCCGTTAGGCTCATCCTGATTTACCAGTATGTTATCACTGATAAGTGTCTCACCTTCTGCAGTAATATGAAAACCATAATAATGCTCAGGTGCATTCCTAACTCTGGTGGAACGCCTCAGAGGTATAGATTCTTCAGTCGGCTCAACAGGAGTTTTCTCCTCAGGTTGAGGGCTAGGGTTTGAGGTTCCTTCACCACTTGACTCTTGAATTTCCTCAAGGTCAATTTGCCTCCCACTGTCTCCTTGGCTCATGAATTCTCTCTCTTGAAAGAATCTTCTTCTTGCTACAAAGACCACATTATCACTGGGTTTGTAGAAGATGTAACCAAAGGATTTTTGTGGGTAGCCGATGAAAATACACCTTTCGCTTCGGGGTTCGAGCTTATCGTGAGTCTCGCGTCTCACGAAAGCCTCACAACCCCAAATCTTGATGTGGTCTAGATTGGGAACTTTTCCAGTCCACACCTCGTGAGGTGTTTTGGCAACCTTCTTTGTAGGGACTAGATTAAGGATATGGGCGGCAGTCTCTGAGGCATACCCCCAAAATGAGATTGGTAGCGAAGCTCGACTCATCATGGAACGAACCATGTCCAACAAGGTCCGATTGCGCCTCTCAGCTACACCATTCAACTGTGGTGTCCTAGGAGGTGTCAATTGTGAGACAATCCCACATTCCTTAAGATAGTCAAGGAACTCAGTACTAAGATACTCACCACCACGATCGGATCGAAGCATCTTAATGTTCCTGCCCAACTGATTCTCCACTTCTTGCTTAAACTCTTTGAATTTCTCAAAGGTTTCTGACTTATGCTTGATTAGGTAGACATATCCATATCTACTAAAATCATCAGTAAAAGTCACATAGAACCGATTAGCATCTCTTGTGGCGGTTCTGAAGGGTCCACACACATCCGTGTGTATGAGGTCCAACAAACCTTCACCCCTAGCACAAGTGCCAGTAAAAGGTGACTTTGTCATTTTACCAAGCAAACAAGATTCACAACTATCATCTGACTTTAGGTCAAATGACTCCAAGACTCCATCCTTTTGGAGTTGGCCTATGCGTTTCTTGCTTACATGTCCAAGACGACAATGCCATAAGGATGCTTTATCTAAGCTAGTGGAAGAGTTAATACACAATACATTATTTCCTAGATTATCTACAACAGATACAGTTTCATACACGCCATCACAAGGTAATTCTTTAAAATAAAGAACATTATTAAAGAAAGCATCAATACTACCATTATTATTATCAAAATAAAAGGTAAAACCTTGTTTATACAATGCATGAAAGGAAATAACATTTCTTGCCATTTCTGGCGAATAATAACATTTATTCAAATTTAATGTAAACCCACTATTTAGCACTACGGAATAAACTCCTATCTTGGTGACAGGTGAAGCTTTCATGTTTCCCATGATCAAGTTTATCTTTCCCTGCTCCATATTCTCACTTCTTTTTAGTCCCTGCAAATAACAACATATGTGAATACCACAACCTGTATCAAGGACCCAAGACTTAGAATGAGGTGAGTCATTAGACAATATAGTGTATATACCTGCATGGTTGGGTTTTACTTTCCCATCCTTCAAATCTTGCTGGTACTTTGGGCAGTTTCGCTTCCAGTGCGACTTTTCATGGCAAGAGAAGCATTCAACCTCATTAGGGTTAGCAGAAGGAGTGACAAAACCTTTCTTGGTTTTCCTTGAAGAGGAGCCTTCAAGGGTCTTACCCTTGGTACCCTCAGAAGGGTTCTTTCTCTTCTTCCGTTTGCCATGCCCGATTGCCAAGACATTGGCCGTAGTTGGAGTAGGAGTAGGAGTAGTAACAACCGACTTACCCTTTAGACCACTTTCGGCGGTCTTCAAGAGTCCTCGAAGTTTGCTGAGGGTGACTTCTTCCTTGTTCATGTGATATGTCATGCGGAATTGATCATAACACGATGTCAAGGAGTGCAAAATGATGTCTATTGCTAACTCCTCAGGGAAGTTCACATTCAGCTTCAGTAAACGGTCCACATACCTTTGCATTTTCTGCATGTGGCCCGTGATGGGTTCATCATCCTTCATTCGGGTTGTTATCATGGAGGAGATTATTTCATATCGCTCTTGACGAGCACTTTGATGGTAGCGGTCCATCAAGTCCTGGTGCATCTCAAAAGGATAATAGTCCTCATAGGACTTTTGGAGCTCGGCTGTCATGGTGGCCATCATGATGCATGCCACTTTTGTAGCATCTCTTTCACGTACCTCATATTCAGCAACCTCTTTAGGAGTAGCAGTTGGCTCGGGTACCTTCAACTCCTTGTCGAGAACATATTCTTTGTTCTCATACCAAGTGACCATCCTGATGTTTCTGATCCAATCTGTAAAGTTGGACCCATCAAAGATGACTCTCCCACAAAGATTCATGAGAGAGAAGGAGCTAGTAGGGTTTGAGCCAGAAGCATTGTTATTGGAAAACATATGAAAATAAGAGGGAATAGATTAGATTAGATATAGAGATATTCCTTAAGAAAACACCCAAATGTAATATTAAGGCTAGGACCCAACACAATATTTTATAACTTAGAAGAGGGATGCCGTAATCTAAGCTATAAGATATTTGAAGGTAGGTGAATGACGATTCACCAATTTCCACCATGAAAAACGAAATATTTAATTAGGTTTTAATTGGTTTAGAAACTCCTAGATTCTTTGAGATTCATTGAACTTTCTTCAATGGCATGTTTCAATCTCGAGTGTGCCCTTCAAGTTTTGTGACTGGGATGCCGAGGATCACAAAACAAGGTGTGAAGTAACCATGCAAATTACTTGGTACCCTTAATGTATTACCCCTCAATCGATGTGCCGGTTAACCACACACGCTCCATCGATACTATGATAAACATTAAGTCGCCCTTTACCTACCTTGTTAAGTTCAAGTTAGTGTGTCGGTTAACCACACACGCTCCACTAACGACTTAAACAAAGTGTAAAGTCTAATTTCATGGATTAGCACCTTATTCACATTTTCCTAAAATAACTAAGATTGGGAATTCAATAAAGTTTAGTTACTTTAGTATTATCATTATACTTTTAATGAGAATTTATAAGTCCTTGTTCTACCCGTTCGGCTAACGACCCTCCACCGATCAAGGAAGCGGTGGGTGAGAGTGGACACCCATTAAGTTGTCATTTTATAGGCAACAACCTTATACCCCCCTTATAGACCGGCTTCGTGAATGAGGCGTACTAGCGGTAAGACGACTTGATCTTATACATATATAAATATTATTAAACTTATAATATTATAAAGTATAAGGGTTGAATTTTAACTTTTAAAATTCTAGGGGTTGGAACTAAAGTTTTTAATATGACTTTGCATGTTCCAAAACTTGAGGGAAAGTTTTGTAAACTTTCAAGACTTTTCATTTCTCATAACTTATGAGTTAATGGTTATTAAAAATGAAGACTCTTCATTTTTTGTAACCTATGTGTTCTTTTAATGGCTATTTATAAATGTGACTTTTGGTTATCCATAACTTAAGAACTAGTTATGGACTCCATTAAAACACATAAAGATCAAGAATTATTCTAATTTATTATTAGCACATAATTTCTATGATCTTCTAAACTCATATGTTTATGAATGTTCATATCAAAAATTTCAAGAATCGTAAGTACATATAAAAAACTTGAAATTTTGATACGAGCTTTTGAACAAAACTTCGATTTTCAAGTTTTTTTTTTTTTTGCATCAAGTATCAAATAAACAAACTAGGCTCTGATACCACTGATGGGTTTTGAGCATTCTAACACTCCTATGGTGTACATGCAACCCTAGAAACCTTGGATCTATGTTTGACTATGATACATGCAAATAATTATTTTTCCAAGGTTCTTATCCTATCTAGCATGGCATGGGGAACTTGAATCAAATAAAACTAGTAGAATTACTTACCTTGTAGTAGTAGTTGATTGCTTGGAGTTTGAGAGCCTAGCACCAATAATGTGGATGCCTCAAATGGAAGTCACAAATCACCACAAACTTGCAAACTTGAGAGAATAGTCACAAACTTCTTGAAATCGGCCCTCTTAGTTTACACACATCAACTAGTGTTATTTCAAGAACCAAAGCCTCCTTTATATAGTGTGGTGGATTAGGGTTACATTCATGTAAACCCTAATACCCATGTCTTTTCATTTCCATGAGATCCATGGGTTAAAGCTCCATGGAGTATCCATGGACTTTCCATGCAAGCCTAGCCCATTCCAAATAAGCATTAGCCCACACTATATAAATACAAGAGCCCATATTTAATTAGTCATACTTTTGATCTCTAAATTAATTCTAGATTAATTATAGATCAATACTAATTAAATAATATGATTTTATATTAATATATTAGGACTTATAATATATTAATAAATCATAACTTATACTATTCTCAAACGATTATCCATAAATTGTTCGGGTGAAGTGCAACCCAAATGGACCATGTCGGGTCGGGTCAAGTACATACCAAATATAGTTATGGACTTAGACACTATATCCAACAGCTCCTGTCCCAAATCCTAAACCTCGTCCGAACTTTCAAGGCCCGACGCCTCCATGGGTGGAAAGCTTGGAAACGTGGAGTCAAGAGCAGGATCAACCTATGCCCTTCAATGGAGACGGAAGCTTATACGACCTGAGCGCAGGAGGCTCAGCAGACAGAGTTCTCCCAATCCTGGTCCGCAGGGTTGCTAGGAACGAAATACAAGGAAGGACAGCCCTCAACAGAATCATAGAAATAGATGCCAATGCGAGAATGCATACAATCCGCACCATCCATCTTGAGAATGCTCATGAGAGAGTTATGGGTGACAACGAGATCCTGCGGCGAGAGCTTGCTGTAACTCGAGCTGAAATCATAGAACTCCAAGTACGCCAAAGAGTATTTGAACGACACCTTCTTGACATGGACCGCCAGCTGGCTAACTTAAGGATCAGTTCGAGGAGTCCCCGTCGTTAGAAGAAATTAATCTACTCATCCTTTCTTTTAGTTAAGAATAGATTTCCTACTTATACTCTAAGTAGCACTTTTTCCCGTAAACATCTTTGTATTACAAGTACTGTTTTGCTAAGTTCTTCATCCTGTCAAATTATCCTTCGGTTGGTATCTTGTAGACCTACTCGTAGGTCAAAATTTTTCTTTCCTAACTCTGTGTGATCTTAATGTCAACTATAGAGAAAATAGTCTTAACTCAGTTAAAAGTTATCGTTAACAAACGTATATCGTAGATCAGTAACCTACGAACTAAGTAATCTTATCAAAATCGTACCATTATTCATCTTCGAAGCGTATATATAGGCTATACTCTTATCCTAGACGATCACTCCTTTCCCATCAAACTCATGTCATTTTCCATAAGGAGCATCAATGTTATGATCGACATAGATGAGTGAGCCTCGATTACCCTAATAACCCCTGTTTCGAGTAAACGATTGGTCTCAATCTGCTCTCTGGTGAAGCCCTCACCACTTTCCATAACAAACTCGGTCTCTAACCATTCTAAAAACTTACTTCTATTCCTGCTAGGACTACATCATAGGGATGTGGGTCAAATCATTGAGAATCAAATAACAAAAACGGAAATCTTTCATGTATAGATAAACACTTAGGATGCATCCATAGGCAACCATTGTTGCTCACAAGCTTCTTTTCTTGACATGTAGCTGATCATGCCTCCGAAGAAACATAACCAACCCGCCAATAAGACACCATTCCTCCAGATGGATTCAGCTACGTTCCAAGCTACTGTTACAGCAGCCGTAGCAGCCACTCTAGCTGTTCTTAACACTAACAACCTAAATGGGAATGGGAACAATTTCCACACCTCAAGCTGTAACAACACACTAGGAAATCAACAAGGGCTTGTCCAAGAGGACATTCCAACTCCTAAACCTAAGAGCGCCAAACGGAAATTTTGCACCGATAGGAAGAACAAGTCATCTCAGAAACCTGTAAGGTGATTTGGCGATTGGAGTGGCTCCAGGTACAATATCGATTCGGAACTCGACCTGACTCTCGGGGGGTATTCCTGGAAAATCCTCGGGAAATACATCTGGAACGTCACGTACTTCTGGAATATCATTAATGTTTTTCTCATCCTTTGTTTTATACACAACATGAGCAAGAAAGGCGTGATTTTTTTTATGCAAGCACTTTTGTGCTTGGATGCAAGAAATGAGTCGGAGGTTTGTGCCTGGTTTATCGCCATAAACTATTAGGGTTTCGTTGTTGGGTAGATGAAGGCGAACGACCTTCTCGTGACACATAATTTCGGCATGGTGGGGGCTTAACCAATCCATGCCAACAATCACATCAAAGCTCCTAATATTAACAGGCACAAATCGATTGGAAATGAGTGATTATTTAATGTTAACGTGCATCCTACGTAGATATCGTTGGTTGATTCTGTTTTACCATTGGCCATTTCGACCGTAAAATTTTCGTTCAATTTTTGGGGATTTTGATTGAGTAGGTGTTTGAATTCGTGACTTACAAAGCTCCGCTCAGCACCACTATCAAATAAAATGCACACATAAGAGTTGTTGAGGGGAAACATACCAATCACTACAGTTGGATCTTGCACTGCCTCTCCTTGTCCCATGGCTAGGACCCTTCATGTGTCCTGATTGTTTTTCTTGGGGCAGTTGCGTTTAAAATGGCCGGTTTCTCCGCATCCGTAACATGCACGGCTGGTTCCGGCGTTCTTGTCATTGGGCTGCTTGTTTTGTTGTAGAGGCATCCTGCAATATCGGGCAGTGTGCCCTTTTCGATTGCAATTGGTGCATTGGAAGTCCTTGCATGCCCCGAGGTGGTGGTAATTACACTTGTCACATTTGGAATTAGAACTCGTGTATGACTTGGCAGGCGCTGTTGTGGTTGAGGGTGGGGCGGGTGGAGCTGGTGCGGCTGGAGCGGTAGTAGAGTGGACTGCTACTGTCTGTGGTTTCTTGGACGGCCCTGAATTCTATCGCCCTTTTTGCTTGTTCTACCAGTTCTTCTTGTTACTTCCTTCTTGTTTGCCTTCTCCCTCGGTCGCTTTGGTATCTTTCTTGTAGCTATGATTATAAAGCTTGTTAGCTAGTCATTTTGCACTGTTAAAGGTATCGGGTTTCGAGGCAATCACATTTCCTTGGATGGGAGGTGTTAATCCCCAAACGAATCGTTCGATCTTATTTCCCTCGTACATAATCATACCAGGACACAAAAGCGCTAATTCACTAAACCTCGAGATGTATGCATCAATGTCCGAGTTCTGTACTGTAAGGGTCCACAGTTCTTGCTTGAGTTTTTGTACTTCCCCATGGGGACAGTACTCGGCCATTAGCATCTCCTTGAGTTCTTCCCATGACATGGCGTTTGCCACATGGAGTGTCATAGCCTCAATGTGACCATTCCACCATGACAATGCCTGGTCGATGAACGTGCAGGATGCAAATTTCACTTTACTCCCTTCCGGACATTCGCATATTTCAAAAACCGACTCAACCTTTTCTATCCATCATTTCAAGACTATGACTCCTCCAGTCCCGTTGAAAGTGTGGGGCCTTGCATTAGAAAAGTCCTTGTAGGTACAGACCTTTACAGGTCCTTGATTTATCCCTTTGTGGGAGCTTCCTGTCCCTTGGCCATTCCCACCACCATTATTTCCTGTTTGAATGTGGACTAGAGCCACTGTTACTCCAGCTGAGACTGCTGCTTGAAATGCGACAGAATTCATATCCGCTGAAGGGGGCGATGGTGGTGATGTGTTGTTATTCTTACGTATCGGTCTCCTCGGCATATTTCTCTCATGGAACAGAAGGACGATGAGTATATAATGATTTCAGATATCGGTGATTGTTTAGAGATCGTGGTGGTTTGCTTACGCAACATTAACCAATAATAGAAAAACATAGTAGATACACTACAAATAAAACACAAAACTATTTCATTAACTATAATTTTATAGTAAAAGCGTGAAAATTTGCCTTCAAAAGGCGTTCGGTACATAGAGGAAACGAAATCTGCTAGCTTATAGATTCTACGAAGAGTACGGTTACTTAGTTTTTAGAGTTAATCCTACATTCATAAGCAAAAGAGAGTTCTAAGGATAATGGCAGCAAGTAGGGCGGATCCTACTTGTGGTGAAGAGCATCCGATGGTGCGGCTGATGATGAGGATGCACCCTGAAGTTCAACTAGTCGGTGCTCAGCGATACGTACTCTCTTTTCAAGATCAGCGTGTCGCACATGATACTCTCTCACCTCTGCTCTTGCAGCGGTAAGGTCTTCAATCACGCGCTCCATGGGGACAAATCTCCGTTCAAGGTCCTGGATGCGAGCATTCGCTTGCTCCAAGGCAGCTCTCATTTGCACCACCTGGTCGGCGGTCACCTAAGCCTGATCGCCAATATCTCCGATTCGTCGGACCACGACCGGAAGAGCGCGGTCAGTGGGTCCACCCTGACAAAGATCTTAAAATCTTTGCTCCATCCCATAAGGAGGTGGTTGTTGTTGATGTCTTCTCCATCTCTCGATGTCATAAGCCCATGGAGGTATAGGACCATTGGGGCCCAGACGATGTGGAGGTACCCTATTGACGTAAGGAGGGTCGATGACTTCTGACTTGGCGTCCGACACGTCATCCTCTTCATCTTCTTCTTCCTCCTCATTGATATCATCTTCCTCAAGTTCTTCCATAGGTTCTTCCTCTGGGTCTTCTTCGATCCACCCTCCATTTCCCTGATTAGGGAAATAGGGATCGTCTGGCAAATGAAATCCTGCCATGTCGTATGTATGAGAGTAGGGGCGTAAGAAGAGTGTAGAAAATTTTTACGAAGCGACAAAATACTCCTATAGTATTTTTAATTGTTTAGGTTCAGTTCTTAAAACTGTTGGATAACTAGTTGGTAAGTTTTTGGACTTGTTGCAACACCACTACCACTCCGAAACACATGTTAGTCATATATCAAATAAATATAGTTGATCAGGCTATATTTACCCCAGGTATGATTACATATTTGTCCAGGCTAGACTGTAGTGTTCAACATTTAAGTACTTTTGTTTTGTTCTTGTTATGATACGGTTCTAGCAAGTATGTATACTTTTATATAATACTTATATCTTTAAAGTATACTTTTAGTCAAAGTGTTTTAGTCCCATTGTATTTATAGTTGTATATCTTGTATGGTTTGATATACTAGTTCACTATAAACAATGCTCTGATACCAATCTGTCACACCCCCGGACCGGGATGGCGGAAACGTCCGGAGGCGGGTGACGTCATTGTCCAATATCATAACAATTGAATATAAATGAAACATAGCAAATCCAAACACCATGCATTAAGATAACAAACTTACATTCTTTTACATCATGTATTTGTTCTCAAATTACACAAAAGAGACATTAGTAAGTAAATTCCAAACTACAGAAAAATAATCCTGAGTCTGCGTTCCATAAACCTGCTTACTGATTTCCTGAGAATACAAGTCGTTTGAAAAGCGTCAACATAAAATATGTTGGTGAGTTCGTAAGCATTTTTGTATAAAAATTTGTGATAGTTTAGAAACCCAGAAAATCCAATATTTTCTTGTCAAAATAGTTATAAGTCTTGTTTCCAATCAAGTATAGTTGCATGTGTGTTTTAGTTTATCATTTTCGAAATCGTATAAAATCGTTTTCTCCAGAAAATCCTATATTTTATGATGTACAAAGTAGTAGCCTTAAAACCTTAAGACCTGTGTGGTAAATCTCATTTACGGTATCCAAACAATAGTTGTTTATAATCAAAAGGTGTGACTTGCGTAAATTCTCTAAATAATACTGTTATATTCTAAGTGAGTCATTATAACCATACTAATATGACGGAGTGCCTGTCTAGACGTTCTTCAGGCGTCGTTTTTGTTGAAGACATTTGCACCCTAGACTGGCCAGTTTAGCTGTAGCAAACAGTGAAGGTGCGGGGTGTCAACCCCGTATACATCTATGCACAAATTCCTACTCTCCCTCCAGGAGACTCTGGTTATAACTCTTATAGGACTTTAAGCGTACACTAGTATATAAGTACGGTGAAGATGCGTCTGACTAGAATACTAACCAATATTCACGCAAACAGTTGAAATCCGTTATTTATTTAACAAATAACAATAATTGTACTCGTTGACTAGATATTTCGTTTTCGTTTATTGAAAATAATCCACTTTGAATCATATTTATCAAAAATGACCCTATATTATCGATGTTGGCAAAAATGACCCTTCTTTTATAAATTATCAATTAAGACCTATATTTGTCAAAAAGTGTCATAAGTGTTCCAAAACTTCGAGAATTGTTGAAAATGGTTCATTTCTTCCAAAATGCTCATTTTAGACTTATCTTTATCTTTACTATATTATAAAGGGTGCATATTTGTACAAGCCTTTTGTGCATAAAGTCTTAAATTTAAGACTAAGAGGTACCATCCATATGTGCACAACCCATTTATAAGGTTTGATATTACAGAGTCCTTTTTTCCATTTACATGGATTGCCAACATGGTAGATTGTCAATCTGTCTCATCCAATAAATACCAAGCCATATATATGATCCAACGATTACAAAACCTTGTGAAGAAACACAAACCCTTATTTACATCCATCTTTATGATCTACCAAAAAAACCCACTTTTCCCAAACCCCAAACTCTCATTATCCTACCTAACATGAATCCATGATCTGATCCTACCCATCGCCATTGATTGACTTTGTTTCTCCCTCCCTTACCTATCTAAAAATCACCGCATATTAACACTAGAAGCCACCACTTTTTTTCCACTTACATGATTCGTCACTGCTACCACTGGTGCCTCTATCCACCGTGACCATCTCTCTAAAATCCCGATAATCTTCTACCAAAGTCGTGACCGGCGTAATCTACCACCGCCATCACGACGACCAGCCACTATTGTTCCTCCTCCTTCTTCTCTCCCAATAGAAATGACGTATTTGTTTTCTCACTTCCAAAAAATGCAACCTCATTTCCATCTTCAACATAAGCTAACAAGCTTGCAACCCTATCGTCATCTTTACTGTCGGTTCTGATTTTGTATTTGTTTGAAAGGGGGTGTCTGAAATGCATATCTAGTATTTTTTTTGGTTTTGTTTATTAGAGCTTAAAATGCTCAAACGATGATGTTTTTTTTTGTTGACATGTTTTTTAATCTATGTCATTTATGTTTGGTTTAATGTAATTATTCCAATCAAAATGAAGATATATCTACATAGTAATGAAATAAGTTAAAGAAGGAACTGAAATGATTTTTGTATATATTATTGTTGAAATGCTTGATATTTTTATGATTATGATAGTTTTACAGAATGTGCAGATTTGAAATGCTTGATGGTTTTGTGATCATTTGTTTTGATATTTTTATGATTTTGATATTCTAATGTCTTTTTTATGCATCTTCTTTCAGATATGGAACTACATATGAAAGACACCAAAATATAAAAGTAGATCTATAAAGTGTTTTTGCAAATTTGTGATTTCGTAGTTAGCTCTTTGTATATCTAATAAGTTATTATGTTGATCATAAAGCTTTCATGTTCCTCTTTTTAAAAACGTTGATGTTAAGTTTGGTATTTTGATGCTAAAATATCCGAACAAATAATATAAATTGTTAATAATTGTTAATTTTGAAACTTTGTATCATGTTTGATGGAGTTAATGTCATGTCTTTAGTGAAACTCAACAAGAGAAAACAATTCTTTTAATGTTGTTATGAAAAAAAGTTATAAAACACAGTTGTTCATAATTCTTAAGACATGTCTTATGGATTATATTCATATTTTAAAATAAAATTATATTTAACATTTACAAAATAAAATCCATTTAATAAAATGCAATAAAAAAAAGAAACGGTACACTCTTTATCATTTGGTCTTTTAAAATTTATTCAAAATAATTTCTATGATTAAAATTATTTTATAAACATCGTCATTATTATGTTTAATAAGTATTTCTCTAATAATTATAACTTACAACTACTTATATTTGTATTTTAAACACTTAAAATATTGTTATTTGTTAATTATTAGTATTCATTTTGGTATGGTAAACTCTCTTTTATTTTTAAATATAATTAGTATAACACGAAGAAGATAACTTTATTTGTAAGTAATGTTAATATATAAAAGTTTATTTTCATAAAATTATATTCTAAATATATGTAAATAATAAGATAATTTATGAAAGACCGTGAGTATGTAGAAATTAACTTTGAGATTTAAAAATTGAAGAAATTAACTTTGAAAGTCAAAATTGAAATTAAAAAAAATGATAACATATGTTCTTGCCTCAGTCATCAAAATATGCATGTTTGGACTTGCCAATTACATGTTCAGGCATGTTTGGATTTAGCAATTGCATGTTCACCTATTACAATGCATCTTCTCCAATGACAATACAACCTAAAGTACCAGGGGTAGGAGGGCCATACAGACGATTAGGAACATCATTAAAAAGACAAACCGCGTATTCAGGTAACTCCCTTTCAGCAGTGATATCTCTTGCAGATTTAAAATTCCTAACATATTCATTATGAAGTGTAAAAATATCCATAAGAAGCTGAACTATACTAGAATCTAAACAGATGTTGTCGTTACTTTGAAAAGCAGACAACCTATTATCCAATTCATGCTCTGTTTCAACAATATACAGTTGCAAGAACTTTGGTCCTTTTTCATCGACTACATCAAAAGCGCCAATCCAGTGACAAACCTGGCCCGAAACTTTGAATACATATGGACCATCAGTCCTATTAACAGTCTCATCTACCTTACCTCCGAAAGACGTCATACTAAACATACTATTATAAGCCCTAATGTTTTTGATGAAAGAAGTAAAATCATACAGAGCCAGTAACAATTGAGGAGGCAGGAGTGGATATGGCAATACAACGGAACCAGACTTACAACAACGTGTATAGGCAGGGCTATCTGGGCGTGACAGATAAAACACCCTTTCCTCAAACCAAAAAAGAGCGGCACAATATTTACAAATACAAGTGCAATCAACGATATCGTCGTAAGAAGGTAAAATTAAAGCATCGTTAGCAATAGAAGAACATAACCTTTTTTGGATAGATAAAATTCCAGCTAAATGGGGAGAAAAACCACGTTTAGAAGTCGAAGGTGCAGACATTAGATTATAGACGGAGGATTACAGAACATACCTAAAGAAGGAAGCGTGTAAGAGAAAATAGGAAGGCAGCAACGAAAGAAAAAGGAGAAGAAACGCAGAATAAATATGACTGGGCGACAGAGCAGTAAGTCGGCAAAATCTAAGAGAAGAAGAATAAAACAGCCGACATATGTACATAAACGAAGCATAAGGAAAAAAAGAGTGTCCCAAAAAGAAAGAGGGAAAAGTCCAGTGTCTCATTTAGAAAGAGAATAAATTATAATGTAGCCCAACTTTTTAAGCTTTTATGTATATATAAATGAAACTAAAAAAACAATATAACATTTAATTAGAATACTTATTTACAAACTTATATTTAATTTAAGTATGAACATATATATGGTACAATAAAATAATTTATTAAAGACCATGAGTATAAATGTCCTCCCCCTCCCCCTCCCCCTCCCCCTCCCCCTCCAATAGTTACTTTTTGTGAAATTCGGTTCTTAATTTTATTTTCGAAAACTTATATTTTTAATTTATACATTTCCCTAACCAAATAATCGTAAAATAAAAAGTAGAGCAATAGATGACATCGACAAGAAAACTATTCTGCACCCGCATCTACGTACCAAGTTAGAAACTATCTGCCGGAAGGGACAATCTAACACAAAACAATTCTCCAAAAGGCTGAAACGAACTATCTGACACGAAACGGAAACAAATCGCCGCATGAAAGGTATACGTCGAAAGGAACTATTTGGCGCTGCCGCATCGCGCGGGTACCCTACTAGTATTTAAGAAAGTGTTCAAAATGGCCCTTATTTATCCAATAATTCCATTTTTGGTCCATTTTAAATCTAAATGTTCGATAATTACTCAAATTTATCCCATGTTCCAAAATGACCCTTATATATATATATATATATATATATATATATATATATATATATATATATATATATATATATATATATATATATATATTTGGCCGAAAATGGTCCAAAATAACATACACTTTTATAATTTTACATCTTCCACAATTTTATGTCAACAACTTTGTCTAAGCAAATTTTTGGAGTAAATCCTTATGGTTCTTGACATAACAATTTGTGACTTATTTTCCATAACATACTAGTTTTTGTTTCCACACATAATTTCTGATATATGGTTCAAACTCTTGAGACTTGTTCAAAATCTCGAGTTTTTGAACTACTTCATATAAAGTTTTATACTCTTAAACACATATAACATAGCATACATGCATAACAAGCAATTATATCAAGATTTAAACAAGGCCTTGACTTGTATCCTCCCCCAAAAACAATGAAAACTCAAAAGAGGGGTATGAAGCTCACCTTGAGTTGGAGAGAGTGTGGTTGAAGAGATGAGGTGAATATTGGAGCCTAGAACACTTGAAGTGTTGGATGAACTTCTTGAGGATTTTTGCTAGCCTAAGGTTATTAACACATAAATTTATGTGTGTGTAGAAGAATTTCAATAACTAATGTATGAAACATTTACTAGACATGAGTTAACTTACAGAAACATAGAAGGAATTGTGACGAAATGGCTTCTAGAACTTGGTTGAATGCTTGAGAGAGTTTACGGAGGTTCACAGTGAATGCAAATTAGTTTGTGAAATGGAAAATGGGGTTTACGTTCCTTCTTATGGGAATGAGAATTGGATGGGATGTTTACTTGGATTACTGCTGGGTAATGCCTTATTATTAAGGGTTAATGCATAAATTACTGGGATGTGCATTGGGAATTTACGCATTACAGCTCACAATCACCGTAAACACCTTTGAATTGGAAAGGGGTTTACGGTCTAAATGGGCCTTAGACTAAGGTTTACGGTCAAATGGAGGTCCACCAAAGGTGGTTTACGGCCTAAAAGTTGCCTAGAATGGTATTCATGGTCATTCTTGTTCCTTAAATGGTGTTCACGGTCCATTCTTGGTGGCTTGAAGTAGTTTACGGGCAAGGTTGTCCACTAAGGGTAGTTTACGGCTTAAAGCTTGACTCCTTGAGGTGTTTACGGCCATGTAAGCTTCCTAGGGTAACATCATTCTCAAAAATTTACATTACCATAACATAATAATAGTGTAGCTATAACTATTACATATACGGGACTCCTTTGGCTTGGTTTTTGGACTTGAAATTGCTAGTTGTGACAATATACAATGATTGAACACATGTAAAAACTGATACTTATTAATGCAATGGTTGTTTGTACTTTGATTACTATAATCCATGTGTTGTGATACTACAAATGAAGTCATCCACCTCCGGACGTTTCCACCATCTGGTTTGGGGGTGTGACACTTATCATATGAACAAGGAGGAGGCCACTCTAAGCAAGCTTCAAGGTCTCTTCAGAACTGCTGAAAGCAGTTTGAAAAGCAAATTTGTTGTACGTACTCCTAGTGCAACTTCCCTTGTCTTGGCAATTGGACATGGGAAGGGAAAGAAGAGGAAGACTGCTTCCAAGAGTCATAAGGGAAAGCCCATGTTGGATCCTATTCCAGTGGAACCAAAGTTGGTTCTGTTACACCCTCTTCCAACCCAAAGGAAGCCGAGTGCTTCCATTGCCATGAAAAAGGGCACTAGAGACGAAGCTGCCCGGAGTACTTGCAGGACAAAAAGGATGGGAAGATCAAACCCTCCTTTGCAGGCATTTATTCAATTCTATCAAATAACTCATCACAAGCTAATTCTTGGGTCCTTGATACAGGATGTGCCTTACACATTTGTTTTAATTTGCAGGGTCTAAAAAGAAGTAGGGATGTGGAGCACGGGAAAATGAACTTAATCATGGGGAATAGGGGAAAGTCGCTTGTCACCAAGATTGGAGTTTATTCTTTATTGCTTAGTAGGGAGTTAATTTTAGATTTGAATAATTGTTGCTACTTGTCTGATATGGCGAGAAGTAGTATTTCTTTTCACGGTTTGTATGAACAAGGTTTTACCTTTTCTTTTAATAATGAAATTGGTAGTATTAATGCTTATTATAATGGTGTATTTTATTTTGAAGCATTACCTTGCAATGGCATATATGAAACTGCGATGGTTGTAGATAACTTAGGAAATAATGTGTTGCATATCGATTCATCCAATGATGTGGATAAAGCATGCTTATGTCATTGTCGTCTTGGACATGTTAACAAGAATCGCATAGCCCAACTCCAAAAGGATGGAGTTTTGGAGTCATTTGATTTAAAGTCAGATGACACTTGTGAATCTTGTTTACTTGGAAAGATGACAAAGTCACCCTTCACTGTCACTTGTGCAAGGGGTGAGGTTCTGTCGGATCTCATACACACAAATGTGTGTGGACCCTTCAGAACCGCCACAAGGGATGCTAACCGCTTCTATGTGACTTTTACTGATGATTACAGCAGATATGGCTATATCTACTTAATCAAGCATAAGTCAGAAACTTTTGAAAAGTTCAAAGAGTTTAAGCAAGAAGTGGAAAATCAATTGGGCAGGAAGATAAAGATGCTTTGATCCGATCGAGGAGGAGAGTATCTTAGTATCGAGTTCCATGACTATCTTAAGGAATGTGGAATTGTTTCACAATTGACGCCGCGTAGGACACCACATCTTAATGGTGTAGCTGAGAGGCGCAATCGAACCTTGGTAGACTTGGTTCGTTCTATGATGAGTCGAGCTTCGTTACCTATCTCATTCTGGGGGTATGCCTTAGAGACTGCCACCCCTATCCTTAATCTAGTCCCAACTAAAAAGGTTTTCAAAACACCTCACGAGATATGGACAAGGAAGGTTCCCTCATTAGACCACATCAAGGTTTGGGGTTGCGAGACTTTCGTAAGACGAGAGACTCACAACAAGCTCAAACCTCGTAGTGAGCGATGTATTTTCATCGGCTACCCACATAAATCCTTTGGATATCACTTCTATAGACCGAGTGACAATGTTTTCTTCGTTGCGAGAGGAGCATTCTTTCGCGAGAGAGAACTCATATGCCAAGAGGACAGTGGGAGGCAAATTGACCTTGAAGATCTTCAAGAGTTAAGTGATTAAGGAACCTTAAACACTAGCGCTCAACCTGAGGAGGAAACTTCATTTGAACCGATTGACGAGTCCTTACCTCTAAGGCATTCCAGTAGAGTTAGACAGATACCTAAGTTTTATGGTTTCCATATTACTTCTAAAGGTGATACACTTATCAGTGATAATACACTGGTAATTTTGGACGAACCTAAAAACTACGAGGAAGCTATGGCAAGCCCTGAGTTTGCAAAATGGAAAGAGGCAATGGACAGCAAGATTCAGTCCATGTATGACAATCAAGTTTGGAACTTGGTTGACAATGTACCGGGCCGTAAAAAAGTGGGGTGAAAATGGATCTTCAAGAAGAAGACCGGCATGGATGGGAAAGTACACACTTATAAGGCGTGATTGGTTGCGAAGGGCTTTACACAAACTCCTGGAGTTGGCTATGATGAGACCTTCTCACCAGTGGCTAAGATTAAATCTATAAGGGTTATGCTAGCCATAGGTGCATTTCATGATTATGAAATATGGCAAATGGATGTCAAAACCGCTTTCCTTAATGGGAAGTTGGTTGAAGATGTTTACATGAATCAGCTAGAGGGTTTTTTCAATGCAAAGAACCCTAATAGAGTGTGTAAGCTTGAGAAATCCATTTATGGATTGAAACAAGCATCTCGCAGATGGAATCTTTATTTCGATGAGAAAGTCAAAGAGTTTGGCTTTTCGAGAAGTGAGGATGAGTCTTGTATATATGTTAAAGCTAGTGGGAGTATAGTTAGCTTTCTGGTGTTGTATGTGGATGACAAACTGCTCATAGGAAATGACATCCCAGCCTTGCAGGAGGTTAAGTCTTGGCTTGGGAAGTGTTTCGCTATGAAGGACCTCGGAGAAGCTGCTTACATTCTAGGGATAAGGATATTGAGAAATAGGAGTAAAAAACTAATAGGACTTAGTCAAACTACCTACTTGCACAAGGTGTTGAAACGTTTAAGCATGGAGGAATCCAAGAAAGGAGAATTACCTATCCAGAGCAATACCAAACTGAGTAAGACTCAGAGTCCAAGTACAGATGCTGAGATAGCAGAAATGAGTCGAATACCATATGCTTCTGCTGTTGGCTCGATCATGTATGATATGACATGTACTTGCCCTGATGTAGCCTTAGCTTTGAGCATGGTTAGCAGATATCAAGGGAATCCTAGTAAAGCTCACTGGACTGCGGTAAAGAACATTCTAAAGTACTTGCAGAGGACTAAGGACTGGGTCCTTACCCTTGGTGGGAGTGATGACTTAAGAGTGACAGGGTATAGTGACGCTAGCTTTCAGACTGACAGAGATAATTTCCGCTCTCAGTCGGGCTGGATATTTACCCTTAATGGAGGAGCAATAACTTGGAAAAGTTCCAAACAGGAGACTGTAGTTGATTCAACGTGCGAATCAGAGTATATAGCAGAAAGAGAAGCATCGAAGGAGGCGATATGGCTAAAGAAATTCATCGGAGACCTTGGAGTTGTACCAGCTATAAAGAAGCCTATGGAGATTTTCTATGACAACGAGGGTGCGGTAGCCTTAGCCAAGGAACCAAGGGATCATGGCAGATCCAGGAACATCGACAGAAAATATCACTTCATAAGACATCAAGTAGAAGAAGGACTCCCCGTAATGAAGGGGGTATCATCACAGGAGAACCCAACAGATCCCCTTACGAAGGGACTGAGTACGGTCAAGCACTTGCAGCACGCTAGAAGAATCGGGCTGAAGGACGATATTAGTTTTAATGATTAGATAGAATTTTAGAAACTTGTAATAGTTAAAATGTAATTGAAATTTTATGATTAAATAAAAGGTGTTTTTTTATTTATAAGTAATGTTACTGTCTTGTGTCAATTATTTACTATTGTTTCATTTTGCATGTTTTGACTTCCAGAATAATAAGATTATTCAAACTATCCACAGTCGATCGTAGTTTGGAAGTAGGTTATGAAAGAAGACTGTCATGAATGGGTTTTTGTATGATTGTCTAAGGTGTTAGACATAGCAAAATATTGCTACAAACATTCATGAGTGCTCTTGAAATAAGATTTGAGTATTGGACTAAACCCACGCTCACATATCACTTCATGGAATTTATCACGGGTGATTGTGAGATGATAATATCGTATAATATTCAAACCAAGATATATGAGCTGGCAATTATTCATTGGTTGTACATTGATAGTACGAAAACGCATCGGTAACTCGATGTTATAAAACGTGATGTTGTGTATGATTCAATAAATAGTTAGTACAAGCATATAAGTCGAAGTTTATCTATTCCTTTTATCCTAAGAGGATTAAAAGCGATATCTTGGGCCCCTCGATGATTTTGTTTTGACTTATATGTCGGGCCCGGTCAGAACTCAATTGATGTGTTCAATTATATTCTATGTCAGACAAATCGGAAATCGGGAAACAAACTGCAGGAAAATAAGTATGACAATATTCCATGTATTTGTCCACATGATATCTTGTAGAACAGAGGATTATATGATCACTTATCTAATGGACGCATCAGAGTATGAAAGCGGCTTTTTGAGAGCTACGATTACCAATCGGATTTTAAGTTGCATTGACAATTATAGTTATTTGACTTATCCAAGTAGGAGACTGTTGGATTAGGTGTCTAAGCCCATAACTATAATTGGTATGTACTTGACCCGATAGTAGCATGGTCCATTTCGGGTTGCCTTCACCAGAACAATTTGATAGACGGATATTTGAGTAAGAGGTTATTTATGATTTATTAATATATTATAATTATAATATATTAATTGGGAAATCATATTATTTAATTAGTATTGATCAAGAATTAATTTAGAATTAATTTAGTGATCAAAAGAGACTAATTAAATTGATACATATGAGTTGGGCTAATAATCCATGGTTTGATTTGTAATGGGCTTATGGGTTAATCCATGAAGTATTTATCTAAATCAAATGGATGGATCATGGGCTAATGTTTATGGATTAGGGTTACACATGACCTTTGATATTCTACAAATATATATGTGTTGTGCTAAGCCCTAAAATCGACCACTACTTGCATTCCAAGAAGAGAAATCGGTTTTTAGTCTCCTTAGCCTCTCTCATATCCATCTAGTTATTTATTTCGTGTTTGTGACTTGTTTGAGGCACAACACATGGGGTGCTAAGTTCTCTCAAGGCCAAAGTCTTACTAGCTACATCAAGAGGTAACTTTCTAACTTGTTTTATGATTCATATGTTAAATTTCGTATGCTAGTTTAGGCTTCACCACAAAACACCAACAAACTTACTTTCAAGCTCAAATCTCACAAAATACACTTAGGGTTTCGATATTACGGCATAGGGTGATGGAGGTTGATCAATAGAATGTCCAAAGGTGTTATAATTTGTTTAAATAGGGTGCAAACCCTAAAAATTAGGGTTTTCCCCTACACCACGTACGTCATGTGTACTCCTACGTATGCCCCACGTACGTATGCGAACCCACGATCTGGAAAATGAGCTAGTGCGCCAAGCGTACTCAGAGTACACCCCGTGTACTAGTTAGGGACTAAAATAAGATGATTTTTATATTAAGGGGCTAAAGGAAACATACCAAATTCTCTAGTGCTACACAATGACTATTTTCATCATCCTAGTCTTGTATGTTAAAGTCGGTTTAACATATTAAGGAATTCTCGTAAGGATGTGACAGAAGTCAATTGTCACTTAGCATTATTAAATACTAAGTCAAAGTGTAACCCCCACCAATTCAGGCTAGACAATTAATATGTAATAAGCAATAAAATGACTTTCTGATAGAAGATTATTTAAGGTAAATAATCTTAACTAAAGTTATAGTATATGTGACAAAGATTCTGTACATATAACGAACTCAAAGATCCGACAACATATAAAGAAGTTATGTTTCTTCAAAGTTTTGTGATTAACTCGATACAGCTATGCACATTGTAAAAAGTGAATTTAGATGGGTTTCTTATTCGCCTAATTAATGTAAACAAAAGTCGTAGCAATCATAAAACCGAGAGCACAAATATAGAAAATGTCCAAATCTGACTTCATATAAGGAAGTTATGATTTCCAAAGTTTTCAACGCGACTGTGTTAACACAGAAACCGATATTGAAATCGGTCGATTGTTAGAAAAAACAATCTAAACAAGATTTGGAGATATCATTAATACATATCCATCAATATAAAGACATTCAAGAGCGGATATCATATGACAAAGTTATGAATTATATACAGACTATGCAGTGCGCTCTCAGAGTTTGGTTGTATAAATAGCTACGAGTTTCAACCTATTTCTCACACACTTTTCTCTTATTCTCTCTAGAATAATTTCTAGCTTTTAACACTTTACTCCCGAGTTTTCGACCACTTTGGCGAAGCCCTATGGTTTCAGATTGACAGTGAATAGAATCTCCCGGATTAGAGTTATGCCCGTATAATTCCCGATTTTCGCTAAAAGGTCTATAAGTTAAGCTACACTTATTTTATTCAAGTGTCACTTTAAATTAATATGAACCTATAATTTAGATTTATCAGTGATTCCAAGTCATTATACTGATTGATCTACTTACGGGGATGATGTCTAGGTTGGATTTAGTGAGGTGTTTAAAGTGGGATTTCCAAACAGTATACTATGTATACGAAATTGAATGTACCTCCGATATGATCCTACCTGGTTGTTCCTTACTTGATAGATCTTGATGTAGACATGAGGGTTAATGAGGAATCTAGACTACCATTAGTCGCGAAGAATGTAAGACTAAAACATGGTAATGTGAACCTAGGTCATGCCAAAGGAAAAGATAAAGTACCAAAGCAAAGTTTTGCCCAAATCCCGATGCATCTAGTATTATCAAGTGAATGCATAGTTACTTACATATTACACATAGATATAAACTATCTAGATGACTATATGCTTTGTGTGCTTATTATCAGAATTACTTGAAACATGTGTTTGAAATATTATATGATTTTTACTTGATTTAATCATATATGTATTCTCATATATATTTATATAAAGTATATTGGGTAGTGATGGGTAATGAGGGATGAATATAATAATAAGGGAGATAGATGATGAGAGACGAAAATAAAAATAAAAAGGACTTAACTTACTAGTATTATTGTACTAACCGATGTACTCATCTAATAAAGTATAAATGGAGACCACCAGACTATTAATGATTGTCTCATGGAACGTATGTAGGTTCATAACCTGTAGGCGATGGAATTTATGTCCATATGATGTACTCTACTTCCTACTGATATGTATTGCGGAGAAATTCATGTAATAGTACTGTCCTCAACGATGATAAAAATTATCTTTAGGACAGATCCTTTGAAATGAAAATAGAAAGAAAACGGGGATGGGTAATCGGGTTAATTGTTTGATAATTAAACATATTAACTATATTATTGTGGGTTGAAAACCCTATGTAGTCACCAGGTTTCCCAATGAGCCCAACTCAGCTTCTTTGTATCACAGGTAACAGTACAAAGGTACATGAATGATGAGAGATTCCAGAAGATGTAGATTGATAGTCTAAGATAATGTAAGGCATTCTTATGCTTATGTTTTGTATCGGTTATGACATACCAAGATTTTATAAGTAAATGAAAAAAGTTTCTTCAGAAATACTTTTATGGGACCAAATTCCACATTTATAAATAAACTATGTCTAATGCTTGTTTCAGGTATCATTTATTTTTAAGTTTTTAGGGTTTTGCACTGGGACTCGACGAGTTGGGGAGACCAACTCGACGAATAAAGATCGATATTGGATGCGGGACTCAGGGTCTACTAGACGAGTAGGAAGGCCCAACTCGACGAGTAGACACTGTAAAGGAAAAACCAAATTTTCTAAGTTTAGTACCCTATTTAGAGAACTTAACCATTAGGGCTGGACTCCTTACCAACCTCCTTACTCTAAGAAACCCTAGAACCGCATCCCCCTCTTGTTCGTTGAAGTTTTGAGTGTTGTGGTGTGATTTTTGAAGGAAGTCTTGAAGAGAGAAGTAGCAAGCTTGGACGAGTAATCTTGGGTCCAGAAACTCTACATCAAGGGATGCATTTTGAAGGTATAAAGTCATAACCTTGACATGTAGTGTTTTAGATCTCATCTTTTGGAAGTTTAGGGCTTGTTTTGGAACTTTACGTTGGATGTCCCAAGATAAATGGATTCCAGAGGTTAGGAGTTTAGATTTGGCCTCTATAAGCCCTTTATAGGATTAACGTTGCAAACTTTAATAGCCTCAATGCCCCATTCATGCATTATGTCCACAATGAAGGCTAATATGGATCTTGGAGAGTATTTCACGCATGCATGGACGTAAAGTTAGAAAATTTACGTGATTTGTCCACTATGTATACGAAACTGGCCGTACCTCCGGTATGATCTTACCTGGTTGTTCCTTACTTGATAGATCTTGATGTAGAAATGAGGATTAGTGAGGAATCTAGACTATCATTAGTCGCTAAGAATGTAAGACTAAAACTTGGTAATGTGAACTTAGGTCATGTTTGAGGAAAAGATAAAGTACCAAAGCGAAGTTTTGCCCAAATCCCGATGCATCCACTTTTATCAAGTGAGTGCATAGTTACTTACATCTTACACATAGATATATACTATCTAGATGACTATATGCTTTGTGTGCCTATTATCTGAATTACTTGAAACCTGTGTTAGATAAATTATATGATTTGTACTAGATTTAATCATATATGTATTCTCATATATATTTCTATAAAATATATTGGGTAGTGATGGTTAATGAGGGATGAATAGAATAATGAGGGAGATGGAAGATGAAAGATGAAAATAATAATAAAAAGGCCTCAACTTACTAGTACTATTGTAGTAACCGATGTAGTCATCTAACAGAGTATAGTTGGAGACCACTGGACTATTGATCATAGTCTTGTAGAATGCAGGTAGGTTCAAAACCTATAGGCGATGGAATTTATGTCCATATGATGTACGCTACTTCCTACTAACATGTATTGCAGAGAAATTCATGTAATAGTATTGTCCGCAACGATGATAAAAATGATCTTTAGGACAGATCCTTTGAAATGAAAATAGAAAGAAAACGGGGATGGGTAATCGGGTTAATTGTTTGATAATTAAACATATTAACTATATTATTGTGGGTTGAAAACACTATGTACTCACCAGGTTTCCCAACGAGACCAACTCAGCTTCTTTGTATCACAGGTAACAGTACAAAGGTACATGAATGATGAGAGATTCCAGAAGATGTGGATTGATAGTCTAAGATAATGTAAGGCATTCTTATGCTTATGTTTTGTATCGGTTATGACATACCAAGATTTTATAAGTAAATGAAAAAAGTTTCTTCAGAAATACTTTTATGGGACCAATTTCCGCATTTATAAATAAACTATGTCTAACGCTTGTTTCAGTTATCATTTATTTTTAAGTTTTTAGGGTTTTGCACTGGGACTCGACGAGTTGGGGAGACCAACTCGACGAATAGAGATCGATATTGGATGCGGGACTCAGGGTCTACTCGACGAGTAGGAAGGCCCAACTCGACGAGTAGACACTGTAAAGGAAAACCCAAATTTTCTAAGTTTAGTACCCTATTTAAAGAACTTAACCATTAGGGCTGGACTCCTTACCAACCTCCTTACTCGGAGAAACCCTAGAACCGCATCCCCCTCTTGTTCGTTGAAGTTTTGAGTGTTGTGGTGTGCTTTTTGAAGGAAGTCTTGAAGAGAGAAGTAGCAAGCTTGGAGGAGTAATCTTGGGTCCAGAAACTCTACATCAAGGGATGCATTTTGAAGGTATAAAGTCATAACCTTGACATGTAGTGTTTTAGATCTCATCTTTTGGAAGTTTAGGGCTTGTTTTGGAACTTTACGTTGGATATCCCAAGATAAATGGATTCCAGAGGTTAGGAGTTTAGATTTGGCCTCTATAAGCCCTTTATAGGATTAAAGTTGCAAACTTTAATAGCCTCAATGCCCCATTCATGCATTATGTCCACAATGAAGGCTAATATGGATCTTGGAGAGTATTTCACGCATGCATGGACGTAAAGTTAGAAACTTTACGTGATTTGTCCACTTTGTATACGAAACTGGCCGTACCTCCGATATGATCTTACCTGGTTGTTCCTTAGTTGATAGATCTTGATGTAGAAATGAGGATTAGTGAGGAATCTAGACTATCATTAGTCGCTAAGAATGTAAGACTAAAACTTGGTAATGTGAACTTAGGTCATGTTTGAGGAAAAGATAAAGTACCAAAGCGAAGTTTTGCCCAAATCCCGATGCATCCACTTTTATCAAGTGAGTGCATAGTTACTTACATCTTACACATAGATATATACTATCTAGATGACTATATGCTTTGTGTGCCTATTATCTGAATTACTTGAAACCTGTGTTAGATAAATTATATGATTTGTACTAGATTTAATCATATATGTATTCTCATACATATTTATATAAAATATATTGGGTAGTGATGGGTAATAAGGGATGAATAGAATAATGAGGAAGATGGATGATGAGAGATGAAAATAATAATAAAAGGGCCTTAACTTACTAGTACTATTGTAGTAACCGATGTAGTCATCTAACAGAGTATAGATGGAGACCACCGGACTATTGATCATAGTCTTGTGGAACGCAGGTAGGTTCAAAACCTATAGGCGATGGAATTTATGTCCATATGATGTACTCTACTTCCTACTAACATGTATTGCAGACAAATTCATGTAATAGTATTGTCCGCAACGATGATAAAAATGATCTTTAGGACAGATCCTTTGAAATGAAAATAGAAAGAAAACGGGGATGGGTAATCGGGTTAATTGTTTGATAATTAAACATATTAACTATATTATTGTGGGTTGAAAATCCTATGTACTCACCAGGTTTCCCAACGAGACCCACTCAGCTTCTTTGTATCACAGGTAACAGTACAAAGGTACATGAATGATGAGAGATTCAAGGAGATGTAGATTAATAGTTATCACAACTAGCATTTTTAGCTAGGAAATTCTATTCTCATGTAAACATCATCTATTGTAAGGCATGTACTCTAAGTGAAAATCATACTCTATGCTTAATCAAAACCATCTATTTGAATCCAAACTCTTGATTTAAGTTCAAAACCTAATACAATACATCTCATATGGATTGAAAACCCTAGAAATCCTGGTTCAAGTTAATATGGACTAGGATCCTCTTATTGGGTCTAATAGACCAATAAACATTCAATTCGACTATTTTGGGCCAAGGAACCCTAATTGGGCTCTAGTTGAACCCTTATTCATGAAACTAAAACATTTTGGGTCATATGGGCCTAGAATAGTTCATTTTACCTCTAATGGGCCATGTTTGGCCATAAATGATTTCATTAGCCCTAATGGGCCGTAAACTACTCCCTTAGGTTTCATTGGGCCGTGAACCTCCATAAAGGCCCAATGGGCCGAAAAATATTTATTTTGGGCCTCATGATTTCGAACTAAGTCAAGGAATGGCTCAAACTATCTCATTTCCTTTCTCCTAGCCCATTCTCGGCCCAATTAAAACAAAAAAAAGGAGAAAATGAGTTTCACTATTAATTTGACACCTCACTAATATATATATATAGTGTATCCATGCAATTGATCTCACATGTATCTAAGCTAAAATTCTCTAATCCACCATGTAATGACCAACAAAATCCTCCTTTCTCTTCTCTTATTTCTCTCGGCCGAGAGCACCCACAAACACACACACATTTCCACTTTCAAACTCTCTCAAATATTCTCTCAACAACTCTCATTTCCTACTCAAAATTTCATGAGTTAATGTGGTGTTTGAAGAGAACTTCATCAAGAACTCATCCATTTTGGTAAGCTACTCTTACTCAAGAAGTTTAACTTCATGATTTTGTTAGAACTTGTTACTCATTTGCTCTTCAAACTGTGATCTATGCTCCATGAAGCTCCTAGAACTCAAAGAACTCATCAAGAGGGTATACTAGGCCGAAAACAACATCATCTCCTCTCATCTCTCCATCAAAACCGAATCCAAACCCCAAATTGAGTTCATACCCCTTGTTTTTCGGTTTTACTATGTTTTGGGGGAGGATACAAGTTGCTTATGTGCTAGATCTATGTATTTGTGCATGTTTATATGTGTTTTCTATGTTATATGTTGTGATTTGGTGATGAAACTCCATAAATCTCGAAGAATCTAACAAAAACTTGATGATATTTGTGAACTAAACCGCTTTATATAACTTACCTTGAAGATGAAAGTATTATACATGTTAAAGATGTTGAAAGACTAAATTAGATCTTGTAAAGGGACCATTTTTGATAAATAAACAAAAGGAATGAAATTTTTATGATACTTATGGTTTTACAAGGAATAAAAGAGTCATATTTATATACAATGGGTCTTTATGAAAATCATAGTTTTAAAAAGGGCCAAAAGTGTTAAATTTCGCATAATGGGCCTTCACGGTTTCATTGGGCTAAATTTGTAAATTTATGATTTTTATGGATTAAATTGTCATTTAACACAAATCTGAGTCAAAAATGTAAATTTACGGTTTTATTGGCTGAAATTGTCACTTTATTTGGATTTGGGCCTAAAATGTTATCTTCACAAAACATGGGCTGAAAATGTCATTTTTACCTAAAACGGGCTGAAAATGTAAATTTTTATAATAATGGGCCGAAAACATTAATTTATATATATAATTGGGCCAAAAATGTCAATTTATATACAATGGGGCCGAAGATGTCAATTTTCATGATATTGGGCCAAAAATGTTATTTTTAACCAAAGTGGGCTAAAAATGTCATTTTATTTGAAATGAGCCCATAAAGGTAAATTTTTCGTCTTGAAGGACCTAAAGTGTCAATTTCATCAAAAATATGCTTAAATTGAAATTTTTCGGCTTAATGGGCCAAAACTGTCATCATTACACAAAGTGGGCTTTTTATGCCATTTTAGAAAACAATCAAGCTAAAACAAACAATGTAATAACAAACGAACTAAATTCATCAATTACATGTTTATTGGGCCTAATACCTACAATCCATGTTATTGGGCCTTAGTGGCCCATTTACATGCTTATTGGGCCTAGACTATATATTACATGTTTATTGGGCCTTAGTGGTCCTTCTACATGTCTGTTGGGCCTCGTACATTCACATACATACTCGTTGGACTTTTCAAACATAAAGCGTACACAGAAAACATTATACATAACATAATACAATATTCGCGTAAACTCAGTTAAGGATGCTAGTGAGACATGTCGGTTGACACCTCTCGAGTGTACAATTGTAGTCTGTAGTTATAACCAGAGTCTCCTGGAGGGAGAGCGAGAGTTTGTGTATAGATTTATACGGGGTGACACCCCACGCCTGAGCTGTTCGCTATAGTTAGACTATGCCAGTCTAGGGTGACAAACCTTACCTTAAACAAGTTGGCGCCTGAAAACGCCACGACAAGCGAATTCGTCATAATCAAGTATGGTTAAAACGGCTCACATAGAGATCCTCTCCATCATAATTTTACGGAATACATATAGGATCTTGGTAATACAAAAACATACATACACTGATATTTGGTCTTAGGGTTTTGAGACCACGACACTTTTATAAACAGAAAATATAGGATTTTCTGGGGAAATATACAATTAAACAATACCTTCTACTTACAACAGAAAATTACAGGATCTTTTCCGGATTACATTTTTATATACATTCCAAAAACAGAAAACAAACATGCATTAGTACTTGATTTCGACACATCACTTTTAAACCATTTTTCAGAAAATATCGGATTTTCTGGCGTTTTACGAAAGATACAAAACTTTTCATTCAAACATGCTTATGAACTCACCAACATTATATATGTTGACATTTTCAAAATAACTTTTATTCTCAGGGAATCGTTAAGCGAAAATGTCTACAAGAACATGTGGAATTTGTAATATTTTGTAATCATCATTCATTGAATATTTTGGCATGTAATTTATGATACTATACTTGATGTAAACAATGTTGGTTGTATTTTGATATGTATGATGATGGTGTTGTCTTGTTTCAATTATATGCATTGTGATGATATTACAAGATGAAGTCATGCACAAGCCCCCGAACATTTTCCGCCGTCTGGTTCGGGGGTGTGACAGATTGGTATCAGAGCATTGTTTATAGTGAACTGGCATATCTAATCATTCTTGATATGCAACTATAAATACAATGGGACTAAAACACTCTGAATAAAATCAATACCTAAGTGTACATTAAAACTTTAACACTAAAAGTCTCTGGAGGAAACTGGACACTATGATTAAACCCGGACAGTTATGTATGTAATCATATTGGGGATAAATATAGCCTGATCAACTATATTTATTAAAAATATGACCAACATGTGTTTGGGAGTAATCATGGCAGGAAATGGATCTAGAAGCTTACCTCGTATCCAAAACTTCTAACGAACTCAAACTTAAATAATTAAAAATACTATAGGAGTATTTTGGTAAACTTATTTGCACATACTCCCTTTACACACTTCTCAGTTTCTCGCGCAGTCGCCATGGACGAGGCACATCAGGGCGTCCTTTTCTATCAGGCCCTAGTGGCCCACGGAATGATCGAGGAAGACCCCGTGATGGGTCAGGAGGCAGCCCCCGGTGTCGGGCCCGACGAGTACATGGAGACGGACTTTGTGTTTGGAGAATCCGATGAGATCATGGAGGAGGATGAGGACGCTAATGAAGTCCCCAGTGAGCCTCCCACTTCAGAGATGGTACATGATCACTCCACAGCACCACTGGATCCCATCGATAGGACTCGCTCCCTAGAGGAGGAAGTTTCCACCCTTCGGCAACAACTTTTAGCAACAGAGGCCCGAGATGTACAGGCAGAGCACGAGAGGGACGAGGTCATCAGGTAGATGACCGAGATGGCTGATCTAGTAGCACGACATTTCGGCATGTGATTTCGCCGTCAGACCCATCGCATCGCAGCTAGTATCCGTTCACTTACTATCGTCATGATTTTACTTATGTACTACCTTATGTGTATCGATTACATGATTAATTGACTACACTACTCATGGAGTCGTTACTATGTCAAATTTTATTTCACTGCATGTATTGTATGTCACACCCCCGAACCTGGACGGCGGAAACGTCCGGGGGCGGATGACTTCGTGTACAGGATCATAACAATTGAATATGAATGAAACATAGCAACCAAACATCATACATTGGAAATACACACTTACATAGTTTACATATTGAATCTTGTTCATCAGTTACACAAAAGTAAGAAAGTAAATTTTCTTGAAGTCGCAGCACTTGATCTTATAGTCGAACTTATTACCTGCTACTGGAATTCCTGAGAATACAAGTCGTTTTGAAAAGCATCCACTAAAATGTTGGTGAGTTCATAAGCAGTTTTGAATAAAAATGGTTTTTGTACTTGTTTAGAATCGTTTTCAAAGTGCTTTCAAAAATATCCGATACTTTCTAAAAAGAAATGGTTTGAAATATTTGTGTCCGATCTTATATTAATGCATGTGTGTTAATGGTTACAAAAATAGAAAGAGAATGATTTCCAGACAACCCGATGTTGTCTGCAATAGATAATGCTGAAATCTCAACCCCGGTGGTTGAGTACCGATGCTCATAGATTGTCGTTTTATCAAAAAGAAGGTTTCCCGTTTTATCCCAAAAAGAAAATAGAATGGTTTTCTGTTTTATCCCAAAAAAGAAAATAGAATGATTTCCTGTTTTATCCCAAAAAGAAAATAGAATGGTTTCCTGTTTTATCCCAAAAAAGAAAATAGAATGATTTCCTGTTTTATCCCAAAAAGAAATTAGAATGGTTTCCCGTAAATCTTATAACGTTAATTCCTCTAAGTGAGTCGTTACAACCATACTAAATAATGACAATTTCGCCTGTCTTTGCGTCTTTGGGACGCCGACAGAATAGAATAAGGTTTTTGTCACCCTAGACTGGCCTAGTCTAACTGTAGCGAACAGCTCAGGTGTGGGGTGTCACCCCCGTATAGATCTATACACAAACTCCCTCTTTCCCTCCAGGAAACTCTGGTTATAACTACAGGCTACGATTGTACACACAAAGGTGCCAACCGACAGGTCTCACTAGATCCTTAATCGAAAATTTACACGGAAAAGAAAGAAGAACACATATAAAACTCATTCCTAGGCCCAATAAACATGTAAGTGGACCACTAAGGCCCACTATACGTATCTATTATTTCCAGGCACAAAAGGAATATTAATGTCTACCCTGAGCCCAATATACATGTAAAAGAGAGACTAAGGCCCACTAAACATGTATATTATTTCCAGGCCCAATAAGGATAAGAATATCGTTTTTAACCCGTTTGTTGTTGTGTTGTTTATTTTAGCTCGATTATTTACAAAATTGATATAAAAAGCCCACTTTTTGTAAAACTGACGTTCTTGGCCCAATAAGCCACAAAGTTTTCAATTAAGGCCCAATTATAGTAAAAATAACACTTTAGTCCCCATTTTATTCAAAACCTGTATTTATGGCTAGTTGTTGGTAAAAATAACATTTCTAACCCATTTTTGTCAAAAATATCCTTTTTGGCTTGATTTTTGTGACAATACACATTTTTCTTGTTTTTGAGCTTTTCGGACCTAGTTGTTGGAAAATTTGTAGAAAAATCATCGTAAGTCGAAATTTGGATCCGTAAATTCTGGAAGTTTGGAAATTTTGTGTACTTTGTTCGCAATGTTTCTCATAATTTTTATTGGCCTCTAACAAGTGTGAAATTGCTCACCTTCACAGGTTGGTCCGAAATTATTTCAAAACTGATAGGCAGTTTTGTAAAATTCGCCAAAAATAGTAGAAAAATCGTATGAAAACGTGAGAGTAGTAACTTGAAAGGTAATAACCTGAAAATTTTGCATGTAAAACAGTTTTGAAAAATATTTCCATTAAGGAGGTCAAAACAGTTCGAGATTGGACTAAAACTTTTCTGTCAAGGGCTGATTTTTGAGTTTAAGTTATCTAAGTTTGTTCACAACACTTGTTTTTGCTATTTTAAGTGGATAAATCCCAGATCTACAAGTTTACAAGTATTATATGTGAGGATACATACTTTTCTCAAGGTTTATATGAAGATCCAAGTGATAAACTTCATTTTCAAGTAAAGATCTAAAAGTTAAACACATAAACATGCATATATACAGAGATCTAACACAAAAGCACTTGTATTCTCCCCCAAAAACATTATAAAACCAAAAACAAGGGGGTATGAACTCACCTTGGGGGTTTTTGATATGTAGATGAAGAAGAAGAAGGATCTTTGAACCTAGCTTGAGTTCTTGATGAGATTTGTGTTGTTTTGGTGTTCTACGAGCATAAACCCGAAAATAAAGTGGATTTTAAGGTAAGATCTTAGCATAAAATGGAGTTACACAACTTAAGTGTGAAGTAAACTTACCAAGATTATAATACTTGATGCAAAGCTCTTGAAACGCCACCCCAAGATCACGAAATTTGCAAGAGGAAGTGTGGAGATTTCTTGAAGTTTTGAAAGGGAATTAGGAGTGGAATGAAGTGAGGAGGGTGGTGAGAGAGGGGAGAGTGGCCGAATTTAAGGGAGGAGAGGGGAGGATATTCTGTCTTGATGTATGTTGGGCAAACTTTTTCCTAGATGTATGGAGGATAATTGCATTGTTATATGATATATAATATTGAGGTGTCACATTTAATACCCACCATTTCTTTCCTTTTTTTTTTTTTCTTTTATAATTGGGCCAACCGATTAGGGGGGGGGGGGTTCTCGTCCCACATGATGGCCCAAAAATGGTGGGCTTCGATTTGGCTTGGTCCAGGAGAGTTTTTCGGCCCACTTAAAAGGTTTTCGTCCCAATTAGAGCCCTAAATAACAGTTCTCGGCCCAACTAGTGCAAGGGAGAATTATCGGCCCAACAGGGCCCAATATAGATGTCTTGGGCCAACAAGGGTTTTGGATTGCAAATTCTTGGGCTCGGGCTCAAAATGTTTGAATTTGGCTTATTAGATCGAGTTTTGGGCTTGAATCATAATATATGAAAGTACGAACTTAAATGGCATTGAAGTTGTGAGTTTCGCTAGATGGGATTTTTTTTAAGGATACTCAAGGAGGTTATATTTTACAAGAATCTCACATTTTAACCTAATTTTTGCCAGTTGTGACATCATCCCCCCGTTAGAGGGAATTTCGTCCCAAAATTCTTTTCTAAAGCTTCTCTCAAGTACTAAGGAAAAGGTGTGATTGTCTCTGTTATGTCTAGTCTCTTTGTTCTTAGGGGAATTTAAGTCTTTGCTTAGTGTTCTAGCGGACCTTTGCTACTGGCCTTTGACCTTGTTCCTTTGGTTAGTTGGGTGTTGGTCATCTCGGCCTAACATAGAGATACTCTGCCTTTGAGTCTTATATGGCAAAGTGAATGGGTGGTTATGGCTATTGTGGATTTGTGTACTTGGCGTTCCATAAGTAGTGTCTCCTAAACTTTAAGGCGAACACTTATTGTCACCAAGTTAAGGTTGCGTGCGGTATAGTTGGACTCATACTTCTTAGGTTGCGATGGGAGTTTCTTACCACGATATTTTGAACTAGTGTGAGGTTGATCTTTGCTTGTTTCTATGAGTAGGTCGAGTAAATCCTTGATTTGGGATAGGGGATATCGATCATTAAGGATGAGTTCATTTGATTCTTAGTAGTCAGTGGTCCTATGGACACTTAGCCTTTCTAATTTATGAGTTGGATAGACGTTCTCTAAGGTTCAAGTCTTGGTTTGATAATTCTCATACTTACTGGGTCATCCCATCGACCGGATACCTTCGTTGTCTATGTTGGTGCTAAGTGGTCTTGGTGGTCTGGCTATGAGAATGGCTCTATGAGTTGAGTCGATCTCCGAACTCAACTTAGCATGTAGGTGATATTTCCAAAAGGGCTTTGGAAACATGTTAGGGGGTTATAATTCTCTAGATTACCCTCGGTATCCTTTGCTCCTTGTTTCTTATCCCTATTAATAGCTAGGAAAAAGTGTGGTATTACTTGCATGGGTACCTAAGGGTCTAGATGCCCGAGATAATTCGAGGATTGTCGTTACAAGTTGCAGGGGTTTCGTTAATCGATTGGTTAGGGCGAAGAGCCTCGTTGGCACAAGAATTTCCTATGGTGAGGATTAAGTCAGCCCATGTCAATTGACACCGTTAGGCTCCTTCTGGTATTAGACGTTGGATAGATCTGAAAAGGGATAGTTGTTTGAAATGATAGTGTGTTCTATGTATACGTCTGTAATGTCACCCGTTTCGTTCTTAGTATTACTACTTTGGTTGTCTCGGTCTGAATCTTTGGGTGCCCTAGCAACACGAGTTCCTTGGTATAAACGATGTGATTTCATAGTCTGATTTATATTAGACCTCTCTATGATGGTTTGATCTAGCTTAGTTGTACGTAATTCAAGATTGAAAAGGTTGTAGACTGAGTGGTTATGCCCTAAATCCACAGTCAACCAAGGAATAAGAATTAAGGCGGGTCTACGCACTCTAAGTTTGTAGAATCTTAATTACACACTGCCTTACGTTTAAACTAAGTTATCATAACTTTCGCAAGGATCTTTAGTTTTCCTACGAAGGATATGATTAGTTCGGATGAGGGAGTACTTTATGATTACGATTTTTAATTGGCAAAATGTTGTGAAAATGCAATGCTTAACTTTTGTTGTTTTGAAACGTACTGGTAATCCCAGTAGGGTTCCTTGTTGCTTCATCATGTCCTGTTGTTAAACTCCTCCCGGTCCTCCGTCATTCTTCTCTGTTGGACAATTCATTTTGAAGTGTCCCGTCTCACCACATGCGTGGCATAGTAGACTTACTTCTGGGTTGAGGGTTGGAGTGACGCATGGGGTCGGGGCCCTACAATAGTGGGAGATGTGCCCCTTCTTGTTGCACCTATTGCAATGCAATTCCCGGCAAACTCCATGATGATGGTAGCGGCACTTGCTGCCGAGTGGGAGGTATCCATGATACAGTTTTCTCGGTGCTGGGGGGCTAGTGGGGTTAGGGGCTGCTACAACTTGTTGCCTTTTGGGAGGCCCTTGAGTCGATCTGCTTCCTTTCTTGTCCCCCCACTTTCGCTTCATGACCTTAGGTTTGGAGTTTGGGGCGTCTGGGTAAGTTGTCTCTCGTTGGTTTCCTTGGTTGATACTACGGTTGGAGTTATCGACACCATTTCCATTTCCATTTGGATTGTTGGCATTGAGTTGCGCCATGACGGCTGTCACGGCAGCCGTTACAGCGGCTTGGAAGGTTGCGGGGTCCATCTGCATAACTGGTGTTTCGCCGGCTAGCTGGTTGTTTCCATGGGAAGACATGATTTTGTGGCATGATGAGAAACTGGTTCGTGAGTAACTATGGTTATATCTAGTCGTATCTCATCTATGATTATAGATATGAACTTAGGCATGTACGCATACGAATCACATGTTTTGTTGTACGATTCTCGTTGTTTTGACCTACATCCCTATGATGTATTAATGGTAGTATGTAGAAATAGGTATTGTACAAATGTTAAGTTACCCTAATAAATTATAGATATCAGATCCTTAAGCTGGCTCAGGTTACATGAGTTCTCGTAGGGCGTACCTCTCTCGATTTACTACTACTAGTTGTGAAGAATTACATGGTAGACATAGGACTTAGTGTGATGACTCTCATATGCCTAAATAGCGTAAAGGTGTCCAACCATTTCGCTCATCTCATGAGTGGCCTCTTCAGCTCTCTGCTCTGCTAAGGCTGCCTTAGCCTTAGCTTCCATGAGCTGTTGCCTTAGGGTGGTCACCTCCTCTTCTAAGTAGTGGATATGATTGGTAAGGTCTTCCTGTTCTGTGTGTTAGTTCGGTATTGCTTCCGAGGGGGTAAGGCTCGCTAAGGATCTCTCTGGCGCCTTCATCCATGTGTGACTCCTCATCAGAATCCTTTCCCTCGGGATTCCTCTCTTGGTATTCTTTAGGACCCAATTCTGGGTTCTCCCTTTGCACTTCCTCTGGTTCTCCCTCGGTCCATTCGTTGGCTATTAACGTAGGGTAGTAGGGGTCTTCGGGGTGAAGCTCAGTCATGTTGTCTTCGCGAGAGTGGAGGTATGAGATACATGTAGAAGATTTAAGTGTGGAGGTCATATGGTATTCTAAAATGCTACTATAGTATTACATGTTTGATCCTAGGACTTCCTGATGTACGAAATCGATACGTTTTTAGACTTGTTGTTATTGTTTAGTATCATAAAATACTCCTATAGTATTTTAAACCTTGGGTTTGGTTCTAATGCTCCTTTGCATGTAGGATTTGTAAGTTTTAGACTTGTTGCAACACCACCATCACTCCCAAACACATGTTGGTCGTATCTCGAATAAATACAGTTGATCAGGCTCTATTTATTCCAGATATGATTACATAACTGCCCAGGTTGGACTGTAGTGTTCAACATCTAAATACTTTTGTTTTGTTCTTATTATGATAAGGTTCTAGCTAGTATGTATACTTTTAGAAGATACTTATATTCTTAAGGTATACTTTTAGTCAGAGTGTTTTTAGTCCCATTGTATTTATAGTTGTTCACTATAAACAATGCTCTGATACCAACCTGTCACACCCCCGAACCTGGACGGCGGAAACGTCCGGGGGCGGATGACTTCGTGTACAGTATCATAACAATTGAATATGAATGAAACATAGCAACCAAACATTATACATTGGAAATACACACTTACATAGTTTACATATTGAATCTTGTTCATCAGTTACACAAAAGTAAGAAAGTAAATTTTCTTGAAGTCGCACCACTTGATCTTATAGTCGAACTTATTACCTGCTACTGGAATTCCTGAGAATACAAGTCGTTTTGAAAAGCGTCAACTAAAACGTTGGTGAGTTCATAAGCAGTTTTGAATAAAAATGGTTTTTGTACTTGTTTAGAATCGTTTTCAAAGTGCTTTCAAAAATATCCGATACTTTCTAAAAAGAAATGGCTTGAAATATTTGTGTCCGATCTTATATTAATGCATGTGTGTTAATGGTTACAAAAATAGAAAGAGAATGATTTCCAGACAACCCGATGTTGTCTGCAATAGATAATGCTGAAATCTCAACCCCGGTGGTTGAGTACCGATGCTCATAGATTGTCGTTTTATCAAAAAGAAGGTTTCCCGTTTTATCCCAAAAAGAAAATAGAATGGTTTTCTGTTTTATCCCAAAAAAGAAAATAGAATGATTTCCTGTTTTATCCCAAAAAGAAAATAGAATGGTTTCCTATTTTATCCCAAAAAAGAAAATAGAATGATTTCCTGTTTTATCCCAAAAAGAAATTAGAATGGTTTCCCGTAAATCTTATAACGTTAATTCCTCTAAGTGAGTCGTTACAACCATACTAAATAATGACAATTTCGCCTGTCTTTGCGTCTTTGGGACGTCGAGGGAATAGAATAAGGTTTTTGTCACCCTAGACTGGCCTAGTCTAACTGTAGCGAACAGCTCAGGTGTGGGGTGTCACCCCCGTATAGATCTATACAAAAACTCCCGCTTTCCCTCCAGGAAACTCTGGTTATAACTACAGGCTACGATTGTACACACAAATGTGCCAACCGACAGGTCTCACTAGATCCTTAATCGAAAATTTACACGGAAAAGAAAGAAGAACACATATAAAACTCATTCCTAGGCCCAATAAACATGTAAGTGGACCACTAAGGCCCACTATACGTATCTATTATTTCCAGGCACAAAAGGAATATGAATGTCTACCCTGAGCCCAATATACATGTAAAAGGGACATTAAGGCCCACTAAACATGTATATTATTTCCAGGCCCAATAAGGATAAGAATATCGTTTTTAACCCGTTTGTTATTGTTTTGTTTATTTTAGCTCGATTATTTACAAAATTGATATAAAAAGCCCACTTTTTGTAAAAATGACGTTCTTGGCCCAATAAGCCACAAAGTTTTCAATTAAGGCCCAATTATAGTAAAAATAACACTTTAGTCCCCATTTTATTCAAAACCTGTATTTATGGCTAGTTGTTGGTAAAAATGAGATTTCTAACCCATTTTTGTCAAAAATATCCTTTTTGGCTTGATTTTTGTGACAATACACATTTTTCTTGTTTTTGAGCTTTTCGGACCTAGTTGTTGGAAAATTTGTACAAAAATCATCGTAAGTCGAAATTTGGATCCGTAAATTCTGTAAGTTTGGAAATTTTGTGTACTTTGTTCACAATTTTTCTCATAATTTTTATTGGCCTCTAACAAGTGTGAAATTGCTCACCTTCACAGGTTGGTCCGAAATTATTTCAAATCTGATAGGCAGTTTTGTAAAATTCGCCAAAAATAGTAGAAAAATCGTATGAAAACGTGAGAGTAGTAATTTGAAAGGTAATAACCTGAAAATTTTGCATGTAAAACAGTTTTGGAAAATATTTCCATTAAGGAGGTCAAAACAGTTCGAGATTGGACTAAAACTTTTCTGTCAAGGGCTGATTTTTGAGTTTAAGTTATCTAAGTTTGTTCACAACACTTGTTTTTGCTATTTTAAGTGGATAAATCCCAGATCTACAAGTTTACAAGTATTATATGTGAGGATACATACTTTTCTCAAGGTTTATATGAAGATCCAAGTGATAAACTTCATTTTCAAGTAAAGATCTAAAAGTTAAACACATAAACATGCATATATACAGAGATCTAACACAAAAGCACTTGTATTCTCCCCCAAAAACATTATAAAACAAAAAACAAGGGGGTATGAACTCACCTTGGGGGTTTTTGATATGTAGATGAAGAAGAAGAAGGATCTTTGAACCTAGCTTGAGTTCTTGATGAGATTTGTGTTGTTTTGGTGTTCTACGAGCATAAACCCGAAAATAAAGTGGATTTTAAGGTAAGATCTTAGCATAAAATGGAGTTACACAACTTAAGTGTGAAGTAAACTTACCAAGATTATAATACTTGATGCAAAGCTCTTGAAACGCCACCCCAAGATCACGAAATTTGCAAGAGGAAGTGTGGAGATTTCTTGAAGTTTTGAAAGGGAATTAGGAGTGGAATGAAGTGAGGAGGGTGGTGAGAGAGGGGAGAGTGGCCGAATTTAAGGGAGGAGAGGGGAGGATATTGTGTCTTGATGTATGTTGGGCAAACTTTTTCCTAGATGTATGGAGGATAATTGCATTGTTATATGATATATAATATTGAGGTGTCACATTTAATATCCACCATTTCTTTCCTTTTTTTTCTTTTTCTTTTATAATTGGGCCAACCGATTAGGGGGGGGGGGGGGGGGGTTCTCGGCCCACATGATGGCCCAAAAATGGTGGGCTTCGATTTGGCTTGGTCCAGGAGAGTTTTTCGGCCCACTTAAAAGGTTTTCGTCCCAATTAGAGCCCTAAATAACAGTTCTCGGCCCAACTAGTGCAAGGGAGAATTATCGGCCCAACAGGGCCCAATATAGATGACTTGGGCCAACAAGGGTTTTGGATTGCAAATTCTTGGGCTCGGGCTCAAAATGTTTGAATTTGGCTTATTAGATCGAGTTTTGGGCTTGAATCACAATATATGAAAGTACGAACTTAAATGGAATTGAAGTTGTGAGTTTTGCTAGATGGGATTTTTTTTTAAAGGATACTCAAGGAGGTTATATTTTACAGGAATCTCACATTTTAACCTAATTTTTGCCAGTTGTGACATTGTATGCCTTATATAGGCAAATATTCATGTACCCAGAAGATTATCATTAATGAAAACGGCTATATATTTTATCATGATGTTGTTATCTGCTATGTGTTCTATTACTTTTACTACATGTTGATTTTATGCATCCACTCACTTATACACAACCGAATCACTGACACTGTGCTATAGCCAAGAAATCGTGAAACTAAATACATTGGATACTCAACATCTTTCCGTTCATGACAGAAAGATGCCTCAAACACCAAACCGCGGAAACAACACGACACTGACGCCACCAGAAATAAACTCAGTCGCATTCCAAGCGGCAGTGTCAGCTGCGGTCACTGCAGCACTAGCACAGATTCGCAACGGAAACAACGGTGAAGGTAACGGGCAGGGAACCGGGAGCACAAATCAGGGAACAAATCACGGACCCACAAGAACCTGCACCTACAAAGACTTCACAAACGCCAAGCCTCGAACCTTCAACCGGACGGGAGGCGTAATAACCCTGAAAATATGGATAGAAAAGGTGGAATCAGTGTTTGCGATCTGCGGATGTCTGGAGGGGTGCAAGGTCAAGTTTGTGGCCTGCACATTCGTCGAGCAAGCTCTCTCTTGGTGGAATGGTCACATAGAGGCCATGACACTCCCGGTGGCGAACACTATGCCATGGGAGGAGCTTAAGGAAATGTTGTTGGCCGAGTACTGTCCAAGGGGAGAAATCCAGAAAATGGAGCAAGAGCTGTGGAACCTCACGGTTCAAAACTCTGATATCGATTCTTACATATCCAGGTTTAGTGAGGTATCTCTCTTGTGTCCAGGAATGATCACATCTGAAGGGAAGAAGATTGAAAGATTTATTTGGGGATTGACCGCGCCAATCCAAGGGAATGTGATAGCAGCACCACGTATGACAGTACAAAAAGATTAGCCAAGAAACTATACGACCATGGCAACAAAAAAGGGTGCCAAAGCAGGGGAAGCGGAAGTTATGAAATAAGGTGATAACAAGAAGGGTAAAAACAACAAGCGAAAGGGACGACAAAACTCAAAATCAATAAAGAAATAACAAATTGTGGTTGTCCATGTTGCTACTCAAACTACCACAACACCACATGCTCCAGCCTCATCCACACCAAATGCTCCCAAACAATACTCAGGGACCCTACCCAAGTGCAACAAATGCAATTTCCACCAACACGGAGAATGCAGGGAGATGCATTACACAAGCTGCAACCGAAAGGGTCACACTGCAAGATACTGTAGAACTCAGCCTCAACAAAACCAATAGTCGAACCACAACAACAACAACAACAACAATCGCAAAAACAGTAACAACAACAACAACAACAACAATGTTGGGGCCAGTTACACCTGTTATGGGTGTGGAGGAACATGTCATTTCAAGCGCGACTGCCCCAAAACCATCAGGGGGAAGGAACATCAGGAAGGGTGTTGGCATTGGGTCAAGGTGAAGCAGTTCAGGACCCAAGAGTTGTTACTGGTACGTTCCTACTTAACAACACATACGCATGCATCTTATTGCATAGTGGGACGGAGCGATGCTTCGTTAGTAATAAATTCAAACACTTACTAAATCAACAACCCCAGAAGCTCAACGAAGCCTACATGGTGGAAATGGCTAATGGGAAAACTGAAACAACCAAAGATGTCTATGTAGGGTGCACATTAACACTAAACAATCACTCTTTCCAAATAGATTTGATGCCAGTAAATATTAGGAGTTTTGATGTGATAATAGGCATGGATTGGTTAAGCCCCACCATGCTGATATTATGTGTCGCGAGAAGGTCGTTCGCCTTCATCTCCCCAATCACGAAACCCTAATAATCTATGGTGATAAACCTGGCGCCAATCTTCGCCTTATCTCGTGTATCAAGGCACAAAAGTGCCTACATAAGAAGAACTACGCATTCCTCGTTCATGTTGTGGATAAGACCAAAGAAGAAGTAAACATTCAAGACATTCCAGTGGCAAGTGACTTCCCGGATGTATTTCCAGAAGATCTTTCGGGAATACCCCCAGAAAGACAGGTCGAATTCCGAATCGACCTAATACCAGGAGCCACATCAATTGCCAAATCACCCTACAGATTAGCTACCGCCGAAATGCAGGAGTTATCCAGCCAACTAAGTGATCTGTTGAGCAAAGGATTCATCCGACCAAGTTTCTGACCTTGGGGAGCTCCGGTCTTGTTTGTCAAAAAAAAGGACGGATCTTTCAGAATGTGCATCGATTATAGGGAATTAAACAAGCTCACTGTCAAAAACTGATACCCACTTCCTCGAATTGACGATCTATTTGACCAGCTTCAAGGAGCTAGTTATTTCTCAAAAATAGATCTGAGATCCAGTTATCATCAACTTCGAGTTCGGGAAGACGATATTCCAAAAACTACCTTTTGAACTCGATACGGTCATTACGAATTTGTCGTGATGCCCTTCGGTCTAACAAATGCCCCCGCTGCATTTATGGACCTCATGAATCGAGTCTGCCGCCCATTCCTTGATAAATTCGTGATTGTCTTCATCGACGATATTCTTGTCTACTCTCGAATCAAAGAATAGCATGGTCAACATCTCCGACAAATCTTGGAACCCCTAAGAGCTGAAAGATTATATGTGAAGCTCTCCAAATGTGAATTCTGGATCCGCAGTGTAAACTTTTTGGGTCACGTAGTCAGCAAGGAGGGGATTCACGTAGATCCTTCCAAGATAAAGGCCATTGAAGGTTGGGCGATCCCGAGAACCCCAACGGATATCCGACAATTCCTGGGTCTCACAGGCTACTACAGAAGGTTTATCCAGAATTTTTCTAAGATATCCAAACCCCTCACCACCTTGAAACAAAAGGGTGTGTCTTTCAACTGGACGGAAAAGCAAGAAGTCGCCTTCCAAACCCTAAAGCGAGCCCTTTGTAGTGCACCAGTGCTATCCTTACCGGAGGGAACCGAAGATTTTGTAGTCTACTGTGATGCTTCGAATCAAGGGTTAGGTTGTGTCCTCATGCAGCGCGGAAAGGTGATAGCTTACACATCCAGGAAACTAAAGACGCATGAAGTAAATTACACCACTCATGATCTCAAGTTGGGAGTTGTGGTCTTCGCCCTAAAGATTTGGAGGCACTACCTCTACGGTACAAAGTGCACCATCTTCACCGATCACAAAAGCCTCCAGCACATTCTAAACCAAAAGGAGTTAAACATGAGACAGCAAAGATGGGTTGAGCTGCTAAATGATTACGAGTGCGAGATTAAGTACCACCCAGACAAGGCTAATGTGGTAGCCGATGCCCTGAGCAGAAAAGAATACTCAGGTCATTGGGTGAACACCTTATCAATAACCATCCAATCCCACCTAACCTCACAAATCAAGGAAGCCCAAACATATGCGTTGAAGCCGGAGAACATCGCAAATGAAACACTGTGTGGGATGGATAAAGATTTTGAAGCCAAAGAGGACGGAGCTTATTATTTCATGAACTGAATCTGGGTCCCTAAACTTGGGGAATTCAGAGAAATGATCATGAATGAAGCCCATAAGACGCGATATTCCATCCATCCGGGTTGGGATAAGATGTACCTGGACATAAAGCAGCATTACTGGTGGCCAAATATGAAGGCAGAGATCGCCACTTACGTGGGCAAGTGTCTCACTTGCGCCAATGTGAAAGTGGAATACCAAAGCCCTAGGGACTATTACAACAGCTAGTAATACCCGAGTAGAAATAGGAAAGGATTACTATGGACTTCGAAACCAAATTACCTAAGACGACAGTCGTATTGGATGCTATCTGGGTAATCGTCGATAAGTTAACTAAATCTGCTCATTTCCTGCCAATAAAAGAATCTTACAAGATGGAAAGGTTGACACGAATCTACATCAAATAGATCGTAAGACTTCATGGGGTACCAGTGTCTATTATCTCGGATCGAGATAGTAGATTTACCTCACGGTTTTGGCAGTCACTTCAGAAGGCAATGGGAACACAACTAGACATGAGCACTGCTTACCACCCTCAGACCGATGGCTAAAGTGAACGAACCATCCAAACACTCGAAGACATGCTCCGAGCCTGTGTGATTCATTTTGGCAAGTCATGGCATACCCACTTGCCCTTGGTTGAATTCTCATACAACAACAGTTATCACACGAGCATCAAGGTTGCTCCTTTTGAGGCTTTACATGGTCGTAAATGCAGATCGCCTCTATGCTGGGCTGAGGTGGGTGACACCCAACTAGCAAAAGGACAATCACCAGACAATACTTTCACAGGGCCAGAAATCATTCGAGAAACGACCGAAAAGATAATTTAAATCAAAGCCCGACTTCAAGCATCGCGAGACCGACAAAAGAGTTATGCTGACAAACGGCGAAAGCCTCTGCAATTCCAAATCGGGGATCGGGTGTTACTGAAAGTCTCTCCCTGGAAAGGAATGATCCGTTTTAGGAAACGGGGAAAACTGAACCCACGATACATCGGACCGTTCGAGATCCTGGCCTGAATTGGTCCGGTAGCTTATAAGTTGCAGCTACCTTCAGAGCTCAGCAACGTACACCCCGTGTTCCACGTCTCGAATTTGAAAAAGTGCTTATCAGGTGAAACTCTTGTCATTCCTTTAGAAGAGATCAAAATAAACAAGAATCCCATGTTCGCCGAGGAACCAATCGAGATAATGGATAGGGAAGTGAAGCGTACGAAGCAGATCCGCATTCCGATTGTGAAGGTTCGATGGAACGCTAAGCGTGGACAGGAATTCACATGCGAACGCGAAGACCAGTTGAAGCAGAAGTACCCTCACTTATTCTCTCATTCATGATCGTACCTTTCGAAAGAATTCGGGACAAAATTCCCTCTAACGGGGGGATGATGTCACAACTAGCATTTTTACCTAGGAAATTCTATTCTCATGTAAACATCATCTATTGTAAGGCATGTAGTCTAAGAGAAAATAATGCTCTATGCTTAATCAAAACCATCCATTTGAATCCAAACTCTTGATTTAAGTTCGAAACCTAATACAATACATCTCATATGGATTGAAAACCCTAGAAATCCCGGTTCAAGTTAATACGGACTAGGATCCTCTTATTGGGCCTAATGGACCAATAAACTTTCAATTTGACTATTTTGGCCCAAGGAACCCTAATTGGGCTCTAATTAAACCCACATTCATGAAACTAAACATTTTGGGTCATGTGGGCCTAGAATAGTTCATTTTACCTCTAATGGGCTATGTTGGGCCATAAATGATTTCATTAGCCCTAATTGGCCGTAAACTACTCCCTTGGGTTTCATTGGGCCGTGAACCTCCATAAAGGCCCAACGGGCCGAAAAATATTTATTTTGGGCCTCATGATTTCAAACTAAGTCAAAGAATGGCCCAAACTATCTCATTTCCTTTCTCCTAGCCCATTCTCGGCCCAATTAAAACAAAAAAAGGAGAAAATGACGTTCACTAATAATTTGACACCTCACTAATGTATATAGTGTATCCATGCAATTGATCTCACATGTATCTAAGCTAAAACTCTCTAATCCACCATGTAATGACCAACAAAATCCTCTTATCTCTTCTCTTATTTCTCTCAGCTGAGAGCACCCACAAACACACACACATTTCCACTTTCAAACTATCTAAAATATTCTCTCAATAACTTTCATTTCCTCCTCAAAATTTCGTGAGTTAGTGTGGGTGTTTCAAGAGAACTTCATCAAGAACTCATCCATTTTGGTAAGCTACTCTTACTCAAGAAGTTTAACTTAATGATTTCGTTAGAACTTGTTACTCATTTTCTCTTCAAACCGTGATCTATGCTCCATGAAGCTCCTAGAACGCGAAGAACTCATCAAGAGGGTAGACTAGGCCAAAAACAACATCATCTCCTCTCATCTCTCCATCAAAATCGAATCCAAACCCCAAAGTGAGTTCATACCCCTTGTTCTTCGGTTTTACTATGTTTTGGGGGAGGATACAAGTTGCTTATATGCTAGATCTATATATTTGTGCATGTTTATGTGTGTTTTCTATGTTATGTGTTGTGATTTTGTGATGAAACTCCATAAATCTCGAAGAATCTAACAAAAACTTGATGATATTTGTGAACTAAACCGCTTTATATAACTTACCTTGAAGATGAAAGTATTATACATGTTAAAGATGTTGAAAGACTAAATTAGATCTTGTAAAGGGACCATTTTTCATAAATAAACAAAAAGAATGAAATTTTTATGATACTTACGGTTTTACAAGGACTAAAAGAGTCATATTTATATAAAATGGGTCTTTATGAAAATCATAGTTTTAAAAAGGGCCAAAAGTGTTAAATTTCGCATAATGGGCCTTAATATGGGCCTTCACGGTTTCATTGGGCTAAATTTGTAAATTTATGATTTTTATGGATTAAATTGTCATTTAACACAAATCTGAGTCAAAAATGTAAATTTACGGTTTTATGGGCTGAAATTGTCACTTTATTTGGATTTGGGCCTAAAATGCTATTTTCACAAAACTTGGGCCGAAAATGTCATTTTTATCTAAAACGGGCTGAAAATGTAAATTTTTATAATAATAGGCCGAAAACATTAATTTATATATATAATTGGGCCAAAAATGTCAATTTATATACAATGGGGCCGAAGATGTCAATTTTCATGATATTGGGCCAAAAATGTTATTTTTAACCAAAGTGGGCTAAAAATGTCATTTTATTTGAAATGAGCCCATAAAGGTAAATTTTTCGTCTTGAAGGACCTAAAGTGTCAATTTCATCAAAAATATGCTTAAATTGAAATTTTTCGGCTTAATGGGCCAAAACTGTCATCATTACACAAAGTGGGCTTTTTATGCCATTTTAAAAAACAATCAAGCTAAAACAAACAATGTAATAACAAACGAACTAAATTCATCAATTACATGTTTATTGGGCCTAATACCTACAATCCATGTTATTGGGCCTTAGTGGCCCATTTACATGCTTATTGGGCCAAGACTATACATTACATGTTTATTGGGCCTTAGTGGTCCTTCTACATGTCTGTTGGGCCTTGTACATTCACATAGATACTCGTTGGACTTTTCAAACATAAAGCATACACTGGAAAACATTATACATAACATAATACAATATTCGCATAAACTCAGTTAAGGATGCTAGTGAGACATGTCGGTTGACACCTCTCGAGTGTACAATCGTAGTCTGTAGTTATAACCAGAGTCTCCTGTAGGGAGAGCAAGAGTTTGTGTATAGATCTATACGGGGTGACACCCCACACCTGAGCTGTTCGCTACAATTAGACTAGGCCAGTCTAGGGTCACAAACCTTACCTTAAACAAGTCGGCGCCTGAAAACGCCACGACAGGCGAATTTGTCATAATCAAGTATGGTTAAAACGGATCACATAGAGATCCTCTCCATCATAATTTTACGGAATACATATAGGATCTTGTTAATACAAAAACATACATACACTGATATTTAGTCTTAGGGTTTTGAGACCACGACACTTTTATAAACAGAAAATATAGGATTTTCTGGGGAAATATACAATTAAACAATACCTTCTACTTACAACAGAAAATTACAGGGTCTTTTCCGGATTACATTTTTATATACATTCCAAAAACAGAAAACAAACATGCATTAGTACTTGATTTCGACACATCACTTTTAAACCATTTTTCAGAAAATATCGGATTTTTCTGGCGTTTTACGAAAGATACAAAACTTTTCATTCAAACATGCTTATGAACTCACCAACATTATATATGTTGACATTTTCAAAATAACTTTTATTCTCAGGGAATCGTTAAGCGGAAAGGTCTACAAGAACATGTGGAATTTGTAATATTTTGTAATCATCATTCATTGAATATTTGGGCATGTAATTTATGATACTATACTTGATGTAAACAATGTTGGTTGTATTTTGATATGTATGATGATGGTGTTGTCTTGTTTCAATTATATGCATTGTGATGATATTACAAGATGAAGTCATGCACAAGCCCCCGAACATTTTCCGCCGTCTGGTTCGGGGGTGTGACAGATTGGTATCAGAGCATTGTTTATAGTGAACTGGCATATCTAATCATTCTTGATATGCAACTATAAATACAATGGGACTAAAACACTCTGAATAAAATCAATACCTAAGTGTACATTAAAACTTTAACACTAAAAGTCTCTGGAGGAAACTGGACACTGTGATTAAACCCGGACAGTTATGTAATGATATTGGGGATAAATATAGCCTGGCCAACTATATTTATTGAAAATATGACCAACATGTGTTTGGGAGTAATCATGGCGGGAAATGGATCTAGAAGCTTACCTCGTATCCAAAACTTCTAACGAACTCAAACTTAAATAATTAAAAATACTATAGGACTATTTTGGAAAACTTATTTGCACATACTCCCTTTACACACTTCTCAGTTTCTCGCACAGTCGCCATGGACGAGGCACATCAGGGTGTCCTTTTCTATCAGGCCCTAGTGGCCCACGGAATGATCGAGGAAGACCCCGTGATGGGTCAGGAGGCAGTCCCCGGTGTCGGGCCCGACGAGTACATGGAGACGGACTGTGAGTTTGGAGAATCCGATGAGATCATGGAGGAGGATGAGGACGCTAATGAAGTCCCCAGTGAGCCTCCCACTTCAGAGATGGTACAGGATCACTCCGCAGCACCACTGGATCCCATCGATAGGACTCGCTCCCTAGAGGAGGAAGTTTCCACCCTTCGGCAAAAACTTTTAGCAACAGAGGCCCGAGATGTACAGGCAGAGCACGAGAGGGACGAGGTCATTGGGAGATGACCGAGATGGCTGATCTAGTAGCACGACATTTCGGCATGTGATTTCGCCGTCAGACCCATCTCATCGCAGCTAGTATTCGTTCACTTACTATCGTCATGATTTTACTTATGTACTACCTTATGTGTATCGATTACATGATTAATTGACTACACTACTCATGGAGTCGTTACTATGTCAAATTTTATTTCACTGCATGTATTGTATGCCTTATATAGGCAATTATTCATGTACTCAAAAGATTATCATTAATGAAAACGGCTATATATTTTATCATGATGTTGTTATCTGCTATGTGTTCTATTACTTTTACTACATGTTTATTTTATGCATCCGCTCACTTATACACAACCGAATCACTGACACTGTGCTATAACCAAGAAATTGTGAAACTAAATACATTGGATACTCAACATCTTTCCGTTCCATGACAAAAAGATGCCTCAAACACCAAACCGCGGAAACAACACGACACATCCCAAGCTTTTATAAGTAAATGAAAAAAAAATCTTCATAAATACTTTTATGGGACCAAATTCCGTATTTATAAATAAACAATGTGTAACGATTGCTCCAGGTATCAATTATTTTTAAGTTTTTAGGGTTTTGCACTGGGACTCGACGAGTTGGGGAGCCTAACTCGATGAGTAGAGATCGATATTGGATGCGGGACTCAGGGTCTACTCGACAAGTTGGAAGGCCCAACTCGACGAGTAGAAACTGTAAAGGAAAACCCTAATTTTCCAGGTTTAGTACCCTATTTAAAGAACTTAACCATTAGTGTTGGCCTCCTTACCAACCTCCTTACTAAGAGAAACCCTAGAACCGCATCCCCCTCTTGTACGTTGAAGTTTTGAATGTTGCGGTGTGATTTTTGAAGGAATTATTGAAGAGAGAAGTGGCAAACTTGGAGAAGTAATCTTGGATCCAGAAACTCTACATCAAGGGCTGCATTTTGAAGGTATAAAGTCATAACCTTGACATGTAGTGTTTTAGATCTCATCTTTTGGTAGCTTAGGGCATTTTTGGAACTTTGGGTTGGATATCCCAAGATAAGAGGTTTCCAGAGGTTAGGAGTTTAGATTTGGCCTCTATACGCCCTTTAGAGGATTAAAGTTGAAAACTTTAATAGGCTCCATGTCCCATTCATGCATTATGTCCACAATGAAGGCTAAAATGGATCTTGGAGAGTATTTCACGCGTGTATAGACGTAAAGTGAGAAACTTTACGTGATTTGTCCACTATGTATACGAAACTGACCATACCTCTGATATTCTCCTACCTGGTTGTTCCTTACTTGATAGATCTTGATGTAGACATGAGGACTAGTGAGGAATCTAGACTATTATTAGTCGCTAAGAGTGTAAGACTAAAACTTGGTAATGTGAGCCAAGGTCTTGATTGAGGAAAATATAAAGTTCCAAAGCGAAGTTTTGCCCAAATCCTGATGCATCCACTTTAATCAAGTGAGTGCATAGTTACTTAAATCCTACACATAGATATAAACTATCTAGATGACTATATGCTTTGTTTGCCTATTATCTGAATTACTTGAAACCTGTGTTAGATAAATTATATGATTTTTACTAGATTTAATCATATATGTATTCTCATATATATTTATATAAAATATATTGGGTAGTGATGGGTAATGAGGGATGAGTAGAATAATGAGGGAGATGAATGATGAGAGATGAAAATAATAATAAAAAGGCCTTAACTTACTAGTACTATTGTACTAACCGATGTAGTCATCTAACAGAGTATAGATGGAGACCACCGGACTATTGATGATAGTCTCGTGGAACGCAGGTAGGTTCAGAACCTGTAGGTGATGGAATTTATGTCCATATGATGTACTCTACTTCCTACTAACATGTATTGCGGAGAAATTCATGTAATAGTACTGTCCGCAACAATGATAAAAATGATGTTTAGGACAGATCCTTTGAAATGAAAATAGAAAGAAAACGGGGATGGGTAATCGGGTTAATTGTTTGATAATTAAACATATTAACTATATTATTGTGGGTTGAAAACCCTATGTAGTCACCAGGTTTCCCAACGAGACCCACTCAGCTTCTTTGTATCACAGGTAACAGTACAAAGGTACATGAATGATGAGAGATTCAAGGAGATGTTGATTAATAGTCTAAGATAATGTATGGCATTCTTATGCTTATGTTTTGTATCGGTTATGATATACCAAGATTTTATAAGTAAATGAAAAACATTTCTTCAGAAATACTTTTATGGGACCAAATTCCGCATTTATAAATAAACTATGTGTACAGCTTCTTTCAGGTATCATTTATTTTTAAGTTTTTAGGGTTTTGCACTGGGACTCGACGAGTAGAGATCGATATTGGATGCGGGTCTCAGGGTCTACTCGACGAGTTAGAAGGCCCAACTCGACGAGTAGACAATGTAAAGGAAAACCCTAATTTTCCAGGTTTAGTACCCTATTTAAGGAACTTAACCATTAGGGTTGGCCTCCTTACCAACCTCCTTACTCATAGAAACCCTAGAACCGCGTCCCCCTCTTGTTCATTGAAGTTTTGAGTGTTGTTGTGTGATTTTTGAAGGAAGTCTTGAAGAGAGAAGTAGCAATCTTGGAGGAGTGATCTTGGATCTAGAAACTCTACATCAAGGGCTATATTTTGAAGGTATAAAGCCATAACCTTGACAGGTAGTGTTTTAGATCTCATCTTTTGGTAGTTTAGGGCTTGTTTTGGAACTTTGGGTTGGATGAACTGTCACACCCCCAAAATAGAATGGCGGAAACATTCGGGGGCGGATGACTTCACGTAGTATCATAACAGTTGAATATTTGTAAAGAAAGTAAACCCAACCATCATAAATATAATAAGAAATCACATTGTTGCATGTAATACATGTTTCAAAATAATATTACAAATATGATGATTTAAAATGTTTTGATAACAGACGTCTTAGCGTTCCTTCTCCAAAAGCTGATGTTTACCTGTATTACTGATTCCCTGAGAAATACAAGTAGTTTCGAAAAGTGTCAACAATTAAGTTGGTGAGTTCATAAGCGTTTTTGTACTAAACTTTGTATGTCTTTTGGTAAAAATAACTGAACGTGTTTTCCATAAAATACAATATTCTCTATGTATGTGTGATAGTTTGAAAACGTTCCAAAGGTTGGAATGCAATAGTATATTTCATGCTAAAATGGTGAAAGTGGATTTATACATATATAATGTAATTACTGAATGCATTTAAGAGTATCATAAATCAAAACATTTCGATACTCTATGTGAGTTTTATAACCATGCTATTTACCCAAACTGCCTGTAACAACGTTCTTCAGGCGTTGCAGTGTTATGACGTTTGTCACCCCAGACCTGTCGGTCTAACTGTAGCTAACAGTTTAGGTGCGGGATTGTCAATCCCGTATAGATCTATACACAAGTATCACGCTCTCCCTACAAGAGATTATGGCTTATAATACATGACTTGAAATGCGTACTTGAGGGTACGGTGAAGTGGGATGTCTCACAAAACTTAGTATCAATAGATTTACGGAATGAAAAGTCCACGTTTCTTGTAAACGAAAGTGTTTCCTTTTTACAGTGTTTATGTAAAGATGTCATGAATAACTCGTAAACTATACCCATTATAGTTTTTTTTCAAAAGTGTGTTCCATTTGGTGATAAAAACGCGATTTAATACCAACTTTGCATTAAAAGTGTAACGTTGGTATTAATGTTGTTTAACATTTATAAACAAATATAGGTAAAGTATTTGAAATCATATATAACGATGCGTATTTTAACATAAGTTTTTCTCGTGTTTTACTTGTATTTCCCCCCCCCCCTAAAACATGAAAAAGACTTGAAAATGTGGAGGTATGAACTCACCTGGGAAGTGTGGTGATTTGACGAAAACGAGATTTTCTCGGGCAGCACTTCGACCGGGAAGTGGTAAGTTTCTTGGAATTCTCGGAGCTTCGGACCTTCGTCGGAACTTGGATATGTAACCGGAGTGTCGGGGTCGTCTCGGGGAGCTAAACGTAGAGTAGAAGTGAGAGAGAAAAGGGAAATGAGCAAGAGAAGTCGGAACCCTCGCATCTTATTTATAGGGTGAACTTTCGGGACTCACGTCGTGAGCATGGGATGGCTCACGTCGTGAGTTTGGCCCATAGACGCGACGCCTGGTGGTCTAGCTCTGGCACACATCAGTCATAGATTCACGTCGTGAGTCTCTTGCTCACGTCGTGAGTCTTCGGATAAGGTTGGTGTGCGTGCCCCGAACTTCAGAAATTCATATCTCTCGCATACGAGCTCCGATTCGTCGGCTAGTTTTGACTTAATTTTTTAATATTACATTTTTAATAGGCCGGGACAGGAAAAATTCATTAAAAAATCATAACTTTTTCATCCGATGTATGTTTTCGTCTGTCTTTTTACCGTTGTATTACTATTGTCGAGATCTTCAATTCTCGTTTAGGTTGCGTCGGCTAAAAATCGCTCGATCTCTATTTTGAGTTTTTAGCTGTCTACTGCTATATCCGAAACTTAGAAAAATCATAACTTCCTCATACGAAGTCAGATTTGGACGTTCTTTTTATGTATGCTCACGGTTGGTTATTATCTATGACTTTCGTTTAGATACTTAAGGCTAAAAAGTATTTTATTGCAATTTCATTTTTTACGCTTAACAGTGTTTTATCGGTTGTGTCGCGGATTTTCTATTGGTCAAAACTTCTTCGTTATAACTCGGATTTGAGTGTTCTTTGTATTTCTAAAAACCTTGACACAATATCTAACATTTTATGTATCCCAATTGAGACATTAGCACACTTCATTTTTGACGTTATTTTTAATGATTCCAAAATAGATTCTAACATTTGACTTTTGAACAATACATTGACTTGGAATATCGGGTTGTCACATCATCCCGCCGTTAGAGGGAATTTTGTCCCGGAATTAATTCTACATTAAGTATTTAATGACTAGGGAAAAGATGCGGGTATTTTTGTTGCATTTGATCTTCGCGTTCCCAGGTGTATTCAGGTCCTCACTGTTGGGTTTTGAGCATTCTAACACTCCTATGGTGTACATGCAACCCTAGAAACCTTGGATCTATGTTTGACTATGATACATGCAAATAATTATTTTTCCAAGGTTCTTATCCTATCTAGCATGGCATGGGGAACTTGAATCAAATAAAGCTAGTAGAATTACTTACCTTGTAGTTGTAGTTGATTGCTTGGAGTTTTAGAGCCTAGCACCAATAGTGTGGATGCCTCAAATGGAAATCACAAATCACCACAAACTTGGAACTTTGAGAGAATAGTAATCACCTTCTTGAAATCGGCCCTCTTACTTTACTCACCACAACTCATGTGATTTCAAGAACCAAAGCCTCCTTTATATAGTGTGGTGGATTAGGGTTACATTCATGTAAACCCTAATACCCATGTCTTTTCATTTCCATGAGATCCATGGGTTAAAGCTCCATGGAGTATCCATGGACTTTCCATGCAAGCCTAGCCCATTCCAAATAAGCATTAGCCCACGCTATATAAATACAAGAGCCCATATTTAATTAGTCATACTTTTGATCTCTAAATTAATTCTAGATTAATTATAGATCAATACTAATTAAATAATATGATTTTATATTAAAATATTAGGACTTATAATATATTAATAAATCATAACTTATACTATTCTCAAACGATTATCCATAAATTGTTCGGGTGAAGTGCAACCCAAATGGACCATGCCGGGTCGGGTCAAGTACATACCAAATATAGTTATGGACTTAGACACTATATCCAACAGTCTCCCACTTGGATAAGTCTAATAACCATAGTTGCAAGAATGACTTCAGGAACCGATCAGCAATCGTAGCTCTTTAAACTCTGTTGAACTATGAAGCGCCATTTTAGATAAGTGATCATATAATCCTCTGTTCTAGATATCAGCCGGACAAATACATGGAACATGGTCTTGCTTATTGTCCAACATTTGTTTCCCGATTTCCGATTTGTTTGACATAGAACTTAGCTGAACACATCAATTTAGTTCTGACCGGGCCCGGTACATAGGTCAAAACAAAATCATCGAGGGGCCCAGATATCGCTTCTAATCCTAGAAGGAACAGATAAACTTCGACTCATATGTTTGCTCTACTACTTGTTGAATTACACACAAAAGCACGGTTTATAACATCGAGTTACCAATGCGTTTTCGTGCAATCAATGCATAACCAACTCATAGGCAACAAATCATATCTCTAGGTTTGAAGACTTATATGATATTACCGCCTCACAATCACTCGAGATAAATTCCATGAAGTGATACAAGTGAGCGTGGGTTGAATCCAATACTCAGAACTTATGAGCACTCATGAGTGCTGTAGCCCCACTTTGTCTAACATCTTAGACCTCTACAAGCCAACCCATGACAGTCTTGATTCATATCTACTTCCAACATATGACCGACTGTGGAGAGTTTGAATAATATGATATAAACCATAACATAATTATTTTGGAAGTCAAAACATGCAAAAAGAAATAATAGTAAACGATTGACAAGAGATAGCAACACTTTACTCATAAATAACAGCTTTTATTTATCATCAAATGTCAATTACATTTTACAAATTTCAAGATTATCTAACTACTAAAACTAATATCATCCTTCAGCCCTATGCTTCGAGCATGCTGGAGATGCTTAGCCCGAGTCAGTCCCTTCGTGAGGGGATCTGCTGGGTTCTCATCTGATGATACCCTCTTTGCCACGAGGATTCCTTCTTCTATTCGATGTCTGATGAAGTGATATTTTCTGTCAATGTGTCTGGATCTCCCATGATCTCTTGGTTCCTTGGCTAAGGCAACCACACTATTGCTGTCACAGAAAATCTCCATTGGCTCCTTTATAGCTGGTACAACTCCAAGGTCTCCGATGAAGTTCTTTAGCCATATAGCCTCCTTTGCTGCCTCGCTTGCTGCTATATACTCTGATTCACAAGTGGAATCAGCCACTGTCTCCTGCTTGGAACTTTTCCAAGTAATTGCCCCTCCGTTTAGAGTAAAGACCCAGCCCGACTGAGAGCGGAAATTATCCCTGTCAGTCTGAAAGCTAGCATCACTGTACCCTACAACTCTCAAGTCCTCACTGCCACCGAGGATAAGGACCCAGTCCTTAGTCCTCTGTAGATACTTGAGGATATTCTTTACCGCAGTCCAGTGTGCCTTGCCAGGGTTCCCCTGATACCTGCTAACCATGCTCAAAGCAAAGGCTACATCAGGTCGAGTACACGTCATAGCATACATGATCGATCCTACAGCTGAAGCATAAGGTATTCGACTCATTTCTGCTATCTCAGCCTCAGTACTAGGGCTTTGTGTCTTACTCAATCTGCGTTGCTCTGGATGGGTAACTCTCCTTTCTTGGAGTTATGCATGTTGAACCTTTTCAACACTTTGTCCACATAGGTGCTTTGACTAAGTCCAATTAGTCTTTTACTCCTGTTTCTCAAAATCCTTATCCCTAGGATATAGGCAGCTTCTCTAAGGTCCTTCATAGCGAAACACTTCCCAAGCCAGGACTTTACTTCCTGCAGGGTTGGGATGTCATTTCCTATGAGTAGTATGTCATCCACATACAGTACCAAAAAGCTGACTATACTCCCACTAGCCTTGATATAGACACAAGATTCATCTTCACTCCTTGAAAAGCCAAATTCTTTGACTTTCTCATCAAAGCAAAGATTCCATCTGCGAGGTGCCTGTTTTAATCCATAAATGGATTTCTCGAGCTTACACACTCTACGGGGGTACTCTGTACTGACAAAACCCTCTGGCTGAACCATGTAAACATCTTCAGCCAACTTTTCATTAAGGAAAGCGGTTTTGACATCCATTTGCCATATTTCATAATCATGAAATGCAGCAATGGCTAACAGAACCCTAATAGACTTAATCTTGGCCACTGGTGAAAAGGTCTCATCATAATCAACTCCCGGAGTTTGAGAATAACCCTTTGCAACCAGTCGTGCCTTATAAGTGTGTACATTACCATCCATGTCGGTCTTCTTCTTGAAGATCCATTTGCACCCAACTATCTTACGATCAGGTACATTGTCAACCAAGTTCCAAATTTGATTGTCATACATGGACTGTATCTCGCTATCCATAGCCTCTTTCCATTTAGCAGCCTCAGGGCCTGCCATGGCTTCCGTGTAGCTGTTAGGCTCATCCAGATTTACCAGTGTATTATCACTGATAAGTGTCTCACCTTCTGCAGTAATATGAAAACCATAATAATGCTCAGGTGCATTCCTAACTCTGGTGGAACGCCTCAGAGGTATAGATTCTTCAGTCGGCTCAACAGGAGTTTTCTCCTCAGGTTGAGGGCTAGGGTTTGAGGTTCCTTCACCACTTGACTCTTGAATTTCCTCAAGGTCAATTTGCCTCCCACTGTCTCCTTGGCTCATGAATTCTCTCTCTCGAAAGAATCCTCTTCTTGCTACAAAGACCACATTATCACTGGGTCTGTAGAAGATGTAACCAAAGGATTTTTGTGGGTAGCCGATGAAAATACACCTTTCGCTTCAGGGTTCGAGCTTATCGTGAGTCTCGCGTCTCACGAAAGCCTCGCAACCCCAAATCTTGATGTGGTCTAGATTGGGAACTTTTCCAGTCCACACCTCGTGAGGTGTTTTGGCAACCTTCTTTGTAAGGACTAGATTAAGGATATGGGCGGCAGTCTCTAAGGCATACCCCCAAAATGAGATTGGTAGCGAAGCTCGACTCATCATGGAACGAACCATGTCCAACAAGGTCCGATTGCGCCTCTCAGCTACACCATTCAATTGTGGTGTCCTAGGAGGTGTCAATTGTGAGACAATCCCACATTCCTTAAGATAGTCAAGGAACTCAGTACTAAGATACTCACCACCACGATCGGATCGAAGCATCTTAATGTTCCTGCCCAACTGATTCTCCACTTTTTGCTTAAACTCTTTGAATTTCTCAAAGGTTTCTGACTTATGCTTGATTAGGTAGAGATATCCATATCTACTAAAATCATCAGTAAAAATCACATAGAACCGATTAGCATCTCTTGTGGCGGTTCTGAAGGGTCCACACACATCCGTGTGTATGAGGTCCAACAAACCTTCACCCCTAGCACAAGTGCCAGTAAAAGGTGACTTTGTCATTTTACCAAGCAAACAAGATTCACAACTATCATCTGACTTTAGGTAAAATGACTCCAAGACTCCATCCTTTTGGAGTTGGCCTATGCGTTTCTTGCTTACATGTCCAAGACGACAATGCCATAAGGATGCTTTATCTAAGCTAGTGGAAGAGTTAATACACAATACATTATTTCCTAGATTATCTACAACAGATACAGTTTCATACACGCCATCACAAGGTAATGCTTTAAAATAAAGAACATTATTAAAGAAAGCATCAATACTACCATTATTATTATCAAAATAAAAGGTAAAACCTTGTTTATACAATGCATGAAAGGAAATAACATTTCTTGCCATTTCTGGCGAATAATAACATTTATTCAAATCTAATGTAAACCCACTATTTAGCACTAAGGAATAAACTCCTATCTTGGTGACAGGTGAAGCTTTCCTGTTTCCTATGATCAAGTTTATCTTTCCCTGCTCCACATTCTCACTTCTTTTTAGTCCCTGCAAATCACAACATATGTGAATACCACAACCTGTATCAAGGACCCAAGACTTAGAATGAGGTGAGTTATTAGACAATATAGTGTATATACCTGCATGGTTGGGTTTTACTTTCCCATCCTTCAAATCTTGCTGGTACTTTGGGCAGTTTCGCTTCCAGTGCGACTTTTCATGGCAATAGAAGCATTCAGCCTCATTAGGGTTAGCAGAAGGAGTGACAAAACCTTTCTTGGTTTTTCTTGAAGAGGAGCCTTCAAGAAAAACCGACTTACCCTTTAGACCACTTTCGGTGGTCTTCAAGAGTCCTTGAAGTTTGCTGAGGGTGACTTCTTCCTTGTTCATGTGATATGTCATGCGGAATTGATCATAACACGATGGCAAGGAGTGTAAAATGATGTCTATTGCTGACTCCTCAGGAAAGTTCACATTCAGCTTCAGTAAACGGTCTACATACCTTTGCATTTTCTGCATGTGGCCCGTGATGGGTTCACCATCCTTCATTCGGGTTGTTATCATGGAGGATATTATTTCATATCGCTCTTGACGAGCACTTTGATGGTAGCGGTCCATCAAGTCCTGGTGCATCTCAAAAGGATAATAGTCCTCATAGGACTTTTGGAGCTCGGCTGTCATGGTGGCCATCATGATGCATGCCACTTTTGTAGCATCTCTTTCATGTACCTCATATTCAGCAAGCTCTTTAGGAGTAGCAGTTGGCTCAGGTACCTTTAGCTCCTTGTCGAGAACATATTCTTTGTTCTCATACCGAGTGACCATCCTGATGTTTCTGATCCAATCTGTAAAGTTGGACCCATCAAAGATGACTCTCCCACAAAGATTCATGAGAGAGAAGGAGCTAGTAGGGTTTGAGCCAGAAGCATTGTTATTGGAAGACATCTGAAAAGAAGAGGGAATAGATTAGATTAGATATAGAGATAGTCCTTAACAAAACACCCAAATGTAATATTAAGGCTAGGACCCAACACAATATTTTATAACTTAGAAGAGGGATGCCGTAATCTAAGCTATAAGATATTTGAAGGTAGGTGAATGACGATTCACCAATTTCCACCATGAAAAACGAAATATTTAATTAGGTTTTAATTGGTTTAGAAACTCCTAGATTCTTTGAGATTCATTGAACTTTCGTCAATGGCATGTTTCAATCTCGAGTGTGCCCTTCAAGTTTTGTGAATGGGATGCCGAGGATCACAAAACAAGGTGTGAAGTAACCATGCAAATTACTTGGTAACCTTAATGTATTACCCCTCAATCGATGTGCCGGTTAACCACACACGCTCCATCGATACTATCATAAACATTAAGTCACCCTTTACCTACCTTGTTAAGTTCAAGTTAGTGTGCCGGTTAACCACACACGCTCCACTAACGACTTAAACAAAGTGTAAAGTGTAATTTCATGGATTAGCACCTTATTCATATTTTCCTAAAATAACTAAGATTGGGAATTCAATAAAGTTTAGTTACTTTAGTATTATCATTATACTTTTAATGAGAATTTATAAGTCCTTGTCCTACCCGTTCGGCTAACGACCCTCCACCGATCAAGGAAGCGGTGGGTGAGAGTGGACACCCATTATGTTGCCATTTTATAGGCAACAACCTTATACCCCCCTTATAGACCGGCTTCGTGAATGAGGCGTACTAGCGGTAAGACGACTTGATCTTATACATATATAAATATTATTAAACTTATAATATTATAAAGTATAAGGGTTGAATTTTAATTTTTAAAATTCTAGGGGTTGGACCTAAAGTTTTTAATATGACTTTACATGTTCCAAAACTTGAGGGAAAGTTTTGTAAACTTTCAAAACTTTTCATTTCTCATAACTTATGAGTTAATGGTTATTAAAAATGAAGACTTTTCATTTTTTGTAACCTATGTGTTCTTTTAATGGTTATTTATAAATGTGACTTTTGGTTATCCATAACTTAAGAACTAGTTATGGACTCCATTAAAACACATAAAGATCAAGAATTAATCTAATCAATTATTAGCACATAATTTCTATGATCTTCTAAACTCATATGTTTATGAATGTTCATATCAAAAATTTCAAGAATCGTAAGTACATATACAAAACTTGATATTTTGATACGAGCTTTTGAACAAAATTTCGATTTTCAAGTTATTATTTTTTTTTTTGCATCAAGTATCAAATAAAACAAACCAGGCTCTGATACCACTGTTGGGTTTTGAGCATTCTAACACTCCTATGGTGTACATGCAACCCTAGAAACCTTGGATCTATGTTTGACTATGATACATGCAAATAATTATTTTTCCGAGGTTCTTATTCTATCTAGCATGGCATGGGGAACTTGAATCAAAAAAAGCTAGTAGAATTACTTACCTTGTAGTTGTAGTTGATTGCTTGGAGTTTTAGAGCCTAGCACCAATAGTGTGGATGCCTCAAATGGAAATCACAAATCACCACAAACTTGGAACTTTGAGAGAATAGTAATCACCTTCTTGAAATCGGCCCTCTTACTTTACTCACCACAACTCATGTGATTTCAAGAACCAAAGCCTCCTTTATATAGTGTGGTGGATTAGGGTTACATTCATGTAAACCCTAATACCCATGTCTTTTCATTTCCATGAGATCCATGGGTTAAAGCTCCATGGAGTATCCATGGACTTTCCATGCAAGCCTAGCCCATTCCAAATAAGCATTAGCCCACACTATATAAATACAAGAGCCCATATTTAATTAGTCATACTTTTGATCTCTAAATTAATTCTAGATTAATTATAGATCAATACTAATTAAATAATATGATTTTATATTAATATATTAGGACTTATAATATATTAATAAATCATAACTTATACTATTCTCAAACGATTATCCATAAATTGTTCGGGTGAAGTGCAACCCAAATGGACCATGCCGGGTCGGGTCAAGTACATACCAAATATAGTTATGGACTTAGACACTATATCCAACACTCACTTGGCATTCCAACGGACCATCACAATGGGTATGCGACTTTGTTTAGTTCTTTTAATTTCCAGCTCCATGATTTCTACAGGCTCTTCCACGAAGTGGAGACTCTCGTTGATTTCAATTTCGTCCAGAGGGATGACGATGGTCTCATCGGATAAGCATTTCTTTAGGTTCAACACGTGAAAGGTAGGGTGTACGTTAATGAGTTCCTGCGGTAATCAAAGTTTGTATGCCACCGGGGCGATCCTGGCAAGGATCTCAAATGATCTGATATACCTTGGGTTTAGTTTCCCATGCTTTCCGAAACGTATTAATCCCTTCCAGGGTGAGACTTTCAATAGCACCCAGTCCCCAACCTGGAATTCCAAGGGTTTCCGTCTTTTATCCGCATAACTCTTTTGTCTGTCTCTTCAAGCCTTTAGTCGTTCTCGGATTTGGAAAATCTTCTCGGTAGTTTCCCTTATGATTTCTGGGCCAGTGAGAGTACTATCGGGTACTTGACCTCTAGCTAGTTGCGTGTCACCCACTTCAGCCCAGCACAGAGGTGATCTGCACTTACGGTCGAAGAGGGCTTCGAATGGAGCAACTTTGATGCTAGTGTGATAGCTATTGTTGTACAAGAACTCAACTAATGGTATATGGGTATCCCAAGCTTTACCAAAATCGATCACACAAGCTCTTAGCATATCTTGCAAGGTTTGAATGGTTCTCTCACTCTGACCGTCGGTCTGTGGCTGGTAGGCGGTACTCATGTCCAGCCTCGTTCCTAGAGATTTTTGTAGTGACTGCCAGAACCTCGAGGTGAATCTACTATCTCGGTCCGAGATAATGGATATTGGTACACCATGCAGTCGTACAATCTCCCTGATGTATGTTCTAGTTAGTTTCTCTAGCTTATCTGTTTCCTTTATTGGTAGGAAGTGCGCGGATTTGGTTAACCTGTCGACGATCACCCAGATGGTGTCAAGTCCACTTGTTGTCTTGGGTAACTTGGTTATGAAATCCATGGTTATCCGCTCCCACTTCCACTCGGGTATTTCCGGCTGTTGCAACAATCCCGGGGGCTTTTGGTACTCTACCTTGACTTTGGCGCAAGTCAGACATTTGCCTACATAGGTAGCAATTTCGGCTTTCATGTTTGGCCACCAATACAGTTTCTTGAGATCCAGATACATTTTGTATGAACCGGGATGTACAGAGTATCGAGTCTTATGGGCTTCAATCATGACAACATCTCTGAATCGGCCAAACTTCGGCGTCCAGATCCGATTCATGAAGTAACGAACTCCGTCATCCTTGACTTCAAGATTCTTATCCATTCCTCTTAAGGCCTCCCCCGCCACATTTTCGGATTTCAAGGCTTCTATTTGAGCTTCCTTGATTTGTGTGGACATGTCTGAATGGATTGTCATGGTTAAGGATTTCACTCGGCGGCCCGAGTATTCCTTTCGACTGAGGGAATCAGCTACTACATTAGCTTTTCCGGGATGATAACGAATTTCGCATTCGTAATCGTTTAGTAGTTCTACCCATCGTCTTTGCTTCATGTTGAGTTCTTTTTGATTGAGGATGTGCTGGAGGCTCTTATGGTCGGTGAAGATTGTACATTTCGTGCCGTAGAGATAGTGTCTCCAGATCTTCGGAGCGAAAACGACCGCTTCTAGTTCGAGATCGTGCGTGGTATAGTTGAACTCATGCGTCTTGAGCTGTCTCGAGGCGTATGCGATGACTTTTCCTCGTTGCATTAGGACACATCCAAGGCCCTGGTTTGACGCATCACAGTAGACCACAAAGTCTTCTGTTCCTTCTGGCAAAGATAATATAGGTGCGCTGCATAGGGCTCGCTTTAGTGTTTGGAACGCAGTGTCTTGCTTTTCTCCCCAACTGAAGGTCACACCCTTCTGAGTCAGGGTGGTAAGTGGCATAGCAATCTTCGAGAAGTTTTGTATGAACCTCCGGTAATACCCGACAAGGCCCAAGAATTTTCGGATTTTCGTTGGAGTCCTTGGAGTTGACCAGTTCTCGATTGCCTTGATTTTGGAAGGATCCACCTGTATCCCCTCCTTGCTGACCACGTGACCTAGGAAATCTACTTTTCGAATCCAAAATTCGCACTTTGAGAATTTTGCATATAGCTTCTCTGTCCTTAATGTTTCCAAGACCTGTCGGAGGTGCTGGCTATGCTATGTTCCTCCTTGCTCCTTGAATAGATGAGTATATCATCTATGAACACGATCACAAATTTGTCCAGGAAAGGACGACATACTCGGTTCATCAAGTCCATGAACACCGTTGGTGCATGTTTCAATCCGAAGGGCATTACTACAAACTCGTAGTGACCATAGCGAGTTCGGAATGCCGTTTTGGGGACGTCTCCCTCTAGAACTCGCAGCTGGTGATACCCAGATCTTAAATCGATCTTTAAGAAGTAGTTCGCTCCTTGTAGTTGGTCGAACAGATCGTCTATGCGTGGTAAGGGATATCGGTCCTTGATCGTGAGTTTGTTCAGTTCCCGGTAATCGATGCACATGCGAAAAGATCTGTCCTTCTTCTTTACGAACAGAACCGGTGATCCCCAAGGTGAGAAGCTCGGTCTGATGAATCCTTTGTTTAGAAGCTCGTTCAGCTAGCTGGATAGTTCCTGCATTTCTGCCGGTGCTAGACAGTACGGCGATTTTGCTACTGGGGTAGCTCCGGGAATCAAGTCGATTCTGAACTCGACTTGACGTTCGGGTGGGACTCCTGGAAGATCTTCAGGGAAAATGTCGGGGAAATTGCCGACTTCCGGAATGTCTTTAATGTTTTTCACTTCTCGTTTCTTGTCTACCACGTGGGCTAGGAAGGCATGATATTCTTTGCGCATGTATTTTCAGGCTTTGACGCAAGAGATGATTTGTAAATTGGTACCGGGTTTGTCACCATAAATGACAAGAGTTTCGCCACTTGGCAGATTTAGGCGAACAGCCCTTTCGTGACATAGAATATCGACATGGTGAAGGCTTAACCAGTCCATACCGATGATGACATCAAAGCTTCTTATGGTGATCGGCATTAGATCGATTTGGAAAAATTGTTCATTTAGAGCTAGTGTGCAGCCTACATACAAATCGTTTGTGCTTTCTGTTTTACTGTTTGCCATTTCTACTGTAAATATCTTATTGAGTGCTTGGGGTTTTTGATTAAGTAAGTGTTTGAATTTATGACTCACGAAACTTCTACCCGCACCACAGTCAAAGAGTATGCATTCATAAATGTTGTTGAGGAGAAACGTACCCGTAACCACTGTGGGATCGGCTATTGCCTCGTTCTGCCCTATTGCCAGCACTCTTCCTACGCCGCCAACATTCTTTGCCTTAGGGCAATCCCTCTTCTAGTGCCCCGTTTCCCCACACCCATAACATGTCTGGCTCACTCCAGCAACAAGAACATGGGTGATTGGTCGTGCCGGTGCCTTACAGAAACGGGCAGTGTGCCCTTTCTGTTGGATTAATGTCTAAGTCCATAACTATAATTGGTAAGACTTGACCCGACCCGGCATGGTCCATTTGTGTTGCATGGCATCATGCATATGGATAGACTATAATGAGAGAAATAACATTTAAGGTTGGTTAATATATTATAAGTTCTAATATATTAATAAGGTTTTTTAATTAGTATTGATCAAGAATTAATTTGGAATTAATTAAGTGATCAAAAGGAGACTAATTAAATATATGGGTTGATTGTGTAAATCATTCATTCTTATATATGTGGGCTTGTGATCCAAGATTCCTTATGTTGGACTAAGTCCATGGGGTGACCCATGGATACTCCATGGAGGTTAAAATCCATGGAGCATAAGGAATGGGTAAAGTTATGAGTTACATGGTGTAACCCTAATAGCCACCATATAAAAGAATCCCATGGCTCAAGAAATCGTGCACTAATGTGTGAGTGTGAGGGCTAGACGATTTTAAGGAGTGTTCAAGTTTCTCTCAAGTTATTCCAAGTGTATTTGGTGTTGTGTGAACCATTTGAGGTGTCACACTTGGGGCACTAGGCACTCAAGCTTCATGAAGACATTCTACATCAAAGAGGTATGTATTCTATCTTGTTATATTTATTATTTTGTATGCTAGATTAGGATAATACCTTGGATGTTCATAATTGTATGTATAATAGAGAAAACATAGATCCAAGGTATTTAGGGTTGCATGTACACTTAGGAGTGTTAGAATGCGCAAAACCCAACAGTGGTATCAGAGCCAGGTTTTTTTTCTTGTTATACTTGCAAAAGTAGCTGAAAAATCGAGTTGGATGCATATATTCGATTGTTTTGGCTGGAATTGGACTAGGAACATTACCCTAAGATGTTTTTGGACTTATAAACTTGTTTTTGATGTGGTAATGTTCATGCTAATCCAATTTCTAAGATAATTGTCATAATTTCAAGATTTGTATTAGTTTGTATGTTCATGCTAATTTCTTGAAGATTGATGATTTGAATTATCTAGTTCTTATGAGGTTCTTAGATTAATAGAAAAGTTGTGTGAAATAGGTTTTTTCAATCCATTTTAATCTAAGAGTTGATTCCAAAGTGTGTTTTTGTAACTTGTCCTCAAGTTATATGAAAAGTCACATTTAAGAATCATAAAACTCATAAAAGTTGGCAAAGGTTACAAAATGAAGAGTCTAGTTCTAATTAAATGGTTTTATGACTCCATAACTTGTCCTCAAGTTATGGAGGTTCAAGAGTCTCTTCATTAAATTAAAAAAAAAAAAGTGTAACCTTAATTAGTTCCATAAGTTACAATAAAAAAAGTTTTTTTTTTATTAATTAGATTAAAGTCTTCCATAACTTGTCCTCAAGATATGGAACTTGAAGAGTTTTTTTTTTTAATTTTTTTTTTAATTAAAACTACTTTAAACTCATAAGTTATGGAATTAATTAGTTTTGAATAGTTTCAAAACTTGCCCTCAAGTTTTGGAATTTGAAAAGTTTTCACTTATGAATACTTTAATTCCAAGTTAGACCTTAGAATTTTAAAAGTTAAAATTCAACCCTTATACTTTATAATATTATAAGTTAATAATATTTATATATATGTATAAGAGTAAAGTCAGTCTTAGCGTTAGTAGGCCTCATTCACGAAGCCGGTCTATAAGGGGGGTATAAGGTTACTGCCTATAAAATGGCAGTTTAATGGGTGTCCACTCTCACCCACCGCTTCCTTGACTGGTGGAGGGTCATTAGCCGAACGGGTAGGACAAGGACTATAATTTTCCTTTCATTAAAAGTATTAATGATAAATACTAAGTAACTAAACTCTTATTAATACCCAATCTTAGTTACTTAGGAAAATGTGAATTTGGTGCTAACCCATGAAATTACACTTTGCACTTTGCTTAAGTCGTTAGTGGAGCGTGTGTGGTTAACCGGCACACTAACCTGGACTTAACAAGGTAAGCAAAGGGTAACTTAATATTTATCATAGTATCGGTGGAGCGTGTGTGGTTAACCGGCACACTGATTAAGGGGTAAATATTAAGGGTACCAAGTATATTTGCATGGTTATTCACACCTTGTTTTGTGATCCTCGGCATCCCAGTCACAAAACCTAAAGGGCACACTCGAGATTGAAACATGCCTTTGAACAGTTCAATGAATCTCAAAGATCTAGGACTTTCAAATCCAATTAAAACCTAATAAATTATTTCGTTTTTCATGGTGGAAATTGGTGAATCGTCATTCACCTACCTTCAAATATTTTATAGCTTGGATTACGACATCCCTCTTCTAAGTTATAAAATAGTTTGTTGGGTCCTAGCCTTAATATTTCATATTGGGTGTCATATTAAGGACTTTAAATCAACTATCTTGAATATCTCCCAAAAAGATGTCTGGTCTAGACATTTATGATCTTCCCAAATCTCTTGAAACAAGCTTTCCTAAATGAAGATGATGTCCCATGGATATCATACTTCTTTCACCTCCTCCAATTATTCTCCCTAACCCACAAGTTCCTAAAAAGTTTAAGGTCACTCAAGCCCTATTGGCAAGGCAAGGTCTAGGTGTGATCACATCTTGGAGATGTAGTCACATATTGACAAGCCGGGAGAGTTGGGTGTCAAAGTCTTGAGAAAGTTGGTGGCTCAACTACTTTCTAAGTCACATAGTGAGTTCTTTTGGGAATCCTATGAAACAGACTAAGACAAGACCCTTAATGATCTTATCTATTTGCTAAGATCAACTTCCTAAAACGCTATGGACATTAACAATGATGACATTGGATATCCAGTAAAGCTCTCTCTTCCCAATGGAAAGGGATCGGCCATAGTCAACTCGGTTGACCCAATGGAAAAGAGAGAGGCGAAGTCTGAGATAGTCCCATTATCAAGGGTCCATAGGTAACTATTGCCAAAGGAAGGGGCATTGGTTACGAAGCTGCCAAATTTACCTAAGGATGTTAAAGTCAATAAGTTTGGCTCTACTTCAGGTAAAGTCCATTGTCTAACTCTATTAAGTACATGCTGATTCTGATCGCGAAGATGGATTTCAATCGCATGGTTCGGTGATCAGAATTTTGGGCTATTACTTAAGAGTTATGATATTTATATTGCTTAGGAATATATAACAACAAGGTTTTCATATGGATTGTAAGGATAAGTTTTTCCGCAAAGTTTTAAAATAAAAAAAAAGGTTTTGATTTTATTTATTTTAAGTATCCTTACAATGGCATTTGTGAAAAGTTGTTGCTTATAAGATTCCATTGATAGCAATATTGGAAAAATGGATTTGATTCTTTCGGTTGTGGTAGTGTCTAATATTACCAAATAAGGAAAGATTCTCATCACCCAAGGTTCAATTGGACCGAAACTTGGAATCATGCAAGTTGTATAGTATGATGAATGAGAACTTTCAGCTTGGAAAATTAAGACTAATTCCTTATGTGAATAAGGAAAGGACTAAGGGATCGAGTACACATTCTTGTGCACTGGTCAAGTCCACCACAAAAGATCAAGAAAACTATTCGTCATGATTTACTTAAGTTCAGTAAATATGGTTATACTTATAAGTTTAAGTATAAGTCTGTAGCATTGGAGAAGTTTCAATGTGAGACAGAACGAATAAGAAGAATCTAAGTATAGCAGAAAGATAAAAGTTTCTCAAATCTGAGAAGATGGGAGAGTACTTTAGTATCATGTTTATGATCATCTTAATGATTAAGATACCATATCACAATTGGTCCTCTAAAGTCATCTTAGTGCATTCTTATGACTAAGAAGAGGAGTCATGAATTGTTGAAATGGTTAAATCAAAAAGATGAGTCATACTTCGTTCCAAAACAATTCTTAGAGTCATACTCCAAGATTGTAACTTGAGTGACATATCTTAAAGAGGGTTTGTTAACACTAGTCAAATGTAAGAGTAAAAGGTTATCTACTCTTGTACATTTGAAATTGGTAAGTTGTGATGTGTTGGATAAAACAGAGACCAACTTAGGCCAATTGTGTAAAGTGTTAGTCTTGATAAAGAATCCGCACTATCTCTTGAATATTTGACAAGGGAGTCTTATATGTCAAGAGGACAGTGGGAGTCTTAAAGCTCTTGAAAGTTTCAAGACTTAATCAAGAATAAAACCTAAAGTCCTTCACTAGCACACGACTTGAGGTTTATAACCTATCGTGTTGAAATTTTGTGCCTATTCAAGTTGGCTTTGCATAGGAGTTCTGAGAGTTCTCAATTGGTTGCACAACTACTTGGAAGCAATGGCAGGCACCTGAGCTGCCAAATGGCAAGAATTTAAGATTGCACAGGTTTAATCAATATGAGTTTGGATTTGTCACTAACCTTGTCTTGTGATTATGGTTTTGACAAATTCACATGGATAAGAACACATACACTATTAAATCTAAGTGTCATAAGGTTTCTCTCCGATTCATGAAAATGATGGTGAGGAAACACTTTCACTAACTAGATTTTAGCTAGATAGCAGTTGTGATATTAGCATTCTCAAAGTCGTTAGTGGAGCGTGTGTGGTTTACCGGCACACTAACATGGACTTGTGAGAAGTAGCAAAGGTCTAAACAATTGAGACTATGATTACGGCATCCCTTTTCATAGTTCTAAAATTGTTTAGACACACATGTGAGCTATCTAAGAGAGGTGTATGATTTTGATAAAGTTTTATCAAAACAATCTAGTATCAGAAATCTGAACTTTGGTAAGAAAGTCAGCTGATTTCTGAGTACATGTCAAAGCTAGTGGGAGCATAAGTGTTATGCTAATAATCATCATGTTAGTGGGAGCATGATAATTATGACAAAGGTTGCAAGTTAGCAATGTTAATTATAGAAAACAAAAGTTTCAATTCGTGAGGTTGCAGGGGTTGAAAAAGTTGTTTTGCTATAATTAAGGGAGAGGAAATTATACTTCATTTCAGTTCTAAAGGCTTAGATTGAGACCTTAATCATCTTTAGTCAAGAATATATATATGAATTTCATGTTGGATTGGTTCAACTTAAGGAAATTCTATATATTGCGTTCTCAAAATTCGATTATGATTACGGCATCCCTCTTCATAGTCAAATTTTGAAAACATGGCAAATAAAAATATTGTAGCAAAAGACTGGTCTAGAATCATGTCTTTATGTGAGACATCATGAATCGTGTACCATTTGCTTTGGGTACAGGATCGATTGCATGTGCTATAATATTTGTCATTTCTAAATTTTTCCAAATGCCCAGAGGCATTAAGAAGGGAAAAGGTCTAGAATTGGATATGACTAAAATGATTAAGCAATTGTCGAGGACAATCTGAGGTTTACCAAAGATTGGTTGCTCAGGGACAGTTGGAAGTATAGTGCTAATTTTGGAAGGACCATATTGACATATTCTGAAAAGAGGCATCTCTTATTCAGAAGTGATAGTCAAAATGAGAATATGGAGTTGTCTCCATAGGTGGAAGTTATCTGTGTAAGATTAGAAAACTTAATGCAAGAAGCATGTCCAAAGCAATGTACTTTGAATATGAGACTTAGTTTCCATGGAGTTGATCTCCATTGGAATACCTTATAATGACTGTTGACAAGTCTTTGTGACTTTGTACATATTCATTCCAGGAGGGTCAGTGCATATAAGTTTAAAATCTAAACAGATTTCGATAAATGATAGGAATTTGAAATTCTCACATTTTTCGATAAGGATTTGGGAGTGTGAAATTAGAATCATTGAAATTATGTTCAATTGGTTTATTTCACAAAGTAAGGATCATAGACAAACATAGAGTGCACACTTGGTGTATGGCAAAGCTATTGTTTAAGAAAAACATAGTGTACATGCTTGGAGCATGGGACAACTAGTGTTTTTAATTCAAGTATAAAGTTGATAAAACCGAAACAATGAATAATGAGTAATCAGTATGGTGATAAATAAAAGTGTTTATTTATATTCATAGGGTTTGATACCATATTTGATTCATTTATTCTTGTGTTTCACTTTGCATGTTTTGACTTCCAGAATAACTAAGTCGCTCTTCCTGAATGATTAAGTTATTCAAACCATCCACAGTCGGTCATATGTCGGAAGTAGATATGAATCAAGACTGTCATGGGTTGGTTTGTAGAGGTCCAAGTTGGTGGACAAAAGTGGTGCTACAACACTCATGAGTGCTCATAAGTTCTGAGTATTGGATTCAACCCGCACTCATTTGAATCACTTCATGGATTTTATCACGAGTGATCATGAGACGATAATATCTTATATTCTTCAAACCTAGAGATATGAGTTGTTACTATGAGTTGGTTGTACATTGACTGCACGAAAACGTATTGGTAACTCGATGTTATAAAACGTGCCTTTGTGTATGATTCAACAAGTAGTAGAACAAGCCATATGAGTCGAAGTTTATCCATTCCTTTTACCTTCAGGATAAAAGCGATATCTGTGGGCCCCTCACTGATTTAAAGATGATACATGTGAGTGCTTGGCCAAGCCAGGACTGATTTGATTTGTTCAATCAGTCAGTCATCATGAATCGGAAATCGGGAAACAACAAATGGACAGAGAGAATGATTGATAATCCATGTCTCAGTCCATATGATATCTAGAATGGAGGAATATATGATCCCTTATCTAATGGACAAGTCATTGACAAAGGTCAGAGTTCATCGACAAGGTCAGAGTTCGACAGAAGCTTTTGAGAGCTACGATTGCTGATCGGTTCCTGAAGTCATACGCAATAATAGTTTTAGACTTATCCAAGTGGGAGACTGTTGGATTAATGTCTAAGTCCATAACTATAATTGGTAAGACTTGACCCGACCCGGCATGGTCCATTTGGGTTGCATGGCATCATGCATTTGGATAGACTATAATGAGAGAAATAACACTTAAGGTTGGTTAATATATTATAAGTTCTAATATATTAATAAGGTTATTTAATTAGTATTGATCAAGAATTAATTTGGAATTAATTAAGTGATCAAAAGGAGACTAATTAAATATATGGGTTGATTGTGTAAATCATTCATTCTTATATATGTGGGCTTGTGATCCAAGATTCCTTATGTTGGACTAAGTCCATGGGGTGACCCATGGATACTCCATGGAGGTTAAAATCCATGGAGCATAAGGAATGGGTAAAGTTATGAGTTACATGGTGTAACCCTAATAGCCACCATATAAAAGAATCTCATGGCTCAAGAAATCGTGCACTAATGTGTGAGTGTGAGGGCTAGACGATTTTAGGAGTGTTAGAATGCTCATAACCCAACACTACTCGACGAGTTGGAAGGCCCAACTGGACGAGTAGACACTGTAAACGAAAACCCTAATTTTCTAGGTTTAGTACTCTATTTAAAGAACTTAACCATTAGGGCTGGCCTCCTTACCAACCTCCGTAGTCATAGAAACCCTAGAACCGCGTTCCCCTCTTGTTCATTGAAGTTTTGAGTGTAGTGGTGTGATTTTTGAAGGAAGTCTTGAAGAGAGAAGTAGCAATCTTGGAGGAGTGATCTTGGATCCAGAAACTCTACATCAAGGGCTGTATTTTGAAGGCATAAAACCATAACCTTGACATGTAGTGTTTAGATCTCATCTTTTGGTAGTTTAGGGCTTGTTTTGGAACTTTGGGTTGGATGTACCAAGATAAGAGGTTTCCAAAGGTTAGGAGTTTAGATTTGGCCTCTATACGCCCTTTAGAGGATTAAAGTTCCAAATTTTAATAGCATCCATGTCCCATTCATGCATTATGTCCACAATGAAGGCTAAAATGGATCTTGGAGAGTATTTCACGCATGCATGGACGTAAAGTTAGAAACTTTACGTGATTTGTCCACTATGTATACGAAACTGACCGTACCTCCGATATGATCCTACCTGGTAGTTCCTTACTTGATAGATCTTCATGTAGACTTGAGGATTAGTGAGGAATCAATACTATCATTAGTCGCTAAGAATGTAAGACTAAAACTTGGTAATGTGAACCTAGGTCATGTTTGAGGAAAAGATAAAGTTCCAAAGCGAAGTTTTGCCCAAATCCCGATGCATCCACTTATATCAAGTGAGTGCATAGTTACTTACATATTACACATTGATATAAACTATCTAGATGACTATATGCTTTGTGTGCCTATTATCTGAATTACTTGAAACCTGTGTTAGATAAATTATATGATTTTTACTAGATTTAATCATATATGTATTCTCATATATATTTATATAAAATATATTGGGTAGTGATGGGTAATGAGGGATGAGTAGAATAATGAGGGAGATGGATGATGAGAGATGAAAATAATAATAAAAAGGCCTTAACTTACTAGTACTATTGTACTAACTGATGTAGTCATCTAACAGAGTATAGATGGAGACCACCAGACTATTGATGATAGTCTCGTGGAACGCCAGTGGGTTCATAACCTGTAGGCGATGGAATTTATGTCCATATGATGTACTCTACTTCCTACTAACATGTATTGCGGAGAAATTCATGTAATAGTACTGTCCGCAACGATGATAAAAATGATCTTTATGACAGATCCTTTGAAATGAAAATAGAAAGAAAACAGGGATAGATAATCGGGTTAATTGTTTGATAATTAAACATATTAACTATATTATTATGGGTTGAAAACCCTATGTACTCACCAGGTTTCCCAACGAGACCCACTCAGCTTCTTTGTATCACAGGTAACAGTACAAAGGTACATGAATGATGAGAGATTCAAGGAGATGTAGATTAATAGTCTAAGATATAGTAAGGCATTCTTATGGTTTTGTTTTGTATCGGTTATGACACCCCAAGCTTTTATAAGTAAATGAAAAACATTTCTTGATAAATACTTTTATGGGACCAAATTCCGCATTTATAAATAAACAATGTGTAACGCTTGTTCCAGGTATCAATTATTTTTAAGTTTTTAGGGTTTTGCACTGGGACTAGACGAGATGACAAGCCTAACTCGTCGAGTAGAGATCGATATTGGATGTGGGACTCAGGGTCTACTCGACGAGTTGGAAGGCCCAACTGGACGAGTAAACATTGTAAAGGAAAACCTTAATTTTCTAGGTTTAGTACCCTATTTAAAGAGTTAACCATTAGGGATGGCCTCCTTACCAACCTCCTTACTCATAGAAACCCTAGAACCGCGCCCCCCTCTTGTTCATTGAAATTTTGAGCGTTGTGGTGTGATTTTTGAAGGAAGTCTTGAAGAGAGAAGTAGAAATCTTGGAGGAGTTATCTTGGATCCAGAAACTCTACACCAACGGCTGCATTTTGAAGGTATAAAGTCATAACCTTGACATGTAGTGTTTTAGATCTCATCTTTTGGTAGTTTAGGGGTTGTTTTGGAACTTTGGGTTGGATGTCCCCAGATAAGAGGTTTCCATAGGTTGGGAGTGTAGATTTGGCCTCTATAAGACCTCTAGAGGATTAAAGTTGCAAACTTTAATTGCCTCCATGTCCCATTCATGCATTATGTCCATAATGAAGGCTAAAATGGATCTTGGAGAGTATTTCACGCATGCATGGACGTAAAGTTAGAAACTTTACGTGATTTTGCCACCCTTGGACATCAAATCTGTGTTTTGGGTCGATGGGATGAGAGTTTAAAGGCTTAATGAGTCAAGACCTTCCTCAAAGGAGCTAGGGTTTTAGTCTAAGGCATATTAGATGGTCTTTGGGGGTAAAGTTGGAAACTTTACCCTTCTAGACGTCTCTATGGTTAAGGATCTGTTGTATGGAGCTTTAGATTAGACTCGGAAAGGACTAAATGCATGAAGACAGGGGAAACTTGACGAGTTTCCCTGACGACTCGACGAGTCGGGACGGGTTTCCTTGTTTCTGGATGCTAAGCAACTCGGTGAGTTGATGACATAAGTCGGCGAGTTGGCTAGGTTTTCCCGGGTTTTCTGAACACCGAAGGAACTTGACGAGTTGCTAGATGCACTCAACGAGTTGGGTCAAGATGGATTGTTGAGCTTGACCGTAGACTTTGACTTTGACCATGGTTGATGAAGTTGGACTTTTAAGGGTCTGAAGGGTTGAGTTGTATACTAAGGAGTTGTTTATGATTACGGAGTTAGCAGAGCTGACACTCGGATCTTGGACTTATTCAGCCATAATTTGCATTGAGGTGAGTCTCCTCACCATACCAATGGGTCGAAGGCACCAAGGTCGGCCCATTTTATGTTATGTGGTACACTAGAGGATGTAGTGATATGTGGTATGCTAGTCGGTTATATGCTAGGTGGTATGCTAGTATTTATGTGATACTTGCAGGAAAGATCATGGGGGAGCCCATTGCGCTTGGATGTAAGACCATGTGGAGGAGCCCATGGCTTTTCAGGTAAATGCCATGGGGGATCCCATGGCGCTTGGATGTAGGACCATGCGGGGGAGCCCATGGCACTTGGATGTCAAACCATGTGGGGAGCCCATGACACTTAGGTTTAAGACCATGTGGTGGAGCCCATGGCATCCTAAAGTAAGACCCTGGGAGGAGCCCACAACATCCTTATATGTTTGTATGCATGGATTATGTGGTTTATGTAGCTTTTATAGCTAATATGGATTATGTGATTATGTGGATTGTGTGGGCTATGCTCTGGGGAACTCACTAAGCATTAGCTTATAGTTTGTTGATTTGTTTAAGGTACATCTAAGCCTAAGAGCAAGGGCAAGGCTTGATGGCGCGACATGCACTCTTCGACATTCGATTTGATGGGACACTCTGATATTTGAAATAAAATGTTGATGTTAGGGATTTTGAAAACAACTGTCATTGATATTTCATAGTTTATGGGAATGTTTTGGTTAAGTAAAAATGAAAAAAATTATTTGAAATTTTGGGTCGTTACAAGTTGGTATCAGAGCATTGGTTTGAGGGATTCGGGCACACTCTCGGGTGTGTCAGGACTCAAACTAAGGAAATGGTAAAATTATTTTCAAAAATCAAAAGTTAAGAACTTCTTAAAATGGAAAAGGAGGAGAGTGCAATGCGCGTGATCGGTCGAGCTTAAGTAAGTGGTTCCCCAATATGTTAGCCATGTGATACTGATATTCTGATTGTGATGGTCGGATGGATTTTGCTATGTGTATGCTTTTAAAATTCTATACGGTGAGGAGCTTATAGCCTTATAATGATTGATTTGGCCTTATTTCCTGTTCCTTGTCTGGTTGTGGTCCTAGGATAGAATGTATTATTCGAAATTCTGTTTGATCCTGTTCTGTGTATAATTTGCATGCATAAAGGCAACCTGTTATGATTGTTTTGAGATCTGATTTGATGGGATTGAACAAATCTTAGGATAGCCTAGGATTTGAGTTATGCAGTAGCCTGTGAGATATGTTTTGTTTTGGGATGAATTAAGGTTACCAGGTAGAGCTTGGGGAAGGTACAGGTAGGTGTGGAAGGTAGTATTGGGCCTGTACTATTAAAAGCACAGGACTTGTACCCAAACTAATGTTCGACCTGAAGCTCTAAGGAGAACCGGTGTGGGAAGATCCTTTTTTTTTCGAAATTTTGATCATTTTGTCTTGTGGTATTTCAGATCAGAATGGTGGTGACACGGTTTAGAACAGGGGGATCAGGATCAGGATCAGGGTCCGGATCTGGGTCGGGCGACGTTACAGCGCCCATTGACGAGCGGTTGTGCGAGCTCATTGTAACCGAGGTTACGAGGGGCATCCTTGACGCTACCCCAGTGATTTTTGGGATGGTCAAGGAAGGGATGATGGAGATTATGGAGGAGAGGCTTAGGTCCTTCAGAGCAGAGATTGCTGCAGGCCAAGTCGGGGACCGAACTCCCTCGTTCCGGGAGTTCAAGGCATGCGAGGCGTCGGAGTTCTTCGGGGATAGGGACCCCATAGTTAGCCGATGTTGGGTAGCAGACATGGGAACGCCCAGTGCACTAGTTATTGCCCTGATGCGGCAAAGGTGGGATTTGCTTCGTGTATGTTGAGGGACCGAGCCCGTGACTGGTGGGGAGAGGTGACCAGTCAGTTGGGGGTAGCTAGAGTGGCAGAGATGACATAGGCATAGTTCGTCATGCTTTTTGATTTGGATTTTGCACCATCTATTGAGGTGCAACGACTAGTGAGGTAGTTTCATGAGCTCCAGCAGACCACCGAGACTGTGGCGGAGATCACTGCCAAGTTTCGGGAACGAGCACTGTTGATCCCACAGTATACTAAATATGAGGATATGAGGAGGACGAGGTATCATTCCATGCTGAGGGATGATATCCGAGAGTTTGTGAGCTTTATAGGTTGAAAAACCCTAAACGAGATGGTGGAGAAGGTCTGTGAGCGGGAGATGGAGTTGGAGTTATGCACCAAGCGGAAACCAGAGCAGACACAGACAGCTGTAGGTCAGGCTAAAAAGCCTAAGACCTCGGATTCTTCCAGTATGGGCCATCAGGGCCGTGGCCGGTGTGCCAAGTGCGGCAAACTGCATAGTGGGGCTTGTCGAGCGGCAGGCTTAGGATGTTATGCATGTGGCCAGCCGGGTCACATGAGCAGGGATTACCCCAAGAAGGGCTTGATTTATTTCCACTACAACCAGACCGACCACAAACGGGCCAATTGTATGAGGTTGCAAGGAGAAGGAGGAGCAGTGGCGGCGCCTACGCCCGCCACAATGAGGAATACTGATGGCCGCCCTGCTACAGTGGATTCTTCCGCGGTGAAGAGCTGTGCATTTCAGTTGACTACCGAGGAGGCTCGGGCAGCGGACGTTGTGGCTGGTACGTATTTATCTTCTTACTCTATATTGATTCACATTGATTATGTGTATACATTTGTGCTCATGTATAGGGACCTTTTTGGTCAATGGTATGTCGGCTCACGTTCTATTCGACTCGGGTGCTACCCGGTCGTTTGTATCTCTTGCGCTTAGCAAGAAGTTCCGGGATGCGCCAGGGACTTTGGATTCCCCGCTTGAGGTTGAGATTGCGGATGACCGCACCGTTAGTGCTGCGAGGGTGTATCGGGACAGTGTCCTGAATGTGCTTGGGGAGAGGTTTCGTATTGATCTAGTCTCAATATCGTTGCGAGGACTGAAGGTGATCATCGGGATAGACTGCTTGGGGTCCAATGGGGCCATGATAGATTGTGAGCGCCAGCTGGAGAGGGTTCGAACCCCAAGTGGGGGAGAACTCGTTATTCATGGAGAGAGGGCTTTGCAGGGGCCAACCCTCTATTCAGCTATGAGGGCTAGGAGACTTCTTCAGCAGGGTTGTTTGGGAGTTTTGGCATATATCTCGGGTATGAGGGTTGAGACCTCGATGGATTTGGGCAATGTACCGGTTGTACATGATTTTCAAGATGTCTTTCCCGAGGAGTTACATGGAGTGCCTCCGGAGAGGCAAGTGGAGTTTCGCATTGATTTGGTGTCGGGTGACACTCCGATAGCTAGCTCCACCCGAGATGCAGGAGCTATCTACGCAGCTTCAGGAGCTACTAGACCGAGGGTTTATTCGTCCGAGTAGTTCCCCGTGGGGAGCACCGATCCTGTTTGTGAAAAAGATGGACGGGGCATACAGGATGTGCATTGATTATCGAGAGTTGAACAAGCTAATGGTGAAAAACTGTTATCCGCTCCCGAGGATCGATGATTTGTTCGATCAGCTGCAGGGTGCATCTTGGTTTTCCAAGATTGATCTTCGGTCGGGGTACCATCAGATGAGGATTAGGGATGAGGATATACCCAAGACAACTTTCAGGACTCGGTGCGGGCACTATGAGTTTGTGGTTATGTCGTTCGGGCTCACCAATGACCCAACAACGTTCATGGATCTCATGAACAGAGTGTGTGTTGGATAAGGTGTCTAAGTCCATAACTATTTATGGTATGTACTTGACCCGACCCGGCATGGTCCATTTGGGTTGCATGGTATGTACTTGACCCGAGCCGGACAAATACATGGAACAGTGTCTTACTTGACCCGATGATTTTGTTTTGACCTATGTACCGGGCCCGGTCAGAACTAAGTTGATGTGTTCAATTAAGTTCTTTGTCAAACAAATCGGAAATCGGGAAACAAACTGTTGGACATAAAGTAAGACACTGTTCCATGTATTTGTCCGGCTGATATCTAGAACAGAGGATTATATGATCACTTATCTGAAATGGCGTATCATCATCTTCTCAGTTCCGAGAAACCTTGGAAAGAGCTACGATTGCTGATCGGTTCCTGAAGTCATACTTGCAGTTATAGTTATTAGACTTATCCAAGTGGGAGACTGTTGGATAAGGTGTCTAAGTCCATAACTATTTATGGTATGTACTTGACCCGACCCGGCATGGTCCATTTGGGTTGCATGGCATCATGCATTTGGATAGACTAAATGAGAGAAATAACACTTGTGGTTTATTAATATATTATAAGTTCTAATATATTAATAGTATTATTTAATTAGTATTGATCAAGAATTAATCTAGGATTAATTAAGTGATCAAAAGATGACTAATTAAATATATGGGTTTATCATGTAAATCATCCATAACTTGTATAGTGGGCTAAAAGGCTCCATGGATAATCAAGTTGGGTTAAACCCATTGAATGCTCCATGGAGGCTCCATGGGAGTTACAAACCCATGGGTCATGGAAATGAAGAGTCATGCCACATTAGGGTTTACATGGTGTAACCCTAGATGTGACACACTATATAAGCAACATGTTCTCCACCAAAATCGGCGACACTAAGAAACAAGAGGGCTAGAGCCGATTTTGCAAGTGTAAGATTCTCTCAAAGTTTACTCCTTTGCATTTGGTGTTGTGTGAAGCATTTGAGGCATCACACTTGGGGTGCTCAGCTCACAAGGTTTCAAGGATCATAATCAACAACAAGGTAAGTTATTCTATCTTTCATTCAAGTTAAAAATTTTCCCCATGTATGTTAGATAGGAATATAACCTTGGAATTCAACTTTGCATGATTATTAGACAAACATAGATCCAAGGTTATTAGGGTTGCATGTACACTTAGGAAGTGTTAGAATGCTCAAAACCCATCAGTGGTATCAGAGCATGGTTCGTTTGTTGTTTTTTTTGTGTGCAAACAGCTTGAAAAAAAATCGTTTTTTTGTTTTCTGCTCGTATGAAAGTTTGCACATTTGTTGCTGGAAATGGACTAGAAACATTACCCTAAACTGTTTTGATGTTTTAAAGCTTGTTTTAGATGGTGTAATGTTTATGCTAATCCATTTACAATGGCAATTATTAAAATTACAAGTTTTTTTAAGTGTAATTTTTTATTCTTGAAAGTGTTCATATTCATGTTCTTGAACTTATGAAGATTAGATGATCATAGGAATTGTTTGTAACCTTCATGGTAGTTTAATTCATGATCATAATGTGTTTTAATGGAGTCCATAACTTGTCCTCAAGTTATGGAAAACCAAAAGTCTCACTTTTATTAAAGCCATTAAAAGAACACAAGAGTTATAAAAATGAAGAGTCTTCATTTTTATTACTCAATTAATTCATAAGTTATAAGAAATGAAAAGTTTTGGAAGTTTACAAAACTTGCCCTCAAGTTTTGGAACATGTAAAGTCTTGATTAAAACTTTAGTTCCAACCCTTAGAATTTTAAAAGTTAAAATTCAACCCTTATACTTTATAATATTATAAGTTACTAATATATATATGTATAACAACAAGTCGTCTTACCGCTAGTACGCCTCATTCACGAAGCCGGTCTATAAGAGGGGTATAAGGTTGTTGCCTATAAAATGGCAACTTAATGGGTGTCCACTCTCACCCACCGCTTCCTTGATCGGTGGAGGGTCGTTAGCCGAACGGGTAAGACAAGGACTTATAAATTCTCATTAAAAGTATGATGAATATTATAAAGTAACTAAATGTTTTTATTAAATTCCCAATCTTAGTTACTTTAGGAAAATGTGAAGAAGGTGTTAATCCATGAAATTACACTTTACACTTTGTTTAAGTCGTTAGTGGAGCTCGTGTGGTTAACCGGCACACTAACATGGACTTAACAAGGAAGGTAAAGGGTGACTTAAAGTTTATTATAGGTCGGTGGAGCTCGTGTGGTTAACCGGCACATCGATTGAGTAATAAACATTAAGTGTACCAAGTGATTTGCATGGTTACTTCACACCTTGTTTTGTGATCCTCGGTATCCCAGTCACAAAACTTGGAGGGCACACTCGAGATTGAAACATGCCTTTGAAAAGTTCATTGAATCTCAAAAGAATCTAGGAATTTCTAAGAACCAATTAAAAACCTAATATCTATATTTCGTTTTTCATGGTGGAAATTGGTGAATCGTCATTCACCTACCTTTCAAATAGGTTATAGCTTGGATTACGGCATACCTCTTCTAAGTTATAATATATTGTGATTGGATCCTAGCCTTAATATTACATTTGGGTGTTTTATTAAGGACTCTCTTAATATCTAAACTAATCGTGTTCTCTTCTTTCAGATGTCTTCAAACAATGCTGCTTCTGGCTCTAATCCTAATGGCTCCTTTACCCTTATGAACTTGTGTGGGAAAGTCATTTTTGATGGATCCAACTTCAATGATTGGATCAGAAACATCAGGATGATTACCCGCTACGAGGACAAAGAATATGTCCTTGACAAGGAGCTTAAGGAGATTGATGAGACCACTGCAACTCCCCAGGAGATCGCTGACTTCCGGGCACATGAAAGGGATGCTACAAAAGTGGCATGCATCATGTTGGCCACCATGACAGTGGAACTCCAAAAGTCCTATGAGGACTTCTACCCTTTTGAAATGCACCAAGATCTGATGGAAAGATACCATCAAAGTGCACGACAAGAGAGGTATGAAATCATATGCTCTATCATAACAACCATGATGAAGGATGGGGAATCCGTCACGAGCCACATGTAGAAAATGCAAAGGTATGTGGATTGGTTGCTGAAGCTTAATGTGAACTTCCCTGAGGAGCTTGCAATAGATATCATTTTGCACTCCTTACCATCGTGTTATGATCAATTCCGCATGACATATCACATGAATAAGGTAGAGGTCACACTCAGCAAACTTCAGGGACTCCTCAAGACCGCAGAAACAGGTCTTAAGGGTAAGTCGGTTGTTAACACTCCTACTCCAAACTCCGCCCCGGTTTTGGCAATCGGGAAAGGTAGAGGGAAGAAGAGGAAGAGCTCTTCGAAGGGTACCAAGGCTAGGACCCTTGATGGCTCTTCTTCAAGTGGAACCAAGAAAGGTTTTGTCACTCCTTCTTCTGACCCTAAAGAGGTTGAATGCTTCTATTGCCATGAAAAGTCACATTGGAAGCGGAACTGCCCAAAGTACCAGCAAGATGTGAAGGATGGGAAAGTTAAACCCAACCATGCAGGTATTTACACTATCTTATCTAATAACTCACCCCATTCTAACTCTTGGGTCCTTGATACCGGTTGTGGTATTCATATCTGTTCTGATTTGCAGGGACTAAGAAGAAGTGAGAATGTGGAGCATGGAAGAATAAACTTAATCATGGGGAATAGGAAAGCTTTACCTGTCACCAAGATTGGAGTTTATACTTTATCGTAAGTAGTGGGTTTAGTTTAGATTTGAATAAATGTTGTTATTCGCCAGAAATGGCAAGAAATATTATTTCCTTTCATGCATTGTATAAACAAGGTTTCACCTTTTCATTTGATAATGAAGTTGGTTCGATTAATGCTTTCTTTAATAATGTTCTTTATTTTAAAGCATTACCTTGTGATGGTGTGTATGAAACTGTATCTGTGGTTGATAACTTAGGAAATAATGTATTGTGTATTGATTCTGTTAATAATAATAACTTGGATAAAGCATCATTATGGCATTGTCGTCTTGGATATATAAGCAAGAAACGCATAGGCCAACTCCAAAAGGATGGAGTATTGGAGTCATTTGACCTAAAGTCAGATGATAGTTGCGAATCATGCTTACTTGGAAAAATGACAAAGTCACCCTTTACAGGTTCTTGTGAGAGGGGTGAAGGTTTGTTGGATCTTATACACACGGATGTGTGTGGGCCCTTCAAACATGCCACAAGGGATGCTAATCGTTATTATTTGACTTTTACTGATGATTACAGTAGATATGGATATGTCTACTTAATCAAGCATAAGTCAGAGACTTTTGAGAGGTTTAAAGAGTTTAAACAGGAAGTCGAGAATCAATTGGGCAGGAACATTAAGATGCTTCGATCCGATCGAGGTGGTGAGTATCTTAGTTCAGAGTTCCTCGACTATCTTAGGGAATGTGGGATTGTCTCACAATTGACACCTCCCAGGACACTGTAGTTGAATGGTGTATCTGAGAGGTGTAATCGAACCTTGTTGGATATATTCGTTCCATGATGAGTCGAGCTTCGCTACCAATCTCATTTTGGGGGTATGCCTTAGAGACTGCCGCCCATATCCTTAATCTAGTTCCCACAAAGAAAGTTGCCAAAACTCCTCATGAGATGTGGACTGGTAAAGTACCCAAACTAGACCACATTAAGATTTGGGGTTGTGAGGCTTTCGTGAGACGCGAGACTCATGATAAGCTCGAACCTCGAAGTGAGAGGTGTATTTTCATTGGCTACCCACAGAAATCCTTTGGTTACCTCTTCTACAGACCTAGTGAGAATGTGGTCTTTGTAGCTAGGAGGGCTTTCTTTCGAGAGAGAGAGTTCATAAGCCAAGGAGACAGTGGGAGGCAAGTTGACCTTGAAGAAATTCAAGAGTCAAGTGGTGAAGGAACTTCAAACCCTAGCACTCAACTTGAGGAGGAAACTCCTGTTGAGCCAATTGACAAGTCTGTACCTCTGAGGCGTTCCACAAGGGTTAGGAATGCACCTGAGCATTACTATGGATTCCATATTACTGCGGAAGGTGATACACTTATCAGTGATGAGACACTGATAGGTCTGGATGAACCTAACAGTTACGCGGAAGCCATGGCAGGCCCTGAGTCAGCCAAGTGGAAAGAGGCAATGGACAGCGAGATACAGTCCATGTATGACAATCAAGTTTGGAACTTGGTTGAGAATGTACCAGGTCGTAAGACTGTAGGGTGCAAATGGATTTTCAAGAAGAAGACCGACATGGATGGTAATGTACACACTTATAAGGCACGACTGGTTGCAAAGGGTTTCTCACAAACTCCGGGAGTTGATTATGATGAGACCTTTTCACCAGTGGCCAAGATTAAGTCTATTAGGGTTCTGTTAGCCATAGCCGCATTTCATGACTATGAAATATGGCAAATGGATGTCAAAACCGCTTTCCTTAATGGAAAGTTGGCTGAGGATGTTTACATGAGTAAGCCAGAGGGTTTTGTCAACACAGAGTACCCTAATAGAGTGTGTAAGCTTGAGAAATCCATTTATGGGTTAAAGCAAGCACCTCGCAGATGGAATCTTTGCTTTGATGAGAAAGTCAAGGAATTTGGCTTTTCTAGGAGTGAAGATGAATCTTGTGTATATGTCAAGGCTAGTGGGAGTATAGTTAGCTTTTTGGTATTGTATGTGGATGACATACTACTCATAAGAAATGACATCCCAACTCTGTAGGAAGTTAAGTCCTGGCTTGGGAAGTGTTTCTCTATGAAGGACCTAGGAGAAGCTGCCTATATTCTAGGGATAAGGATCTTGAGAGACCGGAGTAAAAGACTAATTGGACTTAGTTAGAGTACTTACTTGGATAAGGTGTTGAAGGGATTCGGCATGCAGGACTCCAAGAAAGGAGAGTTACCCATCCATAGTAATGCCAGATTGAGTAAGACACAAAGCCCTAGTATTGAGGCTGAGATAGCAGAAATGAGTCGAATACCTTATGCTTCGGCTGTAGGATCGATCATGTATGCTATGACGTGTACTCGACCTGATGTAGCCTTTTCTTTGAGCATGGTTAGCAGGTATCAGGGGAACCCTGGCAAGGCACACTGGACTGCGGTAAAGAATATCCTCAAGTACCTACGGAGGACTAAGGACTGGGTCCTTACGCTCGGTGGGAGTGAAGACTTGAGAGTTGTAGGGTATAGTGATGCTAGCTTTCAGACTGATAGGGATAATTTCCGCTCTCAGCCAGGCTGGGTCTTTACCTTAAATGGAGGAGCAATTTCTTGGAAGAGTTCCAAGCAAGAGACAGTGGCTGATTCAACTTGCGAATCAGAGTATATAGCAGCTAGCGAGGCAGCAAAGGAGGCGATATGGCTGAAGAACTTCATTGGAGACCTTGGAGTTGTACCAGCTATTAAAGAGCCAATGGAATTTTTCTGTGATAGTGAAAGTGCAGTTGCCTTAGCCAAGGAACCAAGGGATCACGGGAGATCCAGACACATCGACAGAAAATAACATTTCATCAGACATCGAATAGAAGAAGGACTCCTCGTGGCAAAGAGGGTATCATCGGATGAGAATCCAGCAGATCCCCTCAATAAAGGACTGACTCGGGTTAAGCATCTCCAGCCTGCTCGGAGCATAGGGCTGAAGGATGATATTAGATTTAGTAGTTAGATAACCTTGAAATTTGTAAAGTGTAATTGACATTAGATGATGAATAAAGGGTGTTTTATTTATGAGTAAAGTGTTGCTATCTCTTGTCGATCGTTTACTATATTTCTTTTGCATGTTTTGACTTCCAGAATAATTATGTTTGGTATATCATATTATTCGAACCTCCACAGTCACTCATATGTCGGAAGTAGGTGTGAATCAAGACTGTCATGATTGGTTGCAGAGGTCTAAGTTGTTGGACATGGCTACAACACTCATGAGTGCTCATAAGTTCTGAGCATTGGACTCAACCCACGCTCACTGGAATCACTTCATGGAATTTATCTCGAGTGATCGTGAGACGGTAATATCATATAAGTCTTCAAACCTAGATATATGATTTGTTACTTATGAGTTGGTTATGCATTGATTGTACGAAAACGCATTGGTAACTCGATGTTATAAAACGTGCTCTTGTGTATAATTCAATGAGTAGTAAAACAAACATATGAGTCGAAGTTTATCTGTTCCTTCTTGGATTAGAAGCTGATATCTGGGCCCCTCGATGATTTTGTTTTGACCTATGTACCGGGCCCGGTCAGAACTAAGTTGATGTGTTCAATTAAGTTCTTTGTCAAACAAATCGGAAATCGGGAAACAAACTGTTGGACACAAAGTAAGACACTGTTCCATGTATTTGTCCGGCTGATATCTAGAACAGAGGATTATATGATCACTTATCTGAAATGGCGTATCATCATCTTCTCAGTTCCGAGAAACCTTGGAAAGAGCTACGATTGCTGATCGGTTCCAGAAGTCATACTTGCAGTTATAGTTATTAGACTTATCCAAGTGGGAGACTGTTGGATAAGGTGTCTAAGTCCATAACTATTTCTGGTATGTACTTGACCCGACCCGGCATGGTCCATTTGGGTTGCATGGCATCATGCATTTGGATAGACTAAATGAGAGAAATAACACTTGTGGTTTATTAATATATTATAAGTTCTAATATATTAATAGTATTATTTAATTAGTATTGATCAAGAATTAATCTAGGATTAATTAAGTGATCAAAAGATGACTAATTAAATATATGGGTTGATCATGTAAATCATCCATAACTTGTATAGTGGGCTAAAAGGCTCCATGGATAATCAAGTTGGGTTAAACCCATTGAATGCTCCATGGAGGCTCCATGGGAGTTACAAACCCATGGGTCATGGAAATGAAGAGTCATGCCACATTAGGGTTTACATGGTGTAACCCTAGATGTGACACACTATATAAGCAACATGTTCTCCACCAAAATCGGCGACACTAAGAAACAAGAGGGCTAGAGCCGATTTTGCAAGTGTAAGATTCTCTCAAAGTTTACTCCTTTGCATTTGGTGTTGTGTGAAGCATTTGAGGCATCACACTTGGGGTGCTAGGCTCACAAGGTTTCAAGGATCATAATCAACAACAAGGTAAATTATTCTATCTTTCATTCAAGTTAAAAATGTTCCCCATGTATGCTAGATAGGAATATAACCTTGGAATTCAACTTTGCATGATTATTAGACAAACATAGATCCAAGGTTATTAGGGTTGCATGTACACTTAGGAAGTGTTAGAATGCTCAAAACCCATCAGTGTGTAGGCTGATGTTGGACCGGTCGGTGATCGTGTTTAGCGATGATATCTTGGTCTATTCTAAGACCAAGGAGCAGCACGAGCAACATCTGATGGAGGTATTGGAGACACTGAGGACGGAAAGGCTTTACACCAAGTTCTCAAAGTGTGATTTATGGTTGAGAGAGGTGCAGTTTTTGGGACACATCATCAACCAAGAGGGTATTTTGGTTGATCCAGCCAAAATTGAGGCGGTGATGAGGTGGGAAGTACTGAAGAATGAAGCCGAGATTCATAGCTTCTTGGGTTTAGCGGGGTACTATTGGACATTTATACATGATTTCTCCAAGATCGTTGTACCTTTGACCCATTTGACCAAGAAGAATGTGACTTTTCGGTGGGGATCGGACCAGCTGTTGGATTTCGAGACCTTGAGATAGAGGTTATGTGAGGCCCCGATTTTAACACTACCCGATGGGTTGGATGATTTGGTAGTGTACTGTGACGCATCTATCACGGGGTTAGGCATTGTACTGATGCAGAGAGGACATGTGATCGCATACGCCTTGAGGCAGTTGAAGCCTCAGGAGGCGAACTACCCCACTCACGACCTAGAATTGGGGGCGGTTGTGTTTTCCCTCAAGATTTGGAGGCATTACTTGTATGGAGTTCGATGCACCATCTTTACTGATCACAAGAGTTTTAAGTATTTGATGGATCAGCAGAACCTGAACATGCGGCAGAGAAGGTGGTTGGACGTACTGAAAGATTATGATTGCGAGATCTTATACCATCCAGGGAAGGCCAACGTGGTGGCCGATGCTTTGAGCCGCAAAGCGGCAAGTGCTCCGATCGGGAATGTTTGTTTGAGGATGGCGGTGATCTTTCCATTGTTGGATATGATCAAGCAAGCTCAGGTAGAGGGTGTGAAGAAAGAGAATTGGAAGATAGAGCGGAATCGGGGTCATTGTCCCTTGTTTGTTCGGGATAGCCGAGGTCTTCTGACACAGTCTGGCCAGGTGTGGGTATCGGTAACTGGGGGTGTGAGGCAGAAGATTTTGGAGGAGGCACATAAATCCAAGTTCCCTATTCACCCGGGGGCCACGAAGATGTATAAGGATCTGAGGTTGAATTACAGTGGCCCTGCATAAAGCGGGAGATTGCATGGTTTGTGGAGCGGTGCTTGACCTACAGGAAGGACAAGGTCGGGCATCAGAGACCTCACGGCTAGGTTCATCCGTTACCCATTCCTATGTGGAAGTGGGGAAGAGATCACTATGGACTTCATCACAAAGTTACTGAGGACGGCGAGGGGTGTGGATGTCATATGGGTTATTGTGGATAGATTGACGAAGAGTGTCCACTTTATTTCGATCTCCGAGAGCATCTCCGCTGAGAAATTAGCGGATATTTACGTGCGAGAGGTGGTGGCTAGGTACGGGGTGCCAGTGTCGGTAGTCTCTGACCGGGATGTTCGATTTACATCTAGATTATGGAAGAAGTTCCACGAGGAGCTGGGCACTCAGTTACTTTTCAGCATAGCGTACTACCCCCGGACAGATGGCCAGAGCGAGAGGATGATCCAGACACTCAAGGATATGCTTCGGGCATGCGTGTTGTATTTTGGAGGAAGTTGGGATACATACCTCCCACTAGCAAAGTTTTCATATAACAATAGTAATCATGCTAGTATCGACCGACCTTCGTTTGAGATGTTGTATGGTCGGAGGTGTAGCACCCTTGTTTGCTGGGGTGAGGTTGCACAATGAGTCATGGGGAGCACCGAGGTAGTGCTCAAGACTACCGAGTTGATTCAACAGGTGCACAACCGGCTATGAGTCGCACAGAGCCGTCAGAAAATCTTTGCTAACCGGCGTCGATCGGATCTTGAGTTCCAGGTGGGGGACTTAGTTTTACTGAAAGTGTCGCCATGGAAGGGAGTCATCAGGTTCCGGAAGGGGGGCAAGTTAGGGCCCCGATATATTAGCCTGTTCAGGATTTCGGCCCGGGTGGGCAAGGCAGCTTACCGTTTGGATCTACCAGACGAGCTCAACCAGATACACAACACCTTCCATGCGTCTCAGCTTTGGAAGTGTGTCAGAGACGTGGCCGCGATTATTTTCTTGGACGACATTCAGGTGGATGAGAGCCTGGACTACATTGAGAGGCCCGTTGAGATTCTAAATAGGAAGACTAAGGTTCTTCGGAACAAGGAGGGGAAGTTAGTGAAGGTGCAATGGCAAAAACGAAGAGGCTCCGAATGGACATGGGAGTCGGAAGAGGAGATGCGAGATCACTAGCCAAATATTTTTACGTCAGCATACTTCAGAACGAAGTCTAGTTCAAGTGGGGGAGATTTGTAACGCTTGTTCCATGTATCATTTATTTTTAATTTTTTAGGGCTTTGCACTGGGACTCGACGAGTTGGGGAGCCCAACTCGACGAGTAGAGATCGATATTGGACGCAGGACTCAGGGTCTACTCGACGAGTAGACATTGTAAAGGAAAACCCTAATTTTTCAGGTTTAGTACCCTATTTAAAGAACTTAACCATTAGGGTTGGCCTCCTTACCAGCCTCCTTACTCAGAGAAACTCTAGAACCGCCTCCCCCTCTTGTTCATTGAAGTTTTGAGTGTTGTGGTGTGATTTTTGAAGAAAGTATTGAAGAGAGAAGTAGCAATCTTGGAGGAGTGATATTGGATCCAGAAACTCTACATCAAGGGCTTTATTTTGAAGGTATAAAGCCATAACCTTGACATGTAGTGTTTTAAATCTTATTTTTTGGTAGTTTTGGGCTTGTTTTGGAGCTTTGGGTTGGATGTCCCAAGATAAGAGGTTTCTAGAGGTGTCTAAAGCGTGTTTTGGTAGTTTTGGGCTGGTTCTCCGCCCGTTCCACAATCGTGTTTTTGAGGAGTACGATCGTGCTTTTATTCAAAGTGTGTCTAAAGCCTGTTTTAAATGAAGTGTGTTGCCATTCCTCGCACTTTTAATAAAACACTTTCGTGTTTCTGAGGGAAACACGATCAAATTTTTGGAAATCGATCGTGCCAAGCTCGTGGAAGGCACCCAAATGAATTTCAAAGATTTTATAACTACGTGAAACAAACACACTCGTGTTTCTGGAGGAATCACGATCGAAATTTTTCTACTTTCTTCCTTAGACTTAAAAATGAGGCAAAACATCTACGGGGCTCTCACACAATCGTGTTTCTGAGGAGCACGATCGAATTTTTCGTATTTCGAGTGGAATGTTAGTTTTCCCTGATTAAAGTAGCTTCCAAGCATTCCTAAATATCATTCATAGGTTCCCAGGTCCAATTAGGCTCCAAATTTCCATCAATTGCATCCTCCAAGTGTCGTATTCTTAATCCATGTTAATTTGCCTCAGAAAATAATAACAAAAGTGAGTAGTACGCGCGTTGTATGAATATAATGAGAAATAACAAAGGAGATAACTAGCTTTTTATAAGAAAACACTGACAAAAAACGTGCTAAAAGATGCATCTAATAAACCTCCCCAAGCTCAAACCTTAGTAGTCCTCGAGTAAGGAAATGATAACCATCGGAAACAAATGAGAGACAAAAAGGAGAGTGAGTGGATTAACTAAACGAAACTAACAACCTAAATGGAAACCTAACTAACATGATAAATAAATAAACAAGGAATAAAACATGCATGCAAAAACATAACAAAATGAAAAGAAACATTATATAAGAAAAATAAACAAAACACTCTATTTTTTTTCTTTTTACGATCAGACTCTACATCGAGGAAGCTCCAATGGAATCACTCCCTAGACGACCATTTCAACACCTTCAATGTATCACAAACTCCCAAAGTTAGGAATACTCTTGACGGTGTAACTGAATAGACCAGCCATAAATTTTATTTAAATTTTATACCTTAATTAGCCTTTCAAGCGAAAATAACATATTTCAGAATTTGATGTCCTCAAGACTAGATAGTTAAGAAGCAGGCTTGACTTATCCTTAAGAACCTATCACGTCAAATCAGCTTTCGCCGAAGCAGTTAGCCCAACCGTAGGGGCCTGAGCTTCTATGCTTTCACTTTTTCGAGAGAAATAAATATCATATCACACAGGTCTTCACTTGTCGGATTTGTCTTTGAGATGACTTCTGATTTGATTGAACTTGAGTTTTTTGTATTTTGTCTTCAGTTTTGAGTTAACTTTTGCACATTTTTTTGCTAGAAAATTACTCGGGTACCGGCTTTGACAGTTTTTACCCGTGACGAGCTCAGATATGATGGTTTTGCTCGCTTCTTCATTTATTTGTTGGCTATATGGATCTGATATAAGGCTCTATGTTACCGCGAAGGGTAACGCATGTCAACAAATAGGTATGTGTTGTGTGCAGCCAGACTTGTCGATCAAGGTTCTTTATAAAGATTCAAAAGCAACTGGTTCTGAAATTGATTCTTTTATTAATGAAATTGTTTCATACATATAAGAGTTAAATTCCAAAAACGTTTTGATTAAAACATGCATATAAGAGTTAAACTCAAAATCAAAGCTCATATGGAGTTTTTTATTCCTTTTATTTGGAACTCTGTTTAATACATAACAAACCATGACCATTTCCTCTCCCCAAATCCTTAACTTAAAACTCGAGTAAAAGAGAATTGACTTGACCATTTCCTTCAAAAATCGATTTTTCCATCCGGTAACATTGTTTTGTTATGATGTATATGGATATGTTGTTTCATGGATGATTCCAACTAATCAGAAATAATGATCCACATATTCTCCTACCCGACCATTTCTAAGACATTAAATTGAACTTCCTAATTGCAATTTCACTTCAATCTTGTAAATTTAAAACTTTTCCAAAGCTTTATCTTCGGCATGCACTAAATATATGTAACATAACCAAGTTCCTAAATGAATGTAATGACATACTTTTTTCGCTAAGCAAATGTGTTGAGTGGTAATCATATAGATCGCTATGTATCAAATTGAAAACACCGGAGTTCATAGTAACATTCAAAAATGGTTGTTTTTTTGACTTTCCAAAGCATGAAAGTATTACACTTTTCAACACTAATCTCACAAGCTAGAATTAACCCAATTTTGAACATTTCATATATAATTGTAAAGTTAATATGACCTAATCTAGCATGCCAAATCATAAAATTTTCTAAATTCGAAGTAATAGCCATAAATAAAGAATTTCTACTAGATCTAATTTATTAACGACATTTAAACGAAATATTATGTCATAATTATATCTAAAACCTACAAACATACAATGTTATTATTTGGACTCGATAACTTGTTTATAATCCATATTATTTAACGAGCCACTAGAAACAATATTCTTTTGAATCTGCGGTACAAACAAAATCTCACTTCTCATCTCACTATATTAATCAAGGTTGTAGAAAACGCTCGACGTAGGCTCGGCGGGTGGACTGGGGTCAAACGATTAATCGGCTAGGCGGTGATTAATCGGGGACCATTAATTATTAAAAAATAATTAAAAAAATAATAAATATATCATTAATCCTAAGAATATAACATTAAATATAACATTAATAAATATAAACCATATCAATTAAAAAATTATTAAAAATTTAGTAAATAGAACATTATAACATGAAATTATGATTACAAAAAAAAAACATTTGATCCTTAATATATCACACCTAAATAACCAACTATTGCATTATGAATGTTGAGGGAACATGAACAGTTTCATAAGCTTTCTTTCTTGGTCTCCCTCAAAACTTTACTGATCTTCAATCCAACTTTAGGAGGTGGAGAATGGCATACATTATTTGATTTTGTCTTTCCAACCAATGTCTTGTCTTTTTCCAATCAAATACCCACATCAAACTCAGAGGGATTGTGCACTTAGCATCAACTGCATTGGTCGTTCCTGAAACAATTCATTAAAATGGATGTTTTACAGGGTTGTATCGTATAGAAAGCATAATGGTGAATAAGGATGTCATGCTTTATGATACAATGAATAACATATGTTCCAATAGCAATTTGTCCAGAAACATCAATAATATGATGAAATTGATTCAAGATATGTTCATGTTGTTCACTATAAGTTGGAGTTGAAAGAATGGAGTCAAAATGTCAACATCTTTAAAGTACATTCTTGGGTTTATATGAAACACCTAAACAGAATAACATATGAAACACCTAAACATCTAGAAAACAAAGGAAACAAGACTGTGGAACATGGCCTACAAACAATAGTCAACGTGACCTTTTGATTCTTGATGCAAGTTGTTTAGTTGAAGATGAATATTGAATAGAACAAGTAGATAAAAACTTTTTCCCAAACACAATTGTTAATCACAAACAATAAAAAGAAATCAAACTCCCAAATTAAAGCAAACAAGAAATTACTCAACTCACTGAAAGCAGATGAACAAATTGAAACGAGACACAAACCTATCCAATCCGGCGAGACACATAGCTATCCAATCTGGCAAGACTAGCAGCAGCAGCAACAACGATGAAATTCCGAGGATAATGCAGGGTTGGCTAACGATTTACACCTCAGACGTCCCAATTGCCGCCTTCGATCTCGCTGAAAACAGAATCACAGATCGAGTGAGTTTGAATTGAAGGTGAATCGGAGCCAATTTCTGTTGGAATGTTCTCCGATAATTGGTTAAACGAGAGGTATAATCTTCTTAAAACCCTAAATTTGTCAAGAAATATTGGGATACTGAATTTGGTATCTCACCGGATATTTGATTAAACCCCAACTTGAGAACTCGGAGGCTTTTAGACCATTGAAGTGAGACTGTAGCTCGCCGGACTTGAACCGTTGATGTGATTCCCTGTGAAGTGATAAAAGAATTGAAGGTGGGTTGTATCTGTATATATTCACTAGTTAGCAGGGGTTGTTCGATTAAGAGATAAAGGTGGGGAAGAACGAGATGCAAAGTGGGGAAGAAAGAGATGCGAAGAAGATATATGAAGAAATTAAAAGTTCATCCCACATCGTTGGTGGGATAATTACTGAAGGCAAAACTTATTCTATAAAATGGGCAACTAGCTCGTTTCAGAATCAATCTCAGCTAACCTTTAGGCTAGCCGGCTCCTTTGAGCTGGTGGGCCTTTTAGATTTAGGCGATCCGATTTGGTCTAATTTAGAGTCCGAGTTGGTCCGATTTGGACTGGCTTTGACCGATATTGACCAAAAGCGATTAGCTAACCCTCTAATACCTATTCGTAGGCAGTTGGAGACCGCCAAGTGTTTAGGCGCCGATTAATCGGCCGCCTAGACCGATTTTTGCAACACTGATATTAATAAAAGAATAGTTTATAGTTTCCACATGTCGTTCTATTACGTATGTGTATTTATCATTTGAAACATGGCATTTTCTTAGATTTCCTGAATATAATCATATCATATAAAATTAGCTAATATTTGATTTTTTATTTCAAAATTTCATATTATATATTCAATGATTTTCGGAACGCATTTATACGATAGTCAATAAATCGGGAAACTATTATTATCAAAAATTAAATTTAAAATCATACCTATTTTTATATCCGGTGTATACATTTAGTCTTTAAGAGTAATAAATTTATCCGGTGTATACATTTCGTTTTTAAATAATATCTTATCTGTAAATATCATTTTGTATTTTATTAATATTTGTCTCTAACTATTTTAATTGCTTTTTATTCAATTATTTTACTTTGTGAACCGTGGAACCCACAGATTATAACCTAGTATCAAATAAAATAATTTTTGTTATAGAAGTAAACATCAAATCACACTCAATGCAACAATCGGTTCATCCATGTTCATCTTGTGAAGTGTGCATTGGTTAAGAGTGCGGAAGATTTCATTGTATTATTCGATAACCGACCTTGAGTATATCATCTTGTAATTGTTAAAGTCGCTCAACAAAAACTTATTACTAGAAGCATCTTCATCGATATACTTGGACTCAATATAATTCCATAATGCCTTCACACTCGCAATGATTTGATAAATATCAAAAAAAGCATCAAGCATACCATTTAGAATATGACATTTGTCGATGTAGTTATCGTTCTCCTACTTGCTTCTCATCCTTGTTTGTTCCGATATCCCATCATCCATAATTGTAAGCATCAATTTACTTAAAACGTAAACAACATTTAATGCGGTAAGTAGAAAAACACATTCGTTTTTGAAAAAGATTGAAATTGTTTTCCACTAAAAATTGAAAAACTTGGATGTCATGTATATTCATTCATGATTGCAAAAACAATAAATATCAAATTTGATTATAGTGTATGTGGTGAACATGATGTTTTCTAGGAATCAAGAAAATGGTCTTGAATTTCTAATAGGACTGTGTAAATCACTTTCTGAATTTGATACTTCTCCCATTGTGCATATGTTACCATGAAATTCTAAATATGGATAATCCTACAAGGAACAAATTTGATTATAGGCACATATTGCAATCATCAATGGTTTCCATAAACGTTAAAACCACCGATTTCCATCAATCGTGCAAATATTATTGTGTTGGGGAACTTTGATGGATTAAACCATTTAAAGATTTGTCAATCTTGAAATTGTGATGAAACAAACGAGTCGAAGCATACGAAAATCATTAAAATTTAAGATGGTGAGAGAAAGGGTTTCAACAAACCATGGATTTCTTTCCAATTGGTTGTGGTCGTTGTAAGTGTAAGGTGTGTATCAAAATTAATATTTTTCTTTCAAATATTCAATGTTTTACACCTATTTTTCGATAGTACTTTATCTACATACATGTTTGTTAACGTCTGTGAATCCACTTTAAAAAAATAAATTAAATTAAAAAAATAGAAAATATCATTTAATTTAACGTTTTTTTTTGAAAACAGCAAACAAATTAGAAGCCTACTCGCAATATTTCAACGAGCATTCTCGGGTTCGAGCTCTTACATTGCGAACACAGTCCTCATAGGGATTTACATGAAAAAATTTCTCATATATGTCACCACAAGAGACAGTTTAAGAGAATCGAACACCTCATGGGTATAAAAAATACACAACAAATACAATACTTGGATACCCAATACCCAATTGTTTGGAAAACAAAATTTTAAACTAAATCCCTAATTGTATGTCAACAACCATGTGAGGCAGACTCTTATAATATGATTTAAGGCCTGGATGGCTGGAAGTATGGAACTAGGCCAAAGTTAAGGGCCGAAGCCCATGAAGGCCGACAAAATATTAATTAATCGTTTTAAGAGTAAAATACTAACGTAAATTTGGTTCTATACCATTGTCACTAATAAAAAAATGATTTACTTTTTTAATTTTTTTTCATATATTTTTTTTCATATTTAACATCAACTAATTTTAAAATAGAAAATAGACCCCCCCCCCCTCCGCCCCATCTCACTCCCATCTTTTTACCACTCACATCCTCCATATTCTCCGTCTCCTTCCCCCTTTCCCATGTCGTCTTATTCAATGTCTACAATCAACCACTATAGATTCAAACACTAGCACCACCATACCTGTTACCAAAACCATCAAAACAATCTAATCAATCATGTCACTTGAAAACCCTAATATCATACATTTTTCTTGATCCAATCAGGGTTTGACGACCACAACCAATCATCACCATCACAAACACTAACACCACTATAGTCCTAACCACATCCACAAAAAGAACCCATAAACTATCTCATTGGAGAACCATAATATCATACATTTTTTTACAAAAAGAACCCATAAACTATCTCATTGGAGAACCATAATATCATACATTTTTTTTATGTAATTTCTAAGCTTGCGAATACCATTTTATGATCATCTAAACTAGATTTAAAACATTATTGTTCAACCACTTCTCTAAAAAACTTATGCTCATTATTCTAATACCCCATCACACAATACAATCCAATCAAATTGCCAAAACTATTCACATTAAGCTGAACATTTTCATCCACTTTCCTCCTCCATCTTCAACACCATTTCTGCTAATTTCGAAACCACAAAGATCCTTGTAAAATGCAACAACAAACCATACTCTTTGGTCCCAAAGCAACCAAAGTCTTATCTTATGCTCTTGCATAAACCGCCACTACAAAACTTGGTCACGAAAAAGGTCTATAAGTTTGTTAAAAATACAAATATGATTCCCATAAAGCAATTTGAAATAACGTTTGTTTCGAAAAGTTGAAGATGTCTTTCCCTTGAGTGTTCTCTAGAATAACTCGTAGTTTATGTAACGGCCATGTACCGGCATACATCTTCATTCAACTTTAAGCTTCAATTTGAGCTCTAATTACCTTACCTCCGTTAGTAACTTGGAAAAACTATGGTCCAATTCATATGTAGATTTATAAATATGTATATTGGATTTAAGACTTTTAAGGTAAGTATACAAGAGAAATGTTATAAATATGGAAAAGTTGCAACTGACTAAGAGATGGATTTGTGGTGGCGATTATGGATCTCTAGTGACGGTGCGGGTGGTGGTTTTTAGTTTCCAATGACGGTGGTGAATCGTTGATGAGCGGTTTTGCTATAATAGGTAATAATGAGATCATTGTTTTTGTAATGATAGAAAGAGACAAACAATTGAAATAGCGGAAGCTGCTTTGAGAAAAGCTGAAGGAAAGAGACAAACAATTGAGACAAATCTAGCTCTTCGACGGGCTACGACACGGGTAGAGGCTATCAATACGATTTCATACCCAGTAGGTGCGTCCGAATAATCAATGATTTATACACTTATACACCCTAACAATAATTTCAATAATAATTACATTTCTAGTTTCATTTGTAGTAAAAGTGGTAATAGTAGTCAATTTTGTCAAATTATTGTTCCGCTGATTTCTATTCAACAAATATTTATTATTTTACTTATAAAAATCTTTAATTTTTTTTTTACTATTTATCCTTATCGATATATGATGTTTTATTAAAACTTAATATCTCATTCTTTTGGTAATATATATATATATATATATATATATATATATATATATATATATATATATATATATATATATTCAAATAGCAAAAACCCCTCGAAAATATATCATTGCAGTCTGCATATCCCTTAAACAATCAAATAGAGTCTCTAAAATATAATGTTCTTTCCAGCTTTTACAATTATTTATTTATAGTAAAAAGTCAAATACACTGACTTATGAATTCAATGTACATATATTTTAAAAAATAACTATTATATTATAAAATTTTATACAACTGTGGTGGTATGGGCAAAGTGCATTCTTCTTGAAGTCCCACTTGATACATACATTCATAGAGGGGATGAACGAACTCATTAAGATCCCCACCATTATATTAAGCAGGATCAGGAATTATTTGACGATTATTTAATGGGTTAAACATATATATTAAAACTAATTTTAGAATTTTATAATATGGCAATTGGATTTTCATATACCCAAATTCATCTTTTATAAATTGGTTCATTATTGTTTTTGCACGCATTCTTCATTTGCCTACAATAATTGTGTTTCGATTTACAAATCAATCATGTCTGAAACAAAGGAGCAATCAAAATAAATATTTTTTTTTACCTTTTGTTTTTATCCATCTTCTTACAAACTAAATTAAAGCAAATGTTAAAATTAAGATAGAAAATTAAAAAAATAATTATAGAATTCTATATATTTTATTTTATATAAATAAAATCAAAAATGAAAAAACTAAAAACATTTAATTTCTCATACACATTTTGTGAATATGACAAAAAATGATTTTTTTACTGTACAACAATCTTACTCAAAACCAAATCATACATAAAGTGGATAATGTTCACCTTTCGATGCATTTAAATCTCTAGTCAATAGTTTATCAACACAATTTTCCAAGGACCACTTTATACATTGGCCAAAAATATGAAGTGGCCCACAAATTTCAACTTCATTTTCCACCTTCCCATAACTTCATATTTTTAACGGCTTCACCTTCCCATATCTTGATGCCTTAAAAACACACATTCCTAATTCTTGGACCACGCTCTATATTTCTGTAAATCGATTCAACCATTTCTTCAAATCGATTCAATCATTCGTTTTATAACCATGATCTTTCGTTTTATAACCATGATCTTGTGTAAGCATACATACAATTAAAAAAAAAAGAAAAAAAAATAGTAGACTATCTATCGTCTGGACATTGGTCGAATTTGTCCATTATATTATTATTTATGCATTTCACATTGGTACGACACCATCCCTTATATGTTGGAGTTTCACCTCCCTTCACTTTTGCTTTTCTAGAATCCACATATATATCAGAACAGGTGTCTTTTATATCCTAATCGAGCCTCCATTTCTAAGGATGAATGTTAATATATCTCACATCGGTGATATGATCCCTTATGTATTTATATCTTTTGGAGTATTTTATTCCTCGTGAAAACTTTTTTGGAGATAGAAACTCTAAATATAATATAAGGATAGACGTGAAGAAGGTACATGTAACCTATTTAACAAGAAAGTACCGCAATAAAAAAAAGGTATTCGGTCCCTTATGATATTTAGTAAGGAGAATGTTGATAAGGTGACACATAATACACGAAAGGGGTCAAGAATAAGCTTAAGTTTCTTTAGAATGTTTAATATAAAGTTTAATGATAATATAACTGGATAGAATTTTATAAATATTTTAATAATAATATAATTAGATTTTTAGTGCATTAAAATTGCGTTAGATGGACTTGAGAGCTCTGTCAGTAACCGAGATTCAATGCCGAATAAAAGGTCCATTGGACCACTTCATATATTCCATCAAATCCATCCTTCAAAACTAGCCACCAATTCAAATTTTCGTTTTAATGACTTAATTTTCAATACAAGTTGTAAATTCCCTACATAATAATGTTCGCTTAAATTCACAACTACTCTCCACTCAATCGTACCGCTTTGTTCAAAATTAGGGTAAACATCAAACTATTCTCCCAAAATATCATGATCAATATTTATGATTTTCAACAGAATTATAGAGCATAACATAATGTCCATTGAAAAGGTTTTTAATTCATGATAGAATGAAAGTTCTTCATGATTTGTATGTACTTGCGTGGTAGACATCAACATCTCGCCATAACTATGACATATATAATTGTTAGGAATTAGGGTACAAAACCATGATCCGATGGTAATCTGAATCTGTATTTTTTATTAATATTTCGACGCTATTTGATAGGGGGTGTTTGACTTGTCTTTTTGAGAGGCAAAAGTCCTTTTTGGAAAAGTTATAAAAAGTCAGGTTTTCCTAACTTTTCCAAAAAGTCAATTTTCCTTCTATCTAAAATCCAAAAGTAGCTTTTAAAATGTTTTTACCAAACATCTTTTATCCTTTATCTTTTCCAAAAAGGACTTTTGTCTCTCAAAAAGACAAGCCAAATACCCCCATAATCATGAAATTCAATCAAAGATAATCAGTGAAAATCACTTTCAATTTTAGCAAAAATCATAAACATAAATTCTAAAAGTATAGAGGATTGTCTATTTTTCATGAGTCCAAAAATCTTAAGTATAATTTCTATTTATAACCACAAGCAGATAAGATTGAAAAAAAAAATGGTTTCGTGAAGTTAAAAATATGTATATCAGAAGTTGTAAATGTTTTCCTAAATTTCAGAGGTCATCACCGACTTAGAAGTCCTTTTGAGAACAATCCACTTGATAACGAACCAACTTAGCTGCAGAAACAACTTGGGTATTAGAACAACATATTTGCCTTGATAAAATTCTCATTTTTCTACTAATTTGCTACTCCATAACATATGTTTCCACTACTTTCTCTACTAATATCCTACTCCGGAACATGACGTTGCCCCTAATCCCATAAGGGTGTGAGCCCCTTGATCCCCGCTTTTGTCATGTCTAGGGTCAAACTCGCGATATATATATATATATATATATATATATATATATATATATATATATATATATATATATATATATATATATATATACACAGACACACAGAAAGAGAAAGAGAGCTAGGTTCAAATGTTTCTAACAAGTATATATATATATATATATATATATATATATATATATATATATATATATATATATATATATATATATAGGAATCATCTAACTTAAGAAGCAATAAAATTCAAAATATTTTATTAAATTAGGAGATAATTCCAATAAAGTATCTCTTAAAAAAACTCTTATAATAAAATAATCCTAATAAAAATAAATATTTGATTTACCTTTCAAATACCATGCATCATCCTCCCCCTCTTGAAAAGGACTCGTCCTTGAGTCTTCATCTTGAATACATTTCATTCATCGATTACAAAAGGCAAAAAACCTTCCAAAATTCAAAACGATCCTAAATGTAGCAAACGAGAAAACACTCTCGATCAAAGATGTTTATGTATACTTATTAATTCTTTCAATTATGATTTCTTGAATATCCATAGGAAGATTATGTTTATAAAGAATGTAAAACCTAGAAATTCTTAGTAAGACATTATAGTCATCAGTTTCTTTATGCACAAACTTTGGGAATGATATTTGATTTTTAACACCAACTTCTTCATCAATGGTTTTTCCTTCATCTTCAGTATCCTAAACAAGTTATGTATCATGCACGCAAACGATGTCACACAATGGATCAATCTCATCTTCATCCTCCTCGTCCCAAACGATTGGTTTAGATCTAGACAAACTCGAAGGGTATAATTATAAAAGATAGTTACCAGGGTAAGAATGTCTCGTAAACTCAGAAATCTCAACCTTCTCATCAAAGTTCATGAATGGATCATCATGATATCCTAATTTGTTGCAATCTCGTTTCAATCTGCAAAAAATAATTGACCTCCTTGTAGGAATCATCTTAGACGCTCGGTTCTGAATTAATCTCTTCTCCCGATGAATCTTGATGCAACAAATCGAGATCATTTAGTCTTTTGCACTCTCTACATATCTTACGGTTCATTTCCTACATCATCACGCCTTGAGTCGCGATGGTTTGTAGCTACACAAGATTTTCCACGACCGACATAAACTTTATTAAATCTCCAAAAACTACATAATTCTATGATGGCCATTTTATTTATAATAATCTTAAAACCTTAATATGACTCTTAATCCGGACAGGAATCATATAATTTAAGAAACGTTATAAATAAAAAAAATATTCAATTAGGAGAAATTCCCAATAAAGATAAATCTTAACAAACACAATCATTATGATAAAATAATTCTAATAAATTAAATATTTGGTTTATCTTTCAAATGCCTTGGATTACACTCTTTTATAATCACCCTTTTCTTTTTCTCCATAGTATTTTTCTCATTTATCATGGTTGAATTTTGATTTTTATTACTAGTAGTATAGTTATGAGAATGGGACTATGGGTGAGTAGTCGGGGGATTTCTATTTTTTAGAGTTATGATTTGATTGAATATTTCCATTTTGAGAGTTTTGTGGTCTAAAATTCCATTGATTAGTTTTTTATATAATAAGTTGAAGATTGGTATTACTAAGTAGTTATGGACACTATTGGAAATTACCCGCGTCCTTTGTGCTTAACTAGACAATGTATTACTTAAAAATGGATGATGATTATTAGATGTCATAAATTAATGTCCATAATGACAATTTTTGATTTTGAAACATGGACAAATTTTAACCTTTATTAGAGTTCATCGTATGATTATAACCATGAGTTTGTTAAATTTTTAGCACATCATGGGATTTGTAGATATGAGAGAAATGGGTCTGTAATTTTTTGAGAGTTATATAAAACATATGCATCATGAAAACATAGTACAAACTTGAATAATTCATGTTTTTTGTTATGACAAATGATACTGACAGAGAACCTTGATTGAATGATCTTGATAGAACATAAAAAAAGATAATGGTTTAATTAGAATTATATTAATGTAAGAGAATTAGATTAAACAAGACATAAATTGATTATGGAATAACTATTTATGGTAATGATCTTGTAATTAGTATGATTTGTTGACAAGTTAATCAAGAGGATAAAAGCTATCCTTTTTCCTCCCCTAATAGAACCATGAAACTTCACCTCTCTCCTCCCTTATTGCTTGTGTGAAACCCTAGTCACCAAAGCTAAGGTCTTGGTTTTCTTTGTCTCAATGATTTAGAAAAAGGTAGGGTGCAAAGAAGGTGTTCTAGTTGATTTAGTGAAAAATATTTTTCAAGATAAATGCCTACTTTGGGTTAAAAATAATAAAATGATACCCCTTTGGATCTTCTTATTATTTTAAATTAATTTAAGGTAGATCACATCATCATTCGGAAGTTTAATTTTGTTTTAGTGATTCCGATGAATATAAATCCAAGGCTAGATCATGATGGTTTTCTTGTTAATTATTTATTTTCTTTTAGTTGTGTTTTTGTTTTAAACTATCATTATTATCCAACATATCATAGCCTTATGTTCATGATTTGTGTATGATATAAGCACTATCATTATTATCCAACATATCATAGCCTTATGTGCATGATTTGTGTATGATATAAGTGCATTGAGTTTATCATTTTTTTAAATAAAAATAATAATTTTGTTTAAAGATTTTACATTTTGTGTATTATAATTTCTGGAATATATTGATTCGTTTTTATTTTTTTTTTTTTGAATTTTTTTGGCATGAAAACCATAGTAAAACATACATGAATATAATTATTACATTGAAGTGTAAAATTATATGGAAAATCGATTTATTTGAATTATTGATATTTGCATGGGTTGACATACCACAACTTAAATATACATAAGCAACACTTATAAAACGAGTTGTATTAGGTTACGTTATAGCCCTTTTAAGTGTTGAAGTGACACTTTTTATGCAACTCAATTTCAAAAAGGTTCCACTATTTTGTTGCAGTACTTAGAAAAGTGATACATTGATTATGTTGCAATTCTTCTAATTAAGTGCATAAACATAAAATGTAACATTATTTTCTTTAGTGATGTATATTCTTCATGTATGTATCTGATAAGAAGTTGCTTCAATAAGACCTATATTTGTTTTTGTTGTTTGATTGTACTGGTTTGTATTTTCTGTGAGACCTATGTGTCGTTTAATAATTTTCATGTAATTATAACATTATTTTTGTACAAATTTAATATATAATTTGATGGAAATATATATTAGGGAAAATTCGTAATTTTGAAGACCAAAGACTACCAAGGGGAGTCATGGATATTGAAGTCTTGGTGAGAATCCATCCGAGAATCACATGGTGATGGAAGTTTTAGTAGGAGCAATCACATCATGTATGGTTAATTTTGTCCATAAATTGACATTGTTTTTCTACATGTTGGCTAACAGGAAAAATATATATGAATGAGGTAATTGTTACCACTATCTGCATATGTGGTTGTGTGTTTATTGTATGTTTTTTCTAGAATATATTCATGCTAGAAAAATATAACTAAAGCACAACATTTTGTTAATGAGTTAACAAATAAAACTTTAAAATTATAATTAGGAAAACATAAACTTGTTTTCTAAATGAGTTTCTAAAATATAAATCTCATTCTAACGATCTTGAAACACACACTGGAATTAATAGTCTTTCAGTGTGGGAAAACGAAAAAGTAAAACACACCGGTTAGGCATTATGGAAAATATTTTGGTGTTCAAAATACCCATGACTCATAGGTTCTATATCACATGTTCTATTTATGTTCGATTTACTATCTAAACTTGTGATTGATGACATACTTGTCATAATAAAGGACAATTGTGGAAAGGATTAAACATTCTAAATGATATAATAGATTTCAATGAATCCCAAACCTATCAAGTAGTTTCATAGATAAATAAATTAGTAAAATGCTTACGTACATAAATAACACCTCTTTGCTATTGCGGCATATCTTCTTTGTAACTAGGAGTGAAATATGGATCTTAGCTCTCTTAAAATAATTTATGTTGGGGTAATTATTTTTTATCAAAGATTCAAATAGCTATAAAAAAATTTAATCAAGGGTTATGCTTAAGCTTTAGAAGAAGGTTTGGTCTATTCAGGAAGTTGTTCAAGAAGCTCCCTGATGTAGTAATTTATATTCATAAATTTTATGCGATATCTTAGTATTTTAGCTACATTTTGGTTTTAATTAAAGATATTTGATACTCATTATGTTTAAATATAGTGTTGTAGCTTCGAAAAAATTCTCAGGATAAAACGAGCTAAATTGCTATGCTATGCTGGAAAGAATCGGCAAAGAGCAAAATATTGACAAAATCTGAAGACCGTTTCGTGGGAACATAGCATCGGTGTCACAGATCAGTCACCTGGTCGATGTATACATCAGATAAAATACCACACATGTTACTTGGAGGGTATGCAAAGTATGTTGGAAACTGCGACACAGTAATACCATAACCACGTCGCAGTAGTCAGTTATGTTGAAAGTCTATAAATATGGCTTTCTTTTAACCTCAAGAGTACGCAACAAGTTTTCTTCGAACTTTGATGACCAGGGAGCCTTCAGAACCCTTTTGGAGACAAAAGATCGTTACTGGAGCGATATTCGAAAGGATCGAGAGCCGATAAGCATAAAATCATTCACTTTTTTTTGTGTTTAATCATGTTTAGCAAAATTTATTTTTTTTACTTGTGTTTTTGCTTTAATAATGGGCTAAAAACCCTATACTCTCATCTAGAGTAGACGAGCCATGAAATTATGTGTTGATTTTAATAATTTCTGATTTAATCTAGTTCTTTATTCATTATGTTTGCTTGATAAAAATCCTCATGTGTTAAAGTCATCATCCTTTTTGTTTTTTGTTGAGTATTATTAGGGTTAAATGATCGCTCTATCTTAATATGCTTGAATCATATGATTTTATGAACCTTAAGATTCTATGACTATAGTTTGACCAAAACCTAGGGTTAAATAGAAAATTCTTTAATTTTTATGTGTGAGAACATATGTGATGATCATTCATATATAAATAATTTGTTTTCATAATCATTGATATCAATTTAATATTCCAGTCTCTATTAATAGGAACTGAACACTGAGTTTTAGGATAATTAGTTCACTTGATCACTACACTTAATAATCTATTAAAATCAAAGTATTAGTAATATGATCATGAATGCTAGTCACTTTAGGAATCAATAAACAACAAATTTAAATCCATTACACTGTTAGAGAAATCAACCATAGTCAAGAGGTGAATCAAGTCTAACAGATTTACCTTAATTACGTTGTTTTCAATCACAACTTGCTATCTTCTGCTTAGTTTAAATACATGTTTGCTATTTAATTTTTTAAAATTAATGTCAGAAGTTTCTAAAATTTAAAATTTGACCCCCCTTTAATATTAGTTTTTAGTTTAATTACTAGTATAAATTCCAAAATTGAGTAACACCCGTTCCCTAATTGTTCAACATCCCAGTTTTACCTTTGTTATACTGATATACATATACATATACGTACACTTGCGGAATTGTGTAATAGTCCCTAGTTGTGATTAAGTCATTTTTTAAATATAAAACTAGTATTAAAATACACATCAAGTTTTTGGTGTCATTGTCGGGGAACAGTTTAATTGTAGTTAGAATTTTCTGGCAATAGTTATTCAATCCTTTTTGTAGTATTTATTAAAGTTATTTTAATGGTTGTTTACTATTTTCTAAAAATCCAGAGACATTGATGCAGTTTACAGCCTGCCACGCCATGGTTACGTTGCTTTCAGTTTTATTTTAAAATTTTGTTTTTATTCATTTTATGCGTTTGTTTTTATTTTATTTATTTCAGTAGTTCATGACCAGAGGATTCACCTGCGAAATAACCTATGCTTTCAAAGAACTAGAGAAAGAGTTTCATAAGAGAAGAAGAGAGAACAAAAAGAAGAAAGTTATGAATCAGAAAAAAACACAAATCAGAAGCAAGAATCGAAAAAGATGAAAGTAATACAGAAGAAATGGGTGACCAAGCTGCTATAGCCAATCTTACACTCGAGGCGTACAAAAACCGTACCAGGGATGGCACCAGACTAGGCCTTGTGTGACCGGTAATCCTGGACGCAACCAAATTCGAGCTGAAAGGACAATTCCTCAACCTATTCAAAGAAACACCGTTTTATGGAAAAGATCATGAAGATGCCAAGAAACTCCAGGTCTTACTAATTATGTTTAATGACGCAGCCAAACGATGAGTCAAGTCATTACCACCTGCATCAATAACGACGTGGGATCAGTTAAAGACCAAATTCATAGAACAGTTTAGCCCTCCCCCCCCTCAATAAAAGATCACCAAGTTAAAGATGAAAACCCAGAATGTTCAACAAATAGACAGGGAGACATTGTTTGAAGCTTGGGATAGGTATAAGGAGATGCTCTAAGTTGTCTGCAACACGATCTCAACACTCACCAAGAAATTCTAACATTCTACAACTGCATTAACATTTTCACAAGACAATTGGTGGACTCCTAAGGACCACTTATGAAGAAAAATCCCGCAACCGGTAAAGAGCAAATAGAAGAATTCACAAAATATTCATGCAAACGGCACAAACCAATAGATGACATCATACGACCAAGACCAACCGACGAAGGAGCTTCCGATGGCTTAGTTACAATATATGCTAAACTCAACAACATGTATCACAACATCAAAAAGAATAAATAGACAATTCACACCATACAAGTCGGATGCGATAATTATAGTGGTTCCAACCTGACAAAAGACTGCGACTTGGATGAAAACGGAAAAAAATGCCCAAGTTTGCTATTCGAGTGGCAGCTAATATGACCATAATTAGAGGAAACCGAAGAAGGAGTGGAAGCCTTACGAAGAATATAAAAAGGAGAAAGAGGAAAAATATAGGCAACAAGGCCAAGGCTTTTTCTCAAAATGAGCAAGTGCCCAAAAAAAGAATCTGAATCTCGAGTCAATCCTAGCTTGATTCGCCGAATCTTCCAAAAATCATCATAATGATACTGAAGTAGCCCTCCAAAACTAACAAGTGACCTTGAGAAATTAGCAAGCCTCGATCCTGAACATCAAGCAACAAGTTGGCCAAGTATTGAGACTAATTCAAGAGCGTCTTTCTAGAACAATTCCAAGCAACATAGAGACCAACCCAAGGGCGCACATTAAAGCAATATCAACAAGAAGTGGTAAAATTCTCACACCTCTATTACCGTTAACTACTAGCAATTCTTCTATTGTGCAGAAACCGAAGGAAGAAAGAAAAGTTACGAGTATAACGACACGAGGAGGAACAAACCGCCTCGCAACCTGAAGACCAGGCAATTGAAAAATCACCTGTTAAAATTTACAAAACTCCACTTCCGTATCTGGGGAATATGAAGGAAGAGAATTAAGCTGAAGACTATCAAAAATTCCTCGAGTACATAAAGTCACTGCAAATTAACATACCTTTTGTTAAAGTCGTGGCACAAATGCCTAAATATGAAAAGTTTCTAAGAGACCTCCTAACAAACCGAAAGAAGTTGGAGGAAGCCTCAAGCATTATACCCAACGATAACTATTTTGTTGCAATTCTCAACAAACTTCTGAAGAAAATGAGGGATCTGGGTAGCCTAACACTCCTGTGTCAATTCAAGAATTTAGTTAAAAGTCACGCACTTGCGGATTCGGGAGCAAGTGTAAAGCTTATGGCATACTCGTTTTATTCCAATATCAACTTGACAAAACTCAAACTAATCCACATGGAAACTCATTTGGCCAAAAACATAATGATGTTATATCAGGGCGTTGTCAAAGATCTATTGATGAAAGTAGATAAGTTCGTATTTCCAGCCGACTTCGTAGTACTTAATATGGAAGAATATAACCAAGTGCCAATCAAAATCGGAAGGCCATTCTTAAGCACCACAAAGGCCTTGGTAGATATTCAGTAATCAAAACTAACATTTAATTCAATTATGATGCAATAACATTTGGGGTGGACTAATCAATGAGGCACTCGAAGATTAGCGACGATATAGTTTTCTAGGTGGATGTTTTTGATACATTTTTGGAAAATGAGATGAATAAATGGAAAAACAAAAACTTTGAAGACCTAATAACAGTAAGAGAAGAGGTTTTTGATGGTGAACATGACCTAAATGAGATGGAATGACTACCGGAGGAGAGTGAATATGAAGAGATGCAAAACAATTCTCCAGAACCACCGTGCCGCGAAAATGAGCTAATTGTGCCGGTACTGGAAAACGAATCATGATATGGATATATCTTTGAAGAAGTACCACAACACGATATAGATATATATTGCGACATAGTTTATCCATTACCCGCACATTTGGAGTACGCCTTTATGGAGGACAATTCACAGTAACATGTTATCATCACATATGATCTATCACTTACAGAAAAAGAAAAATTGGTGGGATTTTTGAAGAAAAGGCAGAACGCAATCGCTTGGAAGATTAATGACATAAAATGAATAAGCCCCCATACTGTTTATACAAGACCATTATGGATGATGGAGCAAAATCACTTATCCAAAGCGAATGAATACTGAATCTGATGATGAAAGATGTAGTAAAAAAGGAAGTCATGAAGCTAATGGATGCGGACATAATTTATGCAATTTATGATAGTCCTTAGGTGAGTCCAATACATGTGATACCATAAAAAGGAGGAATGACAGTGGTTGCAAATGGGAAGAATGAGATAATTCCCACAAGAACGATAATAGGTTGGCGAGCGTGTATCAATTACTTCAAGTTGAACTGTAACATCCCCAAATATAAAGTAATTTTCTAATTTTAAATATGATAAAACCATTCATTCCATTCCATCAAAAGATAATTATAATATAGAATGTAGTCTCAAAACATTAGAGTAATATATAATTAGATAGTTCCGAAGTATTCGGTGGATACGATGCGATCAAGCCTAGCTCTTCCCCTTGCTATCAAACGTACCTGAAACATTTAAACTTAAAACTATAAGCACAGTTCTTAGTAAGTTCCTCAAAATAGCAAATACCATACATTCCAAATTCATAAATGTACAACCTATTTTATCCAACAAGTCTGTTTCAACCCATGTGAATACTATGGTCCTCCCATAGTCTTACAATCACTTTTTTTGTTGTAGCCCTACTACTACGGTCCTCACATAGTCTTTCATTGTAACGTCCCCAAAATCACAAATAGATTTTTTGATTTAAAATAAAGTAACAAATTAAAACCTTATACTTTAAAATAATTAAACGATATTCATTTGTTGACAACAATTAGTTAATACATTTGGATTATAAAACAATGGAAACCAATATCATCGATGCGTGTGTACAGTCCTCCCGAGATCTTCTCATGTACAACCTGCAAAAACAATTTACCAACAACTGTAAGCATAAAGCTTACTGGGTTCCCCAATATACCTTATATTCCACGATACATACAGTGCATCAAAGCAAAGCCTCAGCTCTACATTCGATCAATAACGTCTCATATCCATATACATACATGACATGCCCAAACCTAGAGAGTGTACGGGTCCAACCCTGACTCCATTCCCATGGTACCATCCATGGTCTTTCATGCTGTTGACACATAAATGAGCCCATCCCTAGGGAGTATATGGTCCTAGCCCTGAATTTATTGTCATGCTATTATCCATGGTCTTTCATATTGTACATAAAGTCATATGCAGTCAAGGATCATATAGAAAGTCGAACAGATGAAGCACACGAATGTGAACAAGCAGACAAGAACATCATAATAATGCATTAGACCAAGAGGTCTTAGGCTATCCAACTTAAACTACATAGAACCTAAGTTATCATTACCACATAACCATGTAACATTACCACATATTAGATACTAGCATATTCATACTTGTACTGTAATAGTACCTCTATCCTAACATGAAAAGGACATACAATGGGATACATGTTATAGTGAGAAAATCACCTGAACTGAAGAATCAATCCTCAATCAGCAACCCAAATCCTCCAAGTTTGACCCCAAGTTGAAGAAACAAAGAATCGAGTATGAAATGAATCAGAGTTTAATGATCAAAGTAGGATTGTGAGATTTGAACACATATGTAAATATGATCTTGTTTCAGCTCTATTACGCTTTCAAGTTTTACAGAGTCCAAATGATAATCCTGTAAAGACTCGTATATATGACTCTAGTAAACACTCCTATTTATAGGAGAGGAAAGCGTACAAAAAATATACTAAGGACTATGCGTTAAGCTTTGAATACAATGCCCTAGTAAAATAGATTACATAAGATACGAAGACTCAGTACATTCGAAGACATGAAACCCTTCGACTGATTACAACTCTATTTACCCTTACAATCTCCCCCTTTGTAATCAAAGTCGAAGTCTTCAACTTGTAAGCAGTTGTACATCATCACTCTTCGTATCTCTGTGTACCATGCAATGAACTTCTTAATCTCCTTCTTGTCTCCTTCATTATTCTTCCTGCACTGGTTCATACGAACAATTAAGTTCGTATACTGAGAAGTTGCATATCTCTCCACTTCACACGTTTGAAACAAGAACCGCTTTGCTCTACCAGCTTTGTATTTTCCTGCGAAGACAATCCCCAATGGTTTTAAGCAGATTTCACCATCTTCATATTTCTTCAGATCTGCTTGTTTCTTCGTTGGAGCCATTGGTGCAGTAATTTCAATACCTTTCGCAGTAGCCAATTCCACATCAGTTTGAGCAAGACACTCAAAATAATTTTCAATAAAGATCTTGATGTGTTTGACTCCAAGTTGAAAAACATCTGGCTCTGTTTCTTGTAGAAAGGAGAATGACTTGTCTTTCAGGATTAATGCAACTTATATAAGATCATACAAGTTCATTATCGGAAAATCAGCAATGGTAAACTCATAAACTTTTCCATTTGATCTGATCACTGTGTATTTGAGATTCTGAATAACATTTTCGAAAACCATGTCTCTTTTGATGCTTATAACTTTCTTGATTTTTAACAGTGACCAGACTTCTTCAGGTGCTTTCGCCAACACTGAATGAAAACGAATTTTTATCTTCTTCCCTTCTTCTTTGTCTTTATACATAATTTCTGCTTTAAACTGAGGCATGATGAACATCATTTCATTTACAGGAAAGTCAAGCTGACTTACATCAGTGTTTGTAACCACATAACTCTGTTTTGGCACCTTTTCGAATGAATACATATGATCTAACATGACTTTTGCCTCAATTGTTTCATAGTTGTATTGCTTCGAAGGATCTCCTTTTTCCAAACCCACAGGGTCTTGTGCACGAAGAGCCATAACACTTTGAATACGCCTCATCTTTTCCAACTCCGCATCCACTTCAGCCTTCTTTTCTTCCTTAGTCTTTTCTATGATCTTGGCTTTACCTTTATCTTTAGACTCAGACTCTCCCACCACAATCTTTGTTTTCGAAGCACTTCCAGCAGCTTCTCCAATCACAACACCTTTAATAACTGGTCTGGTTATCGGAACCGTTGTGACCACAGTTGAAGTAACTGAACCAGCAGATACAATAACAGGCTTTGTAGTTGGGATCTTCGAAGAAAACACTTTTCCCACCACCTTCGAATCTTCTTTACTTGCCTTTACTTCTTCACCAGTCTTCTTAGATTCATCTATCTTTTCTCCCCCTTGCACCCCTGTGAAAGCAGGTGGGGCATCTGATACTGTTGGAAGAAGACTTGAAATGCGGGTAAGAGGAGATAATTGTTTGTGAAGAATAGCTTCGAACTGGATGAATTTTTGAGATAAAATTCTGGAGTGATAAACGAAGTGGGCACTGGTTTCACAGACAACTCTTTCAACTCTTTTAGCAAAACAATCAACTCGCTAAAATTCTTGTTCTCCAATTCAGAAAGATGAGTAAGTTGAGGACTCATACTTTCGTATAATTTGAGAAATTTGGTGACAGCGTCACAAATAATGTCAACCTTCTAATGGATTGAAGTATAATCTTGTTGAACACTTTGAACTTCTCTCTGCATGTCTTCACGAAGTTCACGAATTTGCATGTTGACATCTTCGCGTACCTTCTTAACTTCTTGAACAAAAAGAACATGTCGTTCTTTTGTTGTGCTTTTCAGATCCTTGACCTCACCCATAAAATCAGATCGTTGAGATTTAACACGAAGTTCATTATTCTGATCATTGTAGTCAACCTTCTCCAAAATAACGGACTCGGAATCTTTTACCATTCCGGAGACTTTGCTGATTATCCTTGATTCCATCATTTTTAACATAGTATCAACTTCCAGACTTCATACTGATGAACCTCCCCCAAAATCAGCTTGAGATTGAATGATAGCATTCAACTTCGTATTCAAAATTTTGTACTGCTTCATGGTCATCAACATATGATCTGGAAAATTTTCTTCTTCTTCATCAAACTTTAGATCTTCAAAAGTTCCTCCAAAACCTTCATTATCAGTTTCATTCTCCAGCATCATTGTATCATCGACAGGTGAAGTAGGTTTGGGTGGATCAGTAGATTGTGAAGAAAAGATGGAAGTGAAAGGGGTACTGATTATGTTGTGGAATGTGGGTGAATCAGTTGTAGAAGTTACTGGAGGTAAAGATACGAGAATATCAGAAGTGACATTAAGATTACCTTGAGCATCAGTCTTCGCACCTTCTTCACCCATGTTAACATTTGTATCCGTATTAGATATGTCTACAGTGATGTGAGAAGTTCGTGTCTCCTCATTAGATGACTTGACATGCAAAACTTCGGGTGGAATAAGACTTACGTCTTCAGGAATTGAACTTTCTTTGACAAGATCAGCTTCCGGAGTTTCAGGAATTCTATCTTCATCTTCTATTGAAGTAGTGGCAATGATAAGCTTTCTGGACTTCTTCGTTTTCTTTTGTTGCAACTGTTTTGCCACATCTTCAGCCCTTCGTTTCTTTGATGATGGAGAAACAGGCGCTGGAACTTCCCTGAATAATACACCTTGATGTGTATGTAGTGGTTTACGAACAACGTGGGGTGAAGATTTTCGAGACCTCATCTTAAATCTACGAAAATCCCCAGTCTTCGAAGGGATTATTTCTTTTTCTTGGGATTCTTCAACAGTAGGTGAAGTAACTGGTTCTGTAACAGTGATAGACACATCCGTTTGAACAATTTGTTCGACTATCACATGTTTCTTCTTAGAGGACTTTTTGGGCTTCGTTTCCTTCACTGGTTTTGCAGAAGAATCAGCTTCATTCTTCTTCCCCCTTTTCGATTTCTTCTTCTCTTTTTCCAATAGAACACCAGTTGTCACTGTGGTATCTATTGTTTGCAGATAAGTCAACAAAACTGAGTTCGTAGGATCAACTCTTTTTAGCATTGCATCAGGAATACGAGCAACACTTGGGAACTCATCAGCATCATCAATCACCTCCTTCAGACTGCTATATACATGAAAAGTGACTCTTTCTTCGTCATTGGATACTAAAATACCCTCTTTGTTTTAGAAGTACTGCAAGATCAAACTCTAGTATCTTGCACACGAAATACCATGTACAGCGTCCGTGTTATCAACACTTTTCTTGAACTCCTTCCATAACTGCGAAGCATAATCCACCGGTAAATCATAGTATAGCCCTACAACCATGGCGTATACCTCCATTCTTCCTTTGTCTAACCCCACTGTTCTACCAGTTAAGCAACGTAAAAAGATTCCAAAAAGAAAATTCCAAATCTTAGGAAGACCTGACTTCTTGAAATCACTGATTTTGGATAGTGGTGGTTGATGTCCCATCTCGTTGAACATGTGGACAATTTGAGGATAAGTAAAATCCTCATACGGTGGAGAATTTGGAATATCAAGAATCTGACAGAAGAGTTTCTTTGTAAGTCTAACCTTCTTGTCATTGATGAGGTTAAACGTGACTGCATCAAAGGCTTTAGCAATTGAAGCTGTTGATCCTGCCTGAGATAACCATGAAATCGGTACAGAGAAAGAATTGAACATTGCCTTGGATAAAACATAATTCTTCAAGGCAATCATGAGCATCTTCAATTCTTTAGGGTACTTAGATACATCAGCTTCAACTTGATAGTTGGTACCCTGGATTTCATAATAGGCATGGAAGTAATGTCTTCTGGAGTTTGAGAAGGTTCAACATTGACATTAGCAGTATTCGCCATTGTTAGGGTTTTGAAAGCTTGAAAATTCAGAGAGAATTAGGAATTATCTTTGAATGCGTAAAGTGACAAAAGACCCTTGAATCCCCTTTTATATGTAACACTCCTGTTTGAATTAAAAGCGGGATGTGCATTTAATTACTGCCGACGTGGCACCTTGAAAACCGGACCACTACTCCGTAGAAATAGCCATGCGTCAAAAAGTAACTGTCCCATTGCCATAAAACCCAGACACGATATCATACGTCATTGAAATATAGCCTGTTTTGTTTGCCCCAAGAGAATTGTAACCGTCGGACCCCTTCGGATGGAAGTTAGGCTCTTTCACTTTTGGGATGAAAAGCGAAGTCATATGCCAGATGTTTGAAATCATCAGCCTGAGTTGGTGTTACTTAGAACCTCAAGGATTTCGTGAGTGCAGTGTTCCAAAGAAAGTTAGACAAGAAACAATGAAATAAAAATTTTTGGGATTTTGTGATGTCAAAAATTTAATTTGACACGAATGCAGTTAAACCCCGCGCAAAGGTTGCTTCGTTAATCATCAAGAGAGATGATCAACAGCTTGTGTGTGTTCCCGTGAATTACAATCGAAAACTTGTAGAAAAGTTTCGAAGGGCATCTTTTGTAAGGCTACATAGGTGGCTTAATAAATTTCGTTACATATCAGCCTTAACATAAGGTGAGTAATTGTAGCAGCAATTACTTGTTTGACCAGTGTAGTCAGTGACAAGCGTGTTTTGAAAAATGTTTAAAGTAACTTTGGGATTCGAAGTAAACTCACACGGAAATCATATTCATGAAAAAAATTTGTGCTGGATCTTGTTGGGTAACAAACATCGTGGGTTTCGAACGTTTGATCAAGATCACTCATATGAAATAAATATGATTTGGAGTTTTGAAAATAGGTACTGAACAAATGTTTCATAAAATCTGGAACATAGTTCCCCGTCAATTCCTTAATTTGCAAGAAATTTGGGTTTCACTTTCATCACGGTCTCATGATGTAAGATCATTAACATAGATTGTTGATATGTCTAAGTCTCGATTGGTTTGATCAGAGACCTCTCGGACATATGTCTTTGTGTGTGATTGTGAAAGAAATTTTAGATGAAAAAGATTGGTGAAGACACGAAGTGTACCTCTGTTATATTTGGACAAAACAGTAAACTCTTTACTCATATGAGAAGAGTCAGGTAGCTCAGGAGACTAATGTGAATACAAGCCTGATTGGGAAGAAATCTTCGTATGAAAAGTTTATTAAGGCTTTTGTACACACACATTGAGTCATTGGAGGCTTCGGACAACATGCAGCAGCATGCTTCTAGGGACATCTTAACTAGTTCAAAATAAGTAAAATGTAAAGAGTTGTAAGATTCATTTACCTTACCTTAGATCTTCAAGCATGTGCCTCTTCGTATGTTCAGAAAGATCTGCAACAAAGTTCTTAAAGAAAAAAATATAAAATCTTTTTGTTGTTTTGAATTTTCAAAAATAAAGAACAAAATAAAGTGAAAATCTTTTTGATGTTTTTGATTTTTCGAAAACAAAGAACAAAAGAAAATGAAAATATTTTTGATGTTTTTGATTTTTCGAAAACAAAATTACTCAAATAAACGAAAGTACTTGTTGCAAATATACTACATTTTACCAATTCACTGAAAAGTGACAATCATACGAATTCGAAGCGTTCGAAGAGTTGACTATGAACAGTAACCTCTGAACACTGAACGATGACACGTGATCACTGATTCAGAGCCTCTGAACCATTCTCGATCAGTCACTCTTCTCCTGTTTCGCATGGAACAGAATTTCCATCGATCATTCCAAGTCCTTCTATAATTCTTACAAGAGATTTTTCATCTAACGCTTTCGTGAAAATATCAGCTAACTGATCAGTTGTTTTCACAAAATGTACTTCAATATTTCCATCCTCTATGTGATCCTTGATGAAGTGGTAACGAAGAGCTATATGTTTAGTCTTCGAATGCTGCACAAGATTATGACAAATTCGTATTGCACTTTGAGAATCACAATATAATGGAATCTTTTTCATATTAATTGCATAATCACGTAATTGACTTTGAATCCATATTATTTGTGAAGTGCAAGCAGCAGCAGCCACATATTCTGCTTCAGCTGTTGAGATTGATACACATGTTTGCTTTTTCGATTGCCAACTCACTAATTTTCCATCAAGTAATTGACATCCACCACTTGTACTTTTTCGATCAAGATTACAACCACCCAAGTCTGCATCCGAATATGCTTGTACAAAGAACCCAGTTTTCGAAGGATACCACAATCCTAACGAAATTGTTCCTTTAAGATAACGAAAGATATTCTTCACAGCAGTGAGATGTGGTTCTCGTGGATTAGACTGATACCTAGCACAATTACACACAGAAAACATGATGTCAGGTCTACTTGCTGTAAGATAAAGTAATGAACCAATCATGCTCCTATATAAAGTTATGTCAACTGCAGGTTTATCTAATGATGGTGTTAACTTTATGCCCGTTGCCATTGGAACTCGTAACTTTGTGCTATTCGTCAATCCAAATTTTTCGAGCAGATTCTTCGTATATTTTTCTTGATTGATGAAAATCCCTTCTCTGTTTTGACAAATATTCAATCCAAGAAAATTATTGATTTTGCCCATCATGCTCATTTCGAACTTACTTTTCATCAAATCTTCGAATTCTTTAGACAAAGCAGGGTCAGTTGAGCCAAAAATAATATCATCAACATAAATTTGAACAAGCATTAGATGATTCCCAACTTTCTTTCGAAATAATGTGGGGTCAACAGATCCTTGTTTAAATTTAGATTGTTTCAAAAACGAAGTAAGAGTGGCATACCATGCTCTTGGTGCTTGTTTTAAACCATAAACTGCCTTATCTAAAATATAAACATGATGTGGATATTCTTCATTAATAAAACCTAGGGGTTGTTCCACATAAACAGTCTCTTCAAGCTCTCCATTTAAGAATGCACACTTCACATCCATTTGATAAACATCAAAATCTTTATGAGCTGCATAAGCCAGAAATATTCGAACAGCCTCGAGTCTTGCAACAGGGGCAAAAGTTTCTTCATAGTCGATTCCTTCTTGTTGTGAATATCCTTTAACAACAAGTCTGGCTTTGTTTCGAACAATGTTTCCATCTTTGTCAGTTTTATTTTTGAAAATCCATTTTAACCCGACAATCGAAACATTTTCAGGTTTAGGAATTAATCTCCAAACCTTGTTTCGTTCGAATTCAGACAATTCGGATTGCATTGCAATAACCCAATCTGAGTGTTCCATTGCAACCTTAATTGTTTTTGGTTCAATTTTAGATATGAAAACATTGAACATGCAAAATTCTTGATGAGTATTCAATACCTCATTCTTTGCACGAATTTGAGCTCTTGTTAAAACTCCCTCTTGTGGATTCCCAATTACTTGATCCTTCAGATGATCTCTTGTCCATTTTTCCATTGGTGGATATGCTGGATCAAATTCCAAAGGTGCATCTTCGTATATATCATCAATCTCAGAACCTGCAATCGAACAAACATCATCAAAATCATTATTATTTTCAATATTTTCTATATGCTCCCCCTCAACATTATGCTCCCCCTCAACATCATCATTTAATGTTGCTTTCTCCCCCTCGAAAGAATGCTCATCATTATCTAATGTATTCGAATCCAAGTGCTCCCCCTCCACTGGATTGTTTTGTATTCTTTCGTTTATTTCTTGAGAAGTTGATGTTGATTCATCAGTAAACTTCGCAAATTAGGGTATGTGATTATCAGGAGCATGAATTTCAGCATCGACTGCATGATCTGAAATTCCAAAAATCAAATCATAATCAATATCATTCATTTGCAAAGATTCAGTTTCAACTTGTGTTTCTTGTAAAATTGGATGGTTTGCAAATTTATGCTCATTTTGTTTAACATAGTAATCATCAAATGTGAGATTGAAAGTTTCTTCCACTTTTCGTGTTCGCTTATTTAACACACGATATGCGACAGAATTGTGCGAATATCCAAGAAAAATCCCTTCATCAGCTTTTGCTTGAAATTTTGAAAGATGATCCTTGAGATTCATAATAAAGCACCTACATCCGAAAACATGAAAGAATTTCACATTAGGTTTACGATTATTCAGAATTTCGTATGGTGTAATATTAAAACGCCTGTGTATGAAAGGTCTGTTCTGAGTAAAACATGTAGTGGATATTGCCTCAGCCCAAAGATATTGAGGTAAATTCGCATATGCCAACATGGTTCTTGCTGCTTCGCACAGTGAGCGATTCCTTCGTTCTACAACACCATTTTGTTGAGGTGTGTATGGAGATGAAAAATTATGCGAAATCCCTTTGTCCACCAAAAATGAATCAAGAATATTGTTCTTAAATTCAGTTCCATGATCACTCTTGATTTTTCGAACAACCTTCTTTAATGTTGTTTCCATCTTTTTGATAAAGTCAATCATGATTTGTGCAACTTCGGATTTAAGCCTGAGAAAATAAACCCACGTAAATCTGGAAAAATCATCAACAATAACTAAAATGTACCGTTTCTTGTTGAGAGTTGAAACAGTCGAAGGACCACACAAATCAATATGTAAAAGCTCTAGAGGTGCAACAACTTTCGAATCTATCGTAATTGGATGACCTTGTTTATGTTGCTTGCCAACTTCACAAGCTGCACATAAAGAATCATTATCAAATTTAAGTACAGGTAAACCTCTTACCAGATCTTGTACCACCAGTTTATTGATGTTTCGAAAGTTGAGATGTAAAAGTCTTCGATGCCATAGCCAGCTTAGATCAGATGTGGCTTTCGAAAGAAGGCATACAGCAGGTTTTCCTATAATAGGATTGATGTCCAGAGTGAACATGTCACCTTTCCTTTTGGATTTCAGTAACACTTCGTTTGTGTTAACATTCGAAATAATACTTCCTTCTTCGTTAAAGAGAACTTGATTGCCAGTGCCCACAACAAGTTGAGAAACACTTATCAAGTTATGTTGAAGACCTTCAACATATGCAACACGATTCACTGTGAATTGTCCATTTGTGATCTTCCCATATCCTTTTACTTGACATTTTTTATTGTTCCCAAATTTCACTACTCCAACATTTTTGAGACTTCGAAAATCTCGTAAATTTTCCTTCTTCCCAGTCATGTGACGAGAGCAACCACTATCAATGTACCACTTGTTATCATATTGCTCGTCACATAGTACCTACAATCAGTGGAAAAATTTAGGCACCCAAGACTTTTTGGGTCCTTGGAAATTAGATTTCAACATGGAATTAAATGAAGAATTTTTGACCCAGTCATAAACTTTAGTTTTGAGACTATCAATAATGTCCACATCATCATTTATAAGAACCGAAACATAAGATTTTCTTGGTTTCGGATGTATACTGACTTTACCCTTCGCATTTTGAGTTTGAGACGGAACTGTCTTCGCATTTGTGACTGGTCTCCAAGCTTTGATGGAGATGTTCGAATCTTTTGAGGATGAACTTCCATTCGAAGAAGTATTGACATACTTTTCATAAGCTTCGTTGATTTGTTTTTCTGATTATTTGTTGGATTGATAAACTTTTCCTCGTCCTTCGAGCCAGTGATCTATATTTTTCCTTGAAGTTATGCCTTTTTCATGCGAAGCCTTTAGTGTTTGTTTCTTCGTATGATTAGGAAAATTTGGCTTTTGAGGAACAAAATTAACTTTGGGATTTGTTAGAGAAGAATGAGCATATGATGTATCAACAGTTGATTTAAAATGTTGATGTTGAAAGACTTGTTGATTTGAATTAGATTTATTTGAAAATGCTCTTGATTTGTTAGTGTCAGAAAATTTCGAAAACTTTGGTTGCTTATTCACTTCAGACCTTGTATGAGTTAATTGAGATGAATGTTGGGTTTTTGTTGAGAAAGAGGAATTTTTAGCTTTGAAAACATTTTTGGTTGATTGTGATTCAGACATCTTTTGAGACTCAACATTTTGCCAAAATATTTTCTTTCTTGCTTGTCGTTTTGAAATGTTGTTTTCCTTCGAAAATTTGTCAATTTGATCTTTAAATTCCTTAGAGTTTAGTTTGACAACTTTTTCATTTTCCTTTTCAACATGTTTTGTATTCTCTTTTTCAATTTTTGATTTTTCAACCCATTGGCTTTGTGGTTTTTGCCGTTGAAACACATACGAATTCTTTGTTAAGTTGTTTTCAATTGTGTTTTGATTTGCGAAAAAGCCTTCATCAGTTGTTTTTGAATTATCCTCCTCAACTAACTTCTTTAATTCGGGTTTGATATTTTCAACATTTCCAGTAGTTACGAAGACTTGGTTTGGAAAAACAACATCATCAGTACACTTGAAGATCGGGTAAACCATCGTATTTGCTTCTAGGTAATGAGCACCTTGTTCAGTCAGCACTTTTTCGAACTTTTGTGTATCTCCATACACTTGTTCAACAACTATACGAAGAATTTCTTTTTCCTTTGTAACTACCTTTTTCTTCGTTTGTTTCTCTTCTTTCTCATCATCACTATCATCTGTTTGGCTGTCTCTGACTTCCACAAAGTCCTCATCACAAACTTTCGAAGTTGAGGATTGATCAGTGTCAATCTCAACCAACAAATCCTTACCTTTTTTTTCCTTTAAATGATGATGCAACATTTATAATAGACAACTGAGAACAATCAACATCCTCAATATCACTGATTTCACTAATATTGTCAGAATTATCCTCAATATCAGCAAAATTAGATTGAGAATCAGATGTTGAATTCTCAGTCTTTTTCAAGATGTGAATTTGTTCAGACTTAGTCAAAGTATCATTTACAATTTTAACCAATTTAGTTGAATCAAGACATTCATCTACTTTGACTATTCCATATCTATACTTATCATTCAGAACTTTGTTAAAATCAGCTATTTCTTTTTCACAATCATACGAAATGTTATCTACCGTAGCTCTTTCATAAGCTAAAAATGGCAGCAATTTTCTATGTTGTTCTTTACTGATTTCGCACGAATGATGTAGTTCAGTTAATTTCCCATACAATCTTTTAGCCGAATTACAGTAAATGTTCCTCTGAGCTAACAACAGTTTAGATTCACTAGACAAGTTATCCCTATCAACCATGATATTAGTTATTTGAAGTTCTAAACAATCTATCTTAGTAATTTTCGAATCTAGTTTCTTCTGTGTCTCTAGCAATTGCATAGACAACTTCTTAGCCTCATTGCTAGCAGATACCACAATTGAATCAAAATAAGTAACAGTTTCATCGAAAGATACTAATTCAGAATTATAAGCATGTATTGGAATATTGAAAGATTCAAGAATATTACGTACCTTTGTGGTCATCGGAGATTTGTCAGCGGCTTTTGATACGAAGCATCTCCCATGAACTTCGTATGCCTCCTCATCGGATTCTTCTTCCATCTTTGCAAACATTGCTCCATGGGTTGGATTTCACATCTCCTCATCATCTGATCCTGATGACCAAATTTTATAAGTTCCATCTTCTTCTTGTTCACCACGAGCAACTAATGAAATATTCTTTGCCTTCGCACGCACCTCCTCCAACTTTTCCACATAGTACGCTTCATCCTTCGTCTTATTCTTTTTCTCATCTTTCTTCCTCAGCATGCAATCATTAGCTAAATGATTAGCCCCGTTGCAATAATGACAATCAATCCTAGCATCTCCCTTTAACTTCTTCTCTGTTTTTCCCTCAACAAACTTCGTATCTTTCTTCTCTTCCTTCTTCTTCTCATCCCCAGTACTTTTACTCATAAAATTCCGTTTTGTCTCAGATGACTTTGCCTTCGGATTGAATGGCTTTTTGAAGAACTTTTTCACACGATTGTTTGAATAGAAAGCAATCGCCTCATTATCTGAATTCATGATGAACCCTTCATCTTCATCTGAAACATCTTTCTCAGCTTCCCTTTCAGAGATCTTCGAAACCAAAGCTAGCGGACCTCCCAAACTTGGCTTCGATTCTTCAGCAATTTCGTTCACTTCGCTTTCATGAGACTTCAGCTGATTGTACAAGTCATTCAAAGTTGACGTATCAAAGCTCTGTTGATTCTTAACCATCATTCTCACACTACGCCACTCCTTACGAAGACCCATAACAAAAATTAAATTGAACTCCATGGCTGATCTGGTGATACCATATCGATTGCATCGATAGATTAATTCATTAAGACGATCATAGTAAACTTCAATCGTTTCACCATCTTTCTGTTTGAAGTCCTTCAGTTCCACTAAGTATTGCTTCACAGAGTTAACTTTTGTCTTCTCACTCCCCTGAAATTTCTCCTTGAGAACGTTCCGGATCTCCTTTGCAGTTGTACAACTCCTCACATAGTTGTAAACAACTGGAGGCAAAGTACCTCTTAGCTCTCTTATGCATCTCTTCTCTAGCTTTTTCAGACGATCATACTGATTCTCAACTTCAGAACTTCTAGAAGATGATCCAATTGGTTGAACATTCGTTGGTGGATTGAGATTGCCAGAAATGCAATTCCACAGTTCTTCATCCAATCCGTTGAGATAATCCTGCATACGATCAACCCATTGATCGTAATACTCAGGGATTAGCATAGGAATTTTGGTGGATGATCCTAGAAGATGAGAAAATGACGTCATGGAATTAAGATTGAAAGACGCCATTGATGTACGGAATAAATCCTTGAGAATTTTTTAAGAAACTTTGAGAATTTGACAACAAACTATATGATTCAAATCAAAATCACTAGCAGAACACTCGATTCAATGATTCAAGTGCAGAATTGAATCACAGACTTAGATCCAATGAATTTTTCACTTTCAAAAAGTGCGGAATTTCTTAAACCAAAAAGTTGATTTAAAAACTTTTGAAAAGATGAAAATCAGAGCAGAGATATGATTCCTGCTCTGATACCAATTGAAGAAACAAAGAATCGAGTATGAAATGAATCAGAGTTTAATGATAAAAGTAGGATTGTGAGATTTGAACACAGATGTAAATATGATCTTGTTTCAGCTCTATTACGCTTTCAAGTTTTACAGAGTCCAAATGATAATCCTGTAAAGACTCGTATATATCACTCTAGTAAACACTCCTATTTATAGGAGAGGAAAGCGTACAAAAAATATACTAAGGACTATGCATTAAGCTTTGAATACAATGCCCTAGTAAAATAGATTACATAAGATACGAAGACTCAGTACATTCGAAGACATGAAACCCTTCGACTGATTACAACTCTATTTACCCTTATACAAGTCAAACTGGTCAAAAGTCAATGGTCAACGGTCAAACTTAACGCAATGTCGTGGGCCAACCTTGGCCATGTCATGGGACCACAAACACGAAATAGCCGCGAATTAGACCCTCACCATGTCGTGGTCATCCTTGGCCACATCATGGGAACTGGCAATTTTCTCCAAAAATCCATTAAGAACTTAATCCATACAAATCAAGGTCCAAAACTTTAGATCTACTCTTTTATAATGAATTAATGGATAACGTTTCCAATTTTATCCATTAGGACCTCACCACAAGACAAGATCTTAAACCCTAAGTCCATATTAGCATAAAACCTTCCCAAAACAGGCATGACTTCAGGAGCAATATCAAGATGCAAACATTCCCAATCCAATAGGATTAAGAGGTGGTAAAATTATCTCGAGAGGTGCTGGAGTCCAATCAAATCCAAAGCACGAGCTCACAAGGTTCAAAAGGGAAACATATGATCAAACTACAAGATCTAGCAAACTAAAGGTCAAGATGGAAGATTTTTACTCATAATGGCCCAGAAATAAAGTCCCTTTGCTAGATCCACACTTGATCCCTTCACCCAAACACTTTTCAAGAAATTTGGTGTTCAAGCTCTACACCAAAATATGAGAAATAAGCCTTTAAATGGCCAAGAACACAAAGAACACTCAAAGGTGTTAGGGTTTTCGAAATGGAGAGGCTGGTGCCTGAAATGGATGCCTTAACTTGAAGTTAAGGCGCTTAAATATGGAAGAAACCCTAAAAGTTCATGCGCTTAGGTTAAACAGATGCCACACAGTGGCCATACCCTTGCCACGTCATGGTACTCAATGATGATGATGCACGCTTTTTAGATGTATGCCATGTTGTGGCAGCCCATGTGCCACACCGTGGAATATGGTTTTTCCTCCAAAATCATGCCTTTGATTTCTTTATGTTATCCACTGATCCATTATGTGAAACGGGTGTTATAACTCCCCCCACTTAAATTGGATTTCCTCCTCGAAATCTGTTCATAAAAATTATTCTAAAAACACCCACCGAACCCATTGTGGGTTCTTCCAAGTCCACATATTTCAATAAGCCAAAACCACTCCGGGTGAGAAAATTTGCAATTACCAACAGAAGGATTCCCGAATCGAAGTGCATAAACATACCCGAGCGGAATATTTCAAAAGATTGAATTCATGACCGCAAAAAAACTGGGAAAATGCTTAGAACAGACCCTTCCCTTCAATCCCAAAAGCCAATTCAATCCTTAGCGAGAAATATGCGACTCAGAGAAGTGGCAACACCAACGCCTCACAACTAAACCACATCGAGATGATCTATCTTCATTATCTATAATCTGAAGACTCTGAAACCATGTCTAACTTCCTAATTGATAGAGTAACCCGAACCTCAATCATGCTGACCAAGACTCACAGATCCGATTCGACGATGATACGACAGCCCGAACATTGCATCTCACCAACCTTAAGAGAAGCTCTTACCGTAATCTCGAAGGCTCCGAGGTTGTTCCCGACAACCTGGTGGACAAGCCCGCCCTCTAAGCCAACCTTGTCGACCGGGAAATTTGCAGGTCCGATCTGACTGAGATCCTTACCAACCTTGCTCCATATTATGGATGAACCATATAATGAACTCCACGACTAACTATTAAAGCCGACGCCTGTACATACTGATAAACAATGAACTCTGACAAAAGACCATCGGGAAAAGTCTAACCTAGCCTATTCATCAACAAGACCCTAACAAGCCTTAACTCTAAGAAAAGGAACGGCTAACAAACAATGACAGGTTTGAATCAACCCATGTGAATACTATGATCCAACCATAGTCTTACAGTCACTCTCGTTGCTATAGCCCAACTGCAGTCTTTCCTGCCATGATCCAACTATGGTGTTCCATATGTGAATGCTATGACCTAACCATAGTCTTACAATCACTTCCATTTATATAGCCCAACTGCAGTCTTTCCTGTCATGATCTAACCATGGTCTTCCATATGTGAGAGTTATGATCCAACCATAGTCTTAAAATCACTTTCGTTGCTACAACCCAGCTGCAGTCTTCCCTGCCATGATTTAAACATGGTATTCTATATGTGAATGCTATGATCCAACCATAGTCTTACAATCACTTTCGTTGCTACAGCCCAACTACAGTTTTTCCTGCAATGATCCAACCATGATCTTTCAAACAACCTACAAATATGGAAAGTAAAGCAGACACGAGATGGACCACCTAGTCTACTAGAACCCTTCAGGTGTTTGGGTCATGCTTCGAACCCCAAAGCCTTCATTAGACACGAATAGGCAGAGAGGCCCTCACACAACCCTTGACCTACACCTAGGCATTAACCCAAAATTTGTGCCACTGCCAATGCTTCAAACCTTATGACAAGATAACCGTGAATTCTCACTATCTGCTTCCATGATCACATCTTGACTGCTGAACATCATCCCTTGTGTAAGCTTCAACTTTGACAACAACCAAAACCATCTGTCCTCTTATCTTTGAATATGAAGTTCCGAGATGACCTTCACTCGTAAAAATTCCATCTGACGAAGTGATTCTCCATCACTTGGATTTGGCTAAACTCTGACAACTTCCTAACCATTTGAATTTCCAAGCCAATCCAATAACTCCACCACATGGTTTCCTAACAATTGCACCTGTCATTACCATGCATAAAGGAATTTGAATTCTTAAACAAAACTCAATAGCTCCAACCTATGACTACAACCCATGACGGAAAAATCCAAAGAGTCCCAACACACAACATTCCATACATACATACAACATCATAATTGTTGTGACATATGCTCAGGCCGTCGGGTCTTTTGTGTTGGATCTGGGTCGGAGATCTGGATGTGGTTCCGTCAGCGAGTTTCTGGCGAGATACCTATGCTGCAGTCACAAAAAATCGTTAGAATTTTCCTAGGGACTGTGACCGGGGAGCAAGCTTAGACGATCAAGTTTGATCGGTTAGTAGAGATGAGATGGTCCTCCCTAGATGGGGAGACCCTCTTGGTGTTGGGTGGGAGTTTAGCCATGGAGGCCCTAGGTTAGAGAATGTGGCTAGAAGCTTGTTAGAAGTTGTCTCCTCATGGAGGAGTAAGCATTCTATTTATATGGGACAATTAGTTCAAGGGAGAGTTAGGTCAGGCCTTAGGCCGACCCAACTAAGGATCAACTAGCAATGAGCTGGGAGAGAGCGCTCGGGCACCAGGCGAGTTCCAGGCGTGGGAGCTAGACAAGGCTGGAAGGCGAGCACTAGGCAAGGATGGCGCACCAAGTCTTGAAATCTAGGCCATGGTAATGGACCATACGTTAACAAGTCCCCTCAGTCCGATGTGATTGGTGCCAACCAATGACATTGGACTGGATACAGTCAAAGCAACAATGCATTAAAGAGATAAAATGAATGACCGAACCTCGACCACGATAGACGTGGTGTTGCGCTATAAGTTAGACATTGACTTATGCAGCACTGGCTGGCTTGATAATCCTTTATTCTCGAGAGTATGATACGGTCGATGTGATGCAACATAACTGTTGTTGGCAATGTGATGCAGGGCAAGGATGTTAATGATGTTATGTAGAGCAAGGCTGCTACTAATGTTATGTAGAGCAAGGCTGCTAAGGTGACAAATGGTGTTGATAAGATGCTAGGCCAAAGTAGCTAAGAACCCTGACCTCATCATACGATCTCTGAGATTGTTACTCGGCACAGCTGCTATGCCAAGCTTCGAGGTTCGTAAAGCAAATGCAACATATTTGATCCATGATTCCTGCCTCCTAGTCACGCCTGGAAGTTGTCCATAGAAAAACCGTTGAAGAAAATGTGCATGTCATGGAGAGCGAGGATTAGACCTATGGCCAGTGCTGGGTAGCATGTTATATTTCTATGTCCTGTGGGAAACTTTGGGTGACTGGTCAGCAATACACACTTCTTGAGTCCCCTGTAAATGCTTTACATACCGAGCTTTGCTCTGCGAGCCTATTTTCGACAGGCTCTGAGTGTTGCGGCACTTGGAGCGGTTATCTGAAAAGACAACACAATCAAATTATAAGTCAATTCGAATTTTCTGTCGCGGAGTAGTTATAGTAGTGTGTTGGTATTCTCCCCCTTTTTTCTTTAAAGACTGAGTGGATAAAGCTGCAATGATTATTCTAAAAGTGTATCTTATTTAGCCGGGTCGTAGCGTGTGAACACTTGAGCGAGATTGATTTTTGTCTTATAGAGTTGGTGGGCTATTTGTTTTCTTAATCTTGCTTGCTTTGGTTGTAGGTGGTTCATCATGGCCACTGGTTTGGATTCTTCTCCAAGGATAATTTTGGTCCAGGAAATATATTTGTTCATGTTTTTCCCATCGTAGGGATTTCTTTCCAAAGGTTTGTGTTGGCCTTAATAATTGACTGAGGGTGACTCCTACTTGCTCTGTAGGGTGTTAAGACTCGAAGGATGATTCCCTTTGATAGGGGAAAGTTGTTTGGTTCAACAACTTAGGATTCATACTTAACCAAAGTTTTTTTGTTTTGGCACGGGAGTTCATGCTCGCGAGCTCGGGGTTCGTCCTTTCTTCGAGTCGTCAACCTATATTTTTAGGCTAAGTCCTCAGCTACCCTTTTTTATTGACCTTGAATGGTTCACTTTTATTAGGGTATTCGCCTTTAGGCGAAGTTTTCTAGTTACCCTTTAAGACTTTGCTCTATGTCTTGGACCAAGGAGTGTTGCACAACCTCTTATTGAAATGATATCAAGCTTGAATAATCTTTGACATGAAAGTGGGCCCATAACAAGAGCTAACTGTTGGGGTGTGATTATCCACTTGGAGTTAGAGTCCCATGGATAGAACCAATGAATGCTGCATTCTAGATTGCAACTGAAACAATAAAATGAAAAAAAACAGAAGAGATATTGATGACATTAATCAATACTGTATTCGACCGAACTGAAGAAAATTGCTAATTTAAACCCTGAATCTTGGGAATACAGTTGTCTCATGCTGCTGATTCGTTAGCTGCCAAGCTAAAGGTGTTGCATCCAAAACAACACCATCAGCTCTCAGAGGACAATCGGCCTTAACATGGCCTGACTGACAGTAAAAGAATCATACGCTTGGCGATTCCTTCTAACTACAGTGTCGGCTGTAGTTGTTGGGTTTTGAGCATTCTAACACTCCTATGGTGTACATGCAACCCTAAATACCTTGGATCTATGTTTTCTCTATTATACATGAAAATATCAATTTTCCAAGGTATTATCCTAACTAGCATAATATGAACAACATGCAATATAAAATCTAGTAGAATTACATACCTCTTCCTTGTAGCTTGATTCCATGGAGCTTAAGAGCCTAGTGCCCCAAGTGTGACACCTCAAATGGTTCACACAACATCACCAACATTTGGAATAACCATGAGAAGAGATACGTGGACTCTAGAAATCGGCTTGCCCTCTTGTGTATACACTAGTGCCAATTTCACCAACCAATGGGTTCTTTATATAGTGTGGCTATTAGGGTTACACCATGTAACTCATGACTTTACCCATTCCTTATGCTCCATGGGTTTTAACCTCCATGGGGTATCCATGGGTCACCACATGGGTTAAACGCAACATAAGGAATCATGGATCATAAGCCCACATATATAAGAATGAACGATTGACACAATCAATCACCATATATTTAATTAGTCTCTTTTGATCACTAAATTAATTCCAAATTAATTCTTGATCAATACTAATTAAATAATATGATTTCATATTAATATATTAGAACTTATAATATATTAATATGTCACAAATATCCTCTTCTCACAAAAGGTCTACCCAAATGTTCCGATGCCATGCAACCCAAATGGACCATGCCGGGTCGGGTCAAGTATATATACCAATTATAGTTATGGACTTAGACACTGTGACAACTCGAAATTTCTATCTTATAAAACCATTCACTTCAATCTAAGTCAGACTTATTTCTGCTAACTTTTAGCACTGTTTTGAGTCTGTTTGAGTGTTCTAAGCCTAGTACCTTCAAGAGGTAATTATAGGAGGTATACTCTAGAGTTATTTGTGCAACATTTAAGTCTCAAAACTCCAAGAGTTTGGAGTTTACGGCTGTAAACTCTAAGGTATAAATATGACACTTAGCCATTTTAGTCATTTTTACCATTTTCAAGCCTAGAAGTCATTCTCTCTCAAGTATCATCCGATTTTTCCTTAAGATCTTCAACTTTGTAAGTGATTATTTCCTTGATTAGTTGATATACTTCAATATCTAGTGATTGTACATGATTTCATCCATGAAATCTCTTCATTTTGATAGATCTTCAAGTGTTCTTCATTTCACCAAGAACACCAAGAACACACACTAGTGTTCTTGAGCCTTAAACACCCATTCAAGCTTCTATATTGTAAGTACACTTGCCTTAGCTTGTTATATGCTTGAATCAGTTAGTTTACACCTAGAAAACATCAAGAAAACAAAATCAAAAGGTGTTTACGACCAAGGGAATCACCTTAATTAAGGGGGCAAATGAGCCCTAATCTCTTCCAAAGCCTTGGAACCAAGTCTAGAATACTTCCAAGAAGGGTATAGGACGTTAAACATTAAAATAACCAAGAGCAAATGGTGTTTACAGCCAAGGCAACCACCTTGGGTCGTAAACACTAGTTAAGGGTGCATATGTGCCACCCCCTCCTTCCTAAGGCTTAGACTTGATCAAAGAATACTTCCTTATGACTTATAAGACCTTGAAACACAAAATGGTACTACTTACCATGAGTTTACGGCCGTAAACTCATTGGGCCATAAGCCCATGGGCCGTAAACTCACATGGTGTTACCATTTGGGCCGTAAACTCCTAAGTGAGGCCCTACAACCCTTAAATGCAACCCTATGGTACTTCTAACACTCGAACCAAAGTCTTTTCCATGTTTTAGAGTGTCTTTACTTGCTTAATTAGTGTTATAATCACTAATTAGATACATATATGTGTCTTTATATGTTAAATAGGATCAGTGTGTGTGTTCAAGTCTTCACTTGACATCTAGCACCTTATCCAGCACTTTCATCCAAACCACTCACTACAGGTGAGTTCATACTCCTTAATCCACCTTTTAAATGATTTTAAATGCTTTTATGGGGGGAATACAAGTTGAATTATTATAGTTATTATATCAATCACATGTGATTAATAACTACCAACAAGTGGATTTTCTTACTTTTAAAACTGTGTTATCAAACAAACTACTTCAAATCCTTTTACAAACTCTTTTACATGTTAAATACTTTGATTAAACTCTTTTAAACTTATATTTTGTCAAATGTGTATCTATATAGATATAGTTATATAAGTAGGATTGAAAGGACTTAGGATTGATAGCTCACCTTACTGGGTATCGGTTGTTTGTCCGAAGGTCGTTTAAATCTTAGTTATATATCATGTATATGTATATAGATATAAAAGTTCCTTCATTCAGTTCAATACCTTTGGGTAGCAAGGGCATACAATCATGTTCATTTATACAAACAGCATTGCTAGTAAACTATAATAGGTATAGTTTAGGAAGTTACTAATTCTATTACAAGAACAATGAAACATACAAAGAGTCAGTTCATACATGAGTCAATATATACTATTATGAGAAACTAAGAGAACATACATACATACTAGACAGAGAGAACATACAATACAACTAGTACATACTATATATTATACAAGAGAACATACTATTATGAGAAACTAAGAGAGAACATACATACTAGACATAGAGAACATACAATACAGCTAGTACATATATTACATACACAAATATACAATAACATAAATGTGGACCATCGTTCGGGGCATGGCATCACATGTCATGGCTCGATTTATAGCTAGAATCTCCTAGAGAGAGAGAGAGCGTGAATTTGCATATAGATCTATACTGGTTGACTATCCTACACCTTGTTGTTAGCTACAGTGGGACTTGCAAGTCTACGGGTGCCAAATGTCATTTCTTCCGATGTCTTTCATCGTCGTGTTATTAGTCGATAGTATGGTACAACCAGGTCACATCATACCTTAAATATCAATTGGTTTAAGGTAGAAAGTACAATAGTGGTTACTATAATACAACACTACAATACTTCATTATTTCCCCATTGCATTCACATTGTGATCTTTTCACATAAAAGGTAATGTAAAACTATATTTTTGGTTAATGATAGTCACACTTGGGAAAATATACACTCTTACAAGAAACAAACATACATTTCATTTGATGCCTTGGTAGAAGGCTACTTTTAGTAGAAAATATAGGATTTTCTAGGAGATACAAACATTTACAAACATTTACAAACATTTACAACCATTTACAAACATTTACAAACAATTGCAAACTTATACATCAAGTACTTAAGGACATTTTCATACAAACAATGACACTAAATGTTTATGAACTCACCAGCTTTAAAGCTGATAAACTCTTTCAAAATAACTTGGATTCCTAGGTCATCAGTAGACAGGTACCGATGCCAGGTCTTGAGAAGATGGAGCTCGTTCAAGAGTCATCTCTTATTTTTGATTTACATTTTTGGTGTCTTATAAACTTCACAGAACACACTTGTATGAAGTTATATTATTAATGCAATGGATGATGTTGTTGCTTGTTTACTACTATGGATTGTTGTGATACTGTACATGACGTCCTCCACCCCCGAACAATTCCGCCATTCCGGTTTTGGGGTGTGACTGATTGGTATCAGAGCATTGTTTATAGTTAATCGAGTATATCAACCCATAAAAGATATACAAACTATAAACACGACGGGATTAAAATACTCTGACCAAGAGTTTATACTTTTAAATAATAAAATATTTAACCACGTATACATACCTGCATTCATACTAAAATCAGTGTCACTAGGACATAATAAAAGTATTACGATTGTTGGGCAACACAATTAGACTTAGAGACATATGGTCAACCCTGGGAATGATACAGCCTGATCAACTATATTTTCCGAGGAGTGACTAACATGTGCCTAAGAGTGGTTGTGAGGTTGAAACAAGTCTAAAAACTTACCAATACTACTACAATGAAAACATTAGAACATAACATAAACTTAAAATACTATAGGAGTATTTTGTGTTACTATAATTTACTTATGTGCAAACTAAAAAGGTCTTTATCAGTAGGTCAATAGTTGCTAAGTGGATACGCTAAGGTTATATGTAACTGGGATGTCATAGACTTAGAATCTGTAATCTTTGCTTTACTCCCTGTTCCTTGTTTGGTTGTGGGTTTTGAGTTAGGGTCACTTATTCGAAGGTCTATCCTGTTTTGATTACATATAAATGGTATGCACTAAACAAGTATTGAAGTAACTGATAAAGATTATCTTATAAATATCTATATAGTACGTCTATTTAGTTATTTCTTATACCCCTTTTCTCGCGTAGATATCATGGCTAGATTCCATCTTCCCGGAGATCCATACTTCCCAAACGTAGGCAATGCATGGCTTGAAGAAGAACCAGAAGATGATTATCCAATCCCTTTGGATGATCACCTCGCTGGAGGCTTTTCTGATGGTTCTGACTCGAAACCTGAAGTCAACAACCTACCCCAGTAGCTCTGAACCCGAACCCTCGTCCAACATTTCAAGGGCTCACACCTCTGTGGGCAACAAACTTGAACAGATGGAGTCAGGAACAGGGTCAACCCATACCCTACAATGAGGACCAAAGCTTCAACAATCTAAGCGAGGGAGGTTCAGCTGACCGAGTCCTACCCATCTTGATCCGTAGGATTGCTCGGAACACCGAGCAAGGTCGAGCATCCATCGACCGAGTCGTGGAAATTGACGCCAACTCTAGGTTTAACACATTCCGCATACGTCAGCTGGAGTCTGCTCAAGAAAGAACTCAGAACCAGAATGCAGCCCTGCAGAGAGAACTTACTGAAACCCAAGCTGAAGTCAGCGAACTTCGAGCTCGTCAGGCAATGTCTGAAAGGCGCATGAGAGACATGGAGTGCCGACTGTCAGAGTCAAGGACTCATTCTAGTGGCTCTCGTCGTAGATAGAGCCTACTCAACTTTCTCTTTTGGATATAACTTAGTTTATGTAAAAAATCTAGTTTAATTTCCTATCTTTGTGAAGATCATAGATCTGTTAAGTCATGATTTAGTGTTAGTCTGTCAAAATTTTCCCATCTTGGTTTGATGTAAGACCTACTTCTAGGTCGTTTTCACGAACTTGTTACATCGGTAATACCAGTATAATTGACAGATTTCTAATCTCATGGAATGTAATATCCAAATGCTATCATCTTTTAGTACTATATCTACATTCAATCATACTATTCAATCGTGTTGTTGGGCTATGGAGAGTTAGTCCATGAGTCACTCTCATCCATTTCTCTATTCTTACCAGTATCATCATCTTTGTAAACTTTTAGTTAAAAGATGCCTCCGCGCCGATCAACGAGACGCAATCCTCCGGTAACTTCAACACCACCGCCTACTCTTCAAATCGATATGACAGCTCTAAATGCTGCAGTAGCTGTGGCTGTGGCAACAGCCATGGCTCAATATCATTCTACAAGTGCCACTGGAGGTGGAACACCTGTTCATTCTACTCACGGTGAAGCCCCCGTGCGCTCGAGAGAGTGCTCCTACAAGGACTTCACCAACTGCAAGCCACAGTCCTTTAAAGGGACTGGCGGAGTCATTGCCCTCTCGTAATGGTTCGAGAAGACCGAATCGGTCTTCGAAATCTGCTCCTGTTCAGAAGGGAGAAAGGTCAAGTTCGCTGCTTGCACCTTCGAGGAAAAAGCCCTAACATGGTGGAATAGCCATGTCAAGTCACTATCTCTAGTAGTGGCAAATGCTATAGGCTGGGAAGCTCTCCGAGAGCTAATGATTGAAGAATACTGCCCGAGGGGCGAAATCTAGAAATTAGAGCAGGAACTATGGAGCCTAACCATGAAGGGCTCCGACATAGTTTCCTATACCGCCAGGTTCAGCGAGCTGGTAGCCCTGTGTCCCAACATGGTTCACACAGAGGGAAAGAAAATAAAGAGGTACATCTGGGGGCTGGTGCCTCCATTTCACGGGAATGGTTTAGCTTCAAACCCCACCACATTCGATAGTGCCAAGCGGTTGGCACAGCGACTCATTGACCATGGGGTCTGTACCCCAACAGCAACAACAACCCTAGCCATCTTTGAACCCTCCAAAGCCGCTGACAACAAGCGGAAGTTCTGGGAGGATAAGAAGAAGAAGAAGGCTGCCAAAAAGCAGCAGGTCCTGGCAGTTCATGCTGCGATAGCAACTGCCGCTGCTGCTCCGGTAAAGCAGTATGCTGGAAGTTTGACCAAGTGCAACAAATGCAACTTCCACCACATAGGAGCCTGCCGGGAAATGCAGTGCTCTAACTGCAACAGGAAGCGGTTGTCGACCCCACAGTGGTCACTGGTACGTTTCTCCTCGATAACTCTTATGCATGCATTCTGTTTGATAGTGGAGCAGAGAGGAGTTTCGTGAACCAAAAGTTTGCTCACTTACTTAAGAAAAAATCATGAGCACTTAAAGAACCGTTCACTGTAGAAATTGCTAACGGAAAGACAGAGAGTACTAACTGCATATACATAGGTTGTACTCTAACCCTAGATAGCCATTCATTTTCAATCGACCTCATGCCGGTCTCAATTAAAAGTTTCGACGTCATTATCGGCATGGATTGGTTGAGTCTTCATCGTGCCGACATCATGTGTTATGAAAAGGCTGTTCGCCTTTATCTGCCATCTAGCGAAACTCTAGTAATCTACGGCGACAAACCCGACACTAACCTTCGCCTCATCTCGAGTATTCAAGCCCATAAATTCTTGCGAAAGGAATGTCGCACATTCCTTTCTCATGTTGTCGATGTGAGCCAAGAAACGAAATACATTAAGAACATTCCAGTAGTACGTGATTTTCCCGACATCTTTCCAGAAGAACTCCCAGGATTACCTCCACAACGTCAAGTCGAGTTCAGAATCGACTTAGTTCCAGGGGCTATCCCAGTAGCCAAGTCGGCCTATCGTCTAGCACCTGCAGAGATGTAAGAACTGTCCGGTCAACTTAACGAACTGCTCAGCAAGGGCTTTATAAGACCAAGCTTCTCACCCTGGGGAGCTCCAGTCTTGTTCGTCAAGAAGAAAGACGGATCGTTTCGTATGTGCATCGACTACAGGGAGCTCAACAAACTGACCGTCAAGAATCGTTACCCTTTGCCTCGTATAGACGATTTGTTCGACCAACTTCAAGGGGCGAACTTCTTTTCAAAAATCGACCTAAGATCTGGGTATCACCAGTTACGGGTGTTAGGGGAGGATGTTCCGAAGACAGCCTTCCAAACTCGTTATGGACACTACGAATTCATAGTGATGCCGTTCGGATTAACCAACACGCCCGCGGTATTCATAGATTTAATGAATAGGGTGTGTCGTCCTTACTTGGATCAGTTCGTCATCGTCTTCATCGATGACATACTTATCTACTCTCGTAGTAAGGAGGAGCATAGTCAACATCTTCAACAGGTCTTGGAAACATTACGATCGGAGAAGCTCTATGCGAAGTTCTCGAAATGCAAATATTGGATCCGAAGAGTCGAATTCTTAGGACACGTGATTAGTGAAGAAGGAATACACGTGGACCCTTCCAAAATCAAAGCCATTGAGAGCTGGTCAGCACCGAAGACGCCTACAGAAATTTGTCAATTTCTAGGCCTCGCTGGCTACTATCGCAGGTTCATTCAGAACTTCTCACGGATTGCGAAACCTTTTACGACTTTGACCCAGAAGGGCGTGGCCTTTGACTGGGAAGAGAAGCAGGAGAAAGCATTCCAAACGCTAAAGCGAGCCTTATGCAGCGCACCGATACTATCCCTCCCTGAAGGGATAGAAGACTTCGTGGTCTATTGCGATGTGTCAAATCAAGGGCTCGGCTGTGTGTTGATGCAGCGAGGTAAGGTCATTGCCTATGCCTCGAGACAGCTGAAGACACACGAGGTCAACTACACCACTCACGATATTGAGTTGGGAGCAGTAGTGTTTGCTCTGAAGATCTGGAGACATTACCTGTATGGTACAAAAAGCACAATCTTTACAGACCACAAAAGATTACAACATATATTCGACCAGAAGGAGCTCAACATGAGACAACGACGGTGGGTCGAGCTACTCAGTGATTACGAATGCGAAATTCGCTATCATCCCGGCAAGGCCAATGTAGTAGCTGACGCCCTAAGTCGGAAAGAATACTCTGGTCGTAGAGTCAAATCTTTGACTATGACTATCCATTCACACTTGTCCACACAAATTAAGGAGGCTCAGCTCGATGCTTTGAAACCTGAAAATGTGGCGGGTGAATCCCTAAGAGGGATGGATAAGAATTTGAAAGTCAAGGGTGGGGGAGCCTTATATCTCATGGATCGGATCTGGACACCGCAACACGGTGGTTTCAGAGAGTTGGTCATGACCGAGGCACACAACACTCGATATTCCGTCCACCCAGGTTCAGATAAGATGTATCTAGATCTTTAAAAGCTATACTGGTGGCCTAACATGAAAGCAGAGATTGCTACCTTCGTAAGTAAATGCCTTACTTGTGCCAAGGTTAAGGTCGAATACCAGAAACCCTCAGGTCTACTACAACAGCCAGAGATACCTGAATGGAAGTGGGAGCGGATCACGATGGACTTCATAACCAAGCTGCCCAAGACAACGGGTGGTCTCGATACCATTTGGGTGATAGTGGACAGGCTAACAAAGTCCGCACACTTCCTGCCTATCAAAGAGATGGACAAGATGGAGAAACTAACAAGAACCTACATAAGGGAGATCGTACGACTGCATGGTGTTCCTATATCCATTATCTCTGATAGAGATAGTAGATTCACTTCGAGGTTCTGGCAGTCGCTATAAAGTTCCCTAGGAACTAGGCTGGGCATGAGTACAGCCTACCATCCACAGACCGACGGACAAAGTGAGAGGACTATACAAACCTTGGAAGATATGTTGCGAGCCTGTGTGATCGACTTTGGGAAGGCATGGTATACTCATTTACCCCTTGTCGAGTTTTCCTACAACAATAGTCATCACACGAGCATAAAGGCTGCTCTATTCGAAGCCCTTTATGGCCGAAAGTGCAGATCCCCTCTGTGCTGGGCTGAGGTGGGTGACACCCAGTTAGCTAAAGGACGAGTTCCTGACAGCACTCTCACAGGTCCGGAGATCATTCGGGAAACGGCAGAGAAGATCGTTCAGATTCGTGAACGATTGAAAGCCTCTAAAGACCGACAGAAAAGCTACGCAGATAAACGAAGGAAACCGTTGGAATTCCAGGTGGGCGACCGTGTTCTATTGAAGGTCTCACCCTGGAAAAGCTTGATACGCTTCGGAAAGCGTGGAAAGCTAAATCAACGATACATAGGGCCTTTCGAGATTCTCGCTAGAATCAGCCCAGTAGCTTACAAACTCAACTTACCTCGCGAACTCAGTAACGTACATTCTACTTTCCACGTCTCGAACTTGAAAAAGTGTCTGTCCGACGAGACTCTTGTAATCCCACTCGACGAGATCGAGATCAACGAGAGCCTCAACTTCGTGGAAGAACCTGTAGAGATCATGGACCGAGAGGTCAAACAAATGAAGAAAAGCCGTATCCCGATAGTGAAGGTTCGCTGGAACGCCAAGCGAGGACCTGAATTCACTTGGGAGCGCGAGGATCAAATGAAACTGAAATATCCTCATCTTTTTACTTAGTTATTTGTAACTACTTATTTGCTTAAACTCTAATTTCGGGACGAAATTCCCTCTAACGGGGGGATGATGTGACAACTCGAAATTTCTGTCTTATACAACCATTCACTTCAATCTAAGTCGGACTTATTTCTGCTAACTTTTAGCACTGTTTTGAGTCTGTTTGAGTGATCTAAGCCTAGTACCTTCAAGAGGTAATTATAGGAGGTATACTCTAAAGTTATTTGTGCAACATTTAAGTCTCAAAACTCCAAGAGTTTGGAGTTTACGGCCATAACACGGAGTTTACAGCCGTAAACTCTAAGGTATAAATATGACACTTAGCTATTTTAGTCATTTTTACCATTTTCAAGCCTAGAAGTCATTCTCTCTCAAGTATCATCCGATTTTTCCTTAAGATCTTCAACTTTGTAAGTGATTATTTCCTTGATTAGTTGATATACTTCAATATCTAGTGATTGTACATGATTTCATCCATGAAATCTCTTCATTTTGATAGATCTTCAAGTGTTCTTCATTTCACCAAGAACACCAAGAACACACACTAGTGTTCTTGAGCCTTAAACACCCATTTAAGCTTCTATATTGTAAGTACACTTGCCTTAGCTTGTTATATGCTTGAATCAGTTAGTTTACACCTAGAAAACATCAAGAAAACAAGATCAAAAGGTGTTTTCGGCCAAGGCAATCACCTTGGGCCGTAAACCCTAGTTAAGGGGGCAAATGAGCCCTAATCTCTTCCAAAGCCTTGGAACCAAGTCTAGAATACTTCCAAGAAGGGTATAGGACCTTAAACATCAAAATAACCAAGAGAAAATGGTGTTTACGGCCAAGGCAACCACCTTGGGCCGTAAACACTAGTTAAGGGTGCATATGTGCCACCCTTCCTTCCTAAGGTTAGACTTGATCAAAGAATACTTCCTTATGACTTATAAGACCTTGAAACACAAAATGGTACTACTTACCATCAGTTTACGGCCGTAAACTCATTGGGACATAAACCCATGGGCCGTAAACTCACATGGTGTTACCATTTGGGCCGTAAACTCCTAAGTGAGGCCCTACAACCCTTAGATGCAACCCTATGGTACTTCTAACACTCGAACCAAAGTGTTTTCCATGTTTTAGAGTGTCTTTACTTGCTTAATTAGTGTTATAATCACTAATTAGATACATATATGTGTCTTTATATGTTAAATAGGATCAGTGTGTGTGTTCAAGTCTTCACTTGACATCTAGCACCTTATCCAACACTTTCATCCAAACCACTCACTACAGGTGAGTTCATACCTCTTAATCCACCTTTTAAATGATTTTAAATGCCTTTATGCGGGGAAATACAAGTTGAATTATTATAGTTATTATATCAATCACATGTGATTAATAACTACCAAAAAGTGGATTTTCTTACTTTTAAAACTGTGTTATCAAACAAACTACTTCAAATCCTTTTACAAACTCTTTTACATGTTAAATACTTTGATTAAACTCTTTTAAACTTATATTTTGTCAAATGTGTATCTATATAGATATAGTTATATAAGAAGGATTGAAAGGACTTAGGACTGATAGCTCACCTTACTTCCTGTTCCTCGTTTGGTTGTGGACTTAGGGTATCGGTTGTTTGTCCGAAGGTCGTTTAAATCTTAGTTATATATCATGTATATGTATATAGATATAAAAGTTCCTTCATTCAGTTCAATACCTTTGGGTAGCAAGGGTATACAATCATGTTCATTTATACAAACAACATTGCTAGTAAACTATAATAGGTATAGTTTAGGAAGTTACTAATTCTATTACAATAACAATGAAACATACAAAGAGTCAGTTCAAACATGAGTCAATATATACTATTATGAGAAACTAAGAGAACATACATACATACTAGACAGAGAGAACATACAATACAACTAGTACATACTATACATTATACAAGAGAACATACTATTATGAGAAACTAAGAGAGAACATACATACTAGACATAGAGAACATACAATACAACTAGTACATATATTACATACACAAATATACAATAACATAAATGTGGACCATCGTTCGGGGCATGGCATTACCTGTCATGGCTCGATTTGTAGCTAGAATCTCCTAGAGAGAGAGAGAGAGCGTCAATTTGCGTATAGATCTATACTGGTTGACTATCCTACACCTTGTTGTTAGCTATAGTGGGACTTGCAAGTCTACGGGTGCCAAGTGTCATTTCTTCCGACGTCTTTCATCGTCATGTTATTAGTCGATAGTATGGTACAACCAGGTCACATCATACCTTAAATATTAATTGGTTTAAGGTAGAAAGTACAACAGTGGTTACTATAATACAACACTACAATACTTCATTATTTACCCATTTCATTCACATTGTGATCTTTTCATATAAAAGGTAATGTAAAACTATATTTTTGGTTAATGATAGTCACACTTGGGAAAATATACACTCTTACAAGAAACAAACATACATTTCATTTGATGCCTTGGTAGAAGGCTACTTTTAGTAGAAAATATAGGATTTTCTAGGAGATACAAACATTTACAACCATTTACAAACATTTACAAACAATTACAAACTTATACATCAAGTACTTAAGGACATTTTGACACTAAATGCTTATGAACTCACCAGCTTTAAAGCTGATAAACTCTTTCAAAATAACTTGTATTCTCAGGTCATCAGTAGACAGGTACCGATGCCAGGTCTTGAGAAGATGGAGCTCGTTCAAGACTCATCTCTTATTTTTGATTTACACTTTTGGTGTCTTATAAACTTCACAGAACACACTTGTATGAAATTATATTATTAATGCAATGGATGATGTTGTTGCTTGTTTACTACTATGCATTGTTATGATACTGTACATGACGTCCTCCACCCCCGAACGATTCCGCCGTTCCGGTTTTGGGGCGTGACAGACACTAATCCAACAGTCTCCCACTTGGATAAGTCTAATAACTATTATTGCAAGTACAACTCCAACCTGACCAGCAATCGTAGCTCTTAAAAGCTGCTGCCGAACTCTGAACAAATCAATAACGCGTCCATTAGATAAGTGATCATATATTCCTCCATTCTAGATATAATATGGAGTGAGACATGGATTATAATCATTCTCTCTGTCCATTTGTTGTTTCCCGATTTCTGATTTAGGACGACCGACTAATTGAAGTAATCAAATCAGTCCAAGCTTGGCCAAGCACTTAGGGTGTCATCAGTAAATCATCGAGGGGCCCACATATATCGATTTTATCCCTTTAAGGGTAAAAGGAATGGATAAAATTTGACTCATATTCTTGTACTAACTACTTGTTGAATCATACACAAAGGCACGTTTTATAACATCGAGTTACCAATGCGTTTTCGTGCAATCAATGTATAACCAACTCATATTCAACAACTCATATCTCTAGGTTTGAAGGATATAAGATATTATCGTCTCATGATTCACTCGTGATAAAATCCATGAAGTGAGTCAAATGAGCGTGGGTTTAATCCAATACTCAGAACTTATGAGCACTCATGAATGTTGCAACAACTCTTGCTATGTCCACTACCTTGGACATCTACAAACCAGATTCATGACAGTCTTGATTCATATCTACTTCCAACATATCACCGACTGTGGATGGTTTGAATAACTTAGTCATTAGGGAAGAATGACCTAGTTATTCTGGAAGTCAAAACATGCAAAGTGAAACACAAGAATAATACTAATCCTATATGGCCCCAACACTTTGAGTGTAAATAAAACACCTTTTATCTAAGTACCATATTGATTACTCATTATTCTTTGTATAATGTTTCGATTTATCAACTTGATACTTGAATAAAACAATAGTCATGCCATGCTCCAAGCATGCACACTATGTTTGTCCAAACAATAGCTATGCCATACTCCAAGTATGCACACTATGTTTGTCTATGGTCCTTACTTTGTGAAATAGATCAATTGAACATGATTCCAATGATTCTCATTTCACAATCCCAATCCTTATTATAAATGTAATAATACCAAACTCTTGCCATTTACTGTTAGATTCTAAGCTTATATGCAATGATCCCCTTGTAATGACTATGCCCAAGTCACAAAGACTTGGCAACAAGCATTACAAAGTATTCCAATGGAGATCAATTCAGTGGGAACAAAGTCTCACATTCAAAGTACATTCCTTTGGACATCCTTCTTTGCATTAAGTTTTCTAACCTTACACAGATTCAAAGAATAACTTCCACCGATGGAAACATTTCCATATGCCCATTTTGACTATCACTTGTGAACAAGAGTTGCCTCTTTTCAGAGTATGTCAATATGCTCCTTTGCAGAGTTTAACACTATGCTTCCAACTGTCCCTGAGCAACCAATCTTTGGTAAACCTTAGATTGTCCTTGACAATTGCTTAATCATTTTAGTCATATCCAGTTCTATTTCTTTTTCCCTCTTAATGCCCCCAGGCATTTGGAAAATTTAGAAAGGATAAATATTATAGCCCATGCAATCGATCCTATACCCGAAGCATATGGGGCACGATTCATGATGTCTCACATAAAGACATGATACTTGACCAGTCTTTTTGCTACAATATATTTTATTTGCCATGTTCTCAAAATTCGAACTATGAAGAGGGATGCCGTAATCATAATCGAATTTTGAGAATGCAACATATATAGAATTTCCTTATGTTGAACCATTCCAACATAACATTCATACATATCCTTGACAAAATTGATTAAAATCTCAATCTAAGCTTTTAGAATTGGAATGAAGTATAAATCCTCTCCCTTAATTGTAGCAAAACAACTTTTCAAAGCGAATTGAACCTTTTGTTTTCTATAATTAACATTGCGAACTTGCAACACTAACCATAATAATCATGCTTCCACTAGCACAATGATTATTATCTTACTAGCACAACACTTATGCTCCCACTAGCTTTGACATGTACTCAGAAATCAATTGGACTTCTAGAAATCAATACTTTATTGACTTTCTTGCCAAGGTTCATATTTCTGATACAAGATTGCTTTGATAAGACTTTATCAAAATCATACACCTTACCTTAGATAGATCACATCTTTGTCTAGACCTTTTGCCATTCTCACTAGTTAGTGTGCCGGTTAACCACACATGCTCCACTAACGACATGAAAATGCAAATATCACAATTTTTATCTACTTAAAATCTACTTAGTGAAAGCGTTTCCTCACCATCATTTTCATGAATCGGAGAGAAACCTTATGACGCTTAGATTTTTTTATGGTGTATGTATTCCTATCGATGTGAACTTGTCAAAAACATAATCACAAGACAGGGTTAGTGACAAACCCAAACTCATATGGACTGAACTTGTTCAATCTTAATTTCTTGCCACTTGGCAGCTCAAGGGCCTACCATTTCTTCCACATTGTTATGAAACAATTGTGAACTCATAGAACTCACAAGCATAGTCAACTTTAACTGGAATAGGCACAGAAATAAGAATATGTCAACACGATAGGTTACAAACCTCAAGTCGTGGGCTAGTGATTGACAATACTCTTGATTAGTTCTTGAAACCATCTCAAGATTTTTAAAGACTCCCACTGACGTCTTGACATATAAGATTCTCTTTTGTCAAGAATCATTCCTTGACAAAACAAATATTCAAGAGTTAGTGCGGATTCTTATCAAGTTAAACACTTCTCACAATTGGTCATAGTTGGTCTTTGTCTTATCCAAAACATCACAACTTACCAATCTCAAATGTACAAGAGTAGAAAAAATTTTACTCTACATTTGACAAGTGTTTTACACATTTTTAAGATTATGTCACTCAAGGCTCAATCTTGGAGTATGACTCTAAGATTTGTTTTTGTAACGAAGTATGATTTATCTTTTGATTTAACCATTTCAATAATCACGATTCCTCTCCTTAGCCAAACAAATGCACTAAGGTGTCCTTAGAGGATCAATTTTGATATGGTTTCATAATCACGAAGATAACCATAAACCAAGATACTCAAGCACTCTCCTACCTTTTCAGATTGGATAAACTTTTATCTTTCTGCCTAATTTGATTCTTCTCATTCGTCCTGCCATACATTGAAACTTTTCCAATGTTTCAGAATTACACTTAAACTTGTAAGTATAACTATATTTACTAAACTTTAGTAAATCAAGACGAATAATCTTGTCATTCCTTGTGGTCGACTTGACCAGCGCACAACCAAGTGTACCCAATCCTTTAGTCCTTCACTTCAGTCACATATACATGTGAGCAAGAACTTAGTCTTAATTTCCCAAAGATGAAAATTCTCATTCATCACACAATACAACTTGCATGATTCCAAGTTTCTATCCAACTAAAACTTGGGTGATGAGAATCTTTCCTTATTTGGTAAATTATGACACTACCACAAATGAAAGACTCAAATCCATTTTCCAATATTGCTTATTAATGGAAACATATAAACAACAATTTTTCACAAATGTCATTGTAAGGATACTTAAAATAAATCAAAACCTTTTCTTTTATTTTAAAACTTACGGAAAAATTCTTATCCTTACAATGCAAATACATATGAAAAACATGTTATCTATTACTAAGCAATATATCATAACTCTGAAGCAGCAACTCAAAATTCTGATCATTGAACCACGCGATCGAGATCCATCTTCGCGATCAGATCAACATACTCTTTCTTTAGGTTTCCCTTTGGTTCTTCCAAAACATCAAAATGTAATTTACATTACATCATGTATTAAGAATCTCCAAAATAGACTTCATAGAGTTAGATAATGGACTTTACCTGAAGCAAAGTCAAACTTTTTGACTTTTACCACTCGTATGAACTTTTCAGGTAAATTCGGCAGCTTCGCAACCAATGTCCCTTTGGCATATGGACCTTTTGGAAATTGTGACAACCCGAAAATTTTTGCCTTGTAAAGCCCAGCCAATCAAGTTAACTGAGTGTCCGACTCGTTTCTGCTATCATTTAGCCTTGTTTAGATTTCCGTTTAAAGGTTCAAAGCTCAGTACATTCAAGCATTGAGTATAGGATTGGGTCGGGTACACTTCTAGCCTTGAAATCAAGCCCTACACTCCATTTGAGGGAGTGTACGGCCGTACACATGAGTGTGCGGCTGTACACCCATGTTGGCTGTACACCCCCTCCATAAGGATGATATCCTTCCATTTCCAAGCCATTCCTTCAGTTTCCAAGTCTAGAAATCGGATTTCTTTCTCAACTATCATCAAGTTCTTCATCCAAATCCTCCAAAATAGTAAGTGATCCTTCTACCCTTCTTGATATCTTCCTTAGTTTTGTAAACATCTCTTGATTCATCCATGAAAACATCTTTTTATGTTAGATCTTCATCTTTCACCAAGAACACCAAGAACACACACTTGTTCTTGGTGATTTTGAGCCTTCTTGAGCCTCCAGATCGTAAGTACTCCTTCCCTATGCTTAGTACTTGATAGGAACACTAGATTAACACCTTAAAATGTCTAGAACTTATGAACACAAGGTGTGTGCGGCCGCACACCCATGTGTGGTTGTACACCCCTCAAAACACCCCTACATGGCCTTCAAAATGCATTTCTAGCTTCAACACTTGATGAGCATTAGTCCCACAAGCCTCCCTACCTTTAGAAAACCATTTTGTGCACTTGTTACCATGAGTGTACGGCCGTACACTCCATGGCTGTATACCCATGGACGCACACTCCTCAAAGTGGCCGTACACTCCCCTTAGATTAATCACATGTGATTCTAACACTTGGTCCAAGTGTTTCCTAGTCCCTAGAGGTGTTTCCTTACATTTGGTTGCTTCTGAACCCTATATTTATGCCAATATATGCCATTATATGTCATTTAGGACTCGTTGTGTCTCGGGAATTCATTCGTGGAACTTCTCATCCTTACGCGCATATTCGTTGAATCACCCACATAAGGTGAGTTCATACCCCAATAATAAATCTTTTAACTGTTTTAAATGCTTCTAAGGGGGGGAATACAAGTTGAACACAATGATAATTGTGTAATTGTTTATTATAAACATCTTTCAAAAGATTGCTTATGTCTTTTATAAGTGATCAAAACATTTCAAAAACTCTTTTAAAGTTATGTCACTTTATAGTTTAACAAAACTCCGTTTTTAAAGTACAAGCATAACTTAGTAGAGAAATGAGTCTTTTCAGTAACAGTTCAAGTAAAATACTAGTAAACTATAAGGGGTATAGTTTAGGGGTTCAGTTCATACTAGATAACAGAGGATACTATAAAGAGAAACAGGGAGGTAGAAACAATACACGATAGCAAAGAGAAAATACTAAGATACTATAACAGAACGAACTTACTAAGATGCCATAGCATAGAACAAGTACACGATCTAATTATACCAATGAATCACTAAATCATTGTTCTAAACAAAAGGTGATAGTAAAATTGGGTATACATGATCATATAACTTAAATGTGAGCCTACTTCACGGCTCAGCAACTGGTTTGCTGAAGTCGCGTTTGGTTCACAGAATCTCTTGCAGGGAGAGCGTATAGTATGGGGACTATTCATCACATTATGACCTTAATAAATCAATTACGTTTTAAGGTAATCAGTACGGCAGGATGTCAATTCAAAAGACAACTGTGTACTTATATTTTCTTATTACTTTCATTTTTGTGACAGTTCCACTTGAAAGTTAATGCAAACTATTTTCGAGTCAAGATAGTTATAAACTAGGGAAAACTTACATTTTACAAACGACAAACAGAACAGTTGAGTCTAGTACATTCAGTAGAAAGGGTGCCTATAATGCTAACTTTATGATTCCTTAGTGTATGCAGTCAGGGATATATATTAATCGGGTCCGACAGGTAGTAGGGTATGTGCTTTCCGCTTCATTTCCTGTTCCTTGTTTGGTTGTGGGCTTAGAGCAGATTCACCCAGCCTACTTTCTATCAGATCTTAGCTATATATATTATCCGTATACACTAAGTAATCATAAGGGGTACCAGGTATGGGCCAGGTCATAGGACACTAATTCAATGCACAACTTTCTAGTACAAAACATACTTTTCAAATAGAACGTTTGATATTCAAAACTAGAAACTTAACCAGTAAAGGGTTTTATCCATTTTATTAAACTAGTATATACTTAAAGGACCTTAGGTGGTTAATTCTAATATACCTTAGTTTATACATCAGGGTTATATATAATTAATACCTGATAGGTAGTTGGATGTGTGCCTTCCGCCTCATTCACTGTTCCTTGTTTGGTTGTGGGCTTAGGGCAGATTCACACAATTAACTATCTGTTCGATATTAGATTATATATAGCTAGTATAAACTAAGTGATTATAGAAGGAACCACTGTGGTTACCATTTATATTATAAGAAATAAGGGTTTTCTTAAAGAATCTTTTCATCAAATATAAAGGAACCATTATAGTTAACTCCGTGAGTACAAAGTGAATACGCCAGGGTTATATACAACAATGATCTAACAGACAATGGGATGTGTGTCTTCCGCCTCATTTCCTGTTCCATGTTTGGTTGTGGGCTTAGGGCAGATACACACAACCGATTGTTTGTTTACTCTGAGTTTTATATAACTTGTATCCATTTAGTACTCACAGAAAGGATTGTAGAGTCATTTTTACTTATCTTTCATCAAAGCAGGAAATATAGGATTTTCTAGAGGAACATGCAAACTTTTCTAAAAAGAACTTACAACTTACTACATCTTTCTTACAACTTACTTACATCACTAAAATCTTATGAACTCACCAGCTTAAATGCTGATCTACACTTTCAAAATAACTTGTATTCTCAGGAGACCAGTAGACCGGTACGCGCACTGGGATTCAGAAGATGGAGCAGTATAGCTTCACGTCTTTTTGTTATTTTCTATGTATTCTATATTATGTGAATCGCATACTTTGTAAACACTTTCTTTCTAATGAAATGGTTGTTTATTACTTGCTTACTATGATGCATGTCTTGTGATACTAAACATGACGTCCTCCACCCCAGAACGTTTCTGCCGTTCCGGTTTTGGGGTGTGACAGAAATGGTACACTTGATTGTCTCAGACTTAGCCTTCCTCTTTACCATTGGTCAAATGACTTGACCATGGCCAATCCGTTTCTATTAGGAAGAGAAAGCTTTTCTGGACTTCCAATGTCACCATTGTTAATGTCCAAATAGGTTTGGGAAGTAGATCTTCCAATCTAATTTGCTTTACCAATGCTCCAAATCATTGCTGATTTAACAGCATCAAGCAAATAGGTAAGATCACTATGGGTCATGTCGTGATCTGTCATCAGGGAGTGACTGAAGAACCAAGTCAATAGCCAGCTACCTCGATGTGACAACCATAAATTTTCATTTGTATAATCTCTACAGTTAAACACTTCATATAATATTCAAAATCATTTCAGTACATTTGTGGCCGGATTTAAGTCCGTTTGGGTGTTTTATTTTATTTTTCGTCAAACGATTAAATAAAAGGAAGTGTCGTTATTAGTGATGTGTAGCAAAGAGAACAATCAACACCTTAGCTAGGTGTTTACGGCCAAACAAGAGGTGTTTGGGCCGTAAACACCATTTTCCCAAGAACTCATGAATATAGCATGAGTTTGCACACCTTTTCCTCATTCTCCACTTCCCACCTCAAGAACACCAAGCTTTTTCTCTCAAGTATCATAAGTTCATTTCTTCAAATCCGCCAAAATGTAAGTGTTTCCTTCCTAGATTCGTTCATACAACACTTAATCTAGTGTTTATACATCATTTCATCCATGGATTCTTGGTTTTTACTTAGATCTTCAAGTGTTCTTCAAAACACTAAGAACACCAAGAACACACACTAGTGTTTTTGGGCTCTAATCACTCTTACAAGCTTCATATAAGTAAGTATACCCTTCCTATCTAGTTACTTATTTAGTATACTTGTGAATCCTTTGGGAAATCATCAAAATCCCCAAGAACATTTGTGTTTATGGTTTGGGGATCTCCCAAAACCGTAAACACCCCCAAATGGTGTTTTGATGCCCCTAACACCTTCAAATGCTTGGATAAAGGGCTAGAAACTTGCATGCATGAGCTAGAAACACCAAAACACGAAAAGGTTGAGGCATACATGAGTTTACGGCCGTAAACTCATGGGCTTACGACCGTAAACCCAAGTGTTTACGACCGTAAACTCTCAAGGATGGTCCAAGGACCGTAAACTCCAATGAGGGGTCCTTTTGTCCCCTAACCACTTCCAAAGCCTTTGATTCGAACTTAGAACCCTTCCTTGTGAGATATAGGACCTTGAAACACACAAATGCACCATTACCATGAGTTTACGGCCGTAAACTCATGGGGGAAATGGTCCAACAACCGTAAACACATATAGGGTTCCCATTTGAGGAGTAAACTCCAAGGTGAGGCCATACTCTCCTTAGATGCAACCCTTAGCACTCCTAGCACTTGAAACAAAGTGTTTTCATTGATTTAGCGTGTCTTTACTTACTTAATTAGTGATTAAATAACTAATTAGATACATTTATGTATCACTACATCTTACATAGGATCTGTGTGTGTGTTGAAGTCGTCACTTGACACCTAGCATCCTACCCGGCACGTCCATCCACTCCACTCACTACAGGTGAGTTCATACCCCTGAATTAACCTTTTAAATGATTTTAAATACTTTTATGGGGGGAATACAAGTTGAACTGTTATAGTTATTATATCAATCACATGTGATTAATAGCTAGAACAGACTACAAGATTTGCTACTACTTTCAGTTTTCCATCAAACTTTGGATTTTCAAGTGTTTCAAACCTTTTATCAAATTCTTTAAATGCTAAAACTGTTTTCAAACTCTTTTAAACTTGTTTTATCTTCAAAACCATATCTATACTAATATATTTTATATAAGTAAGACTTGAAGGACTTAGGACTGATAGCTCACCTTATTTCCTGTTCCTTGTTTGGTTGTGGACTTAGGGGATTCTGTTATTTGTCCAACTGTCATTGAATTCTTAGTTATATATCATATATATTTGTGTTGGCTATAAAAGTCTTCACTTCAGTTCAGCACCTTTGTGTAACAAAGGCATGCAACCAAGATTACTATTTAACTATAATAGGTATAGTTAAGGATTGCTACTCATTGCTACTATTACCGTGACACCTACCAGAGTCAGTACAGTAATGAGTCAATACATGCTAAATACTATACAAAGAGAATACTATATACCATACAAGAGAACACTTTATACAATATACCAGAAAAATACATTATACAATATACAAGAGAATATACTATAATTAGAATGTGACATACTACTTCTCGATACGACACTTCACAGTGGTATCACCGTGTAACCAGAGTCTCATGGAGGGAGAGCGGGCATTGTGTGTATAGATCTATACGAGACAGACACTCCCACATCCCGACTGCTAGCTACAGTCCCAGCCGAAAGGCCAAGGGGTGACAAAATGTCACATTTCTACATATGACTCGGAGGGTCATCAGTTATTCGATCGTCAATCAGCATGGTTACATACGAGTTCACATTCAGACCTTTAATTAACACATTTAGAATTAGAGGCAAAACAGACTCCCCGAGGTGTATTGTACATTTAATACTACCTGGAGCCTGCATTTTCATTACATGTAGCCAGCAGTGGCACTGCTGGGGTAAAACACTATTTTTCCCAATTACTTTACATAAATGAAGTTTAAAACTATATTTTCATACTGATAGTTTCATTGGGAAAACTTTTACATTTTCAAAGGATCGAACATGCAAACAACCGGGTCTTGGTAGAAGACTACTTTTATTGGAAAACATAGAGTTTTCTAGGGAGTATACTATTTTCTAACGTTGAAGTAAGTTATTATACTACATTGTTGTAAACATTTTTATACAAGCAATGACACTAAATACTTATGAACTCACCAGCTTTATGCTGATAAACTCTTTCAAAATAACTTGTATTCTCAGGTCATCAGTAGACAGGTACAGATGCAGCTTTTGAGAAGATGGAGCACATATAAGACTCATCTTTTATTTTGATTATACTTTTGGTGTCTTACAAACTGTACAGAACACACTTGTATTACAATTATTATATTAATGAAATGGATGTTGTTGCTTGTCTTTACTATTATGCATTGTGATGATACTGTACATGACGTCCTCCACCCCAGAACGTTTCCGCCATTCTCGGTTTTGGGGTGTGACAGATTGGTATCAGAGAACTGTTTATAGTGAATCAAGTATATTAACCCATAAAAGATATACGAACTATAAACACATCGGGATTAAAACACTCTGACCAAGAATATATACTTTTAAATAATAAAATATTTAACTAAGTATATATATACATTTACCCATACCAGTGTCAGTATCATGCTAGAACAAAACAAAAGTATTACGATTGTTGAACATAACAATTAGGCTTAGAGACATATGGTCAAACCTAAGGGGATATAGCCTGATCAACTATATTTCCTGAGGAGTGACTAGCATGTGCCTAAGAATGATTGTGGTGTTACAACAAGTCTAAAAACTTACCCACACTACTACAAGAGCATTAGAACAATAATACTATAGGAGTATTCTGCATTACTATGAATTACATATGTGAGAACTACAAAGGTCGTTACTAGTAGGACAATAGTTGCTAAATGGGTACACCAAGGTTACATGTGACTAAGGCGCTATAGACTTAGAATCTGTGATCTTTGCTTTACTTCCTGTTCCTTGTTTGGTTGTGGATTTAGAGTTAGGATCACTTATTCGAAGGTCTATCCTGTCTCGGTTGCATGTAATTGGTATGCACTATGCAAGTATTGAATCAACTAATAACGATCACCTTATAAGTATCTTAGATTAGTACGTCTATTAACTATTCTTTCCCCATTCTCGCGTAGATAGCATGGCTGGCTTTCATCTCCCTGGCGATCCGTACTATCCAAACCAAGGCATTGGAGAATGGCTTGATGATGAGTCGGAAGATGATCACCCAATCCCTTTGGATGATCATCTCGCAGAAAGCTTTTCAGATGGCTCCGACTCCGAACCAGAAGTCAACAACCTACCCCCAGTAGCTCCAAACCCCAACCCCGTCCGACATTTCAAGGTCCCACTCCCATGTGGGCAACAACCTTGAATCGATGGAGTGATGAACAGGGTCAGCCTTTAGCTTTCAACGGAGACCGAAGCTTTTACAATATAAGCGGGGGAGGATCAGCTGACCGAGTCCTGCCCATCATGGTCTGAAGGATTTCTAGGAACATCGAGCAAGGTCATGTAGCCATCGAGCGAGTAGTGGAAGTTGACGCCAACTCTAACCTAAACACAGTTCGTATTCGCCAACTCGAAGAGACTGTGGATAGGACAAGGAGGACCAATGAGGCTCTGCAGCAACAATTAGCTGCATCCCGAGCCGAGGTCATGGAACTCCGAGTGCATCAGAGAGAGCGTGAACGACATCTTCAGGAGGTTGTACGTCAACTGACAGACCTAAGGGTTCGTCCGAGGGATGCCCGTCGCCGGTAAAAGATGTCCACGCATCTCCACTTTTGAATTAAGGAATAGCCTTTCTTTCTGTGCTTTGGGAAGCACTTGTCTGTAAAATATTCCTAGCTTTTAAAAGTACTCTAATTAGACTTCTAAGCTGCCAACATTTTTCCTTATGGTTAGATGTAAGACCTACTGTTAGGTCAACTTTTCTGAACTCATTTTACATCAGTAATACCAGTAACTGTTAGGCCAACATTGGCAGTTATCTAATCTATGAGAAAGTCTGTACTCTTGTGTTTCTCTAATCTATTAGTATATTTCTATCTGATAGTTGGACTATGGCGATTTAGTCCATGAGACACTCACATCATGCTTACAACTGTTTCTCACTATTGTCATCATCTTTACAAATTTTCAGTAAAAGATGCCTCCTCGCAAGCGTCCGACCAGAAACACGCCTGCAAGTCAAACACCACCACCACCTCCTCCGCAACAGTTTGATGCGGTGATGTTTCAGGCAGCTGTAACCGCAGCTGTGACCGCAGCTATGGCCCAAATAAATTCTGGCGATGCAAGTGGAGCCGGAATGGGCACCAACTCTAGACATGGTGAAATCCACCCACGTACACAGGGGTGTACCTATAAGGATTTCATGAACTGCAAACCAACATTCTTCAATGGGACCGGAGGGATCATTGCACTGTCCCAATGGATCGAATGAACTGAAGCCATCTTCGAAATGTGCTCGTGCCCCGAAGAAAGCAAGATAAAGTTCGCTGCTTGCACCTTCACTGAAAGGGCCCTGACATGGTGGAATGGCCATGTCAAATGACTCTCTTTGGTAACAGCCAACGCCATGGGCTGGGACACACTAAAAGACCTTCTGATAAGGGAGTACTGCCCTAGGGGCGAAATCCAGAAACTCGAGGAGGAACTCTGGAACCTCAAGATGAAGGGGACCGACATAGTGGCTTATACAGCCAGGTTCTGCGCCCTGGTGACTCTGTGTCCTAACATGGTCCCCACCGAAGGCAAGAAAATTGAAAGATACATCTGGGGTTTAGTGCCCCCGTATCGAGGGAACGTCCTAGCATCACACCCTACGACCTTTGACAGTGCCAAGGAATTGGCCCAAAGGTTGATTGATCATGAAGTTCCTTACACTCCATCAGCAACCACAACGGTTGCCACTGCACCGACCAAGACATCCGACAACAAAAGGAAGCGGTGGGACCGAAAGAAGGGTAAATCAGCCCAACCCTCTTCAAAGAATCAACAAACGGTGGCTGTCCATGCTGCCACTACTCCTGTTACCCCTGTACCAGCCAAAACATATGCAGGGAGTCTACCCAAGTACACCAAATGCTCTTTCCATCACAACGGCCCCTGCCGGGGAATGCACTCACTAACTGTGACCGGAAGGGCCATACCGCCTGGTTTTGCCGAACACCACCCAAACATATTTCCCAGGTCCCCAGTTCGGGATTAAGCCAGGCCTACTACGGTTGTGGCGAGGTAGGACATTTCAAAAGAAACTGTCCAAAAGCTGGGAATGCGGGAGGAGCAGGCAGACTACTTGCTATTGGCCACAATGAAGCAGTAGCAGATCCCACAGTAGTCACTGGTACGTTCCTTCTCGATAACTCTTATGCTTGTATCCTATTTGATAGTGGGGCAGAGAGGAGTTTCGTAAACAAAAACTTTAAACACTTACTTAAACAATCACCGCAACCACTAAAAAAAACCTTCGTCGTAGAAATGGCTAACGGAAAGAAAGAGAGTTCTAATGAAATCTACATAGGTTGTACCCTCACACTAAATAACCATTCGTTTCCAATCGACCTCATACTAGTAGTAATCAAGAGCTTCGATGTCATTGTGGGCATGGACTGGTTGAGTCTCCATCATACCGATATTTTGTGTTTCGACAAACCAATCCGTCTGAACCTACCAAATAACGAAACCTTGTTGATCTACGGAGACAAACCGAGTACGAGCCTTCGTATCATCTCAAGTATGCAAGCCCAAAAATATTTGCGTAAGGAATATCGCGCGTTCCTTGTACACATCGTCGACACGAGCCAGAAAACAAAAGACCTGAAAGACTTCCCCGTGGTACATGACTTCCCCGACGTCTTTCCAGAAGAGCTATCGGGATTACCTCCCCAACGTCAAGTCAAGTTCCGAATCGACTTAATCCCAGGAACCACCCCCGTAACCAAATCCCCCTATCGTCTAGCGCCTGCTGAGATGCAAGAATTGTCCGGTCAACTTAACGAGCTGCTCAGCAAGGGCTTTATAAGACCGAGCTTCTCACCCTGGGGAGCACCAGTCTTGTTCGTGAAGAAGAAAGACGGATCGTTCCGTATGTGCATCGATTACAGGGAACTCAACAAACTTACGATAAAAAATCGTTACCCTCTTCCTCGCATAGACAATTTATTTGACCAACTGCAAGGGGTGAGTTACTTTTCCAAGATTGATCTGAGGTCCGGGTATCACCAGTTGCGAGTGCTTGAGGAGGATGTTCCGAAGACAGCCTTCCGAACTCGTTACGGACACTACGAGTTCGTGGTGATGCCATTCGGACTGACCAATGCGCCCGCAGTATTCATGGACTTAATGAATAGAGTATGTCGTCCTTACTTGGATTAGTTTGTCATCGTCTTCATTGACGACATACTTATCTACTCTCGAAGTAAGGAGGAGCATAGCAATCATCTACGACAAGTCCTAGAAACCTTGCGATTAGAGAAGCTATACGCAAAGTTCTCTAAGTGCGAATTTTGGATCCGAAGAGTCGAATTCTTAGGACATGTGGTTAGCGAAGAAGGAATCTACGTGGACCCATCCAAGATTAAAGCTATTGAGAACTGGTCAGCACCGAAGACGCCTACGGAAATCCGCCAATTTCTAGGCCTCGCTGGCTACTACCGCAGGTTCATACAAAATTTCTCTCAAATCGCGAAACCCCTTACGACATTGACCTAGAAAGGCGTGGTCTTTGACTGGGAAGAGAAACAAGAGAAGGCATTCCAAACCCTGAAAAGAGCCTTATGCACCGCACCGATACTATCCCTCCCCGAAGGGATAGACGACTTCGTGGTATACTGCGATGCATCCAATCAGGGGCTCGGTTGTGTTCTGATGCAACGAGGTAAGCTCATCGCCTACGCCTCAAGACAGCTAAAGACACACGAGGTTAACTACACCACACACGATCTCGAATTAGGAGCAATTGTGTTTGCCCTAAAGATCTGGAGACACTACCTGTATGGTACGAAGAGCACTATCTTTACAGACCACAAAAGCCTCCAACACATATTCAATCAGAAAGAGCTCAACATGAGAAAACGACGGTGGGTCGAGCTACTCAATGACTACGAATGCAAAATTCGTTATCATCCGGGTAAAGCCAACGTGGTAGCAGATGCCCTAAGTCGGAAAGAATATCCTGGTCGAAGAGTCAAGTCATTAACTATAACTATCCATTCGCATCTACCCGCACAGATAAAGGAGGCTCAGCTCGAAGCTTTGAAACCTGAAAATGTAGCGGGAGAATCCCTGCGAGGAATGGATAAGAACTTAGAAGTCAAGGGTGACGAAGCCTTATATCTCATGGACCGGATCTGGACACCGAAACACGGTGGCTTCAGAGACTTGGTCATGAAGGAAGCGCACAACACTCGATATTCTGTCCACCCAGGTTCAGATAAGATGTATCTGAATCTCAAGAAATCATACTGGTGGCCTAACATGAAGGCAAAATTGCTACCTTCGTGAGTAAATGCCTTACTTGCGCCAAGGTCAAGGTCGAATACCAGAAACCATCAGGTCTACTCCAGCAACTAGAGATACCTGAATGGAAGTGGGAGCGGATCACTATGGACGTCATAACCAAGCTACCCAAGACAACGGGTGGACTTGATACCATATGGGTCATCGTCGACAGATTGACCAAGTCCGCACACTTCCTGCCCATCAAAGAAACCGACAAGATGGAGAAGCTCACAAGAACATACATTAGGGAGATCGTACAACTGCATGGTGTTCCTATATCTATTATCTCCGATAGAGATAGTAGATTCACTTCGAGGTTCTGGCAGTCACTACAAAACTCCTTAGGAACGAGGCTGGACATGAGTACAGCCTACCATCCACAGACCGACGGACAGAGTGAGAGAACTATCCAAACCTTGGAAGATATGCTGCGAGCCTGTGTGATAGACTTCGGGAAGGCGTGGGATACCCACTTACCTCTCGTCGAATTCTCTTACAACAACAGTTATCACACGAGCATCAAGGCTGCTCCATTTGAAGCCCTCTACGGCCGGAAGTGCAGATCCCCTCTGTGCTGGGCTGAGGTGGGTGACACTCAATTAGCTAAACGACGAGTTCCTGACAGCACTCTCACGGGTCCAGAGATCATACGGGAAACGACAGAGAAGATCGTTCAGATTCGTGAAGGATTGAAAGCCTCTAGAGACCGACAGAAAAGCTACGCAGACAAACGAAGGAAACCATTGAAAGTCTCACCCTGGAAAGGCTTGATACGCTTCGGAAAGCGTGGAAAGCTGAATCCAAGATACATAGGGCCTTTCGAGATTCTCGCTAGAATCGGCCCCGTAGCTTACAAACTCAACCTACCCCACGAACTCAGTAATGTACATCCTACCTTCCACGTCTCAAACTTGAAAAAGTTCCTATCCGACGAGACTCTTGTAATCCCACTCGACGAGATCGAGATCAACGAGAGCCTCAACTTCGTGGAAGAACCTGTAGAGATCATGGATCGCGAGGTCAAACGAACGAAACAAAGCCGCATCCCAATCGTGAAGGTTCGCTGGACCGGAGTTCACCTGGGAGCGCGATGATCAAATGAGACTTAAATATCCTCATCTTTTTACTTAGTTATTTTGTAATAACTTAGTTGCCTGAACTCTAATTTCGGGACGAAATTCCCTCTAACGGGGGGATGATGTGACATCCCGAAATTTTCATTTGTATAATCTCTACAGTTAAACACTTCATATAATATTCAAAGACATTTCAGTACATTTGTGGCCGGATTTAAGTCCGTTTGGGTGTTTTATTTTATTTTTCGTCAAACGATTAAATAAAAGGAAGTGTCGTTATTAGTGATGTGTAGCAAAGAGAACAATCAACACCTTAGCTAGGTGTTTACGGCCAAACAAGAGGTGTTTGGGCCGTAAACACCATTTTCCCAAGAACTCATGCATATAGCATGAGTTTGCACACCTTTTCCTCATTCTCCACTTCCCACCTCAAGAACACCAAGCTTTTTCTCTCAAGTATCATAAGTTCATTTCTTTAAATCCGCCAAAATGTAACTGTTTCCTTCCTAGATTCGTTCATACAACACTTAATCTAGTGTTTATACATCATTTCATCCATGGATTCTTGGTTTTTACTTAGATCTTCAAGTGTTCTTCAAAACACCAAGAACACCAAGAAACCACACTAGTGTTTTTGGGCTCTAATCACTCTTACAAGCTTCATATAAGTAAGTGTACCCTTCCTATCTAGTTACTTACTTAGTATACTTGTTAATCCTTTGGAAAATCATCAAAATCCCCAAGAACATATGTGTTTACGGTTTGGGGATCTCCCAAAACCGTAAACACCCCGAAATGGTGTTTTGATGCCCCTAACACCTTCAAATGCTTGGATAAAGGGTTAGAAACTTGCATGCATGAGCTAGAAACACCAAAACACGAAAAGGTTGAGGCATACATGAGTTTACGGCCGTAAACTCATGGGCTTACGACCGTAAACCCAAGTGTTTACGACCGTAAACTCTCAAGGATGGTCCAAGGACCGTAAACTCCAATGAGGGGTCCTTTTGTCCCCTAACCACTTCCAAAGCCTTTGATTCGAACTTAGAACCCTTCCTTGTGAGATATAGGACCTTGAAACACACAAATGCACCATTACCATGAGTTTACGGCCGTAAACTCATGGGGGAAATGGTCCAACAACCGTAAACACATATAGGGTTCCCATTTGAGGAGTAAACTCCAAGGTGAGGCCATACTCTCCTTAGATGCAACCCTTAGCACTCCTAGCACTTGAAACAAAGTGTTTTCATTGATTTAGTGTGTCTTTACTTACTTAATTAGTGATTAAATAACTAATTAGATACATTTATGTATCACTACATGTTACATAGGATCCGTGTGTGTGTTCAAGTCCTCACTTGCCACCTAGCATCCTACCCGGCACGTCCATCCACTCCACTCACTACAGGTGAGTTCATACCCCTGAATTAACCTTTTAAATGATTTTAAATACTTTTATGGGGGGGAATACAAGTTGAACTGTTATAGTTATTATATCAATCACATGTGATTAATAGCTAGAACAGACTACAATATTTGCTACTACTTTCAGTTTTCCATCAAACTTTGGATTTTCAAGTGTTTCAAACCTTTTATCAAATTCTTTAAATGCTAAAACTGTTTTCAAACTCTTTTAAACTTGTTTTATCTTCAAAACCATATCTATACTAATATATTTTATATAAGTAAGACTTGAAGGACTTAGGACTGATAGCTCACCTTATTTCCTTTTCCTTGTTTGGTTGTGGACTTAGGGGATTCTGTTATTTGTCCGACTGTCATTGAATTCTTAGTTATATATCATATATATTTGTGTTGGATATAAAAGTCTTCACTTCAGTTCAGCACCTTTGTGTAACAAAGGCATGCAACCAAGATTACTATTTAACTATAATAGGTATAGTTAAGGATTGCTACTCATTGCTACTATTACAATGACACCTACCAGAGTCAGTACAGTAATGAGTCAATACATGCTAAATACTATACAAAGAGAATACTATATACTATACAAGAGAACACTTTATACATTATACCAGAAAAATACATTATAAAATATACAAGAGAATATACTATAATTAGAATGTGACATACTACTTCTCGATATGACACTTCACAGTGGTATCACCGTGTAACCAGAGTCTCCTGGAGGGAAAGCGGGCATTGTGTGTATAGATCTATACGGGACAGACACTCCCACATCCCGACTGCTAGCTACAGTCCCAACCAAAAGGCCAAGGGGTGACAAAATGTCACATTTCTACATATGACTCGGAGGGTCATCGGTTATTCGATCGTCAATCAGCATGGTTACATACGAGTTCACATTCAGACCTTTAATTAACACATTTAGAATTAGAGGCAAAACAGACTCCCCGAGGTGTATTGTACATTTAATACTACCTGGAGCCTGCATTTTCATTACATGTAGCCGGCAGTGGCACTGCTGGGGTAAAACACCATTTTTCCCAATTACTTTACATAAATGAAGTTTAAAACTATATTTTCATACTGATAGTTTCATTGGGAAAACTTTTACATTTTCAAAGGATCAAACATGCAAACAACCGGGTCTTGGTAGAAGACTACTTTTATTGGAAAACATAGAGTTTTCTAGGGAGCATACTATTTTCTAACGTTGAAGTCAGTTATTATACTACATTGTTGTAAACATTTTTATACAATCAATGACACTAAATACTTATGAACTCACCAGCTTTATGCTGATAAACTCTTTCAAAATAACTTGTATTCTCAGGTCATCAGTAGACAGGTAAAGATGCAGCTTTTGAGAAGATGGAGCACATATAAGACTCATCTTTTATTTTGATTATACTTTTGGTGTCTTACAAACTATACAGAACACGCTTGTATTACAATTATTATATTAATGAAATGGATGTTGTTGCTTGTCTTTACTATTATGCATTGTGATGATACTGTACATGACGTCCTCCACCCCAGAACGTTTCCGCGGTTCTCGGTTTTTGGGTGTGACAGTCGAGACTTCGACACCCGACTCTCCCGGCTTGCCAATATGTGACTTAACCTCCAAGATGTAAGCACATATAGTCTTTGCTTGCCAATAGGGATTGAGTGATTTAGAACTTTTCAAGTCTTGAACCTTGTGGGATAGGGAGAATTATTGGAGGAGGTGGAGGAAGTGAAGCTTGATTTCCAGTCCCATTAATGCACAACAAAGGGATTAATCTTTCACCTTGATTCCCATGTGGGATATCATCTTCATTAGGAAGGCTTGTTCCTAATGATTTGGGAAGACCATAGTTGTCTGAAATAGACATTTATGAGGGAGAAATTCAAGTTTAGTTGATTTAAGTCCTTAATATAACACCCAATATGAAATATTAAGGCTAGGACCCAACAAACTATTTATAACTGGAAGAGAGATGTCGTAATCCAAGTTATAAAATATTTGAAGATAGGTAAATGACGATTTACCAATTTCCACCATGAAAAACCAAATAAATTATTAAGTTTTAATTGGATTGAAACTCCTAGATCTTTTGAGACTCATTGAACTTTCAATGGCATGTTTAAATCTCGATTGTGCCCTCTCAAGTTTGTGACTGGGATGCCAAGGATCACAAACAAGGTGTGAATAACCATGAAAATTTACTTGGTACCCTTAACTTTATCACCTAATTGATGTGCCGGTTAACCAGACGCGCTCCACCAATCTATGATAAACATTAAGTTACCCTTTTCCATACATTGTCAGTCCCATGTTAGTGTGCCGGTTAACCACACACGCTCCACTAACGACTTAACAAAGGTGCAAAGTGCAATTTCATGGGTTAGCACCATTTCACATTTTCCTAAGTAACTAAGATTGAGAATTAATAAGTGTTTAGTTACTTAGTTTTTATCATTATACTTTTAATGAAGGGAGAATTAGAGTCCTATCCTACCCGTTCGGCTAACGACCCTCCACCAGTCAAGGAAGCGGTGGGTGAGAGTGGACACCCATTAAACTGTCATTTTATAGGCAGTAACCTTATACCCCCCTTAGAGACTGGCTTCGTGAATGAGGCCTACTAACGGTAAGATTGACTTTATATTATACATATCTATATAATTAAAATTATAATAATAGTAGAAGGCTTGAATTTTAAACTTTTAAAATTCTTGGGTTTGATTTGGAATTAAAGTATTCATAAGAAGAAACTTTACAAATTCCAAAACTTGAGGGCAAGTATTGAAACTTTTCAAAACTCTTGGATTTTCATAACTTATGAGTTTAATTCAAGTTTTAAAGACTTTAATGAAGAGACTCTTGAACATCCATAACTTGAGGACAATTTATGGAGTTCATAAAACTATTTATGACAAAGATGACTCTTCATTTGTGTAACCTATGGCAATTTATGAGTTTCAAGATTCATAAATGTGACCTTTCATATAACTTGAGGACAAGTTACAAAAAACACATTTTGAGAACTACTTTTAGATCAATTTGGATTGAAAACAACTATCATACAATTTTTTTATTAATCTAAATTGACTCACAAAAACAAGGTAACACAAAAAACTTTAGGTAATCCATAACTTGAGGACAAGTTATGGAGTCCACACAATTTCATTAAGATCAAGAATTACACTAACAAACAATTTGCATATAATTCCTATGATCTAACAAAACTCATAAGTATGAACAATCCACATTAACAATTTTCATGAATCATATAAACATATATAAAACTTGAAACTTTGATAATGACTTGGAAATTGGTTTACCATAATCATTACCACATCAAAACAGGTTTTATAAGTCCAAAACAGTTTAAGGTAATGATTCTAGACCAATTCCAGCCTTAAAACTTGAAGATATGATGTCAGGGGGTCCAACTCGTCGAGTGCATGAACCAACTCGACGAGTTGGATGAATTTGCACATGGACTCGTCGAGTCCCTCAATGGACTCGTCGAGTCCCCTGTCCAGACCGCAAAAAATTTGATTTTTTTCAGCTTTTTTCAGCAAAGTGCATCAAGTATAAAAGAAAACAAACCTGGCTCTGATACAACTGTTGAGTTTTGAGCATTCTAACACTCCTATGGTGTACATGCAACCCTAAATACCTTGGATCTATGTTTTCTCTATTATACATGCAAATATCAATTTTCCAAGGTATTATCCTAAATAGCATAATATGAACAACATGCAATATAAAATCTAGTAGAATTACATACCTCTTCCTTGTAGCTTGATTCCATGGAGCTTAAGAGCCTAGTGCCCCAAGTGTGACACCTCAAATGGTTCACACAACATCACCAACATTTGGAATAAAATGAGAAGAGATACATGGACTCTAGAAATCGGCTTGCCCTCTTGTGTATATACTAGTGCCAATTTCACCAACCAATGGGGTCTTTATATAGTGTGGCTATTAGGGTTACACCATGTAACTCATGACTTTACCCATTCCTTATGCTCCATGGGTTTTAACCTCCATGGGGTATCCATGGGTCACCACATGGGTTAAACCCAACATAAGGAATCATGGATCATAAGCCCACATATATAAGAATGAATGATTTACACAATCAATCCCCATATATTTAATTAGTCTCTTTTGATCACTAAATTAATTCCAAATTAATTCTTGATCAATACTAATTAAATAATATGATTTCATATGGACCATGCCGGGTCGGGTGAAGTATGTACCAATTATAGTTATGGACTTAGACACTAATCCAACAGTAGTGACCCTACTGACCACACCTGAAACATCCAGAAACAGGCACGCGATAAATACCCCAATGAGTCCGTGAGTCTCTCGATCTCCTGACTGAATACCCATCACCAAAGCCTTCTTGGCTGTTGTTGCAGATGTATGAACATAATCCTGCCTCCTCTTCTGTTGTTGGGTCTCCAACACAAGCTCTCTCTCCCTGCCTACCTCCACTAAACTTGGAAGAGTCTTATGACTCGAGATACTCACGTGCTCCCAAAACATCATCCTCAACATGTCATGGTAGCGGGTCATCCTCATCTCTTCCGAAGCCATATATAATGAGGACAAAACATTACTCTCTCTCTCTAAATTTGGTGGTGATCTCAACCACCATCTCTGTAGTCGGCTCAGGCACTAGATATTCCCGAGTCAACAGTTGAACTTCAACCGACATGGACTCGACCGCATCTGGTTTGAGGTCCTCGAAAAACTTGAAACACCAATACCTACCTCTGTCGTACAGGATACATGTCACAAATCTGACCTTGGCCTCCGCCACATAGAAGCTTGCGCGAAAGTCTCTCTCCACATCGGCAATCCAACGCATACTGAAACTCAACTCCTTACTCCCAAAGAAACACATAGCTCCATAAGTATCAAACTTCTTTAAGGCGACTCTACGAAACCAACCTCAACCCTCCTTTAGCTCGATTCGCTGAATCCTCAGGCGTTCGACCACCACTGTACTCAACTCTTCCTTAACAGTATTGATCAATCAGGAAAATCATCTCTCATGAACCTCAAAATCTCTACAACTATGATGTTGTGAAGATCCTCCTCGACCAGGCTCACATCACCAAAACAAAAGGTCGCCATCCTGAATATGAAAGATAACGGAAACACGTCAAAATCAATGCAAAGTGTTAACCCACACTATGCATACCCACCTACAGCTTCCTGGTAATCATTCTTAACACCCCACTGACTCAAGTATGGATATTGTGCTTTCTGTAGTACGGGCCCAATACTACCTTCCACACCTATCCATAGTCATTACAAGGACTGTCCCAAGACTCCCAAGTCACTTCGCATCGCTCTACTAAACTCCTAATGCGTATGCATATGTCTAGCCATATGCATAATACCACACTTCCTGGACCCTTTCTCTAGGAACCTCCTATTACTTGCTTCCGCACTGCTAGAAGCCATATCAACACTTTTGGTTGCCTTGTCCATGAAAGTTATACACAATATAAGACCAAATAGATTGCCAAATGAGTGATTCAACCATAAGCGCACAACCAGACAAGGAACAAGAAATAATGTTGAATCAATGATTCTAAGGTTATGCAATCCAAATCTTATACAACTCTAAAACATATACCAAAACATTAACATTATCAATCAAGACTTCAGGCAGTACATAAAAAAAATTTGCAGGCTATAAGGCATCACACAAGCTAGACAAGTCTATTATGCAATTCATGAGTAGATGTACAGCCTACATTCTAGAATGCATAACAGTCCATATCACAAATACATGATAATAAGGGTATATTAGGAGTTACTTACTTCATGCGCTTCATACTGTACACATCACATCCTCTACTTAGTATGAAGTCTTTTAGAAAATAATTTCCTTGAATCAATACATTTTCTTTTCAAAACTTGTTTAGAAAATCTCTCAGTCCTCAGTTTGAGTTCAGACACATAGCAAGGCATGCCTGAATCCCTCAACCACGGCTCTGATACCAACTTGTAACGTCCCGAAAATTACAAAGAATTTTTTCGATTTAAAAAAAGTAACTAAATTAAAAACTTATACTTAAAATCATTAAACAATATTCATTTGTTGACAACCATTAGTTAACAGAGTTGAATTACAAAAAACAACGGAAACCAATATCTACAATGCATGTGTACAGTCTCACCGAGCACTTCTCACGTACAACCTGGAAAATCATTTATCCATAATTATAAGGATAAAGGTTATCGAGTTCCCATATTATACCTCATATTCCACGATACATACAATGCATCCAAGCAAAGCCTCAACTCTATAGCCAAACAATCAGGTCTCCTATCAATATACATACATGACAGGCCCAACCCTAGGGAGTATATGACCCCAACCCTAACTCTATTCCCATGGTACCATCCATGGTCTTTCATGCCATTGACACATACATATATCATACATAACGGCCCCATCCCTAGGGAGTATACATGCCTACCCCTGAATTTATTGCCATGCTACCATCCATGGTCTTTCATACTGTACATAAAGTCATATTCAGCCAGGGACATAAAGAAAGTCGAACAGACAAACCACCCGAATGTGAACAATTAGACAAGAACATCATAATAATGCATTCGACCAAGAGTTCTCAGGCTATCCAACTTAAACTACATAGAACCTAAGCTATCATTACCACATAACCATGTAAGATAACCACATATTAGATACTAGCATATCCATACATTTAGCAACTAGCATTCTCTAGTTACACTACCATTAACCACTTATCAATTAAGTTCTTCGTTGGTCAGTCATACATAATATTGATAACTTGTCTACCCTCGTTACCCTAACCAAAAATAACTGCTAACAATACCATACAATCAGGCAAGACCCTACCAGTCCGACATACCATGACCAAGTGTCCTATACTGTACATACGTAAAATGGAGTTATACTAGCCACTAACATACTTGTACTCTAACAATACCTCTATCCTAACATGAAACGGATATGCAATGGGATACCTGGTATAGTGAGAAACTCACCTAAACTGAAGAATCGGAAAAGCACAACAACACTCTTACTCTTTGCATTGATCAATCCTACGAACCGGCTATCACAAAATAAGGATCAATCCTCAATTAGTAATCCTAATCCTCCAAGTTTGACCCCAAATCAAACTTGTCAAAAGTCAAGGCCATGTCGTGGTCCCTCATTAGCCTCGTCGTGAAAATGTAAAGACAAAACATTTGTGAATTAGACTATCGTCACGTCGTGGTCATCCTTGGCCACATTGTGGGAACTGGAAGCTTGCTCCAAAACTCCATTAAGAAATTAATCCATACTGATCAAGGCCCAAAACTTCAAATCTACTTTTTCATATTGACTTAATGGATAAAGTTTCCAACTTCATCCATTAGGACCTTACCACAAGGCAATATCTTAAACCCTAAGTCCATATTAGCATAAAACCTTCCCAAAACAAGCATGACTTTAAGAACAAGATCAAGAGCAAAATTTCCCAATCCAACAGGATTAAGAGGTGATAAAATTAGCTCGAGAGGTGTTGGAGCCCACTTAAATCCAAAGCACAAGCTCACAAGGTCCAAAAGGGAAAAATATGATCAAACTACACTTGAGCCCTTCACCAAAACACTTTGCACGAAACTTGGTCTTCAAGCTCTACACCAAAATATGAGAAATGAGCCTTCAAATGGCCAAAAACACCTAGAACACTCAAAGAGGCTAGGGTTTTCGAAATGGAGAGGTTGGAGGCTGAAAAGGATGCCCGAACTTTAAGTTAAGGTGCTTAAATATGGAAGAAACCCTAAAAGTTCATGGGCTTGGGTTGAACAGATGCCACTCCGTGGCCATACCCTTGCCACGTCGTGACACTCAATGATGATGCATGCTTTTTAGATGCATGCGACGTTGTCGCAGCCCATGCACCACGTCGTGGCAAATGGGTTTTTCCTCCAAAATCATGCATTTGATTCCTCTATGTTATCCACTGATCCATTTTGGGAAAATGGTGTTACATTCATATAATTTCCATGGTCCTTCGATGATCTTTCATACAGTTGGTATGGTCCTCCCATAGTCTCTGTACAAAAGTCACAAAGACAATCGAACATACTACAAAGTATAGTAATAAGATTCACCTCTCAATCGAATTAAACTAACACTGTTGGGTTTTATTAAAAAAAATCTATAACTAATAGTCAAAACTACAAGTTTAGCAACATAAGCTATTTTATGTTTGAATAAACTAAAACCATTTTACCCACCGATAATCATTTTACAAAGCTAGGAAAGATTAAAACAACCATAGAAAAGGAAAATGATACAAACTTTGAAGACTTTGATTCCTTTTGGCAATTAGCAAGTTGATGTAGAAAGTAGAACAAATCTCCTTCTTATCTTGGACACTAACAAAAGATGAACTTGATAGAGGTGATAGCCAAAATCTTGTAGTAAAAAGAACTCTTAATCTTTAAGTTAATACCCAATTAATAACTAAAGAGAGTGTCAATGTAACATCTTCATCTTCATATGGACTTAACCATTAAGTGCTAGAGAGGAGAAGAAGAGAGAAGGGAGCGTATGATGAGATTTTTCATAAGGAAAAAGACTACCAAAACTAGCTCAAAATCTATTAATACTTGGAATAAGTCTTGGAAGTCTTCAATCACCCATACCTAGTTATGGATTAATGAAAGTAAGTCATACGATATGTACTTTACGGAATGAATAAAAGCAAGAAGCAATCCCACCCACCCTAGGTAGTCTTGGCCTTGACTATAAAAAGAAGGGAAGAGTGCTTCTTCCTAATTTATATAAAAATTCTCTTAGTTATTTTATAAAAACTAACTACTTTACTTAATATAAAAAAGAAAATGGTTTATAAAAATTATTCAAAGTCTTTTAATTTAATACATTTGATAGAAAAATATTATTTTCATAAAATAATTATTTTTAACTAATTACAAGAAATATAAATATTTGTTAAGAATCAAATCCTTATAAATAATATATATATATATATATATATATATATATCAAGAATCAAATTCTTATAAATAATATATTATTATTAAGGTGTCGTTAGTGTAATCCTTATAAGATCATATATTACCTAACAATATCATTCTATTATGTTTCTTGGGTATAAAGATTGTTCAATCTACTGCTTGCACAAGACACATCATAGATTTATATAGAAGTGGTTAACGTCTAGCAAAATTTCAATCTCCCATTTGCACAAGATACATCAAAGTTGAAATTGATATATAAGGTAACTTTACCAGTTCTCTATTTGGTTATAGACATCATGTTGAACATGAGACTTTGATCGTAATCAATTTCATTTGGTTTTCATTTTTGTGTAATGCGCATTAGATGTCTAGCTCTCAACACATAAGAGGAACAAATCCCATCTTGACTACATAAGCCTCTTGCATAGTTCACACCACACCTAAAAATGCCTTTATAACTGATCAATAGTGGATCAACATTTGACCACATCAAAGTACAACACTTCATACACTTAAGTCCCACTCTGTATCACATGTACTAAGGAGACAAAGTTAGCACCTTTTAATCAAGGATCACTCATAACAATGATCTATTATGTGATCTTGATGCGGGTCCGTCCAATACTTATTCTCTGACATGTACCTATGAATCTTGGCTACAAAACCTTGCCTACATTCATCTAGTGAGAGTCAACCATCCAATTCATATTAGTCTTACTTTATAATTTCTCCCATAATCATAACGATTATGTAATTTTTGAATAATAAGATTATTCATGGATAAAGCATGTTAATATAGGACAAAACAATTATTGATGTTATGCTCATATCCTAGTATATCAAAACAGTATAATAGTTATTGTTTTAATGCTCCAATATCCAAATACAAAATCCAACTCAAATCCCATTTCTAGAATTACAAAGTCTTGTAGCTGAAGTGTGACCATTCATACTTAGCTAAAGGAAAGACTTTATTAATGGGTCTGATTAAATTTAGTTTGTGTGAATTCTGCGAATACTATCATCTCCATATATAACAATATGAATGGTGTTCTTATGTGACATAGATTTTCTTAGTTAGATTAAGTATACTATCGATGTTACAAAAGATTTATAGGTTATCATAGAATGGAAGGACATAACTTAGTTTTTTAATGAACTAATTCATCCAATTAAATTTGATTACAACTACTAAAGTAGCAGTGTATTCTAATTTTTTAGTAGATTTTGCTATTATGTTTTTGCTTGGACTTCATTCCAAAAACTTACTCTTCATTCCATAATAAAGTCAAAATCCAATTATAATTCATAATTATTAATAAATGTTTTGAAGTCAACATATTGCGTAGCTCTTAATATAAAGATATTCTAAACTGATTATCTTATGTATGTTCTCTTAGTTCTTCTTAAGTATTCTTAGAATGTTCTTATAGTCATCTTGTGACTTACCCATGTATTCAATTGGTATCTAATGATATGTTCATAACATGATATATACCAGTCTTGTGCATAATATGGCATAAATGATAAATTCATTTTCCAAACAAATGGAATGTAAATCATTTTATCTAGCTCAAACCTATGTGATATGTCCTTTTAACGCATGCTGAAAATGGTGCCATGTTGCAATGTCAAGTGTCCTCCAAAAGAATCCTGTATCTTGATCTATTTGAAGATATTGTCAACATATGCATAAGAATTTAAAACTTCACATTTCCTTATCTATCTCCATTAATTTTACATTCCAAGAATGTATCTTGTCTTTCCTAAGTCTTTCATCTTGGAAACACTTTCCGAGTCAAGGCGAAAGTGCCTTGCATAGTTAGAATGTAGTTTCTCATGATTAAGTATGTCTTGCTCATACAAGATTAGGAACATCACTATCGCTCCTACTAGTTCTTAGTAAATAGATATGTCATCTTCATTATGATATAAAAGTGTACCTTGTGTTTTCAAATTAAAACGATGATTCTAACCTTTAGATGTTTTCTTTATATCCACAAATGGATTTTAAGGATTACACATTTTGTTAGGATAACATGGATTAAGAAAACCTCCATGCTAAGTTAAATAAACATCTTTAGGTAGGTGTCTATTAAGAAAAGTCGTTTTTCATGAAATCTATTTGCTATATCACATATTAAGAATATGTAGTTATAATAAATAATATTCTTGTTGATCTAATCATAACAACTTGTGAAAAGGTTTGATCATAGCAAATGACATGAGTATGATAATGTAACACCTCAAAATCATGGATAAAATTTCATTTTTGATTTAATCGAAAACCATCATGTATTCATAACAATCCCAAACAAAGTATGTCAGATTAGAGTACTCATTAGAGTACAAATCCAAAAACATGGGTGGATGCGTTGCGAATATGTCGGGCCCTTCCCATTTGTACCAAAAGCACCTGAAACCATAAACATAATTGTAAGCACAAATCTTAGTGAGCTTCCCCAAACACCACATATAATAAGCATATACATATAACAACACGCGGCTGTGTCATGTCTATATAAACCAAATATGACAGTATGTCGCTATGTTGGGTCCGTATCAACCCCTGGGTCCGTATCAACCCATATGCCAACATGTAGTTGTGTCGGGTCCATATCAACCTCCGAGTCCATAATGACTCTGAGCCCAGATTGGCTATATATATATATATATATATATATATATATATATATATATATATCATTTAATCATATCAAACATAGTCACATAATCACATACATCCAACACATATAAATCAGTGGGACGATATTGGTGCATGAAACCCACTAGTATGGTAAGAAGAGTCACCTCCAAAAGAAGATAACTGAACCGCACACTCGAGCTGGTGCTAATATGGCTCCTCATACTAATCATATTCCAAAAATAACCCTAATTAATTATCAGGGTTCTAACCCATAATAAACAACCCAAATATTCCAATATCCTAAATAAGGGTAAAAAGGTAATTTTCCCTTCCCATTCAGACAAACTTAGAAAGCCCAACTCCTAATTGTCCAAGGCCCAAAAGAACGACCCAAATGCTGAATCTAAGCAGTACGCCCTGCGTACAACCTTGTACGCCCCCTGTACAAGTGCCTGATGCGAAAGGAGAAATGGGGTTGAGGTGTAGGATGCGTAACGTACTTCAAACTATGCCCAACGTACGCACCAAGGTTCAAATCCTTCTATTAAGGCCTTAACGCTGAATAAAAATAAGGAAAGAAAGCGGTCCCTAAAAAGACTGAGAATGCTAATGACTGGAAAGTAGTGCAGAGACCTTCAGGTATGAAGCAGTGAGTTGATATGATAGAAAAATGCCCTTAAGACCTAACGTCCAAACGTCAGATCCAAGCTTAATAAAACATCTAAGGCCATAAAGTTGCAACCTTTATGCCTTTGCATGACAACAAGAAGCCCAACATCAATAACCTAAATCATTCAACCATTTACCACTCTATAACTCTTGCATGGAAGCAAAACAAGATCCAAGCTTGCATTTTTATAACATAAAACACCCTACAACGTCTGAAAGGACAACTTAAAGGCTTTAGAGTAGTTAATACTCACAAAGATCTAGGTTTGTGGACAAAAATAGTGTAAATCTATGCTTAAACAAGATCTAAGAAATATACATCAAGGATGGAGCTTTATACCTCCAAAAGGTGCACAATGAAGTGAAAATGTTGGATCCAAGGACTTGAGAGCAAAACCACTTCATTGATTATCTTCCTTCACAAACAAGAATATAAAAAACTCACTCAAAATATCCGATATGCTCTAAACTGGATTAGGGTTTGCAAGGGTCGATATGAGGGGTGGAGGCTGATAAGAGGAAGGGTTTTGGGGGCTATAAGGGTGTTTAAATAGGGCACAACCCCAAAAAATATTAGGGTTTTGGTTCAGTCAACGTATGGCTAACGTACCAGATGTACATTTTGCGTACTCGAGCAAGACCATGTATCCCCAACGTATCAACACGTACGCCCAACGTTCTCATGCAACCCCTATAATTACAAAAATGCCATTATGGACCAATTTGAAAACAATCCTCATACTAAGGGGTAAAATGTAAATACTTGGAAGAAAAAGATGTTAGAACTCTCCCCACTTGAACTGGACTTCATCCTCGAAGTTCGTTACTGCGAATAAATCAGGGTAGTGCTCTTGCGTCTCCACTTTGGGCTCCCAAGTCCATTCAGAACCCTTCCGATTGTGCCACTAGACCTTGACTGAAGACACCACCTTATTGCATAAGGCCTTCGTCTTCCTATCCAAGATCGCCACTAGTGTCTCAACATAGCTTAGGCGATCATCAACATGAATATCATCCAAAGCGACAACTGCGAAATCATCAGCTACACACTTCCAAAGCTAAGAAACATGGAAGGTGTTGTGGAGTTGGTTGAGCTCATTAGGAAAATCCAGCAGTTATGCAACCTTGCCCACCCGGGCGATGATCCTGAAGGGAGCAATAAATCGGGGGCCCAACTTGCCCCACTTCTGAAATCGGATGACACCTTTCCAAGGTGAAACCTTCAGAAGCACCAAGTCCCCCACCTGAAACTCGAGGTACGAATGTCACCGGTCTGCATAACTCTTCTAGCAGCTTTGCACGACTTGCAACCTGTCACAAACCTACTGAATCAACTCAGTAGTCCTCATTACCGCTTCAGTACTCCCTATGACCTGATGCCTGACCTCGCCCCAGCAAATTGGGGTCCTGCACCTCCTCCCATAAAACATCTCAAAAGGTGATCGGTCAATACTAGCATGATAACTGTTATTGTAAGAGAAATTGCCAGTGGAAGGTAAGTATCCCAACTCCCTCCAATATCTTGGACGCATGCCCGGAGCATATCTTCGAGTGTCTGAATCGTATGCTGGCTCCGTCCATCGGTATGGGGGTGGTATGCTGTGCTGAAGTGCAACTAAGTACCCAACTCCTCTTGAAATTTCCTTCACAACCTGGAGGTGAAACAAACATCCCGGTATGAAACCACTGAAACTGGCACACCATGATGGACCACCACCTTTCGAATGTAAATGTCGACCAACTTATCTTCCGATATACTCTCAGTATTAGGTATGAAGTGCATGCTGTTCGTCAATATATCCACAATGACCAATATAGAATCAACTCCATGCGCCATCCTTGGCAGCTTCATGATAAAATCCATGGTGAGTTATTCAAACTTCCAAATGGCAATGGGTAATGGCTACATCTTGACATGGGGTCTCTGATGTTCTGCCTTGACTTTCCTATAAGTCAGACACCGCTCTACGAAACATGCTATCCCCATCTTCCTACAGGGCCGCTAGTAACTCAGCTTCAGATCCCAATACATCTTCGTGGCCCCTAGATGAATTGAAAACATTGACTTGTGAGCCTCTTCTAAAAGTGTCCGCCTCACCCCACCAGTAGCTAGAACCTAAAATCTACCACACTGAGATAACAATCCCCGACTGTCTTTGACAAATAAAGGAATCTTCCCCCTGATACACTCTGCCTTCCATTTCTCCTTTTCGAATCCCTCCACCTGAGCCTTCTTGATCATATTCAATAGAGGCGAACTAATAACCATCCTCATACAAATATCCCAGATAAGAGCACTCACTACCTTACGGTTCAAGGGATCGACCACCACATTGGCCATCCCACATTGGCCTGTCTCGGTGGTGTCAGACCGAGATACCCGGTTTACTTCTAGGTTTTGGAAGCGGTTTCACGACGAGATGGGTACTCGTCTCCATTTCAGCACCGCTTTCCACCCTCAGACGGACGGGCAGAGCGAGAGGACGATTCAGACTCTTGAGGACATGCTTCGGGCATGTGTGCTAGATTTCGGTGGCCGTTGGGATACATATCTTCCGTTAGCAGAATTTTCGTATAACAACAACTATCACTCCAGTATAGACCGGCCTCCCTTCGAGATGCTCTACGGGAGGAAGTGTAGGACCCCAATCTGTTGGGGTGAGGTCAGTCAGAGAGTCATGGGGTGTACAGAGGTTGTACTCAATACCACAGAGCGGATTCAGCAAGTCCAGAGCAGGATCCAGACTGCTTAGAGTGGGCAGAAGAGTTACGCCAACAAGCGGAGTTCGGACTTGGAGTTTCAGGTGGGCGATATGGTCCTTCTAAAAGTGTCACCCTGGAAGGGTGTTATCAGGTTTCGGAAGCGGGGCAAGCCGGGCACCAGGTTCATTGGACCATTCAGGGTTTTGGCCCGTGTGGGTCGGGTTGCCTATCAGTTAGATCTTCCAGCAGAGCTCAGCCAGATCGACAACACGTTCCATGTTTCTCAGTTGCAGAAGTGCTTAGTGGATGATTCAGCAGCGGTACCCCTTGAGGACATTCAGATTGACGATAGCCTGAACTACATCAAGAGACCCGTGGCGATTTTAGATCGCAAGACGAAAGAGCTGAGAAACAAGAGAGTAGAGTTAGTGAAGGTGCAGTGGCAGCACCGCAAGGGTTCGGAGTGGACATGGGAGCCCGAGGAGGAAATGAGGGAGCACTACCCAGATTTTTTTTCAAAGACAACAGACTTCCAGGACGAAATGTAAGACAAGTGGGGGAGAATTGTAACACTCGGTCTCAGGTACGCATTTAAATTCGAGCCAAACTTCATATTTTACCCTTGGACTCGGCAAGTTGGAGGCCCAACTCGTCGAGTAGGATCGACTCCGGGTCGGGGGATTAAGTGACCTACACGACGAGTCTGAAGAACGACTCGACGAGTAGGAGCTGTCTGAGTCAAACCCTAAATTGGAGGGTTTGCACCCTATTTAAGCATCTTATGAGGCTTCCACCCCAACCTCCATCACCTCAAGCTCTGTCCTCGAAACCCTAATCAATTGTGAGCATTCTTGAGCAATTTGTGCGTTCCTTGTGATTTGAAGTTAGAAGAAGGAAGGGAAAGCTTGGTGAATCAAGAAGCAAGTCAGTGGATCCAGAGTTGTGGTTTCACTTCCAGTTATTTGAGGTAAAGAGCTCCTACCTTGACTCCTTATTTATTAGATCTACCTTAAGGCATGAATCTTGGCATCTTTGGGGGCCTTTCCAAGCCATTTCGGATTGTAGAGTGTAATATAGGGTAAATGCTTCAGATCTAGAACCTTGGAGGGTTCTCATGGCATAAAGGTGCCAACTTTATAGCCATGAGAACCCCATGCGTGTAATAAACACTATTTTTGTTCTTTTGAGCTTAAAAGTATCATACATGGACGTAAAGTTCATGACTTTACGTGTTATATCGACTTTAGGAGCCCAGATCTACCCTTTGGATGAGATTAGCTCAACAGAAATCGAGTTATGGGCATGGACATTAGTTGACTCGACGAGTCATTCATGGGACTCAGCGAGTCGGGGGGTTGGTTCCCCAACCTTTTCTGATTCGAAAGGATCTAGTTGAGTCTAGAAGGGATCTAGATGAGTCCAGAAGGGGGACTCAACAAAATAGACATAGTTATGGACCTAGAAACCATGGGACTCGGCGAGTGTATGAACACACTCGACGAGTCCAAGGCAATCTCCCAATCCATGAAGACAGACTAGACAAGTTGTTCATACAACTCGGCGAGCCAGATGAAGATAGTCTCGATGCTATGTTGGAAGGAGAATTCGTCGAGTTCTTGCTAGACTTGACGAGTAGAGTCAGGTAAGGGAACAGATGAAAGAATAGGGACTCGACGAGTTTGTGAACCAACTCGGCGAGTCAGGTCAACTGGGTGATGACTTTGACCAGGATGTTGACTTTAGTCAGGGGTAAAATGGTCATTTTACCCTAAGACTAGTTATCAGTTTTTGACTAAGTACCTTTATGGGAATTTATAGCCGGAGAGTCGCCGAAGCAGTAGACAGAGATTCCTCACCCAGAGTTGCAGCAATCAGTCACACGAGGTGAGGTTTCCTCCAGTAGGAACGGGTCTAGGGAACCAATGCCGACCCGTTTAAGTAGTAGAGTATACCAGGGTTAGCCCGATGCAGTTTATATGTTTCTGGACTTCGGTCCGATGCCAGGGCGGTCCCGAGAAGTAGTTAAGTATGCTTGATGTCTTTGTGATTCATGCATGTATATGTGTTATGCGTTATGTGTCCCGGACTCCGGTCCGATGTCGGGCAGCCCGATGCAGTTTATGTGATTATGTTATATGTTATATGTTTCGGGCTTCGGTCCGATGCCGGGGCAAGCCCGACACAGATTATGTGATTATATTATGTGTTTATGATATACGTTATGTTGTGTATGTGCCGGGGTAAGCCCGATGCCGGGGCGAGCCCGATGCCCGATGCGGTCGGATGTCGGGGTGAGTCCAATTCCGGACAGGAGTCCGATGCCAGGTAAGCCGATGTGGGGATCCCTCCCGGTGCAGTTGGGAGTAGTCCCAGAGTTATGTTATTTGTTATATGTGCTTTATACGGTATGTGGTACTTTGGGGGAGCTCACTAAGCTTAGTGCTTACAGTTTCAGTTTTGGTTTTAGGTACTTCAGCTAGCAAGGGAAGGGCTCGAGTTGACGGCATGGCACACACCATAATTTTATTAGCCTGGGAGCTTACTCTGATATTTTATATGAGACAGTTATATGTTGACAGATTTTATGAGATTTTGAGATACATGTTTGATGATTTTCTTTTATGGTGATAATATTATGTTTGTTAAATGATTTGAAAAAAAACCAAATTTTTGGCTTGTATTTTTGGGATGTTTCAGATAGTGCCTCAAGATCTTGATGGCAAAAAAGCATAGCCCCCAAATCGAAATCATGCGTAGGGTAGTTCGCCTCATAAGGCTTCAACTGCCTCGAAGCGTAAGCAATTAGATGACCCCTCTACATAGGAACAACTCCAAACCCCGATATAGAAGCGTCACAATAAACCACAAAATCATCCATTCAATCGGGAAGCGCAAGGATAGGTGCCTCGCACAATCTTCATCTCAAAGTATCGAATGCCGACTGTTGATCGGGCCCCCACCAAAAACTAACATTCTTCTTTGTTAAGCGGGTCAACAACACTGCAATCTTGGAGAAATCCTGGTTAAATCTACAATAATACCCCACGAGACCAAGGAAGCTCTGAATCTCAAATGGGGTCCTCGGAACCTGCCATTACATCACAAACTCGATCTTGGCCGGGTGAACCAATATACCCTTTTGGTTGACGATGTGCCCCAAAAACTACACCTCATGCAATCAAAACTCATATTTGGAGAATTTGGCATACTCCTCTCTCTCCTCAGAGTCTCCAACACCTCTCATAAGTGTTCCTCGTGGTGCTCCTTGGTCTTTGAATAGACCAAAATATCATAATGAATACTATCACCAACCGATCCAGCATCAACATGAAAACCTGGTTCATGAGATCCATGAACGCTGTTGGTGTATTGGTGAGCCCGAATGGTATCACCACGAACTCTTAATGACCATAATGAGCCCTGAAGGCCATCTTCTACACGTCATCATCCCTGACCCCCATCTGATGGTACCTTTCTTGGGTAAGGTGTCTAAGTCCGTAAGTATATTTGGTATATACTTGACCCAACCCGGCATGGTCCATTTGGGTTGCACTTCACCGAAACAATTTGTATGAATAATCTTTTGAAAATAGTATATTTATGATTTATTAATATATTATAAGTTATAATATATTAATATGAAATCATATTATTTAATTAGTATTGATCAAGAATTAATTTGGTGATCAAAAGGAACTAATTAAATATGGACTCTTATATATATAGAATGGGCCAAAGTTCATTTACGATGGGCTAAGCTTGCATGGATAGTCCTTGGAGTTTTTAACCCATGGATCCTATGGAAATAAAAGGTCATGGGTATTAGGGTTTACATGGATGTAACCCTAATCCACCATACTATATAAAGAGGTATTTGGCACATGAAATGGCACTATTGTGTGTGAGAACAAAGGTGGGCTGATTTCTATTAGTGCATACTATTTTCTCAAGTTTTACAAGTTCTTTTGTGATTTGTGATTCCACTTGAGGCATCCACATTATTGGTGCTAGGCTCTTGAAGCTCCAAGCAATCTACCACAAGAAAAGGTATGTTATTCTACTAAGTTTTATATTACAAGTACCCCATAACATGCTAGTTAGGTTGAGAACCTTGGAAAATTAAATTGCATGTATATTAGAGAAAACATAGATCCAATGTTTCTAGGGTTGCATGTACACCATAGGAGTGTTAGAATGCTCAAAACCCATCAGTGGTATGAGAGCCAGGTTTATTTTACTTATACTTGATGCAAATTGCTTGAAAAAGTCGAAATTGTGCTCACTGTTCAGTGGACTCGCCGAGTCCATGTGGGGACTCGACGATTCCAAGGGAAAATTCTTCCTACTCGTAGAGTAGGTTCATGCACTCGGCGATTAGGAGGCCCAAAGTGCAGAATTTCGAGTTTTGTTGCTTGAAATGGGCTAGAATCATTACCCTAAACTGTTTTGGTCTTATAAAATCTGTTTTTGATGTGGTAATGATTATGCTAATCCATTTTCAAAGGTTATTATCAAAGTTTCAAGTTGTATATATGTTTATATGGTTCTTGAAATTGTTGATATGAATGTTCATGCTTATGAGTTTTAGTAGATCATAGGAATTATATGCAAATTGTTTGTTAGTGTAATTCTTGATCTAAATGCCAATTAATGGAGTCCATAACTTGTCCTCAAGTTATGCAATTCCAAAAGTATTTTCTTTAAAACCATTAAAACTCATAAGTTATAGAAATGAAAAGTCTTGAATAGTTTCAAAACTTGCCTACAAGTCTTGGAATTTGTAAAGTCTCACACACACTTTAATTCGAAACCCTAGAGTTTTAAAAGTTAAAATTCAACCCTTATACTTTATACTATTATAAGTTAATAATATATATATATATATATATATATATATATATATATATATGTATGTATAAGATCAAGTCAGTCTTACCGTTAGTAGGCCTCATTCACGAAGCCGGTCTATAAGGGGGGTATAAGGTTGTTTCCTATAAAATGGAAGTTTAATGGGTGTCCACTCTCACCCACCGCTTCCTTGACTGGTGCAGGGTCGTTAGCCGAACGGGTAGGACAAGGACTATAATTCTCATTAAAAAAGTATAATGATAAACTAACTAAACCTTTTATAAATTCCCAATCTTAGTTACTTTAGGAAAATGTGAATTTGGTGCTACCCCATGAAATTACAATTTGTACCTTACCAAATCGTTGGTGGAGCGTGTGTGGTTAACCGGCACACTAACATGGACTAGTAAGTGTGGCAAAGGATAACTTAATGTTTATCATAGATCGGTGGAGCGTGTGTGGTTAACCGACACATCGATTAGGTGATAAAGTTAAGGGTACCAAGTTAATTTGCATGGTTATTCACACTTTGTTTGTGATCCTCGGCATCCCCGTCATAAACTTGAGAGGGCACAATCGAGATTTAAACATGCCATTGAAAAGTTCAATGAATCTCAAAAGAATCTAGGAGTTTCAATCCAATTAAAACCTAATAATTTATTTCGTTTTTCATGGTGGAAATTGGTGAATCGTCATTCGCCTACCTTCAAATATTTTATAGCTTGGATTACGACATCCCTCTTCCAAGTTATAAAGTATTGTGTTGGGTCCTACCCTTAATATTACATTTGGGTGTCTTATTAAGGTTTCTATATCTAATCTAAACTTGTTTTTCTTCTTTTCAGATGTCTTCCAACAATGCTGCTTCTGGCTCAAACCCAACAGGCTCCTTCTCTCTCATAAACCGTTGTGGGAGAGTCGTCTTTGATGGTTCAAACTTTAATGATTGGATCAGGAACATCAGGATGGTCACGCGTTACGAGGTCAAGGAATATGTACTTAACAAGGAGCTAAAAGAAATTGATGAGTCTACTGCTACTCCATAGGAGATCGCTGACTTTAGGACTCATGAGAGAGATGCCAGCAAGGTGTCATGTATCATGTTGGCCACAATGACAGCTGAACTCCAGAAGTCCTATGAGGACTTTTACCCTTTTGAGTTGCACATGGACCTGATGGGCAGATACCATCAGAGTGCTCGTCAAGAGAGGTATGAAATCATCTCTTCCATGATAACAACCGGAATGAAGGATGGTGAATCCATCACGGGCCACATGCAGAAAATGGAAAGGTTTGTGGACCGTTTGCTAAAGTTGAATGTGAATTCCCCGAGGATTTGGCTATTGACATCATACTGCACTCCTTACCTACTTGTTATGATTAGTTCCGAATGACCTATCATATGAACAAGGAGGAGGTCACACTCAACAAGCTTCAAGGACATTTGAAGACCGCTGAAAGTGGTCTCAAGGGTAAATCGGTTGTTACTACTCCTACTCCTAACACCGCCCCTGTTTTGGCAATCGGGCAAAGTAGAGGGAAGAAGAGGAAGACCCCTTCGAAGGGTACCAAGGGAAAGTCTCTAGATGGATCCTATTGGAGTGGAACCAAAGGTGGTTCTGTCACTCCTTCTTCGAACCCAAAGGAAGCTGAATGCTTTTATTGTCATGATAAGGGGCACTGGAAACGAAACTGCCCCAACTACGTGCAAGATGTTAAGGATGGGAAGGTCAAACCTACCCACGCAGGTATTTACACTATATTGTCTAATAACTCACCGCATACTAATTCTTTGGTCCTTGATACACGTTGTGGTATTTATATATCTTTTGATTTGCAGGGCCTAAGAAGAAGTGAGGATGTGGAGCACGGAAATATAAACTTGATCATGGGGAATAGGAAAGCTTCACCTGTCACCAAGATTGTAGGTTATTCTTTGTTGCTAAGTAGTGGGTTAGTGTTAGATTTGAATAAGTGTTGTTTCTCGTCTGAAATGGCGAGAAATATTATTTCTTTTCACGGTTTGTACAAACAAGGGTTTACTTTTTCATTTGATAATGAATGTGGTGGTATTAATGCTTTTTATAATAATGTTCTTTATTTTAAAGCATTACCTCGTGATGGTGTGTATGAAACTATGTCGGTTGTACACAACTTAGGAAATAATGTGTTGCACGATTCTTCCACTAGTTTGGATAAGGCATCCTTGTGGCATTGTCGTCTTGGACATGTCAACAAGAAGCGCATAGGCCAACTCCAAAAGGCTGGAGTCTTGGAGTCATTTGACTTAAGTTCAGATGATAGTTGCGAATCTTGACTACTTGGAAAAATGACTAAGTCACCCTTCACTGGTACTTGTGCTAGGGGTGAAGGTTTGTTGGACCTCATACACACAGATGTGTGTGGACCCTTCAGAACCGCCATAAGGGATGCTAACCGCTTCTATGTGACTTTTACTGATGATTACAGTAGATATGGTTATGTCTACTTAATCAAGCATACGTCAGAAACCTTTGACAAGTTCAAAGAGTTTAAACAGGAAGTGGAGAATCAGCTGGGCAAGAACATTAAGATGCTTCAATCCGATCGAGGAGGAGAGTATCATAGTATGGAGTTCCTTGACTATCTTAAGGAATGTGGAATTGTTTCACAATTGACATCTCCCAGGACACCACAACTTAATGGTGTGGCTGAGAGGCGCAATCGAACCTTGTTGGACATGGTTCGTTCCATGATGAGTCGAGCTTCGTTACCAATCTCATTTTGGGGGTATGCCTTGGAGACTGCCGCCCATATCCTTAATCTAGTCTCTACCAAGAAGGTTGCCAAAACACCTTACGAGATGTGGACTGGGAAAGTTCCCAATTTAGACCACATCAATATTTGGGGTTGCGAGGCTTTCGTGAGGCGCGAGACTCACGAAAAGCTCGAACCTCGAAGTGAGCGATGTATTTTTATCGACTACCCATAGAAATCTTTTGGTTACCTCTTCTACAGACCCAGTGATAATGTGGTCTTTGTGGCAAGGAGAGGGGTCTTTCATGATAGCGAATTTATATGCCAAGGAAACAGTGGGAGGCAAATTGACCTTGAAGAGCTTCAAGAGTCAAGTGGTGAAGGAGCCTCAAACCCTAACAATAAACCTGAGGAGGAAAATCCTGTTGAACCAACTGACGAGTCTGTACCTCTGAGGCATTCCACTAGAGTTAGGAATGCACCTGAGCATCACTATGGTTTCCATATTACTGCGGAAGGTGATACATTTATCAGTGATAATACACTGGTAAATTTGGATGAACCTAACAGCTATAGGGAAGCCATGGCAGGCCCCGAGTCTGCTAAATGGAAAGAGGCTATGGACTTTGAGATTCAGTCCATGTATGACAATCAAGCTTGGAACTTGGTTGACAATGTACCTGGTCGTAAGACGGTTGGGTGCAAATGGATCTTCAAGAAGAAGACTGACATGGATGGGAAAGTGCACACTTATAAGGCGCGACTGGTTGCAAAGGGCTTCACTCAAACTCAGGGAGTTGACTATGATGAAACCTTCTCACCAGTAGCAGATATTAAGTCGATTAGGGTTATGCTAGCCATTGCTGCATTTCATGATTATGAAATATGGAAAATGGATGTGAAAACCGCTTTCCTTAATGGAAAGTTGGTTTAGGATGTTTACATGAGTCAGCCAGAGGGTTTTGTCAATGCAGAGTACCCTGATAGAGTGTGCAAGCTTGAGAGATCCATTTATGGATTGAAACAAGCATCTCGCAGCTAGAATCTTTGTTTTGATGAGAAAGTCAAGAGTTTGGTTTTTCGAGAAGCGAAGATGAGTCTTGTGTATATGTCAGAGCTAGTGGTAGTATAGTTAGCTTGTTGGTACTGTGTGTGGATGACATACTACTCATAGGAAATGACATCCCAACTTTGCAGGAGATTAAGTCCTGGCTTGGGAAGTATTTCGCTATAAAGGACCTTGGAGAAGCTTTCTATATCCTAGGGATAAGGATATTGAGAGATAGGAGTAAAAGAGTAATTGGAGTTAGTCAAAGCACCTACTTGGACAAGGTGTTGAAAAGGTTCAAAATGCAGAATTTCAAGAAATGTGATTTACCGATCCAAAGCAATGCCAAACTGAGCAAGGCTCAGAGTCCGAGTACAGAGGCTGAGATAGTTGAGATGAGTCGATTACCATATGCTTCCACTCTTGGCTCGATCATGTATGCTATGACTTGTACCCGCCATGATGTGGCCTTTGCTTTGAGCATGGTCAGCAGATATCAGGGGAATCGTGGCAAGGCTCACTAGACTGCGGTGAAGAACATTCTCAAGTACCTGCGGAGGACTAAGGACTGGGTCCTTACCCTTGGTGGGAGTGATGACTTGAGAGTAGTGGGGTATAGTGACGCTAGCTTTCAGACTGATAGGGATAATTTCCGCTCTCAGTCGGGCTGGGTCTTTACCATGAATGGAGGAGCAATTACTTGGAAAAGTTCCAAGCAAGAGACAGTAGCTGATTCGACATGTGAAACAGAGTACATAGCAGCGAGTGAAGCGGCGAAGGAAGCGCTATGGATGATGAACTTCATCGGAGACTTTGGAGTTGTACCAGCTATAAAGGAGCCTATGGAGATTTTCTGTGACAACAATAGTGCGGTTGCCTTAGCCAAGGAACCGAGAGATCATGGCAGATCCAGAAACATTGACAGAAAATATCACTTCATAAGACACAAGATAGAATAAGGACTCCTCGTGGCAAAGAGGGTATCGTCAGAAGAGAACCCAACCGATCCCCTCACGAAGGGACTGAATAGGGTTAGGCATTTGCAGCATGCGAGGCGCATCAGGCTGAAGGACGATATTAGTTTTACAGATTAGATGCTATTTCTGAAACTTGAAAAATGTAATTGACGTTTGATGATTAAATAAAAGTTGTTGTTTATTTATAAGTAAGGTGTTTCTATCTTGTGTCAATCGTTTACTATTGTTTCAATTTTGCATGTTTTGACTTCCAGAATAATTACTTTATTCAAACTCTCCACAGTCAGTCGTACTTTGGAAGTAGGTATGAATCAAGAAAGTCATGAATTGGGCTTGTAGATCTCTAAAGTGGTTGGACATAGCAAAATTTGCTATAACATTCATGAGTGCTCATAAGTTCTGAGTATTGGATTAAACCCACGCTCACTTGTATCACTTCATGGAATTTATCTCGAGTGATCGTGAGACAGTAATATCATATAAGTCTTTAAACCTAGAGATATGAGTTGTGAACTATGAGTTGGTTGTGCATTGATTGTACGAAAACGCATCAGTAACTTGATATTATAAAACGTGCCTTTGTGTATGATTCAACAAGTAGTAGGTACAAGCATATGAGTCGAAGTTCATCTGTTCCTTTTAGTCCTTGGAGGATTAAAAGCGATATCTGGGACCCTCGATGATTTTGTTTTGACCTATGTGACGGGCCCGGTCAGAACCAAATTGATGTGTTCAGTTTAATTCTATGTCAAACAAATCGGAAATCGGGAAACAAACTATTGGACAATAAGTACGACATTGTTCCATGTATTTGTCTGGTTGATATCTAGAACAGAGGATTATATGATCACTTATCTAAAATGGCACTTCATAGTTCAACAGAGTTTTAAGAGCTACGATTGCTGGTCGGTTCTTGAAGTCATACTTGAAACTATAGTTATCAGACTTATCCAAGTGGGAGACTGTTGGATAAGGTGTCTAATCCGTAACTATATTTGGTATGTACTTGACCCGACCCGGCATGGTCCAATTGGGTTGCACTTCACCGAAACAATTTGTATGGTTGATCTTTTGAGAATAGTATATTTATGATTTATTAATATATTATAAGTTATAATATATTAATATAAAATAATATTATTTAATTAGTATTGATCAAGAATTAATTTGAAATTAATTTGGTAATCAATATGAACTAATTAAATCTGGACTCTTATATATATATAGAATGGGCCAAAGTTCATTTAGGATGGGCTAAGCTTGCATGGATAGTCCATGGAGTTTTTAACCCATGGATCCTATGGAAATGAAAGGTGATGGGTATTAGGGTTTACATTGATGTAACCCTAATCCACCATACTATATAAAGCAGTCTTTGGCACATGAAATGGCACTAGTGTGTGTGAGAACAAAGGTGGGCCGATTTCTATTAGTGCTTGCTATTTTCTCAAGTTTTCCAAGTAGTGTGGTGATTTGTGATTCCACTTGAGGCATCCACATTATTGGTGCTAGGTTCTTTAAGCTCCAAGCAATCTACCACAAGAAAAGGTATGTTATTATACTAAGTTTTATATTACAAGTACCCCATAACATACTAGTTAGGTTGAGAACCTTGGAAAATCAAATTTGCATGTATATTAGAGAAAACATAGATCCAAGGTTAGAATGCTCAAAAACCATCAACCTTCATCGCAAATCAATCTTGGAACACCAAGATGCAACCTGAAGTTGGTCAAAGAAGTTTTAGATCCTCGGGAGTGGGTAACGGTTCTTCACCGTTAATTTATTGAGCATCCAGTAATGAATTCACATCATGTGTGAACCATCCTTCTTCTTTAAGAACAAGATCGGTACTCCCCAAGGTGAGGTACTTGGCCGAATAAATCTCTTGTGTAGCAGCTCCTGAAGCTGTGTAGACAACTATTGCATTGATAGTGGTGCCAAGCGATACGGTGCTTTGGCTATTGGAGCCGTACGAGGCACTAGATCAATTTGTAACTCAACTTGCCTCTCAGGAGGCACTCCTGGAAGCTCCTTAGGAAACACATCGGGAAAATTCCGAACAATGGGTACCTCACTCGTTACCGTTATTCCCTCAACCCGAGTATCTGCCACATAAGCCGGAAACCCTAAATAACCCTGTTAAAGATATCTCCTCACCCTCGCAAATAAACATAGAGCTGGCCCATGCAAAGCTCCATCGCCAAGAATAAAAAATTTCCCTCACTTGGGGTTCCAACTCTCACTAGCTGGCGCTCACAGTCAATCATGGCCCCATTGGGGCCCAACCAGTCCATCCCAATAATAACCATAGATCCTCGTAGAGGAATTGGCACCACATCCATAGAGTACCTCTCGCTGAACAAATTAAGGACACACCTCGGATGAATCCTTGAAGCACTCACACATCGGTCGTCAGCAATATTGACCTCAAAGGGATAATTTAGAAATCTAGGAGCATCACTAAACTTCTTGCTAAGCACAACACATACAAAGGATTGGGTAGCACCCGAATCAAACAACACATGAGCATCCATACCATTGAAAAAAAGGTCCCTATACAAGATCAGATATAACATGAGGATAAATAAAGAAAGCAATAAAGGACATAACAAAATTATATACCGGTAACCAAATCGGGTGCCACTCGAGCCTCATCGGTAGTCAGCTGAAATGCCCTACTCTTCACCATAGGTGCCTCCCCCTTGCCCTGGCGGCCGTTGGTAATCCTCAAAGTGGCTGGCGCAGGCGTTGCTACTGCTCCCCCTGACAAACTTGGACAATCGACCTATTTATGGCATGTTTGGTACCAATGAAAACAGATCAATGCACTCTGGGGGCAATCCTTACTCATGTGCCCAGTCTGACCACACCTAAAACATCCCGAAACTGTCAACCAACATACCCCACTATGCGAGTTGTCGTACTTGTTGTAGCGTCTTTGACCCTGCTGGACCCTAGAATATGGTCTGAAGTATTGGGTCTCTTTGCCTGGTCCACATCTGTCTACACCTGCTCCTGCTTGCGCATCCCCCGAAGCTCCAACTCAATCTCTCATTCACGGGCCCTCTCGATCATATCATTCAGGGTCCTGCACCCTGAAAAGATCATAAATTCCCTGATATCATCGCTCAACATGTCATGATATCTCGTTATATTCCTCTCGTTATCTTCCGCGTACTGTGGAACCAACAGAGCCCTCTCACGGAATTTGGCGGTAATCTCTGCCATAGTCTCACTAGTCTGGAAAAGGTCCTGGAACTTCCTCGCCAGTTGTTGCACCTCGATTGCTGGTGCAAACTCCCTCTAGAACCTCGTAACAAACTCCTACCAAGTAATGGTTTTCACAGCTGCAAACACTACCGCTTGGCCAATCTCATCCCACCAGTCACGAGCTCGGTCCCTCAGCAGGCAGGATGCGAATCCCACCATTACCCCTTAAGGGAAAAAACTCATCCGCTTTGTATTCTCCATGTCAAGGATCCAACCTCGGCAAGCGATGGGGTCCATAGCCCCAAAGAACTCTAGAAATCCATACGTCTTGAACTCTTGAAACAAGGGAGTTTGCACTCCAATCTGACCCGCAACAATCTCGACTCGAAAGGACTTAAGCCGCTCATCCATAAGGTCCATAATCCCCTCCTTAATGGTACCAAACATCACAGAAGTAGCATCCAAGATACCACGAGTAACCTGGGCCGCAATAAACTCGCATAGACTCTCATCAATTGGATTTGTGCATAAGCCAGAACCTGAACCAGAACATCCTCCTTGAGTGATCATCACCATAGTCAAACTGAAAAACAAACATATAAACAATCAACATAAATTCGAGGGAACTCACAACATACATGTATCCTTAGAATCCCCAGGCCTGCTCTTGTCTCAAGTATAGATCATGTGCTTCCATTAGTTTGGGCCCAATACTACCTTTCATACCTATCTGGACCTTCCTCAATAGCCGTCTTGATTCCTCTACGTTACCACACTAGAACTCTATACCAATCCTATTTTAAGCCACATACATATCCTAGACTTTCCTAGGAATCCTCAACTCCTACCTCTCACAATACCGAGAACCTCAATAAACACCGTTGGTTGCCTTATGCATGCAAGTTGTACACAAAAAATGAAATCATATAGACTGTCGAATGATTATTCTACCCTAATTCCACAACCAAAAAGGAACAGGAAATGAGGCTAAATCGACCATTCTAGGGCTGTAAGACCCTAATCGTATACAACTTTTAAAGCATACACTTAGCAATTAACTGAACATATAGCATACGAATCTCCTAGGTTATAAGGCTTCACACAAATCAGTCAAACCTATCATACGATACCTGAAAGTACCCTTACCCCTAATCTAGCATGCAATACATATATCAGGCATACTATTTATAACACATAAGTATGGGTATTTTGGGAATTACTTACTTGAGCTCGACTGATTTCACACATCACACCTTTTTTGTATTTTATAAAAATCTTTTAGAAGTTTATCTTTCTTTGAAAATATTATCATTTCCTCTGTTTTAGTTCTAGCATGCTCGAAAGTGTGTCCGAATCCTTTAAACCAAGGCTCTGATACCAACTTGTAACACCTCACAATCATGGATAAAATTTTCATTTTTGATTTAATAAAAAACCATCAAGTATTCATCACAATCCCAAACAAAGTATGTCAAATGAGAGTAATCATCGGAGTACAAATCCAAATAAAAACGAAAATGCAGAACATGGGTGGATACGCTGCGATCATGTCGGGCCCTTCCTTTTTGTACTGGAAGTACCTGAAACCATAAACATAACTGTAAGCAAAAACCTTAGTGAGCATCCCCAAACATTACATACAAAAAAATATACATATAATAGCACATGGTTGTTTCAGGTCTGTATCAACCCCATATGACAACATGTTGTTGTGTCGGGTCTATATTAACCCCCAAGTCCGTATCAATCCATATGAGAGCATGTAGCTCTCTTGGGTCCGTATCAACCCCCGATCTAAAGTGACTCCGAGCCCAAATTGGCTCTATATATCATTCAATCAATGAAACATAGTCACATAATCACATACATCCAACACATGTAAATCATTTGGCCGACATTGGTGCCTTCGAGCCACTAGTGTGGTAGGAAGACTCACCTCTAAAAGAAGATAATTGAACCACACACTCAAGCTGCTGCTAACAAGACTCCTAACACCAATCATATTCCAAAAATATTCTTAATTAATAATCAAGGCTCTAACCCATAATAAATAGTCAAAATATTTTAGTATCCTAAATAAGCGCAAAAGGCCCAAAAGAACTGCTCAAATGTTGAATTGAGTAGTACGCCCCGCATACAACCTTGTACGACCCACGTATAAGCGCCTGACGAGGAAGGAGAAATGGGGTCAAGGTGTAATATGTGCAGCCTACTCCAAACTATGCCCAACATACACGCCAAGGTTCAAATCCTTCTATTAAAGCCTTAATGCCTTAAGACCTAACGTCAATACTTCAAATCCAAGCTTAATAAAACATCTAACGCTAAAAAGTTGCAACCTTTATGCCTTTACATGTCTACAACGAGCCCAACATCAAAAACATAACTCATTCAACCATTTACCACTCCATAACTCTTGCATGGATGCAAACCAAGTGTAACATCTGGTTTCTCTAAGGTAAAATTTTTATAAATAATTCTTACGTTTGGCTGACCATGACGAGGTGAAGGCTCACCACGATGTTGGAATTTGCGGGTATTTAAAGGAAAGTGGGAGGCTAGGGTTGCCCACCCTTCGCCTCCATCACTCTTAAACCTTTGAGATCGTAACCCTAATCTCCTTTGAAGCTTTTGAGCTTATTTGGGCCTTTGTGGGTGTTTTTTTAGCTCTTTCTTGAAGAAGAAGAAGACTCATTTGGTGTATTGTTTGGAGCAAGCAAACTTCTTTCCATCATCTTGTGTTGTTGCTGGCCCTTTATAAGTTGTCAAGCTTCTACCTTTCTCTTTCAAGCATGCTAGATCTAGGTTTTTGTTCTTATTTTCTCATGTTGGGTTGGTGGAATGCATGGAGTTCCATAAAGTTTGCAACTTTATGGATTATTAAGGTCCCCTTGCTATCATATGTTTCATATATGGAGTTTAATGCTATTTTTAGTTTCATGTATGAGATTCTTAGTAATATTGCTTCATTTTAACCTAAGTTGGAATCTAGACTTGTTTTGGGCATGCATGTTTGAAAATGCAATGATCTTTGGAATATTTTAGACCTTAATAACGATTCTGGAAGGTTGGAAGGAAAGAGCTTAACAGACTAAGAGCTAGATCTGTTAAGCTGCCGGAACCCAGTTCCCATGACTTGACGTTTGGATGCCACAATGTGGCGACTGGGGAAGCCCGACTATTTTGTCGTGAAGTGTTCACGATGTGGCAATATGAGGCTGCGACGCGTTGACGTGTCCAGCTGACGTGAACCGTTGACTTTGACCATGATTTTGACCAAGTGTGACCTAGGGGTATTTTGGGTATTTTGGTCAGTAGTTTGAGACTAGGTCCTTGGTTGATGTATAGGTGACTTGTAGAGTCAGCAGTTGGAGCTATGATCTGATCAGTTATCTTTTCAGCGGATTGAGGTGAGTCTTCTTTCAGTACTTGTTGGTCGAAGGAACCAATGTCGACCTATTGGATTATGTTATAGTATGCTAGTTGTCTTTGTTACTCTTGCATGTGTTATCTATGTATATATGTATATCGGGCGGAGCATAATGCCAGGCGGGGCCTGATGAATGTACCGGGCGGTGCCCGATGACGAACCGAACCTTATATATATATATATATATATATATATATATATATATATATATATATATATATATATATATGCATGATATGTATGGTATGTGGTATTTTGGGGAACTCACTAAGATTTGTGCTTACGGTTTATGTTTAACATGTTTCAAGTACTTCCTGTTCTCGGAGAAGGGCTCGGGTTGATCGCATCGCATGCACCCATGATTTCCACATGTTGAATCTGATGTATTTCTGGGTGATTATCATTATACTTTGATTTTCACATTATGGTTTTCTGTAAACAATGAATGGTTGGTGGTTTTATCAAATCTAAAAATGAAATTTTTGCTATGAATTTTTAGGATGTTACAACTTGGTATCGGAGCCTTGGTCTGAGGGAGTCAGGCATGCTCTCGGTTGTGCCTGGACTCAAACTAAGGATTTGATATATTTTCATAAAAAGAAATGTGTTAAAAAAGAATTTTCTAATAAAAGAAAGGGGTGTGGAGCATGTAATCGACCGAGCACAATTAAGTTTTCCCAAAATACCCAAACATGATTTTATAATATGTCTTGGATTGTGAACTTGTGAATCGCATGCTAGATTATGGCTAAGGATATTCTCAGGATTGCATGATAGAATGCTAGGATAGATGCCTTTATATGCCTATTGTATGAGCTTATAGACTTGCATGCTAGTACTGATCCGTCAGTGATAGGATGACATGTTTAGATTATTCCATGATTTTGATTACTCAATGCTCGAATGCTGCTTGCTTTGTGCTTTTAGGAGTCCTATTAGCATCGGATGACTAGTATGCGAATACGCTAAGGTACATATTACTGAGATTAGATAATTTTAGAAGGTTAGGTTGACCCTATTGTGCAGCTCTTGTTTGAGTCCAACCGTTGTAGAGTGAGACCTTTCATTATAAGAATTATATGGTGTTGGTGGTATGTATGTGTATTCTTAAGCTAGTTAGAGAGTGTTAGGATGAGTTTCTTCTGTAGCTGATGGAGGAGAGTGGTACGGTGGTAGCCTTAGGAAAACCTAGGAGGTGACTCGGTGCTGATAGCCTTGTTTTGATAAAGGTTAACTGGATTAGTAAGGAAGTAACTGGGGGGGGGGGGTTCGGGACGATTCTTCAGGAAAGTAAGGATAAATGTGGAAGGCAGTATGGGACCATACTAATGGAAGCAGAGGATCCGTACTCGAGTCAAGGAAAGTCACAATGATACCAGGGAGCTTGTAGAATATGGGATTCTTCGAGTATATTCTGACGGTTCATACGGTTTATTTTCATTATGGTGGTCACTCGAGGAGGTTCTAGTAGTGGTTCTGGTACCAGTGATGGTTCGGGTTCAGGATCTGGAGTCGGGTTCATGGATGATTAGATGCGAGAGTTCACTTCAGTAGAGATTTCCCGTAATGTCTTGAGCAAACTCCTGTGATCTTTGGTACGGTCAAGGAGGGTATTCTAGATATTCTGGATGAGCGCATGGTCACTTTTCGTTATGAGATGGTGGCGATGGTGCGAGCCCGCACTTTAACTTTCTGAGAGTTTGGGGCATGTGGAGCCCCGAAGTTCTTCGAGAAGAAGGCTCCGTTTGCGAGAAGGCATTGGTTAGCAGATTTCATGAACGCCTTCCACACTAGCTGTTGTCCCGAGGGGGAAATGGTCAGACTTGCATCCTGTCTTCTGAAAGTCAGAGCACGATATTGGTGGGAGGAGGTTGGTCAGGCCATAGAAGGCGAGACGGCTGAGTCGATGAATTGGGAGGATTTTGTGACGAGGTTTCAGACGGAGTTTGCACCTGTGATTGAGGTCCACTAGTTGGCGAGGGAGTTTCAGGACCTTCTCCACACTAATGAGATACTGGCAGAGATCACTGCTATGTTTCATGAGAGGGCATTGCTTGAAACACAATATGTGGCGGACGAGGAGATGAAGAAGGCGAGGTATCACGACATGCTGAGGAGCGATATCAGGCAGTTTTTGAGTATATCCACCTGAAGGACATTGAAGGATATGGTGGCGCGAGCCAGAGAGAGGGAGATTGACCTGGAGATGGAGAGGAAGAGGAAGTTGGATCAGGTTCGGGGTTCTTAGGGCTCTGGAAAGAGCCCCAAGGTATTAGGTTCGAGATCCACAGGCCAGTAGGGTCGGGGCCGCTGCGGCAAGTGCGACAAGACGCACGATGGAGCTTGCATGGTGGGTGGTTCTGGCTAATTGAAGTTTAGCAGGGCAAGACATATCAGTAGGGATTGCACTGCCTCCACCACTACCAGCCATGTATCTCATCTAGTTTTCTTCCATTGCAGTGAGAGGGGCCATAAGAAGGCTAACTGCCCAAGCCTAGCAGCAGCAGGACCAGTTGTAGCGCCCGTTCCGGATGGCCGTCAGGGCAAGGCGGAGGCGCCTGTTGTGAGGAGCAGAGTTGTTCAGCAAACAACCGAGGAGGCTCGTGTAGCACCTGATGTAGTGATGGGTATGTATCTTTTCCTTATCTCCTTATTAATGTTGGTTTTTCTGCTTATATCTGTGTGTTTTGTTTTTAGGATTGTTCCTTGTGAATGGTATCTCTCCTTTGGTTTTGTTTGATTGAGGGGTTACCCCGCCCTTTGTATCTCTTACACTCAACAAGTGGTTTGTCGATGCTGCGGGAGAGCTGGATTGTCCATTAGAGGATGAGATTGCTGATGATCGTCATGTGCGGGTATTAAGGGTTCATTGGGGTTGTGTATTAGAGTTGATTAGTGAGCGGTATCCTATTGATTTGGTTCCTATCCCTCTGCGTGATAGCAAGATTATTATGTTAATGGATTGGTTGAGCCCCAATGGGGCAATCGATGACTGCGAGCATCTGTTGGTGCGTATTCGGACCCCAAGTGGGGGAGAGTTGGTGATTCAGGTAGAGGGTGTTCGGCATGGACCGACTCTGTGTTCAGCAGCTAGGGCCAGCCGCTATCTGCAACAAGGATGTTTTGGGTCCGTGGCTTATGTGATGGGTACTCGGTAGAAGGGTAAGATGTTAGTGGATGATGTACCAATTGTTTGGGAATACCCGTATGTGTTTCTTGAGGATTTTCCTGGAGTTCCTCCGGAGAGGTAGGTGGAGTTTCGGATTGACTTGGTTCCAGGTGCAACTTCGATAGCCACGGCACCTTATCGGCTAGCACCTCTAGAGATGCAAGAGTTATCTACACAGCTGCAGAATCTGTTAGACAAGGGATTTATTCGGGCGATTAGTTTGCCATGGGGGAATCGATCTTGTTTGTAAGAGAGAAGGATGGGTCACATCGGATGTGTATTGACTACCGAGAGCTGAATAAGCTAACAATGAAGAATCGTTATCCACTCCCGAGGATTGACAATTTATTTGACCAACTTTAGGTTGCATCTTAGTTCTCCAAGATTGATTCGCGTTCATGATATCATCAGATGAGCGTGAGAGAGGAGGATACAGATAAGACGGCCTTTCGGACTCGTTATGGTCATTACGAGTTCGTGGTGATGCCCTTCGGGCTCACTAATGCTCCAGCCGCATTCATGGATCTCGTGAATTACGTATGCAGGCCTATGATGGATCGATCGGTGATTTTTTTTATTGATGACATGTTGGTTTATTCCAAGACCCAGGAACAACATGAGGAACATCTAATGGACGTATTGGATATTCTGAGAGAGGGAGAGGTTGCATGCAAATTTCTCCAAGTGTGAGTTCTGGTTGCGCGATGTGTAGTTTGTAGGGCACCTTGTCAACCAGAACTGTATTCTGGTTGACCTGACCAAGGTCGAGGCAGTGACGAGGTGGGAAGTTCCGAGGTCTTCATCTGAGATTCAGAGTTTCCTTGGATTGGCAGGTTACTATTGGAGATTCATTCAGGATTTCTCCAAGATAGCAGTTCCTTTGACCAGGTTGACGAAGAAGACTGCCACTTTTCGTTGGGGGCATGAACAACAGTCAACTTTTGAGACTCTGAGGCAGAGATTGTGTGAAGCGCTGATTCTGATTCTGCCAGAGACTGTTGAGGATTTTGTGGTGTACTGTGATGCATTAATCACGGGTTTGGGTATAGTACTGATGCAACGAAGTCATGTGATTGCTTACGCTTCGAGGCAGCTAAAGCCTCATCAGGAGAATTATCCCATGCATGTTTTAGAGTTGGGGGCTATGGTGTTCACCCTCAAGATTTGGCGACATTACCTATATGGGGTTTTTTTTACTATCTACACGGAGCACAAGAGTCTGGGGTATTTGATGGATAAGTTGCATCTAAACATGAGGCAGCGTAGATGGTTGGACGCGGTGAAGGATTATGATTGTGAGATCCTTTATCATCCTAGGAAAGCCAACATGGTGGCTGATGCTCTCAGCCACGAGGCGGTTGCTGCCCCGAACAGGGATGTATGTTTGAGGATGACCGTGATTACCCTACTCTTGGAGCAGATTCGTGAGGCCCAGGTAGAGGAAATGAAGGAAGTGCACCAGAAGAGTGAGCGCATAGTGGGTCAGGTGGCTTTCTTTGATTAAGATAGCCGAGGTTATTAACCCTTCACCGGAGGGTGTGGGTCCCATACTAGGGTGGTGCGCGTTAGGTTCTGATGGACGAAGCGCACAAGTCGAGATTCCCCATTCATCATGGAGTGACAATGATGTATAGAGATCTCTAGACTGATTATTGGTGGCCATGTATGAAGCGAGACGTGGCCTGGTATGTAAAGAGGTGCCTGACTTGTAGGAAAGTTAAGGCCGAGCATCAGCAACCCCACGTCAAAATGGATCCGTTGAGTATTCTCGTTTGGAAATGGGAAGATATTACAATTGTTTTTATCACCAAACTGCCTAGGACGACGCTAGTAGTGGATTCAATATGGGTCATCGTGGATCGATTGACCAAGAGCGTGCATTTTATTTCGATTCAGGAGAGCATTTCGGCGGAGAAGTTGGCCGCTATCTACATTCGGGAAGTGATGGGACGACATGGGGCGTTGGTTTCTGTGGTCTCTGATAGGGATGTTCGATTTACTTCCAGTTTCTAGAAGAGATTCCATGACGAGTTGGGTACTCATCTGCACTTCAACATGACTTTTCACCCGTAGACTAATGGACAGAGTGAGTGTACTATCCAGACCTTGGAGGACATGCTTCGGGCGTGTGTTCTGGATTTTGGCGATAGATGGGATACATATCGTTCTTTAGCGGAATTTTTCGTATAACAACAGTTATCACGCCAGCATTGATCGACCTCCTTTTGAGATGCTCTACGGGAGGAAGTGAATGACCCCGATATGTTGGGGTGAATTCGGTTAGAGGGTTATGGGGAGTACCGAGGTGGTACTCAAGAAAACGGAATTGATTCAGCCGGTCCGAGGCAGACTTGAGATGGTAAAGAGTCGACGGAAGAGTTACGCAGACAGACACCGATCAGACTTGGAGTTTCAGGTTGGGCATATGGTGCTCCTGAAGGTGTCATCCGATTCAGGAAGCGGGGCATGTTGGCCCCCAGGTATATTGGTCCTTTCAGGGTGTTATCCCGGGTGGGCAGGGTTGCGTATCGCTTGGATCTTCCAGCATAGCATTGTCAAATTCATATCACTTTTCATGTCTCTCAGATGTGGAAATGTTTGGTTGATGATTCCGAGTGATTCCATTGGTTGATGATTCCATTCAGGTGAATGATCGCCTGAATTATATAGAGAGACTAGTGGCGATCCTTGATAAGAGGACAAAGACCTTGCGGAACAAGGTGGTGGATCTCGTGAAGGTGCAATCGCAGCACCGAAAGGGTTCAGAATGTACGTGGGAACTGGGGGACGAGACGAGAGAGCATTAACCCGAGTGGTTTGAGGTGTCAGACTTTGAGGACGAAGTCTAATTCAAGTGGAGGAGAGTTGTAACATCCAGTTTCTCTAAGGTAAAATTTTTATAAATAATTCATTGAGTTTGGTTGACCACGACGTGGGACTTTAATGAGCCCCTACGGTGTGGCATTGTTGACCACGACGTGGCGAGCAGCTGAAACATTAAAACCCAAGTTCTCGGGTATTTAAAGGAAAGAGGAAGGATAGGGATGGGCACTCTCAGCCTCCACTGCTCTTAAACCTTTGAGTTCGTAACCCTAATCTCCTTTGACGATTTTGAGCTCATTTGGGCCTTTGTGGGTGGTTTTTATCTCTTTCTTGAAGAAGAAGACTCCTTTGGTGTATTTTTTGGAGCAGGCAAGCTTCTTTCCATCATCTTGTGTTGTTGTTGGATCTTTGTAAGTTGTCAAGCTTCTACCTTTCTCTTTTAAGCATGCTAGATCTAGGTTTTTGTTCTTATTTCCTCATGTTCGGTTGAGTGGAATGCATGGATTCCATAAAGTTGGCAACTTTATGGATTATTAAGGTCCCCTTGCTATCATATGTTTCAGATCAGGAGTTTAATGCTATTTTGAGTTTCATGCATGAGATTCTAAGTAATATTGCTGCATTTTGACCTAATTTGGAATCTAGACTTGTTTTGGGCATGCATGTTTGAAAAAGAAGTGATCTTTGGAATATTTTAGACCTTATTAATGACTCTGTAAGGTTGGAAGGAAAGGGCTTAACAGACTAAGGGCTAGATCTGTTAAGCTGCTGGAACCCAGTTCCCACGACATGGCGTTTGGATGACACGGCGTGGCGAATGGGGAAGCCCATCTATTTTCATGAAGCACCCACGATGTGGCAATGTGAGGGAACGACGTGGTGACCTGTCCAGTAGACGTGGATCATTAACTTTGACCAAAATTTTAACCAAGTGTGACCTAGGGGTAATTTGGTTATTTTGATTAATAGTTTGAGAGTAGATCCTTGGTTGATGTATAAGTGACTTTTAGAGTCAGTAGTTAGATCTAGGATCTGATAAGTTATCTTTTTAGCTAATTGAGGTGAGTCACCTCATAGTACTTGCGGGTAGAATTTACCAATGCCGACCCATTGGATTATGTATAGTATGCTAGTTGTCTTTGTAACTCTTGCATGTTTTATCTATATATGTATATTTACCAGCTGGGGCCCGATGCCAGGAGGGGCCTGATAAATGTACCGGGCCGGGCCCGATACTAGGCAAGGCCCAATATATGTATGTATGCATGATATGTATGGTATGTGGTATTTTGGGGAACTCACTAAGCTTTGTGCTTACAGTTTGTGTTTAACATGTTTCAAGTACTTCCCGTTTCAAGGGGAAGAGCTTGGGTTTATCGCATCGCATCACCCATGATTTCTGCATGTTGACTCAGATGTATTTTTATATGATTATCATTATACTTTTATTTTTACATTATGATTTTTTGTAAACAATGAATGGTTGGTGGTTTTATCTAATCTAAAAATGAAATTTTTGCTATGAATTTTTAGGACGTTACATCAAGATCCAAGCTTGCATTTTTATGATATAAAATACCCTAAAACGTCTGGAAGGACAACTTAAAGGCTTTGGAGTATTTCATACTCACAAATATCTAGGTTTCGGGACAAAAAGAGTCTAAATCTATGCTTAAACAAGATCTAAAGAAATATGTATCAAGGTTGGAGCTTTATACCTCTAAAAGGTGCATAAGGAAGAGAAAATGTTGGATCCAAGGACTTGAGAGCAAAACCACTTCTTTGATGATCTTCCTTTACAAACAATAACAAACAACACTCACTCAAAAGCTCAAATATGCTCTAAAATGGATTAGGGTTTGCAAGGGTCGATGCGAGTCATGGAGGCTGAGAAGAGGAAGGGTTTTGGGGCTATAAGGTTGTTTAAATAAGGTACAAACCCTAAATAGTAGGGTTTTGATCCAGTCCACGTACGCCCAAGATACCATATGTACGTGAAGCGTGCTCGAGTAAGACCATGTACGCCCAATGTACTAGCACGTACGCCTAGCGTACTCACGCAACACCTATAATTACAAAAATGCCATTATGGACCAATTTGCAAACAATCCTCATACTAAGGGGGTAAAAGGTAAATACATGGAAGAACAATATGTTATAGAGAAAGATCACAGTCAATGAAATTAGTGTGAGAAAATCTTTTTATAACAAGTCTTTGCAAAATATGTATGGATATTCGTGTATGTATTATTTCTAAAAGAATTATTTACTCCTTATAGCATTTTGGTTGTTGATGGATTTTCCAAAAATCACGATTTACATCTCATGTTCATAACTCAAAGTCATTTATCAGATTGAAGATATGATATAGCATTTTGGTAATTGATGGATTTGCCAGAAATCATCAAGCGGAACTCATTAGTGAGAGATTATATATTTCTCTTGTTATAGATGATTCCTACTATTAGTACAAACAATTTGTGTTTATGAATAGTTGTTATTCATGTTCAACAATTCTTTGTCGAAACTCATGCCAACCGTTGCTACATTAGGCTATGGTTCTTGAGCTGCTTCAAGTTCCACGTGTCTCCCACTTGCTTTGTCATCAGAATCTTGCTTTCTCTTAGCTCAACTTTCAAAGGAATAAGAGAACTTATTCTTGGTTGGTTTGCATAAAATATTCTAGGCTACCTTTTAGAGTATTCTACAAATATGTAATTAGTAGATTTAGGTTTAGAAGCTTTAGTCTAATATAGGCTTCAAATACTCAAAACATTAAGTAAGATAAGGATGGAAACTTTACATACTAAATCTTATAAAGTTTTTTTATCTACTTACTAGTTGTAGTTTGTATTCAAAGAACAAATGATAACGATTAAAGTATAATCCCAAAAGAGTAAGGAAGATAATTTCCACCGATTAGAATGTAAACTATATCTAGTAATTCATCATTTTTTATCACTAAAGCTTTAGGTGATATTACTAGTTTGTACCTCAACTACATATATGAAAACTTCAACAAAGATTTCAGAATTATCTAATAACATGTAAAATATAATTACAACGACTATACTTGTTAATAAAGTTGATTTGGTATCTTGTGCTAAATCATAGACATTCATTAGAAAGGAAGTCATACATCACAATGTATAGTTCCTTAATAATTAGTTTCTTTACAGTTTAGTGAAAATATCATTAGAAATCTTTTATGTATAAAAAAGACTCACATATGTCAAATAAACTAAATCATTTTCCTTCAAAAATCCATTTTTGAAGTTGGAAGAGGTGTATGTTATTTATATAATAAATATAAGAATGACATAGATAAGTTTGATTTAAATCAAGTTTAAGACAAAAGTGTTTTCATATAGAACTTGTTATATAGAAAAAAATTTAATTTTTATAATTCTATTAAGAGATCTAGTTCTCTAAAATTGAATTTTAATAATTACAAAATATGAAGGTGATCGTTATGAAAAATGATTTAAGTAAATAATCAAATTTTAATAAATTAAATGGCACGTTTATTTAGATAGGCTAAATTAAAACATATATTGTTCCAAAACAAATATTGTGTTATATTACAAGTATTTTATGTTAAAAGCATAAATAGTAAACAAAATTCCGAGAGTGCAGTTCCGACTTGCTTGTGTTCAGCTGGTTACTCTTCAATAAATATCTGCAAGCTATTTACAAATATTAGATTAACATTAAGTACCAAGTACTTGAGTATTATATGAAAAGTATGAGTTCTTTCTAGTAGATACCTGAAGTAGAAGTCTCTCCAGACTTTCTTTTCAGATAAGAGGAGCAATTCATCTTTCAGTGTCTTGTTTCTCCAAAGAAGAAACATGATCCATATTTGTGGGGATTATAATATTTCTTGGGGCTAAAAGTATCCATTAACTAAACTATGGGATTCTTAAATCACATAGGGTGGCTCTTTTCAGCCTTGAATTATTCCATTGTTTGAACTGGCTTAAAACAAATATCATTGTATGGTTGGAATATCTGCTTAACCTGTCAGAATATCTGATATACATCCAAATTATTCAATACATCTTCGAAGTCAGGAGTAATAGTTCCTTGGTATGATGTTAGAAACATATTCAGCATCACAGTGTTGGCACCTGGTATCATGTTTAGGTTTTCTACTCAGAGGAGGTGGTTCAGGAATAAACCTTTTATGAATGTTATTATTTTAGCAAGTGAAAGATGTTGCATGGTAAAGAGATTGGATTTCTCTTTATCTACCAAATTTTAACAAAAGTCATTTAATATTTTCAATATTTAATCTTCAATAATTAATACCATTTTATTTTCTAAAAACATTAATTATCAAAGTTTAGTATCCAAGTTGCAAAACACATAAATGGTTAGGTATCCTTTATAGCATTCATTTGAATCCAACTAGCTAGATATCGGTTATCAATTACATACTAGTATATAATTCATAGTTTTATGGGATTGCTAATAACAAAATTTAATAGACATGTTTGATCATATCTATGCCCCAGATCTCTATTGCTTAGGTGACCTTAATAACAATAGATTTCTTATCAAATCATGCAGTTTCAAAACCTTGTGTAATCAACCTATAACTTGGTTATAGAAATCATGAATGCATCCCCGACCATCAAAAGATAACACTAAGTGGTTAAGTAACCTTTATCTCTGTAGCGTATCAAGAGATGTACGAGTTCTTTCAAAGTGGATGGCGTAGATCTGAGTTTAAGTAATGGGTCTTTGATGTTTTTGTAATTATAGTTTAAAAAACATCTTATATCATGATTATTGCATTCATCCAATAAACATGATCTACTTTTATTTAAAATCACAATTTTAACAATGTTCTTATAAAATCCAAAGTTTATATTATCGACGCGATCAAATTTTAAATTTAATAACTAGTATTAAGTTTGGACATTTGAGCACTTTAGAACATTTATAAACCTTTTAATAAAACTTCTTTAAATTTTCGTTAGCTAGTTTTAAATGATAAAGCTTGTTTTATTTTTAAAACTATTTTTACCATTTTATGTTAAAAGGTAAATTTCATTAAAACCAAACTCTTTGTTATGTTATTTATAATTAGATTGGAAATTATTTATTTATAGGAAATAATAATTCTAATTAAGAATTAACATTATATGTATAATTCTTATGGTATGGATTAATAATTTGGACTAGATAAATTCTTTTGACTGTTGCCAAAAAGTTAAAGTTTGTATTTTATAAACTTGGTTTATAAAGTATAAAAGGATTTCATCTTCTTTTGTTTTTATAATAATCAAAATTTGGCTAGATAAAAGGGAGTATGGGCTTTTCATTTGTTCAATGAAAAGAACACTCGTCAAAAAATACAAGCATGGAAATTATGATTAAAATAAGGAGTGATGGTATTTTGATTAATTTATTCAAAAGAAAGGCATGGCTTGAAGCATGGGAACAAATAGGCTTTAGGGGTATGGGCTCTTAAAGTGTTACGAACTTATGGACCAAAGATTTTCTATATAAAGTGAGGCTTTCATTCTCTTGTCAAAACCCATGCAAAAATTCGAAATTTGTTCTCTTCATCTCACTTTCTCTAGTTTTGTTAAGAACACATAAAGATTACTTGCTTCTTGATGCGATCTTTATGTTCTTATATTGATAAGAACATAAAGCTTAAGAGTCTTAAGAGTTTTATACAAAAGAACTGACATTCTACATCAAGTTCATTCATTGCCGGTGTCTCCAAATTTCTTCATTCTTCATCAACATCCAAGCCTCCGAAGAGGATCCAAAGAACTACAAAGGTTGTTATTTTTGTTCTTCTTTTTCTTTGGTTGTGTTTGTTTTCTTTCCAAACTTTGCAAGATGATCCTTGGTGGATTTAACTTGTTTATGTTATTCAAAATATTATAAGTCTTCCGTTGCTAAAAATCATGTATTTGAAACTAGTTCTTGAATAAAAACCCAATAATTTGTATCAGAGCCACCTTGCAAGTTTGGTTAGATTTGTTGATTTTTGGAAATATTAGTTTTTGGAGAATATGGATAACTTGGTTTTGTATAAAACAAGTTGATACATATTTTTTGTGACAACTTTACAATTGTTAATTTATGTGACAAGTTTTCATGCATGTTTTGTCATTTAAAGTTGTCTTAGAAAAAAAAAGGTTGTTTAATGTGTATGTTGATATGTATGATGTGCTTAAACTAGTCAAGGACCATTGTGTTTGTTGTGTTGTTGTGTTGGTTGTTTTATAGAAATGGTTGTAATAATTTATTTATTCATATAGTATGTAATAAATTAAATAGATTGGTTTTCTTGCTTTATTTTTGTAAGTAATAGATTAATTGTTTGAAGTAATTTATTTGTACAAAAATGTAACAAGAAATGAAGTTGTAGGAATTTTTTGAAGACCAAAGAGCAATTTTCGAGTTTAACAACATACATAAAGTTATTGTCAATTTCTGAAAAGTGTCACTAATGTTGTTTACAAAGGGCTATTGGACTTTTAGTGACAGTTGTTGAAATACTGTTTTCAAGAAGCCTTTCTAATCTTTTGCAAACAAATGGTGTTTTCTCAAGTAGGAGCTTTTACAACAACGTTACAAGAAGTTTTTTGGTTCCTTAAAATATCCCTGTAGGCATGGACTTGGCATTTTTTGTGTTGCTCAAAAAATATGACATTAGTTGGTTATGTTTATGCACATAACTTTATGCATGTTTGTGTTGTTTATTTTATGCAATTATTATGTGTGGTTGATAAATTAGCTTTTCACATTCTAAAATAGTTTTGGATAAAATAAACATCACATGGAGTTTGGTTTTCAAAATTTATAATGTGGACATAAGATGTAACAAGCTATTGTTTTTAAATGAAATCTGGTTTTATTAAAATCAATTTCTGATGGGGCCCTGAGCAGCAGTCAGCATTTGAGACTCTTCGGCAGAGATTATTCGAGGCCCCGGTATTGACCCCCGGGAGGGAATTGAGGAATTTATGATATTCTGTGATGCATCCATCACTGGTTTGGGGGCAGTCCTCATGCAGAGAGGACGGGGGTGATTGCTTATGCTTCACGGCAGCTGAAGCTGCACGAGACGCAATATCCCACCCATGATATGGAGTTGGGGACATTGGTTTTTGCCTTCATGATTTGGAGACACGGATCGCAAGAGTGCCTACTTTTTCCGTCATAATCCTTGCCGTCATGATTTGTACTATCTACACGGATCGCAAGAGTTTGAGACATATTATATATCCGTCGAACCTAAACATGAGGCAGCACAGGTGGCTAGATGTAGTCAAGGATTATGACTGCGAGATCCTTTACCATCCGGGTAAAGCGAATGTGGTGGTAGATGCTTTGAGGTGTAAGTCAGCTGGATCTTCGGATATGGAGATGTGTATGAGGATATTAGTTGATTCAACGCTTTTGGGATTGATCAGGGAGGCTCAGGCCGAGGGAGTTTGGGAAGAGAACTGGAAGAAAGAGAGGATCATAGGTGAGATTGACAGATTTGTCTCAGATAGTCGTGGGTTGTTGACCCGATGTGGTCAGGTCTGGGTTCTGATGTCTGGTGGGGCTAGACAGATTGTGTTAGAGGAGGCTCATAAGTCTCATTTTTTATTCATCTGAGGGCCACCAAGATGTATCGGGATTTGAGATTGAGCTATTGGTAGCCATGTATGAAGATAGAGATAGCATGGTATGTTGAGAGATGTATGACCTGCAAGATGGTCAAGGCTGAGAATTAGAGGCCGCATGGCAAGCTGCAGCCTATGTAGCTTCCCATGTGGAAATGGGAGCAGATTTCGATGGATTTTATCACTAAGTTGCCAAAGACGGCAAATGGTTTTGATGCTACCAAGAGTGCCCACTTTTTGGCGATTCGGGAAATTTCTTCGGGCGCGAAGTTGGCCAATGTGTATGTTCGTGAGATCATTGCTCGTCGTGGGGATCTGGTCTCCATTGTTTCAGATCGTGATGTTTGGTTCACCTCCCGTTTTTGGCAAAGTTCAATGAGGAGTTGGGCACGAGGTTACACTTCAGCACTGCTTATCATCCGCAGACAGATGGCCAGAGTGAGTGGACGATATAGACCTTTGAGGATATGTTGCGGGCCCATGTTATCAATTTTGGTGGGAGCTGGGACTCCTACCTGTCTCTTGCAGAGTTTTCCTACAACAACAGTTATCACTCCAGCATTGGTGCTCTGCCTTTCGAGCTCTTTTATGGGCAGAGATGTCGTACCCCGGTTTATTGGGGTGAGGTTGGTCATAGGGTTATGGGGCGGACCGAAGTGAGCCTTCAGACCACAGAGCTAATTCAACAGATCAGGTAGAGACTACAGACCGCTCAGAGTCGGCAAAAGAGTTATGTCGGCCGGCGCCAATCCGAGTTGGAGTTTCAGGTCGGCGACATGGTATTACTGAAGGTCTCACCTTTGAAAGGTGTGATACGCTTCAGGAAGTGGGGGAAGTTGGGCTCCCGTTATATTGGGCCTTTTTGGGTGATTTCCAGGGTTCGCAAGGTTGCTTAAAGATTGGATCTTCCTGAGGAGCTCGGTCAGATTCACATCACTTTCCATGTTTCGCAGCTGCGAAAGTGCGTATTGGACAAGGATGCAGTGGTTTCCATGGATGATATTTAGGTCGATGAGCACCTGAACTATGTAGAGAAGCCGGTGGCTATTCTATAAATAAGGATGAAGGTCTTGTGCAACAAGGAGGTACGTTTGGTAAAGGTACAATGACAGCACCAGAGAGGCTCCGAGTGGACCTTGGAGCTGTAGGCTGAGATGCGGGAGCATTATCTAGATTTGTTCAACGAAGCAGACTTCGAGGACGAAGTCTACTTCAAGTGGGGGAGAATTGTAACATCCCGATGTTCAGCTACTTCTAGATTCATCCCTATAATTCTAGTTCATGTCATTTTGGTCCCTAAGTCCAATAAGTTATGCTTTGAAGCCCTAGTGGCAATTTCGTAAATATGGCAGGAGGATTACACCATGTGTACATGTATGTACGCTGAGCGTACTAGGGCGCGTTGTGCGTACACTTATGTATACGGGGCGTATTAGCTTCACGAGGAAACCCTAATTTTTTGGGTTTGGGTTCTATTTAAGCAACATTATGTCTCATTTCTCCTCACCTTTTCAGTCTCCACATCCTTTAAGACGTTTTTGCAAACCCTATCCCTCTTAATGTGTGTTTTGAGCTCAAGAGTGTGTTCTTGGTGTGCTGAAGAAGAAAGAAGTTGCATTGAGGAGCCTGGAAGCCGAAGTAAGCTTGTGGATCCGGGATCTTTGCCTTATTGAGAATCTCCAAAAGGTATAAAGTCTATACCGTGATGTCTTGGTTGTTAGATCCCCTTTTTGGGTGTTTTATGTTGCTTTTCTTGTCCCAAAGGTCCCATATTTTGCATGGTTTGTTCTTGTCATTTTGAGATGTCCTTTCAGACCCTAGGAAGGGTCCTTAGCTATAAAAATGAAGTCCCTTTGGTTGGATTTGATCCATGCATCTTGTATGAGGTCTTAATGGATTAAGACATTGTGTTAAGCTCTTATTAGGCGTGTAAAGTCATAAAGTTGGAAACTTTATGACTCTAGGGTGTGTTTTGGTCATGGATCTGAAATATGGGCTTAAGTGCTTAAGTCATCAAGCACTAAATGGAGTTTGAAGGCTGCGAGGGTACGCCCCACATACATGGCAGTACGCCCCACGTAATCGGTCAACCACCCCGATGGTGGTCTTTTGTGAGGATTCGCGTACGCTAAGCGTACCTCCGGAGTACGCCCCGTGTACTAGCATGGGTCAGCCTTGTTGAGTTGACTCGGTTGGGTTGACTCAGTTGACTTAGAGGGTTTGACTAGTTGACTTTGACTTTGACCAAGTTTGACCTTGAGGGTATTTTGGATATTTTAGGATTTTGATGGAATTGGTCACTTGGTGGAAATAGGTATCGGTTAGAGAGCTGAGATTCGGAGTCGGACTTCATCAGTTCTGTTCAGTTTGCGAGGTGAGTTTTCCTCACTGTACTTTTGGGTCGAAGGCACCAAGCCCAACCCCTTTGGATTTTTATCTTGGTTTATCACATGCTTTTATGTTGTAGTGATCTATTAGATCTATATCCTGGTATATAGGATGATGCTATGTTTAGTGATATGTTTGATCTATACGACTGTCTGTATATGCTAGCTAGGGTTTGATATGGTAAATGTTGATATGTGATGGTATGTTGGGTTGAGGCAGTCCTTCTATGTGCTCAAGGCCAAGAGACCCAGGGTGTCCCGGATAGACTTCAGGCTAGTGGGGCGTACCAGTCAGGCCGAAGGCTCGGAGAATGTTCCAGATAAGCTGAAGGCCCGGTGAAGCATTCTAGTCATGCTAAAGGTTCTATAAGTGTACCAGATAGACTGTAGGTCGGTGGGGCGTTCCAGTCAGACTGTAGGCTCTGCATGGATGATGTTTGTTGTTGTTATTATGATTATGTGTTGTGTTGGTATTTTGGGTGAACTCTCAAAGCTTTGGACTTACAGTTTTGGGTTATGTTTCAGGTCCTCAGATGACCACGGGAAGGCGAAGGCGTGATCGTACACTTCCTCGTGTTTTGATTTATGATTTTGGAAAAGCTCTGATATTAAACATGTTTTGAAAACTATATTGTAAGCAATGATGACTTGTAGATTGGTTTTAAAAGTTTAATTTTTTCATGAATTTTATGGATGTTACAAAAATTGTCATTTTCTTTAATGACTTAATGAAACAATAACATTCAATAGATACAACTTCAATGAATGGGTTCATGTCTTAAGAGACAATCTCGTGAGAGTTATGAAACTGTATACACCTAAAGGTCCTAGTCCTGAACTATTTGCTTTGAGCAATAAGCATGAACATGATACCTGGAAAAGGCATCACTGTGATGCTAATGATGTTTCTAACATCAAACTAGGAATAGTTTAAGGCCCAAAAGAGTCACCTTGTGTGATCTAGGAGGCTCATGTTTTATGAACTAAACACCTTCAATCCCACGAAATCCTATAAGGCCCACATAGATGGATCTTGTTACTTTTATGGAGAAATTAGACACTGGAAGAGGATATGCTCCTCTTATTTGGAAAGAAAGTCTTGAAGAGAATAGTACTTCAGGTATCTACTCGATAGAACTCATACTTTTCATATAACACTTAGGTAATATTTGTAAATGGCTTGCAGATATTTACAGAAGAGTAACTAGTAGAGCACAATCAAGTTGGAACTACACTCTTGGATTTTAGTTTATTAATTATGCTAAGAACATAATGTACTTGTAATATGAAACAATGTTTGTTTTGGAACAAAGCATGTTTTAATTTAGCTTGCCTAAATATATGTCTCGGTGTAATTTATTAATGATTCACTATTTACTTAAATCGTTTTTCATAACGATCACTTTCATATTCGGAAATGATTAAAATTCTGATTATGAGACTAGATCTCTAAATAAGAATTATAAAGTAAATATCAATGTTTTATAAATAACAAGTTCTATATGCAAAATAATTTGACTTAAACTTGTTTTATATCAAACTCGTCTTTGACATTGTTATATTTATTATATAAATTACATTCACATATTCCAACTTCAAGAAAATGATCCTTGAAGACAAATAATATAGTTTATTTGACATATATAAATCTTATTTGTATGTCAAAGATTTCTAATGATATTTTCATTAAGTAGTAAAGAAAATAAATTATTAAGGAACTATACATTGTTATATATGACTTCGTTTCTAATGGATGTCCAAGATTTAGCACAAGATGCCAAATCAACTTTATTAAGAATTATAGTAGTTTTAATTATATTTTACATGGTAAAGCATAATTATGAAATCTTTGTTAAAGCTTTCAAATATAAAGATGAAATACAAATCGGTAAGAACTATCTAAGCCCTTAATGATAATAAATGATGAATTAAATCTTTCTTAATATGATTTTCTTTCTAATCGGTAGAAATGTCCTCCTTTTATTTCCTTGGGATAACACCTAGAACACTATCAATTGTACCTCCAGTAGAAACACCAACTAATTAGTAGATATAACATTTTCTTCATAAGATTTTGTATGGAAAGGATACATCCCTATATTATTAAATGTTTTATGGATTTAAAGCCTATTTTGGAATAAAGCTTTTAAGCCCAAAATCTACTAAATACATATTTGCATATAATACACCAAATGTGGCTTAGATTATTATAAGCAAACCCACCAAGAATAAGTTTTTCTTATACCTTGGTAGCTGAGTTAGCAGAAAGCAAGCTCCTAATGACAAAGCAAGTGGGAGGTACATGGAACTTGAAGCAGCTCAAGAACCATTACCAGATGCAGTAATAGTTGGCACTAGTTTTAACAAGGGATTGTTAAAACTGAATAATGACTATTCCCAAACACAAATTGTTCGCAATACTAGTAGAAATCATCTATGACTTGAGAAATGTGGAATCTCTCATTGATGAGCTTTTTCTTGATGGTTTCTAGCACATCCATCAAATACCAAGATGCTCCGTCAGATCTCAAATCTAGTTAATGACTTAGAGTCATGAACATAAGATGTAATTCATGTATGATAATCAAGTGTGGTCTTGATTGAACGTTCTCTCTATAGCAAGGCTAGAAGGAGAAAGTGATTCTTCTATAAAGAATACCTTACATGGATAACGATACATATTTAAAGCAAGACTTGTTATAAAAGGAGTTTCCCATACTCATGTAATTGACTATGGTCCTTATCATACTCATGTCATTGGCTATGATCAAGCCCTTTCACAAGTAGCTATGATTAGATCAACAAGGAAATTGTTTACTATAATCTCATATTCTCAGTATGAAATATAGCAAATATATTTCAAGAAAGACCGCTTTTCTTAATAGACATCTACTAGAAGATATCTATACAGATTAGCCTCGAGTTTTTTTAATCCATGTTATCCTAACAAAATGTGTAAAGCTTGAGATCCACTTGTGGATATAAACCAAGCATCTCAATGTTCTTGTAACAACATGTTATTGTTCAAGTCAATAAAAGTCAAACCCTTTAAATAAGATTCGAGTTTTATTTATTCTGTTAAGATCACAAGGGTTAAATATGATTTAAATTATATAAATGATGTTTTTATATAAGTATTTGGAATAAAATGCAATTAAAAATCAAAACTTTTCCCTTGGAACCGGGAACCTTCGCACTGAAAACCCCTTTTGCGGCCGAAAACCCTCGGATCGCAAACTTCTCGGACCGAAAACTCCCTTCCGACCGAAAACCCACCCGATATATATGGTTTCACTCGAAAACATAGTCATTTTCTCACTTTTCCAACTGAAAACACACTCATTTTGCTCTGAAGTGTCATACAAGATTCTTCATATCTTCAAGAAAAATCCTTCAAATCTTCATAATTTTCACCACGAACATTAGGAACACCAAGAACACCAAGAACAATATTCAAATCTTCAAGCTGACCGAAAACTGCTTGGACCGCGAACTCACCCCTAACCGAGAACACCTTAAGACCGAGAACTTGGTTCTCGGTTGTGGTTTTAAGAACGAAATCAAGGGATTTCAATGAGGGATTGACCGAAAACCCTTATCAACACTCCACACAATTCTCGGTAATTTTTGTAAGTATTCCTTACATAAATTAAGTGTTCTCTAACACTTTAATTAATTATCTCGCTAATTTAAATACGATTACGTGTTTAAATATTATTAGGATACCGTTATTTCCATGTACCCTAGCCCAAGGATCATCTCTACAGTTACACTACCCAGATTCGAACACGCACAGGAGGTGAGTTCATACCCCTACGTTTTCACTATTTTTCAATGTTTTTAGGGGGGAATACAAGTTAAACACAACGACTCTTGTGTTAACATTAAAATGATTTCTAACCGTTTCAAACCATTTGCAATTGTTTCAAACCGATTTATCGCTGCATTTATCAAAATATATTATTATATATATTTTAACCCTTTTGTAACATACCGAGCAAAAGGGAACTTTATCCAAATCTTTTATTACTGCTTTATACACACTGATAAATTGCAAAGGTGTTCAGTTCTTTATAGAGTATGCATTCAAACTATAATAGGTATTGTTTGTGAATCGCTACACTATTTTGCTAAGTTTAACAAACGATACAAGAACATACATTTAAACTAAAATTGGTATAGTTTGGGAAACACTACCCTATTTTACAAGCTCAAGGAACACTATACAGAAAAAAGTATATAAACTATAATAGGTATAGTTTATGGAACACTACTCTATTTCACTAATTCAAGGATACACTACTAAAATAATTATTTAAGTATAATTATTTTACATTACAAAGTACACTACTACAAGGTAATACAAACAATTTCAAGTACAAGAGGACAACACTATACTACACGTAAACTAGTTAATATAGGGTTGTGCGGCACTACTTTGGGCTACCGATCAGGGTACCGGTTCAAGTCCTATAAATTATAACCAGAGTCTCCTAGATGGAGAGCGTGAATTTGTGTATAGATCTATACGAGACTGACAATCCCGCACCCGAGCTGCTTGCAACAGCTAGGCCGGCAGGCCTGGGGTGACAAATGTCATAACATTTCGACGCCTGAAGAACGTCGTAGAGGCCACTAGTCAGATCAGCATGGTTTTATGAAACTCACAATAGTATTAACTAAAACATTTGTTTACGAGATTAACACTACTTTAAAGGTTTTATTTTAAACAATAAAACTACAGTACATTACATTACACTACAGGTGGTGGATTCCAGGCACTTACACAAAAGGTTTTATGTTAAATAATGAAACTACAATACACTATTTTACACTACAGGTGGTGGATTCCAGGTATTCATACAAGAAGGTTTTCACACAAACACTACTACATACACTGCTACAGTACACTACTTTTCTAGTACAGAGTACACTAGTACAACATACAATTTGAAGAAAACATTCACGATATAGTTTTATTTATTAATAATACTACAGATTACTATTTCAGAGTACAAATTAATATTTCAAAGTACAATTTACTATTTCAGCGTATAGTAATAAACATACATTTTGGTCTTAAGCACTAAGACTACATTTCATTCACTAAAGAAAATATTGGATTTTCTGGAAGTGCACTATAACATTTTCAAAAAACAATGACAAGCTTTCCATCTCAAATACATAGTTATGAACTCACCAACTTAAATGTTTATACACTTTCAAAACCACTTGTATTCTCAGGGAACCGGTAGACGGGTACACCCGCAGGTTTTGAGAAGACAAAGCTTTTAGAGTCGCGTCTTTTATACTTTTGCTATACACTTTTGATGTCATACAAACTATGTATTGAACAGATATAAACACTATATTTTATCAATGTAATGGTTGTGTTTGCACTGATTACTATTATGCAATTGTTGTGATACTGTACATGACGTCCTCCGCCCCCGAACGTTTCCGCCGTTCCGGTTTGGGGGTGTGAGAGATTGGTATCATAGCATTGTTTATAGTGAACTAAGTATATCAAACCTTACAAGATATACAACTATAAACACAATGGGGGCCGAAGTGCTCTAACTAAAAGTATACTTTTAAAATCTAAGTATTTTATAAGTAGTATACAAACATACATACATACCAGAAACAGTATCACAGTAAGAACCACACAAAAGTATTTAGATGTTGGACACTGCAGTTAAACCTATGCAGTTATGTAATCATATCTCGGATAAATATAGCCTGATCAACTATATTTATTTGAGATACGACCAACATGTGTTTAGGAGTGATAGTGGTGTTGCAACAAGTCTAAAACTTACCAACAATATATACAGGAAAAACTCTAGAACCAAACATGAAATTAAAATACTATTGGAGTATTTTATGATTCTACAACACTAGAACAAGAACATTTAGGCCTTGATAGTTATACATAATTCATATACACTAGGTGACTATAGAGGGACCCAGTGTGAGTCATGTTATACAAATTCTTTACAAGTGTTTCTATAAATGAAGTTGGCGATTGTTTACTTATATTAGTAGACTTCCACTGTAAATCACTTAATAGAACACTATCACAGTCAAGATAAGATATATCGTGTTCGTTATCACCTGACTCATGACCACTATAGAGGACTTATCATCATTTTCTCTTAAATCATTATAGATAAAGATGCTTCCAAAGAAGTCCAACAGGAAGAAAAACATCCCTCCAACAAATCCACCACCACCACCACCTCCACAGTATGACCCTGCTGTCTTCTAAGCAGCAGTAACCGCCGCCGTGGCAGCCGCCATGACGCAGATTAATGCAAGTAGCACTAGCGGGGCGGGTAGTGGTGCCAACCCTTCTAACCACGGGGATAATCATGGACACCTAAGGGAGTGTTCCTATATGGACTTCACGAATGCTAAAGCCAAATCCTTAGATGCCACTTGAGGTGTTATTGCCTTAATGCGTTGGTTCGAGAAGACCGAATCAATATTCGAAATCTGTGCATGCCCCGAATCTAGCAAAGTGAAATTTGCAGCATGCACTTTCACAGACAGAGCCCTCACTTGGTGGAACAGCCAAGTGAAGTCATTGACTCTCCCGATAGCAAATATCATGAGTTGGGATGACTTGAAGGAACTTATGCTAGCAAAATACTGCCCCAGGGGTGAGATGCAAAAACTAGAGCATGAGCTCTGGAGTCTGAAAATGAAGGAATCTAATATCGCTTCTTACACTGCTAGATTCACTGACCTAGCTCTTCTGTATACCGGGATGGTCACCCCAGAGAGTAAGAATGTGGAAAAGTACATATGGGGATTAACTCCCCCGACTCAAGGGAATGTTATAGTTGCCAATCAACTTACTTTTGATAGTGACAAGCGTCTAGCACAGACACTAGTGGATCATGGAGATCGCCAAGACTCTGTAACAGTTATTCCCGAGTAGCCCAAAGAGAGTGGCAGTAAAAAGAAGTTCTCGAACAAACGAAAGGGCCAATCTTCACAGGAGCCCTCAAAGAAACAGAAAACAGTGGCAGTCCACGCCGCTACCATTCCTATTGTTGTTCCTACTGCCCCAACACCTCCCATCCGATATGCTGGTAACCTACCAAAGTGCAAGAAATGCAACTTCCACCACCACAGACGTTGCCGGGAGATGCAATGCACTAACTACAACAGGAAGGGGAATATTGCCCATTTTTGTAAGTCACCTACGCAGCCTAACGCCCAGACCCCCGGAACAGGAGTAGGCCATACCTGCTATGGGTGTGCTGAAACAGGGCACTACAAGCGGGATTGCCCGAAAACAAGAAATGTTGGCAAAACAGGCAGAGTGCTAGCAATGGGTCAGGAGGAGGCAGTAGCTGATCTCACAGTAGTCACGGGTACGTTCCTCCTCGATAAGTCTTATGCATGCATACTCTTTGATAGTAGTGCGGAGAGGAGTTTTGTTAGTCGTAAATTTAAGAACCTACTTAAACACAATGATGGGAATAATGAGTTATAGATCGATAGATTCTAAACAGAAAAACAAGAATGAAGCAATCAAAGAACACAAGAATGGATCAAATAGTGTCGAATGATTAATAACTCACACCTCAGAAGAGCTCGATGAAGAACTTCTACTGTAGAGGTGTGTTTAGGGTTAAAATGCAAAAGCTATTAATGAGAACAACTACATGAAAGCTATACATGCATGCATAATATATACGCTAACCCTAATGATAATCCACGGTTGGAAAGGCCCAAACCGGGTAAATAAAATATCAAGATTAAGCCCATATGACGCAACACTCTAGACCCAACAATCTCCCCCTTTGCGTCAATAGAGGCGAGATACTAGTTCGGTTGAGAAAGAGCAGACTTCTTCACTGTCTTGAACACGTTCGGTTTAATGGCCAAAAGAGTGTGACGAAATGCTATATACCACCGAAGCATGTCAGAGAAGTTCTTCTTATCCATATCACTGTTCTGTTTACACCTGTGAGTTATATCAAGTACGTGCTCCAAACAAGTTGTGGAGAACAGGTGTTTGTAAACAAGAGCAAAAAGAAATTTTTCACCTTCGCCTCTAGTGAACATTACAGTGTGATGAACCGGATCTATCTTGCCCATTTTCATCTTATTTAGATCACTTGGCTTCCCAATAGGCTTCATAATAGGCTTCTTTCTCAAAACGTTTGTAATCTCCTGATCCATCTTAGCAACTTCATGGATGTAGGAGCCCAACATTCTCTTAATGTGATCGAGGATCAACTCATACTGCTCTTGACTAGTAAGCAGAATATTGAACAACAGAATCCAATCGTGTGGGTTCAGATTTGGAAGATCCGCTAACAAAATCATATGAACCGAGTTATCAGAACCTCGGGTCACCCTGAACTTCACATTGATAAATTTGCCAGCAGCATTCGGTTTCAATACCTTGACAAAGGTTATTTTCTGAGCACTCCATGTCAAGTATTGGGGTTGAGCAAATTCAAGATAATAATCGATTAGATCGCGATAAACCTGTGGGTGAGGAGAAGGAACTTCAACCTTTGAATCAAAACAATGGAACCCGAATGCCCTACAGGTGATGGGCATGTCAAATTGAGAATCCGTCGAGTTTTCACATTCAAACGAGGCAACAGGTTCCAGCCAGTGAGTGCTGGGAGACTCAATCGCTTCTTTGATTAATATTTCCCGGGTCCAAGGGCGAAAGAGAGGCTGCTTGCAAACCAGAGCGTCTTGAGCTTCTTTCTGCTTTCACACTTTCTCTTCTTCCTCTCTGGCTATCCACAGATTTTTATTGATCTCTTTATCCCTTTTCTTCCTCTTTAAAGCCTCAGCAATCGTTTCTTCTTCTTCATCATCACTATTTTCCACAATACCCTTCAATTTTTCCTGTCCACCAGAACCCGAAGCTACATTAACCTTCGGTTCGGTTTCGATAATGACTTTGGGTGGAATTGGAGGATTTTGATCAGCTTCTCCCCCTTGTTGCGGAGTGACCACAGGCTCCGTAACACCCTGAATCTGACTCAATATCTGAATAGCAGGAAGAAGTTAAGCTGTCAAGTGATTTCAGATAGTAAGGGTGAGAACAGGATCATGAGCATTAACAAGATTACTGAGAATCGAGAGAACATCCCCAGAACAACTTTTAAGAACTGCCCGCTCAGCCTTAAGTGATGCAATTTCCGTCTGGGCTTGAGAAAGATGAGCTGACTGGACTTCAAGTTGTGTAGTCTTTTGAGCAAGTTCGTCCACAATCTTCTTTTCCGTGGCCAGGTCAGCCTGAAGCTTATCAAGGCGAGAGTTGACCGAAGTGAGAACAGAAGTGTGATCATCTTGGAACTCAGTTCGAACCGAATCAAATTTTGCTTTCTCTTCTTGAAGGGACTTGGAGAGAGAATCAATAGAAGCATTAACCTTTGCAGCATTGAAATCGACATGGGCTTTGAGTGATTCCAAAAAGATCTTTGACTCATGAACGAGATCTGTTACTTCTGTTGTTACTTTCTTGCAGGTAGAGGTGGAAGCATCCACAGCCTTTGTAGATTTGTCAATTGAGTCTGTATATTGCTGAAGAGCGGTATCAAGAAAAGCTTTTAAAATAACTTCGGAATAAGTTGCGGAGGAACCAATCAACTTGTCAAGCTTATCATTAAGAGCTTGTAAATGTAACTTTGTCACCGGAGCAAAATCAGCATCTTCACTTGGAAGTCGATAAGGACTATAATAAGTGGAGTCAAAATCAAAGTTTTCACCTTCCAGAATGGGCTCAGAATCTGTTGAAGGTGATGGTGAGAGAGGTTTGGTGGTAACAGGGGTGTTAATGCCAACGGTATGTACCCCCGTATCAGATACGTTGACACTCACCGAAGGGCCAGTGGTTGTGGTTGTTGTAGCTTGAGAAAAGATAGGTGGTGGTAAAGAAACAGTAGTGGTAGGTTGAGAAGTGATAGGTGGTGGAATGGGAGCAACGGAGATTGGTATAGTGTTTTGTTTTGGAGAAGGAGGAGAAGTAGGAACATGAACCTGTACGTCAGGAGTTGGAGATCGAGGAGGAATGTTTCCCCTTGGTGAATGTTCGTGTTGAGCTTCCTCTTCTTCATTGTCTTGTTGGTCCTCTTCTTTGGAATCAGAAGGCGTCGGTGCCTTTGATCTCTTTGCCATCTTCTTGACCTTTTTCTTTTTGGGAGAGGAAGGTGCAGCTTTATCAGCCTTACGCTTTTTAGGAGATGAGGGACCTTCGGTTTCGGCTTTCTTAGACTCCGGTTTCTTCCCTCTCTTGGCAGGTTTGTCAGCAACCTCCAAAGCACTCTGCATCTCAGGAGTAATTTTGACCGTGTGAAAAGTAGAATCGATGAAGATGAACTTTGTAGGGTCAGTTACAATAATTTTGACCGTGTGAAAAGTAGCGACAGAAGACAGCAGAGCACCCTCCATGACAGGAATCTGAAAAGTATGAATGGCTCTGTGAGTGACTAATGTCCAGAAACGACCGCATGAAATCTCAGAATGTATGGATGAGGAGTTGAGGCTTTGCACCAGTTGTGACCAAATTAGGGAACCATAATCTAAGTTTATTCCATTGTAGAAACCATAAAGAATGGTCAGGAAACCTTTACTCGCCCTATCCGACCCTGCAACCCCTTCTGCTAACCCCATGTAGAGAATTGTAAGCAGACCATTCCATTGAGGTGGTAAACATGACTTCTTGAATTTCGTCACCGTAGTTAGTACGTCCGTGTATCCCATGTCATAGAGCATTGAAAACAACTGAGTTGTGGTGATGAAATCTGGTGAGATGACAGAAGCATCTGCGGCAAGCCGTAGCAGAGAACAAAAGCGTGCTTTGTATACAGATGTCTTTTGGTTAAAGATATCGAAGAAAATATGTTCCTTGCGTTTGTCATATGAAGCAGTGAAATAGACCTGTGATAGAAGGGACATGGGAACTGATTCGACTTGTGTAAGAGAAATCACCAATGGAGAATACTTGAGACACTCTACAATGTGAAGCATGTATGAATCATAAAGGAAAGGGTCCAGTTGAATGATGAGATTCTGATTGGGTTTTATCGTAAGCAAAGAGGATGACACTGTTTGATCTTGAAAAGAGGATGATACCGCCATTGTTGTAGTGAAGAAGTAGATGAACAGTTGTATATCGCCGGTTGTTTGCAAGAGAGAGGTTGAATAAGGTAAGGAGGTACAGTAGGTGTGAGAACCCCCTTTTATATCGATGCCAGGAGAGAGAAATATCCGTTGTGATGATGATACAATCTCTGAAACGTCGCCTGAAAAAGCGCGATTTGACAGCTTGGTTTCCCTAGATATACGTCAGCAGGCGTGGGTGTAGAAACTGTTTCAAATTCACGCGCCCAATTCAAATGCTTATCCAATTACCATCTCTTCAATTTTGAAAATACAAGCAGCCACAAATCAGACTCATTCGTTCGCTTTATGTTAAGCTACCGTCGCTCCTCCATAAGAAAGGGAACCATCATATCTGTTAGAACCGAAAGCACAAATCTGAAAAGTGCCATTAGTACCACAAAAAAGAGTTTGGAAAATCATAAAGATCTTCGTGCAAGAGTGTGCCAAAGAAAAAGAAATAAAGCAAAACATTTGTGGGATTTAAGTGATGTCTATTTAGACACGAAACTGTGGATCCCGGGCACGAATCTCTTCCTTCAAAGTCAAGAGAGACTGAGAAGTATCTGTGTGGTTTCCCGTGAATTACGATCAAATGTTTGTAAAGAAACATTGAAAGGCATTTTTTTCAATTATAGGCTTTAGTGGGTAGTTTACCTTCAACCAAACATCGATACTTAAAATAAGACCGAAAGTTGGATGAAGTACTTGTGAGACCGATGTGGCCTGTTGAACAAGTAGGTTTGATAAAATATTCAGTAACTAGATGTATTTTAGAAAGTTTCATAAAGATCACGCAAAAATAAAAAGAGATTTCGTGAGGTAACAAGTAATAGCTTGAACATTAAAGCGTCCACCGTCAATCCATTCAAGGTGTTGGATTTTGGGTTTCACTTAGCACGTGGTAAACGAAACTAAGATCATCAACACAGAGATTGTGTAACCATAAACCTCAGTGGTAATAGCTAAGAGTCTCAAGCGTTACTTTTATGAAACGAAATTAATGGAGAAATGTGAGAAGATGGTGAAGGAACCGAAAGTACCTCTGCTATATAAGAATGACAAAGCAGAAAACTCTTAACTCACTATGAGAAGAGTAAGGTAGCTCGTGACTTGAGTGATTTTAGCAGCCTGAGTGGGAAGAAACGATTAGTGTTTATCGAATCATTAAGGCTTCACTCAGATTCATGGAGGCTTCGGTCTACATGCAGCAGCATGCTTCTAGGGACACTAAACTAGTACATAGATAAGAATGTTATACCTGCCCCATCGTCATTGTGTTTCGCATTTGTGAACTTAAATTAAAAAAAACACATATAAATATTTTTGTAGTTTTTGGATTTGTCTGAAAAATAATAAATACAGAAGAGAAAATATTTTTGGATTTTTGAAATTTCTGAAAAAAATAATAAAAACATAAAAGAAAATATTTTTCGATTTTCGGAATTTCTGAAAAAATAATAAAAACAGAAAAGAAAACAAATACTAAATATAAACACACGAAAGAATAAGAAAGCTTTACAAAAATATACAACCGAACCCATACCTTAGAAAAGATGAAGCGAAATAGACCGAGCGTTCGGTTCATTTCGGTTCCAAAAAAAAATTCCAGAGCCGAAATAGGCCGAGCGTTCGGTTCATTTCGGTTCCTGAAAAATTCTAGAGCCGAAATAGAACGAGCGTTCGGTTCATTTCGGTTCCTGAAAAATTCTAGAGCCGAAATAGACCGAGCGTTCGGTTCATTTCGGTTCCCGAAAAATTCTAGAACCGAAATAGACCGAGCGTTCGCTCTATTTCGCTTGTACATTTTTAGTGAGACGAAAGGGGTTTCGGTATTGACTCAGCTTCCATCATTCCCAAACCTTGGAGTATTTTGTTAAAGCTTGCTTCGGGTAAGGCCTTAGTGAAGATGTCAGCCAGTTGATCTGAGGACCGAACGAAGTGAACTTCAACATTTCCATCTTTAACGTGGTCCTTGATGAAGTGGTATCTCAGTGCAATATGCTTAGTCTTGGAATGTTGCACTGGATTGTGACAAATTTGAATCGCACTTTCAGGGTCACAGTAGAGAGGGATCTTCTTCATGCTTAAGCCATAATCTCTAAGTTGACTTTGTATCCATATAACATGTGATGTACAGGATGCTGCAGCGATGTACTCAGCTTCGGCTATGAAGAGAGACACGCAAGTTTGTTTCTTTAACTGCCAGCTGACAAGTTTGCCATCAAGGAACTGACATCCGCCGGTTGTGCTTTTTCGGTCCAATCCACACCCACCAAGATCAGCATCAGAGAAAGCTTGAACAAAGAAGCCGAATTTTGCAGGGTACCTGATGCGTGCAAATAGCTACACCTAATTTTATTATTTATAACCTAACTACCTTAACTAACTAATTGCACCTAGGCAGTGTACCTAGTCAAAATTATAGAATAGTTGGGTAAGTCGGGTGTCGATCTCAGGGAACGGTTTTGACTAATTAATTTATCTACTATTAAATTAACCTAATTTTAGAGCAAAGAGGGGGTTTTATCTGATTTTGCAAGACCAGACGAACTTGAATCACAGAATTCAATCAATTAATTAAAAACACTCCTGTCTAGTTTGAATCCACTTCTTTATTTATGTTTAGCTAATAATTATGGATTATCAAAGTTGGTCACCAATTATTATGTAATTAGCAATTCAAGTCCAAATTTACTAATCTTTTTACCAATGCATGATCTACCTTGTATGGTCACACATAAGCAAAACACAGAATTGGTTATTAATTATAGGTGAGCTATGTAAGATTTATCTAAGCAAACACAATTATGGTCATAAATTATGTCCTCTAGCACAGCTAAATTAGTTACTTTTATCACTTATCTAAGATTTTGGTCGATCATAGCTCTAGCAATTCAATGTTCACTAAATCACTAGGTTTCAAGTTCATGTAATTTAATGGTTACTAAGCCACACAGAACATGAACTTAAGCAACTAAGAAACTAAAATAACATGCTAGGTAATGATAATCAAACACAAGCAATTTAACAACTAATCAAATTCAATAGTCATTGAGCTAAAACACAATTCAGAAGCTTCATCTAGCTAGACAAGAGCTGCTAGATTCAGCTACTCATAGTAACAAGTAAGCAAAAACATATCAAATTATCAAACATGTTCATAACTATCAAACTAATTAATTAATTATGAACCTTTACTCCTTTTGATGTTGAAAGCCTTTTCCAGAACTCTTCTTCTGCTCAAAATCGTCTTCAGGTAACCTTCCAATCAGCCAAAACAACTCCCCAAGTCGTAATGGGCAAGGGGATTTATAGTTTTCTGATTTCCCGAGTTCACGTCGTGAACCATAAGGATTCACGTCGTGAATGCGATCTTTTCGTATTCGACAAGGACTCTTCCACCCGGATGCAAATCTTCTGGAACAATCGATTCACGTCGTGAGCCTCAAGTTACTCACGTCGTGAGCACGTCTTTTTGGTGGAATTTTTTATCCTTCTTCCCTTCGAGCCTCCAAAGTTCCAAATATTGTCAATTCTGGTCCCTTACTTCGAAAATGCCTTACTTTGGCTGCAAATTACAATTTATCCTTATAAGTATCATAATTCTATTCAAATAACCAAAATATTAATAAAAACGTAAATAAATATTGCCTAAAAATGTGTATAAATATGGCAATATCAAAATACCCCACACTTGTTCTTTGCTTGCCCTCAAGCAAATCTAATTATTAAATCAAACGTTCATCACCAATATCACATAGAACGATCCAACTCAAGCTCAGCCATTATGCTAAGACCTCAACGCATGCATTTGTGTCTAAAATTTTTCCTAAGTAACCCCCCTCAATTCTAAATACTCACAATCCTCATAAACACTCGCCCACTTCTTTTGAACAACGCTCATTTTATGAAACCCTCCGAATCCATCCTCAGAAAGCTTTCTAACCTCAAGGTATTTTTGTAAAGCCACCCAAGCATATATAAACTAGAGAATTACAACTTTTAGAAGATACCACAACTTGGAGCTCTTGAATTCTTCTTTTCTTAGATATTTGATCTTTGATTTCTTTGAATTGACCACCTGTTTGTGTAACTTTCGTATCTTCAACTTTTGAGACTTCAGAATTTTTGATCTTTGATCTTCATACTTTGATACTTTTATGCTCCAAAATTCTTCAATTTCATTACTTTTAGTAATTTCTCTCTTTTTTTTTACATGTACTCACTTTATATATATATGTATATATATATATATATATATATATATATATATATATATATATATATATATATCACTCAAAAACCTACATGCTTAAGCAGGGGCGCTTTACTTCAACCCTTATTGGTTAAGGTATTAGTCTACGTGCAATGACTACCTAAGCTTTCCTGGATGCATTTCAGGTTTAGGCTGCTAAACATATTGCATCCCTCAAACTAAGTGAGGTTGTGTTTTTGTCCCATGATTTCACTAGAATAAAGGAGGCCACAAATGCACTATAACGTGTATCGGCTCAACTAAACATTTGAGCTCTTATCAGATCATCCCAATGCAACACTAGCAACTTAAGTTCAAATTATTATTACTAGAGCTAATATTAGATTATTATTTCAAATCTATGAAAATTTTAAAATTCCTTAAGATTTCTAGCAATTTACTAATTTACTTTTTCGACCTCCTACCCCACACTTATTACATACAATGCCCTCATTATATGCATAAAATTAAATTAAAAGCAATAAAAGGGAGAAAAAGGAACAGACTCCCCTGGGATAGAAGTGGCAAGATCGAACTCCAAACGTGTAGTTGACATGTGCATCTTGAATATGGAACTTCGTCTAAATAGGAACTTGGTCTTGAACTCGCGAAAGATGTAAGTGAGCTAACAAGCGAAAAAGCAATGAATCGAAACTTCAATCTCCCATAAGAATGGTGTAAGTCTTCAAAATGTATAGAATAATGTGGGAAAGCATACGCCACTTTGTATAGTAGAGGAAACAGCCAGTATGTGCATCATAAAAAACCCCAAATATAGTGAATATGGGAAACTCACGACGTGAGTGATATAGGCTCACGACGTGAGGTCACAGGAATGTGGAATCTGAAATCTATAACCACTCAACTCACGACGTGAATAGTGTATGCTCACGTCGTGAAAACTGGGCGACTGAAAAATGAAACTGCCCATTCTTCTTATTACTTTTGGCATCCCATTCCAATTTCTAAATTGATAAAGACACTTCTGAATGCAGAATTTCTATGATTTCTTGCTAATCTCATCCTCTCTCTCGACTCACCCCACACTTATTTTTAATTGTGGGTCTCGACTCTTAACTCTAGACTTGTAACGACCCTTGACTAGACGATCACGACTCTTGACTCGACTTTACTCCCTTCCCAAGACTCATTTGCAAGCTGTAATCAAACAACCAAAAGAAAATAAAAGTAACATAATAATAAACCAACAATTGTTCAACAATCCGTACAAAATGTTCGAACCAAACAACTAAAACCAAATAAACTAGAAACTAAAAACTAAAATAAATAAAACCAAACTAGCGATCAATCATCTTCCTCTTCATCCCGAGCTCCACTAGTGCCTGCCCCATCTCCTCCTTGGCCTCGATACTCGCTTATCCTAGGGCAAATTGGGTAATGATACCCTAAATGAGGAGGCTGCTCCACATGGAAATGTTGGATCATATTTTCAATTGTACCCCCAATCCAGTTCATGCTCAAGGAAAGGTGGTCAAAATACCCTGTCATATCACCCCCAAAGTCGGGTCCTCCAGTGAATACTGATTGGCGAACCGGCTGTCCTCTTTCCCTTCGTCCTCTCACATTTCTTCTCCTCGACCTTGGTTGTGGTGCGGGTTGATCACCCTGCTGCTCACCACCATCCTCATCATCCGACCCCAAAATACCCCAGTGAGTTCCATAATTTTTGACCACCCGCATGGTCTCCAAATAACCCATACTAAACTCATGTTCATCCATGCAAGTCATGGAACGAGTGATACCAGGAACAAGCAACCCATACGATCGGGCCAAACGGGTAATGAATTGCCCTCCACAAATAGGGCTCCCGGGGCGAGAACTGGCAGCAGAGTCAGCCAGAAAGCATGCCAAAAAGTAAGGAATGTTGCAACACACTCCCGGCTGCAAAATGCACCATAAAAAGAATAAATTCTGCTTTGTCACCTTGTCCCCATGCCCTCTGTGATTGATGGAGAAAGTGATAAATCGGTGTAGTACTCGGTGGATAGGAGATCGAATGCTGCTCTCGGGGGACACTCCGGAATTGAATATTCCGGACGCAATATTATGCCAGAAATCAAACCCAGTGACATCATCCGCATACCCTCTAGCTGCATCCCTCAAAAACATGCCAAACTCGGGAGTCATAGCCTCTTGGGGATTATATATCCCCACCCTCCAAGAAAATTCCATGAGGCTGCATTCCCGATACTCACCCCCGAGACGGAATACCAAAGCTTGTTGATAATGGGGTCTTGGACATTCTCTTGGAATGTAACTGTTGAGAAAAACTCAACACAAAACTCCTTATATACTCGCTCTTGGATGCGAAAAAGGTTGAGCCATCCCGAGCAAGTGAACGAATAACCATTTCCAATAAATATTTTGGTCAGAAACGGGGACAGCCTATCCATGAGTCCAACTTCCCTCAACCGTGTCCAATTGATGGTGGGTGCGACTACAATCTCCCGGTTGTAAAGCCACCCCAACCAATTGTTCCATCGGGTCAAGACTTCTCGGGACATCGTTGTTGGGAAATTGTAGAACGGGTGTAAACTTGCCACTCCAATCTGTACTTCCCTTCTAGGAGCCATTTCTGCAATAATAAGCAGCAAACAAAACCAACAAAAACAAACCAAGAGATTAGAATTAAAAGAAACAGCAAAACGTCTAGTCCAGAATTCACGTCGTGATTTCGTCATCACACCGTGAAACTATCCAATTTCTGTACAAATCAGGCCAATACAATACTTGGGGTTTTATGCTAGATCATTTCTAAGTACATTATAGGCACATGCAGTAACGATTTCAACATTTAGGATATCAATATTTTAATAACTAAAGAAAAGTAAACCCTAACCCCTAAATCTAGCAATTAAAGCAATAATAAACAATGGGATGAAGATTAATGTACCTATTTTGGAGGATTACGTAAGCAAAACAGGATTAAAGAACATGTGTCGGCCGAAATCGAACAAGGGGGGACCAGTCGCCTCTTTCACTTCCTGGGAATAAAGAAATGTTTTGGTCAAAGAGGGTTATGTGTTCTTTAATCTGTGGTCCCGAGTATTTCAGGATTCACGTCGTGAATCCTAAAAGGTTCACGTCGTGAATTCAGTCTGGGCTTAAAAACTGGGTCATTCAATCTATACCAAAATTGGACTGGACTAAAAATAGTGGGCCATTTAATTTAATAGAAAATGGGCTAATTATGGATTAATGATATATTGTCCGTTACATCCTGAACTCACGTCGTGAATCGTAATAATTCACGTCTTGAATACTATAAATTTTTTATTAATTCCAAATTTGTCTATTAACTAGATTCTTATTATTACCACTTAATTTTTAGGGACCTCACACTCAATGTTTAATTATGAATATAGTGATTCGGACGATATGATTGATTTCCTAAAAACTAAAAATGCAAAAAGAAAAAGAAAGAAAACGCAAACCAAACTCGGGTTGCCTCCCGAGAAGCGCTTCTTTTTGAGGAGTCGTGAGCTGGACTCCGTGCCTCCTATGTTGACTCGTCAGAAGAGTCCACCATCAGGATCTTCTGCTCCTTGAAATGCCTCTTGTAAGCTTGCACTCGACGAATATACGCCTTTTTAGAATTCTCCTTTTTTGCCTTGACTTCGTTTCCATCGAGCTTGCGTTTGATCCTTTGAGTTTTCAATTTTTCATCATTTTTAAGGTTCATAATATCCTCCTCCTCCTTCAACACTGGGCTAGTCACCTTTGATGTAACCTCCTCTTCATCACTAGACATGTCATCACTTTCCTTACTCACCCAAGATGTTGGTGTTTTATAAGCAAACACCTCGAATACAAGTGGAACAAAAGCTCTTGGCTTGGTGCGCTTGACCTGCTGAATTGTTTTAATTTCTTCTTCCATAAGTTTCTCCAATTCTGCAAGCTCATTATCTTCTTCAATATTGAACACTTCACCTTGAACATCATATTCTTGGAAACCATCTTGTAGTCCAAAAGTTTCTTCTTCATCACCAACCCTCAACGTGAGCTTGGATTCTCGAATATCGAAAAGAGCCCTAGCAGTATTTAGTAAAGGGCGACCAAGAATGATGGGGATATTCACATCCTCATTCATGTCAATCACTACAAAGTCAATTGGGAAAACGAATTTCCCAATTTTTACAAGGATGTCTTCTACTATCCCTCTTGGGTGAGTCACTGAACAGTTTGCCATGTGGGTTGTTATCTTCGTAGCCTTCATCTTCTGAATATTTAATATTTGATAGAATGAAAATGGCATCAAAGTTATGCTAGCCCCAGAATCGGCTAAAGCATATGTCTTCAAATTATTACCAAACTCACATGGAAGAGTGAGGCGTCCAGGATCTCCCATCTTTTTAGGTATCTCTCCCAATACAGCCCTTGAGCTTTGTTCACTTAGAATGACCTTGGAATTCTTCCTTAATTCTTGACGAGTGTCTATTAAGTCTTGGAGGAACTTCGCGTATTCTGGATTTTTCGAAAGCGAATCAATGAAAGGAGTATTAATAGGAATACCCTTTATTTGTTTAATAAACTCCAGATGTTCCCTTTCCAATGGACTAAGATGTGCTCAAGACAGGAATGGCAAAGGCGGTTTATAAGCTGGAACAGATACGATTTTATTCTGTTCAGACCGAGCCCACGTCGTGAGCATATCGAGCTTACGACGTGAATCTGGCGTTTCAGCAGCTTCTTTGTTTTTGAGCTTGGACTTCTTTGGCTTCGGTTAAAATGGCTTTGGCTCCAGTTCTAATGCTTCCAGGAACTCATAAATCGCCTCTTCTTCAATATCAATGGCCATGACGTGAGATTGGGTCTTCTTTTCAGGAATTTGTTGAAACAATCTCTCATTCACCAAAGCTGTAAGTTGGCCAAGTTGGGTTTCAAGGTTATGGATGGAGGCTTGCTGATTCTTCAATGATGCTTGCTGGTCTATCATCATAGCCTGATGATTCTTCATCAAAATTTGTTGTTCCTTCATCATTCTTCTTTGATCTTGAAGTGCTGCATCAGCATCATCATGCCTTTTACCAGAAACTTCCATGAAACGAACTAACATGGACTCCAAATCAGTTTTCTTCTCAGCTGGTGGCTGCTCCTTTTGATAGAAACCCCGGCCAGTCTGCCTGAATTTCTCATCCTTCTGTTTCTTGTACTCGTCATATGGCAGCCACTCCTTCTTTGGTTTCCTCCAATCTTCATCATACTTGTCCCCACTTGAATAACAAACTTGAGCTTTTTTATTTCCAAAATCATCCAAATTACAATCTTTTGTCAAATGTGGGCCACTACACCTTTCTCAACCAACTCGAATCGCATGAATTGATTGGTCCATTTGGGTCAATCTCCTATCCATGTTATTAAGCATTGCCATCACAGCCATCTCGTCAGTTTGTGTACCTCCACTGCCTTTTATTCCATCACGCCCTGGGTTGTGATACTCACGAGAGTGCTTTGAAAATTCTTCAATTAGCTCCTTGGCCTGATTTGGGTTCTTTTTCGTTAGTGGTCCTTGCGAATCAAGGAGTTGTCTAGTCATGACATTCACCCCCATCATAGAATATCGACATCTCTTGCTGAATATTGAGGTCATGTTGAGGACAATTCCTTAACAACCCCTTGTAGCGCTCCCATGCCTCGTATAATGACTCCCCCAGATTTTGCTCAAAGTTGGCAATTGCCTTCTTGAGTTTAGAGATTCTGGAGGGTGGGCAAAACTGATCTAGAAATTTCTCACGCAATTGGGCCCATGTGGTGATTGTACCAGATGGAAGTGCCTTCAACCAGTCTTTTGCAGCTCCCTTTAGAGTGACTGGTAGCATCCTTAGCAAAGCTGTCTCCCTTGGGATATTAGGAGTATTAAAATAATCCGCAATATCATTGACCTCGTCTAAATGTTTGAAAGCATCCTCATGATCCTTCCAATAGAATGGAATATCCTTAGGTGCAGTAAGGATGTGTCCCTTTAACTCGAATGTGGCATTGGCAGGAATCGTAGGATTTACTAAACCCGACCCCACATCATCTCGAATGCGCTTCTTGTAGTCCTCCATGGCCATCTCATCAATGTTCGCCATTTCGTTCTCTGGCTCGTTCTCGGGTTCACTCGTATAAAGTCCAAATTATGTTTCTAATTCGTACTCGGACTCGTGTGGATTAGGAAATTTATCGAAGACTTCAAACTTGCTCTTTGAGGATGAACTCGATTCTCCCGTTTTCTTTCCTGACTTCCTTGAAAAGGCTGATTTCAGTTCTTGTAAAGGCGACTTCTTATTATTCTTTTTGTGCAGCGTAGACTCCGGATATTCAAGCGGTGGCACCAAAGGTGTGTTGGATCCTCTGGTCATCAACTCCTGCAAAACAGACAAAATAAAAACGTAAAACTGAACAAAAACCAAATAAAAATTTCCATCAAACTAGCCATCACGACGTGGTAAAGGCTACCACCTCGTGTTGTCGCAGAAAACTAAAACGAAAAAAAACGAGAAAATACTGAACTCACGTCGTGAACTTAAGGTTCAAGTCGTGAGCCTAGTACTAAAAAAAACTAAGTTGAAAAATAACTTTTTGCAGGTTTTTTACCCCACAAAAAGGATCGATCAACCTAAAGCAAACAAATCAAATAAGTTGTTCCCCGACAATGGCGCCAAAAACTTGATGCGTGCAAATAGCTACACCTAATTTTATTATTTATAACCTAACTACCTTAACTAACTAATTGCACCTAGGCAGTGTACCTAGTCAAAATTATAGAATAATTGGGTAAGTCGGGTATCGATCTCAGGGAACGGTTTTGACTAATTAATTTATCTACTATTAAATTAACCTAATTTTAGAGCAAAGAGGGGGTTTTATCTGATTTTGCAAGACCAGACGAACTTGAATCACAGAATTCAATCAATTAATTAAAAACACTCCTGTCTAGTTTGAATCCACTTCTTTATTTATGTTTAGCTAATAATTATGGATTATCAAAGTTGGTCACCAATTATTATGTAATTAGCAATTCAAGTCCAAATTTACTAATCTTTTTACCAATGCATGAACTACCTTGTATGGTCACACATAAGCAAAACACAGAATTAGTTATTAATTATAGGTGAGCTATGTAAGATTTATCTAAGCAAACACAATTATGGTCATAAATTATGTCCTCTAGCACAGCTAATTAGTTACTTTTATCACTTATCTAAGATTTTGGTCGATCCTAGCTCTAGCAATTCAATGTTCACTAAATCACTAGGTTTCAAGTTCATGTAATTTAATGGTTACTAAGCCACACAGAACATGAACTTAAGCAACTAAGAAACTAAAATAACATGCTAGGTAATGATAATCAAACACAAGCAATTTAACAACTAATCAAATTCAATAGTCATTGAGCTAAAACACAATTCAGAAGCTTCATCTAGCTAGACAAGAGCTGCTAGATTCAGCTACTCATAGTAACAAGTAAGCAAAAACAAATCAAATTATCAAACATGTTCATAACTATCAAACTAATTAATTAATTATGAACCTTTACTCCTTTTGATGTTGAAAGCCTTTTCCAGAACTCTTCTTCTGCTCAAAATCGTCTTCAGGTAACCTTCCAATCAGCCAAAAAAACTCCCCAAGTCGTAATGGGCAAGGGGATTTATAGTTTTCTGATTTCCCGAGTTCACGTCGTGAACCATAAGGATTCACGTCGTGAATGCGATCTTTTCGTATTCGACAAGGACTCTTCCACCCGGATGCAAATCTTCTGGAACAATCGATTCACGTCGTAAGCCTCAAGTTACTCATGTCATGAGCATGTCTTTTTGGTGGAATTTTTTTATCCTTCTTCCCTTCGAGCCTCCAAAGTTCCAAATATTGTCAATTCTGGTCCCTTACTTCGAAAATGTCTTACTTTGGCTGCAAATTACAATTTATCCTTATAAGTATCATAATTCTATGCAAATAACCAAAATATTAATAAAAACGTAAATAAATATTGCCTAAAAATGTGTATAAATATGGCAATATCAGTACCAAAGACCGAGAGACGAGGTTCGCTTCAAATACCGGAAGATATTTTTCATTGCAAGCATCTGAGGTTCTCTAGGATTTGCTTAAAACCTCGCACAATAGCAGACAAAAAACATTATGTCCAGTCTACTAGTTGTTAGATACATTAGAGATCTTATCATCTGACGATAGAGAGTCATATCTACTTCCGGTTTCTCAACAGATGGAGTCAGCTTCGAGCCAAATGCCATTGGAACCTTTACTTTGGAATCTCCCGTCATGCCGAACTTTACCAACAGAGTCTTCGTGTATGTTTCCTGATTAATAAAGATGCCTTCTGGTCCCTGTCATATATTCAGTCCAAGGAAAATTTTAATCGGACCCATTGCGCTCATTTCAAACTTAGTCTCCATCAACTTCCTGAATTCAGCTGTTAAGCTAGGATTCGTGGAGCCGAAGATGATGTCATCGACGTAAATTTGAACTATCATTAATTGTTCGCCTTCTTTCTTGCGAAAGAAGGTTGGGCCGACCGAACTTTGTTTTAATTTTGACAATTTGAGAAAGCGTGTTAGAGTTTCATACCAGGCTCTCGGGGCTTGCTTCAATCCATAGACTGCTTTATCCAGTATGTAGCAGTGATCAGGATGCTTCTCGTTCACAAATCCGGGTGGTTGCTCAACGTATACCGTTTCTTCGAGTTCTCCATTCAAGAAAGCACATTTTACATCCATTTGGAAAACTTCAAAGTTTTTATGTGCATCATATGCCAAAAAGATTCTCACTGATTCCAACCTTGCTACTGGAGCGAAGGTCTCTTCATAGTCTTGTTGGATTAATGTCTAAGTCCATAACTATATTTGGTATGTACTTGACCCGACCCGGCATGGTCCATTTGGGTTGCACTTCACCGGCACAATTTATATGGATAGTCTTTTGAGAATAGTATATTTATGATTTCTAATAATATATTATAAGTTCTGATATATTAATATGGAATCATATTATTTAATTAGTATTGATCAAGAATTAATTTAGAATTAATTAAGTGATCAAAAAGAACTAATTAAATATGGACTCTTATATATATGGAATGGGCCAAGTTCATTTAGGTTGGGCTAAGCTTTCATGGATGGTCCATGGAGCTTTTAACCCATGGATCCTATGTAAATGAAAGGTCATGGGTATTAGGGTTTACATGGATGTAACTCTAATCCTCCATAATATATAAAGGGGTCCTTGGCTCACAAAATTGGCACAAGGGTGTGAAAATAAGAGTGGGCCGATTTTAGTGTGCATACATATTCTCTCAAGTTCTTCCAAGGTGTTTTGGTGATTTGTGATTCCATTTGAGGCTTCCACACTATTGGGGCTATGCTCTTAAAGCTTGAAGACATCAAGCTACATCAAAAGGTATGTCATCTAACTAGAACTTTGTATTATAGGTGCTTCATAATATGCTAGTTAGGATGAAACCTTGGAATATTTAATCTTTGTATGTATAATAGAGAAAACATAGATCCAAGGTTTATAGGGTTGCATGTACACCATAGGAGTGTTAGAATGCTCAAAACCCAACAGTGGTATCAGAGCCAGGTTGTTTTCTGTTATATTGATGCAAATGTTTTATTTTCAAGTTGAAAAAAAAGGAAAAAAAAATATGACGTTTGTCAAATTTTAAGATGATTACTTGTTGTGTGAAAAACTAATTATTTGTAAAATTTGAATCATTTGCTATATGAGTTGAATTAGGTCAAATTTAGTAAAAGATAAAATGATATGATTATTTTATTAGTTTTAAAAGTTTGATCTAAATGTTTTAAGGAGTTACAAATTTTGTCATAAAATTTTGGAGCTCAAAAGTTTTTTTTAAAGTTGTGATCTTAAGTGTTTTGAAACCTCCATAAGTTATGGATATGAAAGTTTTTTTTTAAAAAGAAAATTGATTTAAAGTTTTATGGAGTTACAAAATTTGGAGTTAATGTTTTAAAGAATTCCATAACTTGTTCTTAAGTTATGGAACATGAAAAGTTTCATCATAAAACAAGTATTTAACTCCATAAGTTATGGAATCCAAAGGTTTTCAAGAGTTACAAAACTTGCCCTCAAGTTTTGAAATTTGGAAAAAGCTTTTTATGATAAAAAAAAGAATTGAATTCTAAAACTCTTGGGTTCATAACTTAAATAATTAATTAAATGGTTTTAATTTTGAATTTAATAATTGGAATTATGATGTTTTGTTGAATAGTTCAAATTAACTCTTATGGACTTTATTAATAGTTAATTAAAGCGTTTAATTAAAAGAGTATTATTAATCCATAAATATATGGTTTGAGTTTAATTAAATTAAAAGTCTAGTTTAATTAATAGATTAAACCACCAAGTATTTTAAATGTCTAAAATACACCCTTATACTATTATAATATTAAAAGTTTAATATATTATATGTATAAGAGCAAGTCGTCTTACCATTAGTAGGCCTCATTCACGAAGCCGGTCTATAAGGTGGGTATAAGGTTACTGCCTATAAAATGGCAGTTTAATGGGTGTCCACTCTCACTCACCGCTTCCTTGACCGGTGGAGGGTCGTTAGCCGAACAGGTAGGACAAGGACTATAATTCTCCATTCATTATAAGTTTAATGATAAATACTAAGTAACTAAACTCTTAATAATACCCAATCTTAGTTACTTACGAAAATGTGAATTTGGTGCTAACCCATGAAATTACACTTTGCACTTTGCTTAAGTCAGTTAGTGGAGCATGTGTGGTTAACCGGCACACTAGCTTGATTTAACAAGGTAGGAAAAGGGTAACTTAATGTTTATCATAGTATCGGTGGAGCGTGTGTGGTTAACCGTCACATCGATTGAGGGGTAAATATTAAGGGTACCAAGTATATTTGCATGGTTATTCACACCTTGTTTTGTGATCCTCGGCATCCCAGTCACAAAACCTGAAGGGCACACTCGAGAGTGAAACATGCCATTGAAAAGTTCAGTGAATCTCAAAAGAATCTAGGAGTTTCAAAACCAATTAAAACCTAATAATACATTTCGTTTTTCTTGGTGGAAATTGGTGAATCGTCATTCACCTACCTTCAAATATTTTATAGCTTGGATTACGGCATCCCTCTTCCAAGTTATAAAATAGTTTGTTGGGTCCTAGCCTTAATATATCATATTGGGTGTTATATTAAGGACTTAAATCAACTTTACGTGAATTTCTCCCATTGTTGATGTCTGGTTTAGACAACAATGATCTTCCCAAACCAAGATTTCCTAATGAATATGACTTCCCGAGTTTGACTCATGGAAGTCATACTTCTCTTCCTCCACCTCCTCCAATTATTCTCCCTAACCCACAAGTTCAAGGTCACTCAAGCCCTAATGGCAAGCAAGGTCTATGTGTCATCGCATCTTGGAGATGAAGTCACATATTGACAAGCCGGGAGAGTTGGGTGTCAAACTCTTGAGAAAGTTGGTGGTTCAATCACTTTCTAAGTCACATAGTGAATTCCTTTGGGACTACTATGAAACAGACTATGACATGACCCTTAATGATCGTATCTATTTGCTTGGTGCTGCTTAATCAGCAATAATTTGGAGCACTGGGAGAGCAAATTTGATTAGTAGATCAACTTCCCAAACTACCATGGACATTGACAATGGTAACATTGGATATCTAGAAAAGCCTTCTCTTCCCAAGGAAAGGGATTGACCATAGTCAACTAGGTTAACCAAATGGTAAAGAGAAAGGCTAAGTCTACAATAGTCCCATGTACCATTCCCAAAGAGTCCCTATGTTTCTCTTGCCAAAGGAAGGGGCATTGATTGCGAAGCAGCCTATTTACTTGAAAGATCATAAGGTTGATCAAGTCAAGAAGATTGACTCTACTTCAGTTAAATTCCACTATCTAACTCTGTTAAGTTTCTATTCTGAGATTCTTTTTACATGATGTGACTGGGTCACATGTTGATGTTTTAAGAATAAAAAGTGAAGAAACTTAAAGGAAGTATATGCTGATTCTGATCGTGAAGATGGATCTCGATCGCATGGTTCTGTGATCAGAATGTTGAGCTGTTGCTTAGGAGTTATGATATATTGTTTAGGAATAGATAACAACAAAGTTTTTCATTTGCTTTTGCACTGTAAGGATAGTTTTTCCGCAAAGTTTTTAAAATAAAAGAAAAAATATTTTGATTTTATTTATTTTAAAATATCCTTACAATGGCATTTGTGAAAAGGAAAAAAATTGTTGCTTATATGATTCCATTAATAGCAAGAGTGGAAATATGAATTTGATTCTTTCATTTGTGGTAGTGTCTAAATTTACCAAATCAGGAAAGTTCCTCATCACCCAAGTTTCAATTGGACCGAAACTTGGAATCATGCAAGTTGAATAGTATGATGAATGAGAACTTTCTAGCATTGGAAAATTAAGACTAATTACTTGTTCACATGGATGTGTGAGTCAAGTAAAGGACAAAGGGATCGAGTACACATTCTTGTGCACTGATCAAGCCCACCACAAATGTAACTTGAGTGACACATCTTAAAGAAGGTTTATTAACACTAGTGAAATGTAAGAGTAAAAGGTTTTCTACTCTTGTACATTTGAATTTGGTAAGTTGTGATGTTTTGGATAAAACAGAGACCAACTTAGGCCAATTGTGTTAAGTGTTTGTCTTGATTAGAATCCACACTATCTCTTGAATATTTGGCAAGAAAGTCTTATAGGTCAAGGAGACAGTGGGAGTCTAAAAGATCCTAAAAGGGTTTCAAGAAGTAATCAAGAATAAAACATGTATTTCATCACTAGCACACAACTAGAGGTTTATAACCTATCGTGTTGACATTTCTGTGCCCATTCCAGTTAAGTTGGCTATATATATTTGAGTTCTACATGTTCTCAATTGTTTGTATAACTACTTGGAAGCAATGGCAGGCCCTTGTGCTGCCAGGTGGCAAGAGGTTAAGATTGCACATGTTCAATCCATATGAGTTAGGATTTGTCACTAACCTAGTCTTGTGATTATGGTTTGACAAATTCACATGGATAAGAACACATACACCATAAAATCTAAGTGTCATAAGGTTTCTCTCCGATTCATGAAAATGATGGTGAGGAAATTCTTTCACTAAGTAGATTTTAAGTAGATAGCAATTGTGATATTTGCAGTTCTCAAAGTCGTTAGTGGAGCGTGCGTGGTTAACCGGCACACTAACATTGACTTATGAGAAATGGCAAAAGGTCTAAACAATTGAGACTATGATTATGGCATCCCTTTTCATAGTTCTGAAATTGTTTAGACACACCTGTGATCTATCTAAGATAAGGTGTATGATTTTGATAAAGTCTTATCAAAGCAATCTAGTATCAGAAATCTGAACTTTGGTAAGAATGTCAATAAAGTATTGACTTCTAGAAGTCCAGCTGTTTTCTGGATACATGTCAAAGCTAGTGGGAGCATGAGTGTTATGCTAATAATCATCATGTTAGTGGGAGCATGATAATTATGATAAGTATTGCAAGTTAGCAATGTTAATTATAGAAAACAAAAGTTTCAATTCGTGAGGTTGCAGGGGTTGAAAAAGTTGTTTTGCTATAATTAAGGGAGAGGATATTATACTTCATGTCAATTCTAAAAGGCTTAGAGTGAGATTTTAAGCTTAGATTGAGATTTTAATCATCTTTAGTCAAGAATATATATATATATATATATATATATATATATATATATATATATATATATGAATTGCATGTTGGATTGGTTCAACTTAAGGAAATTCTATATATTGCGTTCTCAAAATTCGATTATGATTACGGCATCCCTGTTCATAGTCAAATTTTGAGAATATGGCAAACAAAAAATTATTATGGCAAAAGACTAGAACCATGTCTTTATGTGAAACATCATGAGGTTTACCAAAGACTAGTTGCTCAAGGACAGTTGGAAGTATAATGTTTAATATTGGAAGGACCATATTGACATAGTCTGAAAAGAGGCAACTCTTGTTCAGAAGCGGTAGTCAAAATGGGAATATTGAGTTGTCTTCATAGGTGGAAGCAATCTGTGTAAGGTTAAAGAAACTTAATGCAAGAAGCATGTTCAAAGCAATGCGCTTTGAGTTTGAGACATCGTTTCCATGGAATTGATCTCCATTGGGATACTCTGTAATGATTGTTGCCAAGCCTTTGTGGCTTTGTGCATAATCATTACAAGAGGAACATTGCATATAAGTTTAAAATCTAAACAGATTTCGATAAATGATAGGAATTTGGAATTCTTACATTTAAGACAAGGATTTGGGAGTGTGAAAAGAGAATCATTGAAATTATGTTCAATTGAACTAGTTCACAAAGAAAAGGATCATAGACAAACATAGAGTTCATACTTGGTGTATGGCAAAGCTATTGTTTAAGAAAAACATAGTGTACATGCTTGGTGCATGGGACAACTAGTGTTTTTAATTCAAGTATAAAGTTGATAAAACCGAAACAATGAATAATGAGTAATCGGTATGGTGATAAATAAAAGTGTTTATTAATATTCATAGGGTTTGATACCATATTTGATTCATTTATTCTTGTGTTTCACTTTGCATGTTTTGACTTCCAGAATAAGTAAGTCGCTCTTCCTGAATGATTAAGTTATTCAAACCATCCACAGTCGGTCATATGTTGGAAGTAGATATGAATCAAGACTGTCATGGGTTGGTTTGTAGAGGTCCAAGTTGGTGGACAAAGTGGTGCTACAACACTCATGAGTGCTCATAAGTTCTCAGTATTGGATTCAACCGGCGCTCATTTGAATCACTTCATGGATTTTATCACGAGTGATCATGAGACGATAATATCTTATATTCTTCAAACCTAGAGATATGAGTTGTTACTATGAGTTGGTTATACATTGATTGCATGGAAACGCATTTGGTAACTCGATGTTATAAAACGTGTCTTTGTGTATGATTCAACAAGTAGTAGAACAAGCCATATGAGTCGAAGTTTATCCATTCCTTTTACCTTCGGGATAAAAGCGATATCTGTGGGCCCCTCGATGATTTAGCGATGACACATGTGAGTGCTTGGCCAAGCCAGGAGTGATTTGATTTGTTCAATCAGTCAGTCATCATAAATCAAAAATCGGGAAACAACAAATGGATAGAGAGAATGATTATAATCAATGTCTCAGTCCATATGATATCTAGAATGGAGGAATATATAATCCCTTATCTAATGGACAAGTCATTGACAAGGTCAGAGTTCGACAACGGCTTTAAGAGCTACGATTGCCAGTTAGGTTTTGAAGTCATACTCAATAATAGTTTTAGACTTATCCAAGTGGGAGATTGTTGGATTAATGTCTAAGTCCATAATTATATTTGGTATGTACTTGACCCGACCCGGCATGGTCCATTTGGGTTGCACTTCACCGGCACAATTTATATGGATAGTCTTTTGAGAATAGTATATTTATGATTTATATTAATATATTATAAGTTCTGATATATTAATATGGAATCGTATTATTTAATTAGTATTGATCAAGAATTAATTTAGAATTAATTAAGTGATCAAAAAGAACTAATTAAATATGGACTCTTATATATATGGAATGGGCCAAGTTCATTTAGGTTGGGCTAAGCTTTCATGGATGGTCCATGGAGCTTTTAACCCATGGATCCTATGTAAATGAATGGTCATGGGTATTATGGTTTACATGGATGTAACCCTAATCCTCCATAATATATAAAGGGGTCCTTGGCTCACAAAATTGGCACAAGGGTGTGAAAATAAGAGTGGGCCGATTTTAGTGTGCATACATATTCTCTCAAGTTCTTCCAAGGTGTTTTGGTGATTTGTGATTCCATTTGAGGCTTCCACACTATTGGGGCTAAGCTCTTAAAGCTTGAAGACATCAAGCTACATCAAAAGGTATCTCATCTAACTAGAACTTTGTAGTATAGGTGCTTCATAATATGCTAGTTAGGATGAAACCTTGGAATATTTAATATTTGTATGTATAATAGAGAAAACATAGATCCAAGGTTTATAGGGTTGCATGTACACCATAGGAGTGTTAGAATGCTCAAAACCCAACAAGTCTATTCCTTCTTCCTGGCAATATCCTTTCACCACCAGCCTCACTTTGTTGCGAATGACGTTACCCTCTTTATCCAACTTATTTCTAAAAACCCATTTTAAATCGACTACTGATTACATCCTTTGGTGTGGGAATCAGCCTCTAAACCCGATTTCGTTCAAACTCATGGAGTTCGTCCTGCATTGCTTGCACCCAATCAGAGTGATCAAGAGCAGCATTTACCGTCTTCGGTTCGACTTTAGAGACAAACGAATTAAACATGCAGAATTTTACTTGAGAGAATAGAGCAGTTTGCTTCGCTTTCATTTGGGAGCGTGTGAGAACACCCTCAGATGATTCACCAATAATTTGAGTTTTAGGATGAAAAATTGTCCATTTTATCAGAGGAGGGTAATTTGGATCATAGGCAGGATCCAGCTCAGCATTGACTTCTTCTTCCAGTTCTGATAGATTGCCTTCGTTATATGCATTTTCATTCTCCCCCTAAAATGGTGAACCGAATCCTATGTCAGATTCAGTACTCTCCCCCTCAGATGGATCTTCATGGGTTGGGTTTTTTGATGGATTCTCCCCCTGGAAAGGCATGTCGGTTGTTTTTGGTATAGACGAACCCTCCCCCTAGAATATAGTGCTTTCTCTTGGAGGGTCATTAGTAGGTGGATGATCTCCTCATATAGTAGGTTCGCTTTGTGTCTCCTTCTCGGTTGGTTGTTGAGGTTCGCTTTCCATGTCTTTAGCAGCTTCATCGATGATTTTCTTCAATGTGTCGATTTTGTTATCTGCTCTTTTCGCTTGTGAGTGGATCGCCTTCTCTGGTTCATCAAAGAGCAGCATGTACTCTTCAAACAGATTGGAAATGGGAATTGGGACTTTACCTGATTCCGAAAAGATTTCTTCTGTTGAACCTTCGCTTGCTTGAATCTTCTTCATGTAATTATCATCAAAAGTTACATAGTAGGTTTCTTCAATTTTCCTTGAGCGTTTATTGAGAACCCTATATGCTTTTGAAGTAAGCGAATAGCCAAGAAATATCCCTTCGTCTGCCTTAACATCAAATTTGTTTCGGCTCTCTTTGGAGTTGAAAATGAAGCATCTTGAACCGAACACGTGAAAAAACTTTACATTGGGCTTGCGATTGTTCAAAATCTCGTATGGAGTGATGGAAAATCGCTTGTTGAGGAAGGACCGATTCTGTGTGTAACATGCAGCAGCTATAGCATCTGCCCAGAAGTAGAATGGAAGGGAAGCAAAACTCAGCATGGTTCGGGCGGCTTCACACAATGAACGGTTTCTCCTTTCAACGATCCCATTCTATTGTGGAGTATAAGGAGGACAGAAGTTATGAGTTACTCCCTTTTCAGCCAGAAACTCTTCAAAGTCTTTGTTTTTGAACTCTAGACCATTATCGCTTCTTATGTTTCTTACCACCTTTCGCAGCTGCAATTCCACCTGCTTGATAAAAACCTTCAGCTTGGGAGTCGCCTCAGATTTCTGTTTAAGAAATAAAACCCAGGTGAAGCATGAAAAACACAAGTATAAACTTACTACCACCGATGCTTTCGATAGCCGAAGGACCACATAGGTCGATGTGCAGTAGTTTAAGAGGTTCGATGATTTTTGTATTGATACGACAAGGGTGACTCTTTCTGCTTTGCTTGCCCATCTCACATGTTGCGCACAGGTGTTCTTTGTCAAATTTGAGAACAGGAAGTCCACGCACGTGATCACCAAGCACCAAGTTATTAATATCTTTGAAGTTCAGATGTGATAGTCTTTGGTGCCACAACCAACTTTCATCTGAGTTCGCCTTCGACAGTAAGCATATTGTTGGCTTTCCTTTTATCGGGTTGAGATTTAGAGGATACATCTCCCCTTTGCGCTCAGATTTCAACAGAACTTTCTTTGTTTGCTTTTCAACTATTTCTGATCCCTCATCATCGAACGAGACTTTCAAACCGGTTCCCACGACTAGTTGGGAAACACTGATGAGGTTGTGTTGTAATCCTTCCACGTAGGCAACTTTTCGTATTGAGAATTCTCCGTTGGTGATCATACCATACCCTTTGATCGTGCCGTATGAATTGTTTCCATATTTAACACATCCACCATTCTTAAGGGACCGAAACTCCCTAAGTTCTTCCCTCCTTACTGTCATGTGACGAGAGCAGCCACTGTCAATATACCCTTCGTCGTCAAACTGCTCGTCACTGATAACCTGCAAAATTAAGTAGATTTAGGAACCCAAAGTCTCTTGGGCCCTGGTAAGTCTTTTATAGAATAGGGAATTGCAACCAAAAGATCAACCATATATGTTCTTTTTATTAAAGTGGTTTCATCTTTTCGTTTGATGATGTAAACTTTGATTTTATTTTTATCTTGTTTTAACTAGGGTGTGTTATTGTTAGATGGTTTCACATATGAGGTTTTCTTTGGAGTCATAGGGTTAGCCGACTTTTTGGTATTTTGGACTTCAGAATCTGAGACGAGCTTTCCCTTTTCTTTGATATCCTTTACAGAGTTAGGTCTTGGTTGGGAGTTAGGATGATGGGATTTAGGACCGAAACTCGATTTTCGGTTCTGAGCACTTGTGTTAGGACCGAAACTAGACTTTTGGTTCTAAGCTCTTGTGTTGGGACCGAAACTGGACTTTCGGTTCTTGGCGTAGTAATAGTTGGGACCGAAACAGGTCATTCGGTTCACCTGACTGCATGACTGGCAGTGATTGACCTGTGCTTCCTTTTTCATCTTGAGATTAGAAGCTTTTTCAGAGAGAGCATAAGTGTGGTTTTGGGATTGCCAAAACTGTTTTCTCTCATTAAGTTTCTTCATGTATCTTTTGTTCCTCTGGCGTTTCTGTTCAGCTAGTTTCTCTTGAGTCAAGTGAATGTTGGCCTTAGGTTTCGTTTTCTTCTCATGAGCTTCGGTTGTTATTGATGATTCGCTGGAGGCTTTCAGTGGTTCGTGTGGTATATCTTTTGTACCACTTGAACTGGGTTTATCAAAGCTTGAGGGTTTGTTGAGGGGTTCAGGAATGTATCGTCCCTTAACTCTCCATGAGGTTTGCTCTGACAAACCAACTGTTTCGTCTGCGTTGTCGATAGGAGCAGACCAGAAGTGGTTATCGTAACCTTCAGCATTATCTTTGTCAACCATGGACGTCAACTCCGCTGTCTGTTTCTTAGTTACTCCAGTGACTGCATACACTTGGTTTGGTGTAGTTTGCACCTTCTGATAAACAACAGCCTTTTCTTTGAGTTTCTTGGATTTGTCCTTTGACACCCAAGTGTATTCAACCGAATTTTCAGCTATGAGTGGTTTTGCTGCTTCGGGTTCGCTCTTAAGAAATTCTGAACAATCGACCTCGTCTTCTACGGAGATTTCGCTCATCTCACTGTCCTCATCGAATTCAGAAGTGGTTTCTAAATTTATTTATTTTCTAAAGTTAATTTGGCGTTGGATGAGTCAAACTTCTGCATAGTCTCGATCTTGATTTTTAATTTATCGTTTTCGTCCAGTAAATTCTTAAGCATGCATTTATGTTCTTTGGACTCAATGAAAGATTCAATTTTGTCCAGTCCATATTTGTAGGTTACTGAAATCTCATCTGAGGACATTATAGATTCACATTCAGCAATGACTTCGTCTTCCTTAAATTCAAGGAAGGGCAAAATCATTTTATGAATCTTTTTACCTATCTCACAATCTAGATGCATCTGGGTGATATTTGTATATAAGCGTTTAGCAATCAAACAGAAAACATTTCTTTATTTGAAAAACTTTAGATTGTCTCGTTGCAAATAAATAAGTTCATCCCTAGACCTAACTAACTCTGACTCCTTCAGCTGAATCCACATCCTTCTCTCCTCACTCTTGGAAGATTCCCTGCTGAGTTGGTCAGTTAGGTTAGAATTCGCTAGGCGAGTTTGCATAAGACTTCCACTTAAGTTAGAGAACTTGAATTTTGATTCATTTAATTCTTTTTCGTAGTCTGTTATTGGTATTTTAAGAGATTCAAGTATGGATTGTACCTTCTTGATCAACTGATCGCAATCGTTGATCCTTTCACTCACAGGCTTAGCAGCGAAACAATTGTCATCCTTTAGTTTCGCTTCCTCATGCTCACCTTCGGTTGAATAACCCCTCATCTGTGATATCCCAGCTGACACCATTAAGCACCTCCCTGTTGAATCAGTAACTCCTTCTTTTGCCACATAAGCTCTTCCATGCGAGGGTTTGCGTACCTTTTCATCTTCAGAGTCTGTAGACCAGACTTCTACTCCTCCAAACTCATCATCAATAACATCTTCCTGCACAATCAAAGCATTCATTAAAACATTAGTTGCTTTCTTCTTCTTTATCTCCTCCAGCTTTCTCATGTAGTAAGCTTCGTCATCTTCACCATCTTTCTTCTCAGCCATCTTCCTTATCATGCAATCCTTGGCAAAGTGGTTCTTGCCATGACAGTAGTTGCAATCGTACCCAGAGTCTCCCACAATCTTACTCTCCTTCTTTTCATCGTCCTTTTGAGAGGTGTTTCTGGTTTCTTCTTTCACCTTATTCTCAGAAAAGCTATAGCTTCCCTGCCAGTTTCGGTTCTTGTTGACCGGGAACTTTCTGCGAGTAAACTTCTTTGGGTTTGTAACCATCATTGCATATTCTTTACTGGACAGATCACACTCTGACATATCAGATTCCTCCTCTTCGTCTGCTACATTCTTGCTCTTAGAAACGAGGGCCAGTGAACCCACACCCGAAACTATCTTCGCTTCCTTTGTCACCTCACTCTCATGAGATTTGAGTATACCCATCAGTTTCGCCAGCGAATATGATTTAAATTGCTCATGAGCCTTCACGGTCGAGACCACTGCCATCCATTCGGGCCTTAAGCCATTCATGAATGTAACCTTTTGTTCGATCGCCTTCCTTTCAATACCGTGCTTCATCATCTTGCTGAGCAAATGGTTGAAACGATCGAACGTCTGAATGAGTTTTTCTTCAGGTTTTTGTACGAAAGCACCGAATTCAGAGAGCAATAGGGTTTGGATCGAGTGGTCTAGATCCTCATCAGTTGAATATAATTCTTTCAACCAATCCCATATTTCTTTAGCTCTTGTACATGCACTTACCAGACGAAAAGTGTCAGATTGCAAAGTGAATCTTATCATCCTCATGGCTTTAACGTTGCATAACACCTTGTCTTTTTCGTCTTGAGGAATCTTCTCTACGTCCGCCAAGAGTTGATTACACTCTCTTTGAGTCTTGATCGTTCTATTTGTTCCAGAGTGAATAAACGGACCCAATGTTATTGCCTCCCAGATAAGATAGTCGTTGTCTTCAGATCCAACGACATAGTCTTCAAAGTGATGCGCCCATACTTCATAATCTTGAGTATAGAGAATGGGAACCCTCGTAGTGGATCCTATACTGTTGGAGATGTTGATTGGATTGACTTGAGAATCATCGTGAGACATGATGAAAAACTTCTTCTTTTAATCTGATTGAATCAGACTTGTAAAGTTGAAACTAGGGTTTTATGGAACACCAGATACACCGTTGACAAGAAGAAGACGGCTTCTATATATTCGATAAAAGCGGAAACCCTAATGGATTCTTCAAACAGAAGAGATGCGTATATATTACACAGTCTCCTGCTCTGATACCAATTGATGGGAATAATGAGTTATAGATCGATAGATTCTAAACAGAAAAACAAGAATGAAGCAATGAAAGAACAGAAGAATGGATCAAATAGTGCCGAATGATTAATAACTCACACCTCAGAAGAGCTCGATGAAGAACTTCGACTGTAGAGGTGTGTTTAGGGTTACAATGCAAAAGCTATTAATGAGAACAACTACATGAAAGCTATACATGCATGCATAATATATAGGCTAACCCTAATGATAATCCACGGTTGGACAGGCCCAAACCGGGTAAATAAAATATCAACATTAAGCCCATATGACGCAACACTCTAGACCCAACACACAAACCACAATCACTAAATGAAACATTCACTGTCCAGATCGCTAACGGGAAGAAAGAGAACACTAACGACATATTCAGAGGTTGTACCCTCATTCTAAACGATTATTCTTTCCCAATTGACCTTATGTCGGTCTCCATAAAAAGATTTGACATCATCATCGGCATGGATTGGTTAAGTCCTCACCGTGCTGATATTCTATGCTATGAAAAAGCCATTCGCCTTAATCTGCCGAATGGCGAGACCCTCGTTATCTACGGTGACAAACCCAGTTCGATCTTTCGCATCATCTCTTGCATCAAAGCCCAAAAATACCTGCGAAAAGAGTGGCACGCATTCTTAGCTTATGTAGTCAATGAAAAACAAGAAGTAAAAGACTTCGAGAGCATTCCCGAAGTCTGTAATTTTCCTGATATTTTCCCAGAAGTTCCTACTGAACGCCAAGTCGAGTTCCGAATCGACTTGATTCCTGGAGCTACCCCCGTAGCTAAATCCCCGTATCGCCTAGCACCAGCAGAGATGTAGGAATTATCCATCCAACTAAACGAACTGCTCAGTAAGGGATTCATTCGACCAAGCTTCTCACCCTGGGGAGCACCGGTCCTGTTCGTTACGAAAAAAGATGGATCTTTCTGAATGTGCATAGATTATCGCAAACTAAACAAGATTACCATATAGAACCGATACCCTCTTACGCGACTAGACGATCTCTTCGATCAACTCCAAGGAGCAAGATACTTTTCAAAGATCAACCTGAGATCGGGGTATCACCAATTACGAGTTCATGAGAATGATGTTCCCAAAACAGCATTTTGAACTCGTTATGGTCACAACGAGTTTGTAGTAATGCCCTTTGGTCTAACAAATACACCTGCGGTATTCATGGATGCGATGAATCGGGTGTTCCGTCCCTTCCTAGACAAATTCGTGATAGTATTCATAGATGATATACGCATGTACTCACGAAGTGAGGAAGATCATAGCCAGCACCTGAGACAAGTCTTATAAACACTAAGGGCGGAAAGGCTTTATGCTAAATTCTCATAGTGCGAGTTTTGGATTAGGAAGGTAAATTTCTTTGGTCACGTAGTCAGCGAAGAAGGAATACACGTGGACCCTTCCAAAATATAGGCAATTGGGAACTGGTCAGCACCTAGAACGCCAACAGAGATCCGTCAATTTTTAGGACTTGCAGGCTACTACAGCAGATTCATACATAATTTCTCCAGAATCGCTAAACCTCTTACTGCGCTGACCCAAAAGGGTGTAACTTTTAGCCGGGGAGAGAAACAAAACACTGTGTTTCAAACATTGAAGCAAGCCCTGTGTAGCACACCTATCCTATCTCTTCCAGAAGGGGCAGAATACTTTGTAGTATACTACGATTCATCCAATCAGGGGTTAGGTTGTGTGCTTATACAGGGAGCAAAGGTTATCGCATATGCCTCGAGACAGCTAAAGGCACACGAAGTCAACTACACCACTCATGCTCTTGAGTTAGGAGCTGTAGTATTTGCACTAAAAATCTGGAGGCATTACCTTTACGGTACCAAGTGCAATATCTTCACCGGCCACAAAAGCCTTCAACACATCTTCGATCAAAAAGAACCTAACACGAGACAGCGACGATGGGTAGAGCTACTCAATGATTACAAATGCGAAATTCGCAATCATCCCGGAAAAGCCAATGTAGTAGCAGATGCCCTCAGTCAAAAGGAGTACTCAGGCCGTAGAGTGAAGGCACTAACCATGACAATCCATTCACATCTGTCCACACAGATCAAAGAGGCTCAGTTAGAAGCTTTGAAGTCGGATAACGTGGCAGATGAAGCCTTAAGAGGAATGGAAAAGAACTTAGAAATCAAGGGTGACGGAGTTCGTTACTTCATGAACCTGATCTGGACACCGAATTTTGGTGGCTACAGAGATGTTATCATGAATGAAGCCCACATAACTCGATACTCCGTTCATCCGGGTTCAAATAAGATGTATCTGGATCTCAAGAAACTTTATTGGTGGCCGAACATGAAAGCCGAGATTGCTACCTATGTGGGCAAGTGCCTAACTTGTGCCAAAGTCATGGTATAATACCAGAAGACCTCAGGTTTACTTCAGCAACCCGAGATACCTGAGTGGAAGTGGGAGCAAATTACAATGGATTTCATAACCAAGGTACCCAAGACATTAGGTGGTCATGACACCATTTGGGTAATTTTCGATCGATTAACCAAATCCGCTCACTTCCTGCCAATAAAGGAAACAGACAAAATGGAGAAATTAACCATAACTTACATCAGAGAGATAGTACGATTGCATGGTGTGCCAATGTCTATTATCTCGGATAGAGACAATAGATTCACCTCACGATTCTGGCAGTCACTACAGAAATCTCTGGGAACTAGGTTGGACATGAGTACAGTCTACCACCCACAAACCGACGGGCAAACTGAGAAAACCATTCAAACACTAGAAGACATGCTGAAAGCCCGTGTGATTGACTTTGGTAAAGCATGGGATACCCATTTATCACTTGTCGAGTTTTCATACAACAATAGCTACCACTCTAGCATCAAGACTGCCCCGTTTGAAGCCCTCTCTGGCCGTAAGTGTAGATCCCCTCTATGTTGGGCTGAAGTGGGTGACACGCAGCTAGCTAAAGGGCAAGTCTCTGATAGCACTCTCACTGGCCCGTAGATCATTCGAGAAACCACAAAAAAGATCGTCCAAATCCGAGAACGACTGAAAGCCTTTAGGGATAGACAAAAGAGCTACGCAGACAAGAGACGAAAACCATTGGAATTCCAGGTGGGTGACCACATCCTGTTGAAAGTTTCACCTTGGAAGGGTATGATACGCTTTGGAAAGCGAGGAAAACTAAATCCAAGGTACATCGCCTTGTTTGAGATTCTTGCTAGAACCGGCCCAGTAGCTAACAAACTCCGTCTACCACAAGAAATTAATAATGTACACTCTGTCTTCCATGTGTCAAATCTAAAGAAATGCCTATCCGACGAGACTCTTATGATTCCACTCGATGAAATCGAGATTAACGAGAGTCTTAACTTTGTGGAAGAACCAGTAGAAATCATGGATAGGGAACTCAAACGAACGACACAAAGTCGCATACCAATAGTGAAGGTGTTGGATTAATGTCTAATTCCATAACTATAATTGGTAAGACTTGACCCGACCCGGCATGGTCCATTTGGGTTGCATGGCATCATGCATTTGGATAGACTATAATGAGAGAAATAACACTTAAGGTTGGTTAATATATTATAAGTTCTAATATATTAATAAGGTTATTTAATTAGTATTGATCAAGAATTAATTTGGAATTAATTAAGTGATCAAAAGGAGACTAATTAAATATATGGGTTGATTGTGTAAATCATTCATTCTTATATATGTGGGCTTGTGATCCAAGATTCCTTATGTTGGACTAAGTCCATGGGGTGACCCATGGATACTCCATGGAGGTTAAAATCCATGGAGCATAAGGAATGGGTAAAGTTATGAGTTACATGGTGTAACCCTAATAGCCACCATATAAAAGAATCCCATGGCTCAAGAAATCGTGCACTAATGTGTGAGTGTGAGGGCTAGACGATTTCAAGGAGTGTTCAAGTTTCTCTCAAGTTATTCCAAGTGTATTTGGTGTTGTGTGAACCATTTGAGGTGTCACACTTGGGGCACTAGGCACTCAAGCTTCATGAAGACATTCTACATCAAAGAGGTATGTATTCTATCTTGTTATATTTATTATTTTGTATGCTAGATTAGGATAATACCTTGGATGTTCATAATTGTATGTATAATAGAGAAAACATAGATCCAAGGTATTTAGGGTTGCATGTACACTTAGGAGTGTTAGAATGCGTAAAACCCATCAGTGGTATCAGAGACAAGGCTTGTTTTCTTGTTATACTTGCAAAATTAGCTGAAAAATCGAATTGTATTAGTTTAAAAGTTATGCTAATTACTTGAAAAAAATTTGATGTGAATTATCTTTGTTAATATGAGTTTATTAGATTAATAGAAAAGTTAATTGATTATGTGTTTTCAATCCATTTTAATCTAAGAGTTGATTCTAAAATGTGTTTTTGTAACTTGTCCTCAAGTTATATGAAAAGTCACATTTAAGTTTCATAAAACTCATAAAAAGTTGGCAATGGTTACAAAAAGGAAGAGTCTTGTCCTCATTAAATGGTTTTATGACTCCATAACTTGTCCTCAAGTTATGGAGGTTCAAGAGTCACTTCATTAAATGATAAAATGTGTAACCTTAATTAGTTCCATAAGTTACAAAAATAAAGAAAAGTTACATTCTTTTATTAGTTTAAAGTCTTCCATAACTTGTCCTCAAGTATGGAACTTGAAGAGTTTTTTTTTAATTAAAACTACTTTAAACACATAAGTTATGGAATTAATTAGTTTTGAATATTTTCAAAACTTGCCCTCAAGTTTTGGAATTTGTAAAGTTTTCCCCATGAATACTTTAATTCCAAGTTAGCCCTTAGAATTTTAAAAGTTAAAATTCAACCCTTATACTTTATAGTATTATAAGTTAATAATAAATATATGTATAAGAGCAAGTCAGTCTTACCGTTAGTAGGCCTCATTCACGAAGCCGATCTATAAGGGGGGTATAAGGTTACTGCCTATAAAATGGCAGTTTAATGGGTGTCCACTCTCACCCACCACTTCCTTGACTGGTGGAGGGTCGTTAGCCGAACGGGTAGGACAAGGACTATAATTCTCCCTTCATTAAAAGTATTAATGATAAATACTAAGTAACTAAACACTTATAAATTCCCAATCTTAGTTACTTAGGAAAATGTGAATAAGGTGCTAATCCATGAAATTACACTTTGCACTTTGTTTAAACCGTTAGTGGAGCGTGTGTGGTTAACCGGCACACTAACCTGGATTTAACAAAGTAGGCAAAGGGTAACTTAATATTTATCATAGTATCGGTGGAGCTCGTGTGGTTAACCGGCACATCGATTGAGGGGTAAATATTAAGGGTACCAAGTATATTTGCATGGTTACTTCACACCTTGTTTTGTGATCATCGGCATCCCAGTCACAAAACCTGAAGGGCACACTCGAGATTGAAACATGCCATTGAAAAGTTCAATGAATCTCAAAAGATCTAGGAGTTTCAAATCCAATTAAAAACCTAATTACATTATTTCTTTTTTCATGGTGGAAATTGGTATATCGTCATTTACCTACCTTCAACTATTTTATAACTCGGATTACGGCATCCCTCTTCCAGTTATAAATAGGTTGTTGGATCCTAGCCTTAATATTTCATATTGGGTGTTATATTAAGGACTTTAGATCAACTATCTTGAATATCTCCCAAAAGATGTCTAGTTCAGACATCTATGATCTTCCCAAATCTCTTGGAACTTTACTTCCTCCACCTCCTCCAATTATTCTCCCTAACCCACAAGTTCAAGGTCACTCAAGCCTTAATGGCAAGCAAGGTCTATGTGTGATCACATCTTAGAGATGAAGTCACATATTGACAAGCTGGGAGAGTTGGGTGTCAAAGTCTTGAGAAAGTTGGATGTTCAATCACTTTCTAAGTCACATAGTGAGTTCCTTTGGGACTACTATGAAACAAACTATGACATGAACCTTAATGATCATATCTATTTGCTTGGTGCTGCTGAATCAGCAATGATTTGGAACGATAGTAAAGCAAATTTGATTAGAAGATCAACTTCCCAAAAACTTTATGGACAGTGACAATGGTGACACTGGAAATCCAGAAAAAGCATTCTCTTCCCAATGGAAAGGGATTGGCCATACTCAACCCGGTTGACCAAATGGTAAAGAGAAAGGCTAAGTCTGAGATAGTCCCATTACCAAAGGGTCCATATGTTTATTTTGCCAAAGGAAGGGGCGTTGATTGCAAAGCTGCCAAATTTACCTAAGGATGTTAAAGTCAATAAGTTTGACTCTACATCAGGTAGAGCCCATTATCTAACTATGTTAAGTTCTATTCTGAGATCCTCATTACATGATGTGACTGGGTCACATGTTGATGTTTTAAGAATCAAAGAATAGAGAGAAATCTTAAAGGAAGTATATGTTGATTATGATCGCGAAGGTGGATTTCGATCGCATCAGAATTTTGAACAAGGAATAGATAACAACAATTTTCCATGTGGATTGTAAGGATAAGTTTTTCTGCAAAGTTTTAAAATAAAAGAAAATTGTTTAATTTTATTTATTTGAAGTATCCTTACAATGGCAATTATGGAAAATTGTTGCTTATATGATTCCACTGACAGCAATATAATTGGTAAGACTTGACCCGACCCGGCATGGTCCATTTGGGTTGCATGGCATCATGCATTTGGATAGACTATAATGAGAGAAATAACACTTAAGGTTGGTTAATATATTATAAGTTCTAATATATTAATAAGGTTATTTAATTAGTATTGATCAAGAATTAATTTGGAATTAATTAAGTGATCAAAAGGAGACTAATTAAATATATGGGTTGATTGTGTAAATCATTCATTCTTATATATGTAGGCTTGTGATCCAAGATTCCTTATGTTGGACTAAGTCCATGGGGTGACCCATGGATACTCCATGGAGGTTAAAATCCATGGAGCATAAGGAATGGGTAAAGTTATGAGTTACAAGGTGTAACCCTAATAGCCACCATATAAAAGAATCCTATGGCTCAAGAAATCGTGCACTAATGTGTGAGTGTGAGGGCTAGACGATTTCAAGGAGTGTTCAAGTTTCTCTCAAGTTATTCCAAGTGTATTTGGTGTTGTGTGAACCATTTGAGGTGTCACACTTGGGGCACTAGGCACTTAAGCTTCATGAAGACATTCTACATCAAAGAGGTATGTATTCTATCTTGTTATATTTATTATTTTGTATGCTAGATTAGGATAATACCTTGGATGTTCATAATTGTATGTATAATAGAGAAAACATAGATCCAAGGTATTTAGGGTTGCATGTACACTTAGGAGTGTTAGAATGCGCAAAACCCATCAGAAGGTTCGCTAGAACGCCAAGTGGGGACCTGAATTCACTTAGGAGCGAAAAGATCAAATGAAACAAAAGTACCTGCATCTTTTCCCTAGTCCATGATGTACTTGCTATAGAAAGAATTTCGGGACGAAATTCCCTCTAACGGGGGATAATGTAACAACCCGTTATTTTTCAAGTCAATAAAAGTCAAACCCTTTAAATAAAATTCGAGTTTTATTTATTCTGTTAAGATCATAAGGGTTAAATATGATTTAAGTTATATAAATGATGTTTTTATATAAGTATTTAGAATAAAATGTACTTAAAAATCAAAACGTTTCCCTTGGACCCAGGAACCTTCGCACCGAAAACCCCTTTTCAGCCGAAAACACTCGGACCGCAAACTCCTCGGACCGAAAACTCCCTTCCGACCGAATACCCACCCAATATATATGGTTTCACTCGAAAACATAGTCATTTTCTCACTTTTCCAACCGAAAACACACTCATTTTGCTCTCAAGTATCATACAAGAATCTTCATATCTTCTAGAAAAATCCTTCAAATCCTCATAATTTTCACCAAGAACACCAAGAACAATCTTCAAATCTTCAAGCTGACCGAAAACTAATTGGACCGAGAACTCTCCCCTGACCGAGAACACCTTAAGACCGAGAACTTGGTTCTCGGTTGACGTTTTAAGACCAAAATCAAGGGATTTTGGTGAGGGATAGACCGAAAACCCTTATCAACACTCCAAACAATTCTCGGTAATGTGTGTAAGTATTCCTTACATAAATTAAGTGTTGTTTAAAACTTTAATTAATTATCTCGCTAATTTAAATATGATTACGTGTTTAAATATTATTAGGATATCGTTATTTCCACATACGCTAGCCCGAGGATCATCTCTGCAGTTCCGCTACCCAGATTCGAACACGCACTAGAGGTGAGTTCATACCCTTACGTTTTCACTATTTTGTCAATGTTTTTAGGGGGGAATACAAGTTAAACACAGGGACTCTTGTGTTAACATTAAAAGGATTTCTAACCGTTTCAAACCATTTGCAATTGTTTCAAACCGATTTATCGTTGCATTTATCAAAATATATTATTATATATTTTAACCCTTTTGTAACATACCGAGCAAAAGGGAACTTTATCCAAATCTTTTATTACTGCTTTATACATGCAGTTATATTGCAAAGGTATTCAGTTCATTACAGAGTATACATTCAAACTATAATAGGTATAGTTTGTGAATCGCTACACTATTTTTCTAAGTTCAACAAATGATACAAGAACATACATTTAAACTAAAATTGGTATAGTTTGGGAAACACTACCCTATTTTACAAGCTCAAGGAACACTATACAGAAACAAGTATATATAAACTATAATAGGTATAGTTTATGGAACACTACTATATTTCACTAATTCAAGGATACACTACTAAAACAATTATTTAAGTATAATTATTTTACATTACAAAGTAAACTACTACAAGGTAATACAAACAGCTTCAAGTACAAGAGAACACCACTATACTACATGTAAACTAGTTAATACAGGGTTGTGAGGCACTACTTCGGGGTACCCATCATGGTACCGGTTCAAGTCCTATAAATTATAACCAGTGTCACCTGGAGGGAGAATGTGAATTTGTGTATAGATCTATACAGGACTGACAATCTCGCACCTGAGCTGCTTGCAACAGCTAGGCCGACAGGCCTGTGGTGACAAATGTCATAACATTCCGACGCCTAAAGAATGTCGTAGAGGCCACTAGTCAGATTAGCATGGTTATATAAAACTCACAATAGTATTAACTAAAACATTTTTTACGGGATTACCACTACTTTAAAGGTTTTATTTTAATTAATAAAACTACAATACATTACATTACACTACACCTGGTCGATTCCAGACATTTACACAAAAGGTTTTATTTTAAATAATGAAACTACAATACACTATTTTACACTACAGCTGGTGGATTCCAAGCATTCATACAAGAAGGTTTTCATACAAACACTACTACAGACACTACTACAGTACACTACTTTTCTAGTACAGAGTACACTAGTACAACATACAATTTCAAGAAAACATTCAGGATATAGTTTTATTTATTAATAAGACTACATATTACTATTTCAATGTACAGATTACTATTTCAGAGTACAGTTTACTATTTTAAATTATAGTAATAAACATACATATTGGTCTTAAGGTCTAAGACTACATTTCATTCACTAAAGAAAATATTGGATTTTCTGGAAGTACACTATAACATTTTCAAAGAACAAAGACAAGGTTTCCATCTGAAATACATACTTATGAAATCACCAACTTAAATGTTGATACACTTTCAAAACCACTTGTATTCTCAGGGAACCGGTAGACGGGTACACCCGCAGGTTTTGAGAAGACAGAGCTTTTAGAGTCGCATCTTTTATACTTTTGCTATACACTTTTGATGTCATACAAACTATGTATTGAACATATGTAAACACTATATTTTATCTATGTAATGGTTGTGTTTTCTTTGATTACTATTATGCAATTGTTGTGATATTGTACATGACGTCCTCCGCCCCTGAACGTTTCCGCCATTCCGATTTGGGGGTGTGACAGTTCTAATCATCATTTTAATATGAAACCACAAGGTATGCTTTTATATCAAAACGAATGGGACATGTGTGTTTACTAAGAACTAATGGTAGAATAGTGATATTCCTAATCTTGTATGAATGAGACATACTTAATCATGAGAAATTACATTCTGACCATGCCAAGGGCTTTCACCTTTACTCGGAATGTGTTTCTAAAATGAAAGATATAGGAAGGCCAAGATACATTCTTGGAATGTAAAATCTATAGAGATAGGTAAAATGAATGTTAAAATTTTTATATCCTTTTGCATATATTGAAGTTTTCGTGAAAGAGATCAAGATGGAAGAACCTTTACATTGTCACATGGAACTGATTTTGAGCCAGCATCAAAAGGACCTAGCTCATAGGTTTAAACTAGCTGAAATGATTTATATTCGATTTTCTTGGCAAATGAATCCATCACTTATGGCATCTTATTCATAAGACATGGTGTATGATAATGCTATGAGCATATCATAATATACCAATTGAATACATGGTTAAGTCACCAGATGACTATAGATACATTCTAAGAGTACTTTAGAAAAACTAAGACAATGTATATGAGACATATAGTTTAGAAAAAAAATCTTCATGTAAAGAGCTACATAAGATTCTGATTCTAAACAAATGTATATAATTATGAATTATAATTGGTATATGACTTCATTTAGAGATGAAGAGTAAGTTTAGTTGGAATGAGGTCCAAGCAAAACAAATGACACAATATACTACAAAATAAGAATATACCACTTTAAAAGTTGAAATCTAATATGTTTGGATGAATGAGTTCATTGAAAAGTAGTTGGTTTCTGCCATTCAAGGATCACATAGAAATCTTTGACACTTCGAGAGTATACTTAATCGAGCTAAGAGACTCTATATCATGAAAGAACGCCAATAATATACTCCAAGATATTTAACTATACCTAGAGTAAATTCAAATATGGAGATGATAGTATTCGCAAAATTCACACAAATTAATTCTAGTCAAACCCATTGATAAAGTCCTTCTTCCTAGCTAAGTATGAATGGTCACACTTCTGCCATAAGAATTTATTATTCTAGAAATGGGATTTTAGTTTGGATTTAGTATTTGGATATTGGAACGTTGTAACAACAACTATTATATAATGTTTTGATATACTGGGATATGATCATAACATCAATAATTGTTGTGTTGTATATTAACATCTTTAATCCATGAATAATCTTATTATTCTATAAGTTCATAGTCAGTTATTATTGTGGGAGAAATTATGAAATAAGACTAATATGAATTGGATTGGTTGACTTTAACTGGATGAAGGTAGGCAATAGGTTGTAAACAAGTTTCATAGGTAATTGTTAGAGAAATGGTATTGAACTGACCTGCATCAAGATCATATCATGGATCACTATCGTCAATGATACTTGATTAAAAGGTACAATTTTTGTATCCTTAACACCTGAGATACATAGTGGGACTTAAGTTTAGGGAGTACTGTGTTTAGATAAGGTCAAACGCCGATCCTTAACCGGGCAGTTATAAAAGCCATTTTCAGTTATGGTATGAACTATGCAAGAGGTTTATGTAGTTAATATGGGATTTGTTCTTCTTATATGTTGAGAGTTAGACATCAAAGGCGCCTTACCAAAAGTTGAAAACCATATGAGATTGATTGCAATCCATATCTCATATTTAACATGATGTCTATGACAAAGAGATAATAGATAAACTTACCTTATACACCAATTGTAGCTTGGAGCTTTTTGGGAATTGGGCGTTGATAGAATGGCACAAAGTCGTATGTTAATGGGGGCTGTGAAATGTTGCTAGACATTCACCATTGTCTATATCAGTTTAATATGAATCTTGACTAAGTGGGAGATTGAAAGATCTACTATGTTCAAGAATCATATTAAAGTGATATTGCTAATTAACATATGATACTAAAGGGTCACACTAACAACAACTTGATATAATTGATTATTTATTAGAAATTGATTTTAATAAATATTCAATAAACTCTTATAATTAAATTGGAAATTATTTATTTCTAGGAAATAATAATTTTCATTAGCAAGTAACATGATATATAATTCATATGGTATGAATTAATAAGTCATGCACAACATTTTGGACTAGATAAATTCTTTTCTCTTTTACCAAAAAGTTAAAGTTTATATTTTATAAACATGGTTTAATAAATATAAAAGGATTTTGTCTTCTTTTTCCTTTATAATAATCAAAATTTGGCTAGACAAAATAGAGTATGGGATTTTCATTTGTTTAATGAAAAGAACACTCCTCTGGAAAGACAAGCATGGACAATATGATTAAAATAAGGAGTGATGGTATTTTGATTAATTTATTCAAAAGAAAGGCATGGCTTGAAGCATGGGAACACATAAGCTTCAGGGGCATCGGTTCTTAAAGTGTTAAGAACTTATGGAAAAAAAGACTTTCTATATATAGTGAGTCTTTCATTCTCTTGTCAAAACCCATGCAAAAATTCGTAATTTCTTCTCTTCATCTCACTCTTTCTATTTCTGTTAAGAACACATGAAGATTACTTGCTTCTTGATGCTCTATTTATCTTCTTATTTTGATAAGAACATAAAGATTAAGAGTCTTAAAAGTTGTATACAAAAGAACTAGCATTCTACATCAAGTTGATTCATTGTTGGTGTCTCTAAAGTTCATCATTCTTCATCAACTTCCAAGCCTCCCAAGAGAATCCAAAAAACTACAAAGGTTGTTATTTGTTCTTCTTCTTCTTTGGTTGTGTTTGCTTTCTTTCCAAACTTTTCAAGATGATTGTCACACCCCCAAATCGGAACGGCGGAAACATTCGAGGATGGATGACTTCATGTGTAGTATCACAACAATGCACAATAGTAATCAAAGTACAACATTTATTACATTGATAAAATATAACATTGCATTTGTGTTCAAATCATTGTATATTTGACACAAAAAAGTATAATTATATGACATAATTATATGAAACTGCGTCTTCCTCAAGACTTGTGGGTACCTGTTTATCGATTTCCTGAAAATACAAGTCGTTTTGAAAAAGTGTCAACAATTAAGTTGGTGAGTTCATAAGCATGTTTGTAATTGAAATCTGTAATTTGTTCCTTCGAAAGATGTAAATATGTTTCCCAGAAAATCCTATATTTTCTGTTGTATATGTATTTGTGTTCTAAAATAGTATGATATAGTTTTAAATTCCCATAAAACTATGAAAAATAAGTTTTCTCTGTATTAGACTAGTATTCTGTATTTGTACTTGTACTTGTATGAAGTTGTAAATATCTAGGTTCACCATTTATAGTTTTAATTATATAAAACTATGTGAAGTTATTTGCTTATTCTTACACTAAGCGCATTATTCAATACCAAATTGTGAGTTATCATAACCATGCTTGATGACCTAAGCCTCGCCTGAAACACGACGTTCTTCAGACGTCGTAAGATGGTACGACAATTGTCACCACTGGTCTGCCGACCTAGCTGTTGCAAGCAGCTCTGGTGCGGGATTGTCAGTCCCGTATAGATCTATACACAAGTGTCACACTCTCCCTCAAGGATACTCTGGTTATACTTTTCAGGACTTTTGTTTTATACTTAAATAAGTATTTGAAGCGTGTCTCACAAATGCTATATTGATAGTTACGTGTAGAATAATGAAAAGTATCTTTGTAATAGATATTTTGTAAATATCTCATAAATTATTTTTAATATAATTTATATGGTTGTTTTCGTAAGTTATCCTGAATATGAAAAGAAATATGTAAGTTCCATCAACTGTATTGATAAGTATGCATAACTCATAAACTATACTTATTATAGTTTATATGTTCGTTTTTATATGAAATTCTGAACTGGTAAAATAGTATGTTTATTTTAGTAAAAATAAAAATCGTAAACTATTTGAATAAATTTTGTTATTTATACAAGATTTTCTTGTATTTTACTTGTATTTCCCCCCTAAAACATTATAAAAATAGTGAAAATATAGGGGTATAAACTCACTTGATAGATGGTGATTCGGGCAGCATTTTGTTTCTTAGAAAGGAGTTTTCTTGATGAAACTGAGAATTTTCGATGAAAATTCGGCTTCACGCGGGCAGAGTTTCAGCTTAAAATTGAGAACTCCGGGGCATCGGGGCTTGCTTTAGGTGGTAAGGAGGTTCACGGGACTTCGGAGGGTTTAGAAAGGCTTAAAGGAGGTTTAAAATGGTGAGAGGATATCAAAATTCTAAATAAAACCCGGAGGTCTAGCATCCTATTTATAGGAGGGGTCTGGCCCTCGGTACGATGGGCGTAAAGTTCATGTATGTTTGGCGTACTACTGAAAACCTCAGTACGTTGGGCGTACTACTTGTACGCGGGGGCGTACTAGTTTGATTCTTATCCGATCTTCGGACGTGGTGAGGCTACGAGGCACGCGTCGAGGCTAGTCCCATTACGCTGGGCGCAAAATTTTCGTACGCAGGGCGTAATGGCTACCTAGCTTTGGACGTGTTGATTGAGCGAGATACGTGTCGCATGCGAAGAAAGTGGAGAAGTGATCAATCCGAGGCCTAGTTTCTGAGTACGCTGGGCGTACTCTTATACGCGAGGCGTACTTCCTTTTTCCAAACTTCAAAACTTCATATCTGCTGCATAGTTTTTTACGTTCTTTATATCCACGCATAGGTGATACCATGCTTTACAACTTTCGTTTAGACTTCGTCGGCTAATTTTGACTTTATTTTTAAAGTTATATTTTTAACAGGCCGGGACAGGAAAAGTCTGTTAAAAATTCATAACTTCTTCATCCGACGTCCATTTTTGTCTGTCTTTTTACCGTTGGATTTCTTTTGATAAGATCTCTGATTCTCGTTTAGGTTCTTTTGGCCAAAAGTTGTTAGATCTAAATTTCGAGCTTCGGGTTGCGTACTGCTGTGTCGAAACTTAGAAAAATCATACCTTCTTCATACGAAATCAGATTTAGACGTTCTTTTTATGGACACTCTCGGTTTAACGTATACTATAACTTTCATTTAGATAGTTAAGGCTAAAAAGCATTTTATTGATAACTAACTTTTTACGTTAAACAGTGTTTTGTCGCGGATTTTCGATAGGTCATAACTTCTTCGTTATAACTCGGATTTCGGCGTTCTTAATATTTTTGGAATCCTTGACACGATTTCTACCACTATATTCATCCCAAACAAGTTTATTTAACATTTTATTTTTAAGGGTCGATTATGTAAATGCACATAGTATACAAAAATTTCTCTTTATTATTTTAAAAAGAACTACAATTTTATCTATACTATTACATTGATTCGAAATATCGGGTTGTTACAATGATCCTTGGTGGATTTAAATTTTTTATGTTATTCAAAATATTGTAAGTCCTCTGTTGCTAAAAATCATGTTTTTGAAACTAGTTTTTGAATAAAAACCCAGAATTTACACAACACAAACATGCAAAACATAAGTGCATAAACCAACAATCTAGTGATATTTTTATGAGCCATTACAAAAATGCCAAGTTCTTACCTCCCGATTTTTACCATAATTTTTTTCATTTTTATTTATTCAATTAAATCATAGTGTAATTAAATTATGCAAAATACATAATACGCATATACAACCAAGCCTCCCCTTCTCACTACCCGAGGAAGTACTTGAAATCATTTATAATCAACTAGGTAAGAACGAAGCTTAGTGAGTTCTTCAAAATACCATATATCACAATACATATACATACATACAAACAATGGCTCACGACCTTTCGTCGATCCATCGATTGACTAACGACCTTTCTCCGGTTCACCAATAATATGTATATCTAGACTTATGGCCTACCTTCCATTTCGTCGTCAACACACATGTCTATAGGCTCCCGACATGTCGTCCTTCCATTGTAACCCCTCACTTAACTGTAATGAATAATTTAAGTGTAATAACATGTAAGCACATAAAAACTATACCCTAGGCTCTACTTTAAACACATAGAGACTATACCATTGGCTCTCCTAGTATAATAACATTTAAGCACATAAAGACTTTACTTTCGGCTCTACTCTACTAGCTCTTATATTCTAACATATATGAATATATATTGTAATATATAGTTTAGTTAGATAACTCACATGATTGAGGTGGAAGATCCTAGGGAAGCTAGTTCATGGGCTAGTTCTTCAGCTTATCCATTTTAAACAACCTAAGTACAAATATTATTGTGCTTTAGTATTTGTTTGTATTTATACTATTTCCTGGATTCCTCAATAATCCTAATGAATAAATCGAGATCTAAAAAATAAGGAATAACAAGATAAGATCATATTGGAGGTAGGATATGTTTGGTATACAAAGTATACTCTTTGGAAAACCCACTTTAAACACCTCACTAAATCTAGTCTATACATCATTTTCGTAGTTAGATCGATCAGTATTATGACTGGAATTACTAATAAATATTATTTATACATTCATAATAGCGACTATGAATATAAATATAATTTACACTTAAAGCGTAGTAAGTGCAGCTTAACTTACAGAAATTCACGCGAAAAGTTGGAAAGTCGTGGGAAGAACTTTGATACCGAGCACTTCTTTCTACCCAACTCTTTGCTGCTTTAGAGCCTTATTATGAATACTTTAGAACTCCAAAAAGGTCAAAATTCTATGGGGGAAAGGTTTCTGGAGGGATAAACCTAAATGTGAAGGTATGAGGAATGAACGTGCATTTGGCTGTTATTTATAGTCATTCTGCAGGGAAGGCGCGTCACACCACCAACCCAGGGTGTGTCGCGTCTAAGGGTAAGTAGCAGATATGGCTCTAGCAATGACACGTGGTGGGAGACTAGTGGAGATGCGTCATATTTGCCACGTAAATTCCTCCAACGTCTAAAAATCGTATCTTTCCCATACAGGCTCCGTGTTTTATATTTTTATATGCACGCGTAGCTATCGATAAGTACTACAACTTTCATTTAGACGTTGTAATCTATTCTCATCCTATTTTAAATTTAACCGTGTACGAAGATTACACTGCAAAAGACCGTTTAAAATTCATAACTTCCTCGTACGAACTCCGTTCTCGATGTTCTTTATATCGACGAATTGGTATTTACGAGAGTTTTAACTCTCATTTACTTTTTTTGGATAATACTCAACTGATTTAAATTTCGATTTATGTGTCGCGCACTATTGTACCGAAACTTTAAAAATTCATAACTTCTTCAAACGATGTAAAATTTAGGCGTTGTTTATATGCACACTCTCGAAATTCCGATTACTTAGGCTAATAAGCAACCTATATCTGATTTATATTTTACGAAACACTTTGCCGTATAGGGTTGAACGTGAAACTTCGAACAATCATAACTTCCTCATACGAAGTCAGATTTGCGCATTCATTATATCTACTGAATCATCACCACGGCTACTACCTCTATCGTGATGATTACTTTGGCTTAAAATTAATATATTTCTACTTTGAATTTTATAAAAAAACGGTTATATTAAATTTTACTGTAAAGTGAAAACAGGGTGTTACACAAGTCCATTCCTAAGTGGACATTAAGGGACCAAATACATCTTGTAATTTGTTCATGTGGACCCACTTGCTTCAATACCTTGTAGCAAGTTTATAAAGATAACTTTATAGAGGTTAAGAAACTTTAATAAAATCAAGTTTATAAACTTTTTATCTTCAAAAAGGCCACCATCTTCATTCTTGTTATATTTTTATAAAAATAATCTATTTCTAAAACTAATATATTAATTATAAAAATAAATGAAAACTAACTATTTAATTATTACATACCAAATGAATAAATAAATATTACAACCATTTTAACAAATCAACACAAATACAAACACAAGAGGTCCATAACTAGTTTATGCACATCATACATATATATACACTCAAAATAATATAAAATAACCGTCACACCCCGGCCATCGGCGGAAACACCATGTGGTGTAATGTCATTCTTCATATCACAGTTATATAACATACATTGAACAGTACTAAAGAGTTTTATTAAATACATACATTTATTGATGATTGAAAGTTACATTATTGTTTTCCTAGTACTTATTACATAATATCCGACTATAGCATACTTCTTAATGAACATAAAGGATAATAGCAAAACTTCTCCTGTTCGAATACATACCAGCTTTTCAAGTTCCTGAAAACACATGCATTTTAAAATACGTCAACATAAAGTTGGTGAGTTCACAGGTTTTGACTCCATATAAAAATAATACTTTTTCTAAGCTCAAAAGTTTAGTTTTGAAAGTATAATTTTGACTCTCCAACATTTAGTATATATATATATTAGGTATAATGGTTTACTTATTAAATAAGTGATATACCTATAAGTTTCACATATTATGAATAAATGAATGTAGTCCCATACAAACTAAGGTTGCTACGTATAAATCTTATTTCAATTCTATACGAGTAAAACCGCTACATATAAATCTATTTCAATTCTATACGAGTAAAATCGCTACGTATAAATCTATTTCAATTCTATACGAGTAAAACCGCTACGTATAAATCTATTTCAATTCTATACGAGTAAGTGTGCTAGGTATAATTGTCTACTTAATGAGAAAGTAGTATACCTACAAGTTCTTGGGAAACTTATACTTAACATTCATACTTGTATATCGACAAAGTATAATCTTCTAAAGTTGTGCTACCATGAGTCTGTAACCGCTGCTAGACATACAAACCTTTGATTAAAAGATATCCCACCAATGGTTCCTCCATTGGTGCCACAATAAAACCGCCATTGGTGACATAAAGGATTCCACCAAGGTAAATACTTCCCCCGTACGCTTCATCGATGTCGGGTCCATAACAATCAATAGGACAGTTCGTCACTCGCTCATGGGTGACTGTAGCTACAATCACAAGTGGGGTTGTCAATCCGTATACTAATTATACACGACTTCCTCGATCACACGGGATTAACGGTTACAGTTCAGAGGATTGCCGCTAAGATCCCCAATCTTAGTTGATGAATACAATTACTCATGTAGACTTCGACGGATTCCTATAGCTCTAACAACAAAAGCAATTTCATGTCTAAAACCCTAAGTTATTAGACTTTGCTTTTAAACATTTCTCCTAAGTTCATATTACTTTAGGCAGTACAACAGCTATAACTTGAGGAAGAAACCAGGTTTTATCTTAACATAAAACCAACAACAACAACAACATATAACGTTCCTAGTTTTATCTTGACATAAAACCAATAACAACAACATATAACGTTCCTAGTTTTATCTTGACATAAAACCAACAATAATAGCATATAACATATCAGGTTTTATCTTGACATAAAACCAATAATAGCAACATACTTTTTAACATATAGAACTCCCGAATATAACTTCGGAACTATATCGCGCACAACATATATATAGAATCCTAAGTATAACTCAAGATCTACATTAATATAAGAACATGCTAACAAGTTGATAATAGTTGTATATATTCAAAATATTATATTTAGAACAACTATATCCCGGTTAATATAACTATCTACGTTGATACTAATATACTATCATATAGACATAATAGTAACGTATATACAATATTTAGCATGCGTTTTCCCCCGAAAATATTAGAAAGTGGGGCCATGAAACTCACCCTAGTAGCATGATCTATTGAATCTAAAAGGTCAGAGGCTCATCGTTGTCAGGCTTGAGAAGGGAAACGGCCTTCGGAAACGAGAGAGAATGAAAGGAGAAGGTGTAAGGATTGAATGGGCTTTGATTGCTATTTATAGGGTGTTCTGGGCTCATTCACGTCGTGAACATGATAGGTTCACGTCGTGAACTTCCATGAGTCATCCCATAGCCTTAACGTGTGTTTTCTAGCTCCGATTAGTGTCCTGGACTACTTTCACGTGGTGAATCCAGACAGCTAGGGTTTTCTGCCACGTGTCATGCTCTCAGACAGCTACATATTCGGAAGGTCATAACTTTTTCATACGAGCTCTGTTTTCGGCGTTCTTTATATGCACACGTAGGTAATTTCGAGTACTACGACTTTGTTTTAGACTCCAATAGCTAATTATAAGTCTATTTTAAATTCCTCTTGTTATAAGGCATTATAGCGTTAGAATTTATCATAACTTCTTCACGCGAAATCAAATTTAGACGTTCTCTATATTTTTGGAATCGTATGGACGTATACTTTGAATGATACATTAAAGTATGTATGAAAGTTCATACTTGTTTTAGAATTTATCATGAATTAGATAGTAACTTTATCACATTACTAGTTTAACAAAATCACATTACATGATTGGCATAATCCTATGTGATTGTTATTGACCTATTTTGACTGGTGTTACATTCTCCCCCTGTTAGAATAATTTCGTCCCAAAATTTATCTTGTGGATGGGGTTTTGTTAAATATTTGGGGGTATTTTTGTTTCATCTGATCTTCACATTCCTAAGCAAATTCAGGTCCTCGCAAATAGTTCCATCTAACTTTCACTATGGGAATACGACTTTGTTTTAATCATTTGGCTTCTCGATCCATGATTTCGACAGGTTCTTCTACAAAGTTGAGCTTGGTATTGACTTGTATCTCGTCTAGAGGTACAACAAGAGTGTCATCGGATAGACATCTTTTGAGATTTGACACGTGAAAAACATCGTGTACATTGCTTAGCTCTTGAGGTAACTTGAGTTGATATGTGACAGAACCAATTCTTGCTAGAATTTAAAAAGGTCCTATATACCGTGGGTTTAGTTTGCCTCGTTCCGAATCGAATTACGACTTTCCAAGGAGAGACCTTTAACATTACTCTATCTTGAACTTGGAATTCCAAAGGCTTACGTCTTACGTCAGCATAGCTCTTCTGACGATCACGTGTTGCCTTTAATCGATCCTTATTTGCACGATCTTTTGAGTTTGTCTCGTGGATTATTTCTGGCTCGACACATAAGGTATCACCTATATGTTCTCTGGCGAATTGTGTGTCTCCAAGTTCTCAGTGCAAAAACTACAGCTCCCAATTCAAGGTCATGGGTAGTGTAATTATTCTCATGCACCTTAACTTGTCGAGATGTGTAAGAAATAACTTTTCCTTTTTGCATTAACACACATCCCAACCCTTGATTTGATGCGTCGTAGTATACGACGAAATCTTCTGTCCTGTCGGGGAGGGATTGGATTGGTGCACTACACAACATTTGCTTTATTTTCTGAAAAGCAGCTTCTTGTTTATATTCCCAGTTGAACTTCATATCCTTCTGGGTTAGTGTTGTAAGCGGCTTGGCTATTTTGGAGAAATTCTCTATGAATCTACGGTAGTAGCCAGCAAGCCCTAAGAATTGACGCACTTCTGTTGGCGTCTTTGGTGCTTCCCAATTCTTGATTGTTTTAACCTTGGAGGGTTCGGCATGAATTCCCTTTGTTGCTAACTACATGTTAAAAATTTGTACTTCTCTAATCCGAAATTCACATTCGGAGAATTTGGCGTACAACTTTTCTTTTCTTAGTAGTTCCTAGATTATTTGCAAGTGTTGATCGTGTTCTTCCTTGGTTCGTGAATATATCAATATATCATCGATAAATACTATCATGAATTTATCCAAGTACGGTTTCCAAACACTATTCATGAGGTCCATGAACGTTGTTGGAGCGCTGGTCAATCCAAAGGCTTAACTAGGAACTTAGATTGACCATACCGAGTCCTAAATGTTGTCTTCGGAACATCATCTTCTTGTACTCCGAGTTGATGGTATCATGATCTGAGATATATCTTGAATCTTCTAGAATCTTCAGGTGTTTTAGTCTATCAACCACCGTATCCAAGTTTAGTTGTGCATCGGTCTGACCATAATTAAACATAGGTGACCAGTCTACGTTTAGTTATGGTTCGGCCCATGTACAATAAAACTCGACTAAGGAGTTTGACCTAAAACCTTGCATTGAATTCTTATCGAGGGTTTGGGTTTTCTATATTTTTGGGTTATATAAATGTGTTCTCATCGCGGGTCAGAGTCTTTATCTATGACTCTATATTCTTATTTATTGTATTCACGCTTTAATTATTGTTTGTGACTTTAGGTCTATCTGATAAGGCACCGGCCAGTCAGGACAGTCGAAAGGGCAGGATCATTTTAGCATATAGCCATTCAGGAATCCAACAACCCAAATCGACATGTCTATCCTGTCACCGCTCCCGTAAGTAGTCCTTCAGTAGAATAATTTAATAATACTTCTTATTTGTAGGTTAAGGGATATACCTAAACCTAAAGAGTAAGCCCTAGACTATAGTCGTGTTTTCCTAAGAAAGTACTAGTTCACTATAGTCAATAGCTCAGATACCAATCTGTCACACCCCGGCCGTCGGCGGAAACACCGGGTGGTGTAACGTCATTCTTCGTATCACACTTATATAAGATACATTGAACTGTACTAAAGAGTTATATTAAATACATGCCTTTATTGATGATTGAAAGTTACATTATTGTTTTCCTAGTACTTATTACATAATATCCGACTATGGCATACTTCTTAATGAACATAAACGATAATAGTAAAACTTCTCCTGTTTGAATACATACCAGCTTTTCAAGTTCCTGAAAACACATGCATTTTAAAATACGTCAACATAAAGTTGGTGAGTTGATAGGTTTTGAGTCCATATAAAACTAATACTTTTTCTAAGCTCAAAAGTTTAGTTTTGAAAGTATCATTTTGACTCTCCAACATTTAGTATATATATTAGGTATAATGGTTTACTTATTAAATAAGTGATATACCTATAAGTTTCACATATTATGAATAAATGAATGTAATCACATACAAAATAAGGTTGCTAGGTATAAATCTTATTTCAATTCTATACGAGTAAAACCGCTACATATAAATCTATATCAATTCTATATGAGTAAAACTGCTATGTATAAATCTATTTCAATTCTATACGAGTAAAACCGCTACGTATAAATCTATTTCAATTCTATACGAGTAAGTGTGCTAGGTATAATTGTCTACTTAATGAGCAAGTAGTATACCTACAAGTTCCTTGTACTTAGAGTATAAGTCTTTGGGAAACTTATACTTAACATTCATACTTATATATCGACAAGGTATAATGCTTCTAACGTTGTGCTACCATGAGTCCGTAACCGCTGCTAGACATACAAACCTCTGATTCAAAGATATCCCACCAATGGTTCCTCCATTGGTGCCACAATAAAACCGCCATTGGTGCCGAAAAGGATTCCACTAAGGTAAATACTTCCCCCGTATGAAAAAATAACAACTATAAAGTTATTAAAGAAAATATGTATGAATTTTCTTACAAAAAGAAAATCATCCATATTTTCCAAAAAAACAAATTATCCAATAATCTAACCAAGCTTGCAAAAAATGGCTCCGATACAAATTGTTGGGTTTTATTCAAAAAAAATTCTAAAATAAATTGTCAACACTACGAGTTGAGCAATAGAAGCAATTTTATGATTGAATAAACTAAAACCATTTTACACACCAATGATGATTTTACAAAGCTAGGAAAGATTAAAACAACCATAGAAAATGAAAGTGATACAACCTTTGAAGACTTTGATTCATTTTGGAAATTAGGAGGTTGATGTAGAATGTAGAGCAAATTTCCTTCTTATCTTGGACACCAACAAAAGATCAACTTGATAGAGGTGCTAGCAAAAATCTTGTAGTGAAAAATAACTCTTAATCTTTAAGTTAATACCCAATTAATAACTTAAAAAAGAGTGTTAGAGGAGGAGAAGGGAGAATGGAGCATATGATCGGACTTTTCATAATAAAAAAGACCACCAAAACTAGATCAAAAGCTCCATATTAATACTTGGAATAAGTCTTAGAAGCCTTTAATCACCCATACCTGGTTATGGCTTAATGGAAGTAAGTAATGGCTTAATGGAAGTAAGTAATGGTACTTGTATTAAATGGAATGAATGAAAGCAAAAAGCAATCCCACCCCATCCTAGGTGGTCTCGGCCTTGACTAAAAAATGTAGGTACCAGTGCTTAGCACTCTTCCTAATTATATAAAAAGTCTCTTAGTTATTTTACTAAAACTAACTAGTTTAGTTTATATAAAAAACAGATGATTTATTTAAATTATTCCATGTCTTTTTATTTGATACTTTTGATAGAAAAATATTACTCCCTCCGTCCTATATTTGTTGTCCACTTTTGACTTTTGAAGTCTTTATTCTTCATCTTTGACTTCAAATATTTTTATTTGTGTTATATATTAGTCGATGAAACTTATAACAATAAAAGACATTTAAAACACAGTTCATTCATATTTTTTGCATCAAGTATTATATATCAAAAAAAAATATTTAAGGTCAAAGTTAAAGAATAAGGAATTCAAAAGTCAAAAGTGTATAATAAATATGGGACGGAGAGAGTATTTTTATAAAAATTTCTAATTAATTACAAGAAATAAAAAATTATTTAGAAAGAATCAAATCCTTATGATTAATATATATATATATATATATATATATATATATATATATATATATATATATATATATATATATATATATACTAGTAGCGTACTCGCGCGATGCAGCGAGCGTTTAATGCAGGGACGGTGAATAGTTCTTTCGGCTTTACTTTTGGCTGGCATCGAAAATATTAGAATTTGCAAGAAGTGTTTTTGCAACGAATAGTTTTTTTTTTTTTTTTTTTTTTTTTTTTTTTTTGCATAAAAACGTCATATTAGGAAAAAATGCAATGTATCATCACATAGTTGTGTTTACGATTAGAGTATATGAGCAATCCGACAACCGAGGAATAGTTTTCTATTAACCCATAGTTGTATTTTCACTCTTTGAATATAACTAAATTGTCGAATTAGACTATTTAGTGTGTATTGTTTGGTTCAAATATTTGACGTTTTAGATTCTTTTTCATTGTAAATTTATTTTGTCAATAAAACTTCTAAAAAGTAGATTGTTTAGGCAAATACTTTTATTAATATATTCATTTTAGAGCTTGAAAGGTCCGATTATAAAGTTATTTTTTGAATCAACTAATTTTATTTTATGTAGGATAATATGATTTTATTTTAAAACGCTAATAAAAAGTTAATATCGTTACTCATTACCAAACAAAATCCGCTACACCTATTAATTTTTATTTTGAAAAAATAAATTAATCGATAGTTATGTATTTAATATGTAAATTTATTACATCATTTTCCCATATCTCTCGATAATCTTTAGTTTTCTTTTCCATAAATGACAGCTATACAATGACAATAATATTTTTATTTGCTCTCTCCAGGTAAAGATTGAAAAGTACCTGTACGAATTATTGTAACTCCATTTTCTTCATGAACTATGACATCATTTTATCTTTCGAACTTTTTTTACATATTTCTTCAATAATTAAGAATGATTGAGGCCATGATCTTGGTAGATTATGTATGCTCACAATACCTCACGAAGACTATCTCTGCGACATCCTTATGCATTTTTCTTTGACATATTCTTATAACTGAACTTAAATAAAAACGGACCAAGTGATCCATCACAACTATGCTTCTTCTTTTAGGAGTCCTAACAACTATAGTTTATTTGGGGCTAGAATCAAGCCAAGTCTATTTGTTTTGATTAATTATTATTATTAATGAGCATTTAAAAAAATGATCAGCTATAGCTTAAGCAGTTATTATATCATACGTTTGATTTTCAACCATAAACTTATATTCAATGAATTTTAGACCATATCTATTAGTAAAAATGATATTCCATACATAACATCTAAATTCAAGAAATATATTTCAAATTTTAATTTTTACAAAATTTCCCACACTAACCAACATGACCATGGTTTCCTAATCATACATATTCGTTTTAAATTATTAGTAGTTTAGAAATTATCACTATTCTTTAAAGTCCTTTACATAGGATGTCTTTGTATTTTATTTATATTTCAAATAATAAAAAATAATTCGATTATAGAAACCATTTACTCTTTCTTCTCACAATACAATTAAAATGCAAACAGAACACACACATCTACACACACCTAATAATATTAACTTGATGATTTCTTTACTTCTATTTGTAAATATCATAAACGAAAATAACAATAAAATGAAGATGCATAGTGACTTAGTGAGCTGGGGTAGTCCGTCGTCGACAGGAAGTGCACTTGTCTGTTGATGTTCAAACCGTTTTAAATGCAATTGCATCACAAACCTTTCGATGGAAACTTAACCTAAAAAACAAAAAACAGGTTAAATATCCCAAAAAAAAAAAGATATGTTCTTGGCATTTTCGATAATAAAAGTTAGAATCCTAAATGAATATACAAAACCAAGCCCTTAGCTTGAATACGTAACAAAAAATAACTCATAAATATTTGTAAAAAGCAGATCTGAGAAAAAAAAAACGCAACAAAAGAACACCGAAAAGACAAATGGTGGCGTTGCATGTGTGTATGCTGGTGCCGGCGGTGAATAGATGAAGGTGGAAAAAGATGGGCGAAACAGCGTCGATTGGCATTACTGGTGATGGTGGCAGCTAGTAACTATTGCTTAAAACATTATACATGTTTTTGATGGAATGGAATGGTGAGTTATTTTTGAGTTAAATAGAGAGGGTTTAAATGAAAATCCAAGTTTTATGATGTCTGATGCATTATGTGTTTCTTTAAGCATAATGGCTTGTAACTATTGCTTAAAACATTATACATGTTTTTGATTGGTTTAAATCAATTTACATGGATCACTAACTATTAATCTAAACCCTTCAAGCTTAATCTAAAGGTCTACAATCTATCTCCTTGTTTTTAAGACGTGGTCTTAAAATTTTATGGGGCCCACAAACATATATGCATTATAAGGTATATATATATATATATATATATATATATATATATATATATATATATATATATATATATATATAAATATAAGTATTTATCAATAATCAAATTCTTATAAATATTATATTATCATCAAGTTGTTGTTACTGTGACCCTTATAAAATCATATATTATCTAGTAATATCTTTGTATAATGTCTCTTGGGCATAAATATCTTTCAAACACCATTGCTTAGTAAGAATGTAAAGGCTGGTACTACACACCACCTAACATTGATCAAAATGTAAAACCTCAGTCTACCATCTAAAACTATCAAGTTGACCTAAAGTCAACCTAGTCAAAAGTCAACACTCAATGGTCAAAGTCAACCATACAGACCACTGTACTGTGGCAATACCTTGGCCAGGTTGAGGTCTGGCTCAAAGAGAAAATGCGATGGATCTTCCCACCGTGTCGTGGTAATCACTTAACCACATTGTGCTCAAGCTGGCATAACCAAATCCTTATTAGGCTCTTAATCTGTAAAGCCCACTACTAATACTTTCCAGAAATCTTCATAGAACCCGAGTGATCCATAAATGTGACAACTGGCAAGTTTTCGTGTTAAGCAAGGTTTAAAATGTACCTATGTATAATTACAACCACAATGTAACCTTGTTCCAATAATTTTTGAAATCCAAAAGGGCATTGTTTGTATAAGTACATATATATTTATATATACATACTTTGAAAATCATGTTCGTAATAAACATTTAAAAGTCAAGCCAAGTCAAAATAGTTAGGATTTGATGCATGAATTATGCCATGCCTTTGAGATTTCAGTTTTGGGGACCCAAGAACATGGGATTTCGGTTGTGGTGGGCCAAGAACACATGCCTAGGCCGAAATCACCCCTAGGCCGAAAACACCCAAGATCCAAACCACTAGGACCGAAAACAGCAATTGTGGATGGATTAGGACCAAAATCACATGGGGTACAATGTGATTTCAGTTATGCCTTGGCCGAAATCACCAATTTGATCCTTCCTAAGGTGATTTCGGTGGGAATACAGGGATAAAAAGTTGACTTTATGAATTGATGCTTCACCCTTTTCCCGTGCAAAACCATACCCAGCAGTATCCCACGTAATAACCCAACAAATATCCAAGCATTATCCAACAGTTAACCAAGTAAAAGTCCTATCACCTTTCCTCCTTAAACACGAGAGGAAGCACCCAAAATCCCCACCATTTCCATTCTACTTTATGTTAACTTCACTTTTCTCTCAGGAGTCAATTCCAAGCTTCAAAGGGGTTTAATTCTCCAAACCTGTCCTTAGAATTTGGTAAGTATTTCTTCAAAATCTAGTGTATTTATGTACTATCATGTTAGTTTCATTTTATTTACACACATTATTATGTGCTAAAACTCTTAGGATAAGATCATTTCCAAGAGAGTTCATCAACCACATTCAAGTGTTTAGGCTTGCAGATCTTCACATGATCTCCTCAAACAACCCAAAAGTCCACTCAAGGTGAGTTCCTACCCCCACATTTTTGAGTTTTTCATGTTTTAGTGGGGGGGGGGGGGAATACAAGTCAAAATTTGTTCATCATATAAATACTTGCATGTTTCATCTTTATGTTAAACTATAAGCCATTATTTTCATAAGATTTGATTATTACTAGCTTTTGTACAAATATTTGTGATATATTAGTTTTCAAATGCAAAACTAACAAAAATAAAACATGATCTATGTTATAAAAATCAGGAGAAAAATTATGATTTGAAAAACTATAAGGTTTTTGGAAGCTTTTTTTTATCAAAATATAGTTTTCTAACAAAAATGAGTACATTCTAGTTATTTCACTATTTTGTGGGTTACAACCCAAAAATATGAAGTTTGATCTTACATTTTGAAACTAAACAAGATGATTAGTATGTATTTATATAAATGATTATATAAATGTTGTTCACAAACAAACATGATAAACTATAATTGGTATAGTTTGGGAGTCAAAAAAATACACTATCATTACAGACGAAACATATAATTATTTAAAGGTATAATTATTCCATTTACAAGAAAAATGAGTTTTCAGTTCACGTAAATCGATTGATACTGGTTGTGAGACATTTGGCTTCACCGTACCCACCAGAGTACACATACTAAGACTTGCACTATAACCAGAGTCTCTTGTAGGGAGAGCGTGACACTTGTGTATAGATCTATACGGGATCAACAACCCCGCACCTAAATTGTTAGGTACAGTTAGACCGGCAGGTCTGGGGTGACAAATGTCGTAACAGTTCCGACGTCCGAAGCATGTCGTTCAGGCAACTAGTCGCATTAGTATAGTTATAATAACTCACATAGGGTATCGAGAACACATTTGATTTGTGGATTAACATACATTCAAGTGGTTTTATATAAAGATAAAACTTCATAACACCATTTTTCAGTACAATATTATTTACTCTTTTTAACTTGGGATGTAAGACTTACAGCTCATTTATAAAGAAAATATCGAATTTTCTGGAAGTATACACTATCATTTTACACGAAACATTTACAAATCCTTCTCATACAAAACGCTTATGAACTCACCAACTTAATTGTTGACACTTTTCAAAATCACTTGTATTCTCAGGAAATCAGTAAAAAGGTAACCACAAGAGTTTTTGGTGGATGGGACGTCGTCGCATCTCGTTATTTATTTTTGTCATACACATTTGATATCATGTAAACGATGTTTTTGATTACAATGTAACTTATTAAATATTCAATACAATGGTTGTGATGCTTTGATTGCTATTATTCAATTGTTATGATACTATACATGAAGTCATCCGCCCCCAGACGTTTCCGCCTTTCTGGTTTGGGGGTGTGACAGATTGGTATCATAGCATTATTTATATTGAACTAAGTATATTAAACCATGTAAGATATACAACTATAAATACAATGGGGCTAAAACACTCTGACTAAAAGTATACTTTTTAAAATATAAGTATTTTTATAAGAGTATAAATGCATGTATACATACTAGAACAGTGTATGGGAGTGTTTGTGGTGAACAAAAAGTCTGATCAACTATAAAAGTATATAGATAAGTTGGATAAGTTGGACCCTACGATTAAGCCAAGATAGTTATGTAATCATATCTGGGATGAATATAGCATGATCAACTATATTCATGCAAGATATGACCAACATGTATCTGGGAGTGTTTGTGGTGAACAACAAGTCTAAAACTTACCAACCCTATATACCAAGAAACTCTAAAATCAAACATAAATATTAAAATACTATAGAAGTATTTTAGAAAACTACAAGATCATACACTTAAGCCTTCCATGTATTTCTCATAACTCTATTCTTGCACATACATCATGGCGGGAGTTGACATGCCCGGAGACCCCTATTTCCCTAACCAGGGAAATAGTGGGTGGATCGAAGAAGATCCTGAGGAACTAATGGAAGAAGAACCCGAGGAGGAACCCAAAGCAGATCCTGAAGAGGATCCTGAGGAGGAGAAGGAAGAAGGGGGGGAAGAGGAAGAGGAGGACTCGGAAGCAGAGTCCGAAGTCATAAATCCTCCTTACATCGCCCGAGTCCCCTCACACCGACTACGCTACCAGGGACCCACGCCCCGCTGGGCAAAAGACCTGGAAACATGGAGCAGACAGCAACATCAGCGATCTCCATACGGCATGGAGCGAGGTTTCTATAACCTCAGTCATGGAGGACCGGCGGACAGGGTCCTCCCTGTCATGGTTCAGTGAATCACACACCTCGAAGATCAAACCATGGCGTCAGCGAATCAGATCATGGAGCTAGGTGCCGTTGTTGAGGCTACTGATGCACGCACTCGACTACTGGAGAGGGACTACCCCCAGAGGTGCCATCTTATTGACAATCTCTATGAGGACCTTACCACCGCTCGAACGGAAGTGAGAGAGTATCAGGAGAAGCACTCGGCTCTCGAGGAGAGGGTGATTGTAGCTGAGCGTCGAATAGCAAAGATGCAGGGCGCCTCGACTTCATCGCATGGCCCACAGGAGACTACCCGCCGTGAGTAGGACATGTACTACTCATATCTTGTTTTTATTTACAAGTAAGTGTTAGTGCCACTCTTTCATGTAGACCTTCTTAAAGGTCAAATTTTCAAAAAACTATGTACTAGTACTATAATATCAATGAAATGGGTATGTATTTTTATTTCATTGGATGTTGTTATTTGTTATGCAATTGTTTACTTGTTATAGTAAAGTTCATTATGAATTGCTTGCAAATTTCAATAACAACTAGACTTGATATACAGAACAAGGCATTTCATTATGGTAATGTCCGATTCATAACTCTCATCAAAGACTTATCGGCATTCCACCTTTAAACTTTATGGCAGATGTATGCCACCAAGGAAGTCAAACAGGCGCAAGACCAACACACCAACAGCCCCACCACCTCCACAAATGGATTATGATGTGTTCCAAGCTACAGTAACAGCCGTTGTGGCTACCGCTGTGGCCCAAATCAGCAGTAACAGCAACGGAAGCGGAAACGATACTGACAGTTCCAATCAGGGAGAAAACCAAGGACACCAGCGAGTGTGCTCATACAAAGAGTTCATGAACTGCAAGCCCAGGACATATCATGGCGATGACGGGGTTGTTACTTTGACAAGGTGGTTCGAGAAAACAGAGTCCATCTTCGAAATTTGTGCATGTCCCGATGAACTCAAGGTCAAATATGTCGCATGTACATTTGCGGACTCAGCCTTGTCGTGGTGGAATAGCCACGTTAAAACTTTGACTCTAGCCATTGCCAACTATATGAGTTGGGAGGACTTGAAGGCAATGACGCTCGAGGAATACTTGAACAGGAACTGTGGGAACACTCCATGAAGGGTTCTGACATTGCCACTTACACTTCCCGTTTTAACAAATTGGAAACTCTGTGCCCGGGACTGGTCACTCCAGAGGCCAAGAAAGTGGAACGTTACATTTAGGGGCTATCCCCTCAGATCTAGGGGATGGTCATATCTGCCAACCCGAGCACCCTCGATAGTGCCAAGCGCCTAGCACAAACTCTTGTCAATCAGGGAATTCGTCAAGGAATCATAATTCCCACGCCCAAACAGCCAAAGGGAAGTGACAACAAGAGGAAGTTTTGGAACAAAAAGAAGGATAAACCCGCTCAAGACCCAGCCAAGAAGCAACAAAGTGTGGTTGTCCATGCCATCACCACCTCTACCACCCCTACTGCCCCTGCACCTGTTGGATTATTGTCTAAGTCCATAACTATAACTAGTATGTATTCGACCCGACTTGGCATGGTCCATTTGGGTTGCACTTCACCGGAACAATTTATACGGATAGTCTTTTGAGAATAGTATGTTTATGATTTATATTAATATATTATAAGTTCTAATATATTAATATGGAATCGTATTATTTAATTAGTATTGATCAATAGTTAATTTAGAATTAATTTAGTGATAAAAAATGAACTAATTAAATATGGACTCTTATATATATATATATATATATATATATATATATATATATATATATATATATATATATATATATATATATATATATATATATATATATATATATATATATGGAATGGGCCAAGTTCATTTAGGTTGGGCTAAGCTTTCATGGATAGTCCATGGAGTGTTTAACCCATGGATCCTATGGAAATTAAAGTCTTTTGTATTAGGGTTTACATGAATGTAACCCTGATCCTCCATACTATATAAAAAGGTCTTTGGCACATGAAATGGCACTAGTGTGTGAGGATACAAGAGTGGGCAGATTTCTAGTGTGCATTCTATTCTCTCAAGGTTTCCAAGGTGTTTTTGGTGATTTGTGATTCCACTTGAGGCTTCCACACTATTAGGGCTAAAATCTTAAAGATCAAGACTTCAAGCTTCATCAAAAGGTATGTCATCTAACTAGGCTTTTGTAGTATAGAGTCTTCATAATATGCTAGTTAGGATAAAACCTTGGAATATTGAATTTGCATGTATAATAGAGAAAACATAGATCCAAGGTTTATAGGGTTGCATGTACACCATAGGAGTGTTAGAATGCTCAAAACCCTTCGGTGGTATCAGAGCCTAGGCTTGTTTTCAATTATACTTGATGCAACAACATAAAAATCGAAAATTCTGGCTTTCTTGGCACTGGACTCGCCGAGTCCACTGATGGACTCACCGAGTCCATGAAGAATATCATCCTATTCGTCGAGTAGGTTCATACACTCGACGAGTAGGAGCCCCTGACAGCATATTTTCGAGTTTTAAGGTTGGAATTGGTCTAGAATCATTACCTTAAATTGTTTTGGACTTATAAAACCTATTTTTGATGTGGTAATGATTATGGTAAACCAATTTCAAGGTTTTTATCAATATTTCAAGTTTTATGTGTGTTTATGTAATTCTTGAAATTGTTGATATGATTGTTCATACACTTATGAGTTTTGGTAGATCATAGGAATTATTTGCAAATTTGTTTGTTAGTTAATTCTTGATCAAAATGTATTTTAATGGAGTCCATAATTTGTCCTCAAGTTATGTATTACCAAAAGTCATTTCTTTTAAAGATTCATTAAAATGCATAGGTTACAAAATTGAAGAGTCTTTTTGTTTTATGAACTCCATAACTTGTCCTCAAGTTATGGATGTTCAAGAGTCTCTTCATTAAGGTTTTTAAAACCTTAATTAAACTCATAAGTTATGAAAATCCCAAAGTTTTTGAATAGTTCAAAACTTGCCCTCAAGTTTTGGAATTTGTAAAGTCTCACACACACTTTAATTCCAAACCCTAGAGTTTTAAAAGTTAAAATTCAACCCTTATACTTTATGGTATTATAAGTTAATAATATATATAAATATATATATATATATATATATATATATATATATATATATATATATTTATTTATATACATATATATATATATATATATATATATATATATATATATATATATATATATGTACATATATATATATATATATATATATATATATATATATATATATATATATATATATATATATATATATATATATGTATAAGAGCAAGTCAGTCTTACCGTTAGTAGGCCTCATTCACGAAACCGTTCTATAAGGGGGGTATAATGTTACCGCCTATAAAATGGCAGTTTAATGGGTGTCCACTCTCACCCACTGCTTCCTTGACTGGTGGAGGGTCGTTAGCCGAATGGGTAGGACAAGGACTATAATTCTCCCTTCATTATAAGTATAATAATAAATATAAAGTAACTAAACCTTTTATAAATTCCCAATCTTAGTTACTTTATGAAAATGTGAATTTGGTGCTAACCCATGAAATTACACTTTGCACTTTGCTTAAGTTGTTAGTGGAGCGTGTGTGGTTAACCGGCACACTAACCTGGATTTAACAAGGTAGGCAAAGGGTAACTTAATGTTTATCATAGGATCGGTGGAGCGCATGTGGCTAACCGGCACATCGATTAAGTGATAAATATTAAGGGTACCACGTATATTTGCATGGTTATTCACAACTTGTTTTGTGATCCTCGACATCCCAGTCACAAAACCTGAGAGGGCACAATCTAGATTGAAACATGCCATTGAAAAGTTCAATGAATCTCAAAAGATCTAGGAATTTCAAATCCGATTAAAAACCTAATAAATTATTTCGTTTTTCTTGGTGGAAATTGGTGAATCGTAATTCGCCAACCTTCAAATATTTTATAGCTTGGATTACGGCATCCCTCTTCCAAGTTATAAAAGTATTGTGTTGGGTCCTAGCCTTAATATTTCATATTGGGTGTTATATTAAGGACTTAAAATCAACTAACTTGAATATCTCCCATTGTAGATGTCTGGTTCAGACATCTATGATCTTCCCAAATCCCTAGGAATAAGCTTTCCTAATGAAGATGATGTCCCTGGGTTGGTTCATGGAAATCATACTTCTCTTCCTTCACCTCCTCCAATTATTCTCCCTAACCCACAAGTTCTTGAAAAGTTCAAGGTCACTCAAGCCCTATTGGCAAGAAAAGTCTATGTGTGCTCACGTCTTGGAGATAAAGTCACATATTGACAAGCCGGGAGAGTTGGGTGTCAAGGTATAAAGGAAGTTGGTTGTTGATTAGGTTCTTCAATCACTTTCTAAGTCACATAGTGAGTTCCTTTAGGACTACTACATGACAGACCATGACATGACCCTTAATGATCTTACCTATTTGCTTGATGTTGCTAAATCAGCAATGATTTGGAGCACGGGTAAAGCAAATGTAATTGGAAGATCGACTTCCCAAACTTCCATGGACATTGACAATGGTAACATTGGAAATCCAGAAAAGCTTTCTCTTCCCAATGGAAAGGGGTCGGCCATAGTTGACTCGGTTGACCAAATGGTAAAGAGAAAGGCTAAGTCTGAGATAGTCTCGTGTACCATTCCCAAAGAGTCCATATGCTTATATTGCCAAAGGAAGGGGCATTGGTTGCGATGCTGCCCTATTTACCTGAAAGATCATAAGGTTGGTCAAGTCAAAAAGTTTGAGTCTACTTCAGGTAAGTCCACTATATAACTCTATTAAGTTCCTATTTGGAGATTCTTTTTACATGATGTGACTGGGTCACATGTTGAAGTTTTAATAATCAAAGAAAAGAGAGGAAGCTTAAAGAAGAGTAAGCTAATTCTGATTGCGAGGATGGATTTCGATCGCATGGTTCGGTGATCAGAATTTTTGAGCTGCTGTTTAAGAGTTGTGATAGATTGCTTAGGAATAGATAACAACATAGTTTTCATATGCATTTGCATTGTAAGGATAAGTTTTTCCACAAGTTTAAAATAAAAGAAAATTTTTGATTTTATTTATTTTAAGTATCCTTACAATGGCATTTGTGGAAAATTGTTGTTTATATGTTTCCATTGATTGCAAAAATAGATTTGATTCTTTTGTGGTAGTGTCATAATTTACCAAATAAGGAAAGATTCTCATCACCCAAGTTTCATTTGGATAGAAACTTGGAATCATGCAAGTTGTATGATGAATGAAAATCTTCATCTTTGGAAAATTAAGACTAATTCCTTGTTCACATGTATATGTGAGACAAGTGAAGGACTAAGGAATCGAGTACACATTCTTGTGCACTGGTCAAGTCCACCACAAAAGGTCGACAAGACTATTCGTCATGATTTACTAAAGTTTAGTAAATATGGTTATACTTAAAAGTTTAAGTATAATTCTGAAGCATTGGAAAAGTTTCGATGTATGGCAGAACGAATGAGAAGAAGAATCAAATTTGGCAGAAAGATAAAGCTTCCTCTCTTTTAATAATCAAAGAAAAGAGAGGAAGCTTAAAGAAGAGTAAGCTGATTCTGATTGCGAGGATGGATTTCGATCGCATGGTTCGGTGATCAGAATTTTTGAGCTGCTGTTTAAGAGTTGTGATAGATTGCTTAGGAATAGATAACAACATAGTTTTCATATGCATTTGCATTGTAAGGATAAGTTTTTCCACAAGTTTAAAATAAAAGAAAATTTTTGATTTTATTTATTTTAAGTATCCTTACAATGGCATTTGTGGAAAATTGTTGTTTATATGTTTCCATTGATTGCAAAAATAGATTTGATTCTTTTGTGGTAGTGTCATAATTTACCAAATAAGGAAAGATTCTCATCACCCAAGTTTCATTTGGATAGAAACTTGGAATCATGCAAGTTGTATGATGAATGAAAATCTTCATCTTTGGAAAATTAAGACTAATTCCTTGTTCACATGTATATGTGAGACAAGTGAAGGACTAAGGAATCGAGTACACATTCTTGTGCACTGGTCAAGTCCACCACAAAAGGTCGACAAGACTATTCGTCATGATTTACTAAAGTTTAGTAAATATGGTTATACTTAAAAGTTTAAGTATAATTCTGAAGCATTGGAAAAGTTTCGATGTATGGCAGAACGAATGAGAAGAAGAATCAAATTTGGCAGAAAGATAAAATTTTCTCAAATCTGAAAAGATGGGATAGTACTTTAGTATTATGTTTTATGATCATCTTAATGATTGTGAGACCATATCACAATTCATCCTCTAGGGACATCTTAGTGCATTCTTATGGCTAAGAAGAGGAGTCATGAATTATTGAAATGCTTAAATCAAGAAGGTGATACATACTTCGTTCCAAAACAAGTCTTAGAGTAATACTCCAAGATTGTAATTTGAGTGACACATCTTCAAGAAGGTTTATTAACACTTATCAAATGTAAGAGTAAAGTGTGTCCTACTCTTGTACATTTGAAATTGGTAAGTTGTGATGTTTTAGATAAAACAGAGACCAACTTAGGCCAATTGTGTGAAGTGTTTGTCTTGAAAAGAATCCACACTATCTCTTGAATATTTGTTTGTCAAGGAATGGATCTTGGCAAGAGAGTCTTATATGTCAAGAGGACAGTGGGAGTTTAAAAGATCTTGAAAGAGTCTAATCAAGAATAAAACCTGTAGTTTATCACTAGCACATGACTTGAGGTCTATAACCTATCGTGTTGACATATTATGTGCCCATTCTAGTTAAAGTTGGCTTTGCATATGAGTTCTGAGAGTTCTCAATTGGTTGCATAACAACTTGGAAGCAACGGCAGGCCCTTGTGCTGCCAGGTGGCAAGAAGTTAAGGTTGCACAAGTTCGGTCCATAAGAGTTTGGATTTGTCACTAACCTCCCCTTGTGGTTATGACAAATTCACATGGATAAGAACACATACACCATAAAATCTAAGTGTCATAAGGTTTCTCCCCGATTCATGAAAATGATGGTGAGGAAACACTTTCACTAAGTAGATTTTAAATAGATAGCAATTGTGATATTTGCATTCTCAAAGTCGTTAGTGGAGCGTGTGTGGTTAACCGGCACACTAACATGGACTTGTGAGGAATGGAAAAAGTCTAAACAATTGAGACTATGATTACAGCATCCCTTTTCATAGTTCTGAAATTGTTCAGACACACATGTGTACTATCTAAGGAAAGGTGTATGATTTTGATAAAGTTTTATCAAAGCATCTCGTATCAGAAATCTGAACTTTGGTAAGAAAGTCAATAAAGTATTGATTTCAAGAAGTCCAGCTGATTTCTGAGTACATGTCAAAGCTAGTGGGAGCATAAGTGTTATGCTAATAATCATCATGTTAGTGGGAGCATGATAATTAGTGTTGCAAGTTAGCAATGTTAATTATAGAAAACAAAAGTTTCAATTGGGAAAAAGTTGTTTTGCTATAATTAAGGGAGAGGAAATTATACTTCATTTCAAATCTAAAAGCTTAGATCGTGAGATTTTAATCAAATTTAGTCAAGTATATATATGTATGTTATGTTGGAATGGTTCAACATAAGGAAATTCTATATATGGGAACATTATTTGCGTTCTAAAATTCGATTGTGATTACGACATCCCTTTTCATAATATGAATTATGAGAACATGGCAAATAGAAATAGAAATATTATAGCAAAAGACTGGTCTAATATCATGTCTTTATGTGAGACATCATGAATCGTGTCCCATATGCTTCGTATATAGGATCGATTACATGTGCTATAAGATTCATCTGTTCTAAATTTTTTCCAAATGCCTATGGCATTAAGAGGGAAAAAGTACTAGAACTGGATGTGACTAAAGTGATTAAGCAATTGCCGAGGAAAATCTATGGTTTACCAAAGATTGGTTGCTCAGGGACAGTTGGAAGTATGATGTACATTGTTTGGAGAGGACCATATTCACATATTCTGAAAAGATGCAACTCTTGTTCAGAAGTGATAGTCAAAATGGGAATATGGAAATGTTCCCATAGGTGGAAGTTATCCATTGAATATGTGTAAGATTAGGAAACTTAATGCAAGAAGGATGTTCAAAGCAATGTACTTTGAATTTGAGACTTCGTTTCCATGGAATGATCTCCATTGGAATAATCTGTAATGACTGTTGACAAGTCTTTGTGACTTTTTGCATAATCATTACAAGAGGATCAGTGCATATAAGTTTAAAATATAACAAGATTTCAGTAAATGGCAGGAATTTGAAACTCTTGCATTTGCGATAAGGATTTGGGATTGTGAAATGAGAATCATTGGAATTATTTTCAATCGATCTATTCCACAAAGTAAAGATCATAGACAAACAAAGTGTGCGTACTTGGTGTATGGCATGACTAGTGTTTAGAAAACGTAGTGTACATGCTTGGAGCATGGGACAACTATTGTTTTAATTCAAGTATCAAGTTGATAATTTGAAACAGTATGCAATGAATAATGTGTAATCAATATGGTGATAAATAAAAGGTGTTCTATTTATATTCATAAGTTCTGAGACCATATTGGATTCCATTATTCTTGTGTTTCACTTTGCATGTTTTGACTTCGAGAATAACTAGGTCGTTCTTCCTGAATGACTAAGTTATTTAAACCATCCACAGTCGATAATACGTTGGAAGTAGGTATTAAGGCAAGACTGTCATGAAGCTGGTTTGTAGATGTCCAAGGTATTGGACATAGCAAGAGTTCCTACAACATTCATGAGTGCTCATAAGTTCTGGGTATTGGATTAAACCCACACTCATTTGACTCACTTCATGGATTTTATCACGAGTGATCATGAGACGATAATATCTTATATTCTTCAAACCTAGAGATATGAGTTGTTGCCTATGAGTTGGTTATACATTGATTGTACGAAAATGCATTGGTAACTCGATGTTATAAAGCGTGCCTTTGTGTATGATTCAACAAGCATATAAGTTGAAGTTTATCCGTTCCTTTTACCCTTGAAGGGATAAAAGCGATATATGTGGTCCCCTCGATGATTTAGTGATGACACCCCTAAGTGATTGGCCAAGCCTGGACTGATTTTTGATTTGTTCAATTAGTCGGTCGTTATAAATCGGAAATTGAGAAACAAAAAATGGACAAAGAGAATGATTATAATCCATGTCTCGGTCCATATCATATCTAGAATGGAGGAATATATGATCCCTTATCTAATGGACAAGTCATTGACTAAGGTCAGAGTTCGACAGCGGCTTTAAGAGCTACGATTGCTAGTCGGGTTTTGGAGTCATACGCAATAATAGTTTTAGACTTATCCAAGTGGGAGACAGTTGGATTAGTGTCTAAGTCCATAAATATAATTGGTATGTATTCGACCCGACTTGGCATGGTCCAGTTGGGTTGCACTTCACTAGAACAATTTATATGGATAGTCTTTTCAGAATAGTATGTTTATGATTTATATTAATATATTATAAGTTCTAATATATTAATATGGAATCATATTATTTAATTAGTATTGATCAAGAATTAATTTAGTGATAAAAAGGAACTAATTAAATATGGACTCTTATATATATATATATATATATATATATATATATATATATATATATATATATATATATATATATATATATGGAATGGGCCAAGTTCATTTAGGTTGGGATAAGCTTTCATGGATAGTCCATGGAGTGTTTAACCCATGGATCCTATGGAAATGAAAGGTCATGGGTATTAGGGTTTACATGAATGTAACCCTAATCCTCCATACTATATGAAGAGGTCTTTGGCACATAAAATGGCACTAGTGTGTGAGGATAAAAGAGTGGGCCGATTTCTAGTGTGCATTCTATTCTCTCAAGCTTTCCAAGGTGTTTTTGGTGATTTCTGATTCCACTTGAGGTTTCCACACTATTGGGGCTAAGCTCTTAAAGATCAAGACTTCAAGCTTCTTTAAAAGGTATGTCATCTAACTAGGCTTTTGTAGTATAGTTGGTTCATAATATGCTAGTTAGGATAAAACCTTGGAATATTGAATATTTGCATGTATAATAGAGAAAACATAGATCCAAGGTTTATAGGGTTGCATGTACACCATAGGAGTGTTAGAATGCTCAAAACCCTTCAGCACCAGCCAATCAATATGCTGGAACTCTTCCAAAATGCGACAAGTGCAATTTACACCACCACGGAGCCTTCCGAGAAATGCAATGTAACAATTGCAACAAGAAGGAGTACACAACCCGTTTCTGCAAAGCACCGGCACAACAAACCACCCAGGCTGCTAATGTTGGGGTAAGCCGCGCCTGCTATGGTTGTGGTGAAATCCGACATTTCAAGAGGGACTGCCCGAAGGCATGAAACAGGAATAGTGGAGGTGTAGGAAGGGTTCTAGCAATAGGGCATGACGAGGCCATGAGGAATCCCACCGTGGTTACTGGTACGTTCCTCCTAAAGAAATCATATGCATGCATACTATTTGATAGTGGTGCGGGGAAAAGCTTCGTGAGCCTCTAGTTTAAATGCTTACTCAAACAAAAACCCCAAAAACTAAATGAAACATTCACCGTAGAAATGGCCAATGGAAAGACAGAAAGCACTAAGGATATATTCATGGGATGCACACTAACTCTAAACAATCATTCCTTCCCAATTGACCTTATGTCGGTCACAATATGTAGCTTTGACGTTATTATAGGCATGGATTGGTTATGTCCTCACCATGCCGATATTCTGTGTTACGAAAAGGCCGTTTGCCTTAACCTACCAAATAACGAAACCCTCGTCATTTATGGCAACAAACCCGATGCAAACCTACAAATCATCTCTTGCATCAAGGCTCGGAAATATCTACGCCAAGAATACCACGCCTTCTTAGCTCATGTTGTTGATAAGAAACAAGAAGTGCAAGACATTAAGGATATTCTCGAGGTCTGCAACTTTCCCGATGTATTCCCAGAAGACCTTCCGGGAATCCTACCCGTATGCCAAGTCGAGTTCAGAATCAACTTAATCCCCAGAGCCACCCCCATAAGCCAAATCCCCATACCGCTTAGCACCGGCTGAAATGCAGGAACTATCCAGTCAACTGAACGAGCTGCTGAGCAAAGGATTTATCAGACCGAGCTTCTCACCTTGGGGAGCACCGGTCTTGTTTGTGAAAAAGAATGACGAATCTTTCTGCATATGCATAGATTATCGAGAACTAAACAAGCTCACTATCAAGAATCGTTATCCCCTACCTTGAATCTGTTGGATAAGGTGTCTAAGTCCATAACTATATCTGGTATGTACTTGACCCGATTTGGCATGGTCCATTTGTGTTGCATGGCATCATAACAATTGGATAGACAAAATGAGAAAAGGACACTTATGGTTTGTTAATATATTATAAGTTCTAATATATTAATATGAAATCATATTATTTAATTAGTATTGATCAAGAATTAATTTGGAATTAATTTTGTGATCAAAAGGGACTAATTAAATATATGGGGATTTATTTTTAAATCATTCATTCTTATATAGTGGGCTTACGATCCATGGTTCATTGGATTGGGCTAAAACCCATAGGGTGCTCCATGGATGCTCCATAGAGGTTAAAACCCATGGATCATGGAGGAAATGAAAAGTCATGCATATTAGGGTTTGCACGGTGTAACCGTACATGTGACACAATATATAAAGAACCTCATGGTAAGCAAAATCGGCCACTAAGACAAGAACAAGGAGGGATAGCCGATTTTGAGTGAAAGTGTTCTTCTCTCAAGTTATTCCAAGAGTTGTGGTGTTGTGTGAAACATTTGAGGCATCACATTTGGGGTGCTAGGCTCACAAGGTCTTAAGGAATCCAAGCTACAAGAAAGGTATGTCATTCTACTAGTTTTTATATTACAAGTACCCCATGCCATGCTAGTTAGGATGAGAAACCTTGGAAAATCAAATTTGCATGTATATTAGAGAAAACATAGATCCAAGGTTTCTAGGGCTGCATGTACACCATAGGAGTGTTAGAATGCTCAAAACCCATCAATGGTATCAGAGCCTAGGCTTGTTTTTATTATAATTGATGCAAATTGCTGAAAAAAGTCGAATCTCTACTCACTGTTCAGTGAACTCGCCGAGTCCATGGGGGGACTCGACGAGTCCATGTGTTAATTCATCCTACTCGTCGAGTAGGTTCTTGCACTCGGCGAGTAGGAGGCCCTGTGTGCAGAGTTCCAAGTTTTGTTGATGGAAATGGAGTAGAATCATTACCCTAAATTGTTTTGGACTTATAAAATTTGTTTTTGATGTGGTAATAATTATGCTAATCCATTTTCAAAGCTTATTATCAAAGTTTCAAGTTTTATATATGTTTATATGTTTTTTGAAAAATGTTGATATGAATATTCATGCTTATGAGTTTTGTTAGATCATAGGAATTATTTGCAAATTGTTTAATGATGTAATTCTTGATCTAAATGTTGTTAATGGAGTCCATAATTTGTCCTCAAGTTATGGATTACCAAAAGTCATTTCTGTAAAAGAGTCATTAAAGAACTCATAGGTTACATAAAATGAAGAGTCTTCATTTTTAATAGACCATTAAACTCATAAATTATGAAGTTGAAAAGTTTTGAAAAGTTTCAAAACTTGCCCTCAAGTTTTGGAACTTGTAAAGTCACTTTAGAAAACTTTAGTTCCAACCCCTAGAATTTTAAAAGTTAAATTCAACCCTTATACTTTATAGTATTATAAGTTAATATATATATATATATATATATATATATATATATATATATATATATATATGTATAAGATCAAGTCAGTCTTACCGTTAGTAGGCCTCATTCACGAAGCTGGTCTATAAGGGGGTATAAGGTTGTTACCTATAAAATGGCAGCTTAATGGGTGTCCACTCTCACTCATCGCTTCCTTGAGTGGTGGAGGGTCGTTAGCCGAATGGGTAGGACAAAGACTATAATTCTCATTAAAAGTATTATGATAAATATAAAGTAACTAAATGTTTTAAAAATTCCCAATCTTAGTTACTTTAGGAAAATGTGAATTTGGTGCTAACCCATGAAATTACACTTTGCACCTTGCTTAAGTCGTTAGTGGAGCGTGTGTGGTTAACCGGCACACTAACTTGGACTTGACAAGGTTGGCAAAGGGTGGCTTAAGGTTTATCATAGATCGGTGGAGCGCGTGTGGTTAACCGGCTCTCCCCCCCTTCGGGTCCTGATCTGTACCAACTGTTGCGCGCAGTCGATCACTGCCTCATTGGGGCTTAGCCAATCCATACCAATAATAACCTTATTCCCCCGCAAAGGTATGGGAACTAAGTCTACCAGGTAACGTTCCTCTAACAGCCTCAATACACAATCCCGGTAGACCTCTGATGCTCGCACTGACCGGTCGTCAGCAATCTTGACCTCTAGATGGCAGTCTAACATACCCGAAGACTCAGGAAACTTCTTACTAAGCGCAAGAGAGACAAACGATCGGGTAGCACCCGAGTCAAACATTACCTGAACCGGGATACCGTTCACATGGAACGATCCTAAACAGATCATACACATAACATATCAAAATCACCGCGACATAACATAAAGAAATAAGAGAAGAAACTGTACCCGTCACCACATCAGGTGCAGCGCGTGCCTCGTCGGCTGTCAACTGAAATGCTCGGCTCCGCACCACTGGAGCCTCTACCTTGGCCTTTCGGCCATCCGTAACCCGCACTGCTGCTGGGGTCGGCGCCGCTGCTGGCGCTGCTGCTGTCGCTGCTGTTAATCTAGGGCAATTGGCCTTCTTGTGGCCCCTCTGATTGCAATGAAAGCAAATCAGATCTGTCGTCTGCACTGTGGGGGCGGGGGCAGTACAATCCCTGCCAAAATGCCCAGCCTTGCCGCACTTATAGCAACCGGAACCCGACCCAGTGCGACAAGCTCCCTCGTGTGACCGACCGCATTTTCCACAGCGGTCCCGGCCCTACTGACCCTTCGACCTAGAGTCGAATCCCTTGGGTTTCTTCCCCGAAACCCCTGTAATCTATCCAGTCTCGGCCTTCCTCTTCCTGAGGTGCTCCAAATCGATCTCCCTCTCCCGCGCCCTGGCAATCATAGAGTCCAAGGTCGGGCATGCCGAGAAGCTGACATGCTCCCTGATGTCGGCTCTCAACATGTCGTGATAGCGGGTCCTCCTCATATCCTCATCTCCTGCATACTGGGGCACCAAAAGAGCCCTCTCCCGGAACTTGGCGGTGATCTCCGACACAGTCTCCGTAGTCTGTCTCATGTCCAAAAACTCCCTGGCCAGCTGCTGAAGCTCTACTGCTGGCGCGAACTCCGCCGTGAATCTGGTCACAAAGTCTGACCAGGTCATAGCCTCAACGGTCGGGGCTCCCAATGAGTCACCAACCGACTCCCACCAATCTCTAGCTCTGTCTCTCAAACATCCCGCCGCAAAGCGGACCTTCGACCCTTCCGGGCAGAAGCTCGTCAACTGTGCAGACTCAATGTCTGCAATCCATCTCCTGGCAGCAATGGGGTCCTTTGCCCCGTGAAAATCCGGCGCACCACTCCCTCTGAAGTCCTTGAAGGACAGTGTGCGCGTACTCGCCTGGCCAAACGCCAAATCACTCCTGAATGCTCGGAGGCGATCCTCCATCAGCTCGATGATCCTCTCCTTGATCGACCTGGAAATGACCGGGGTCGCCTCAAGGATGCCTCTCGTAATCTCAGACGCGATGAACTCGCGTAACCCATCATCAACCTGCTCGGATCCCGCGCCCGAGTCCGATCCCGATCCTGACCCAGATCCTGAGCCTCCTGCTCCATGTCGTGTGACCACCATACTGAGAATAAACACATAAATGTCAGGATCAAAACATACCCCGAGAGGTCTCACACATTATCCAAGATTCCTGGTTCCATCGCGGTCCTCCTTGACTCGAGTACGGATCCTCTGCTTTCAGTAGTACGGGCCCACACTAACTTCCACATCTATCAGTACTTTCCTCAAGGATTGCTTCGACTTCACCAAGTCCCTTAACCAATATCCCTTTCCAACTATTCTCATCCTAGGCTTCCCTAGGGCACTCTCCGACCTACTCTCCGCCATTAGCTGCACCAGGAGTCCTTACCATCCTCCGCTAACTAGCTTGCCGATACTACTACATATCCGCTCACTAGTTAGTTGAAGTTAGCCAGGACCCCTATAGCACAAAGCAAGTAGCATTCGTGCATCGAGTAACCATATCAAGCATTACCTAACCAGGCCATCCTATTGTTAACTAGGTAGTCCTAGCATGCAGCTCATACAGCAGGCATATAAGGCATTCTTCCTAGATCCTCAGCCCTAATCTAGCATGCAATTCTCAGAAACATATATCAGGCATAAAAGGCATCCTCCTAGATCCTTAGCCCTAATCTAGCATGCAGTTCTCAGAGTCACATATCATATAACATAACATAACAAGTATGGGTATTTTGGGGAAAACTTACTTGAGCTCGGCCGGTCGCACGCATCACACACCTTGTTCTTTCCCAAACTCATTTTCTTAGATTTAAAAAACCATTTCTAAAAAAAATCCTTTAGCCCCACGGTCTGAGTCCAGACACCCCCGAGGGTGTGTCCGAATCCCTCAAACCAGGGCTCTGATACCAACTTGTAACATCCCAAAATTCAAGGCCAAAAATTTCGTTTTTAAATAAATTATAACATAAAACCATCGGTATAAAAACATTCATAATGATGTCTCATTTCACAACCAACGTGTAAATAATCCAAAACATGTCCCCATAAAACCATTTTGTCGAAAGTAAAATAAATCAGAGTACATTCCCAGGAAGCTCCATGCGAAAACATGTGTGTGTGTGATGCGCTGCTACACCGCCGGATCCTTCCCCTTAGACGAAGAGGTACCTGAAACCAAAACCGAAACTGTAAGCACGAAGCTTAGTGAGTTCCCCCATCATACCCATAGCACATAATCATCGGTATCTTTCAACTGGTAACCGGGAGCTACCCTCCCCTTCGGTATCTTTCAACCGGTAACCGAGAGCTACCCTCCCCTTCGGTATCTTTCAACCGGTAGCCGGGAACGATCCTCCCCTTCGGTATCTTTCAACCGGTAACCGGGAGCTACTCTCCCCTTCGGTATCTTTCAACCGGTATCTGGGAACTAACCTCCCCTTCGGTATCTTTCAACCAGTATCTGGGGACTATTTCACCCCCCTATCCCTATCACATATTACGGGTCATAAACATATTCGTTTCATATTAACACACATAAGCATACTGGGTCACATAATGACATATCATAATCATACTACTATACATGCATGGGTTTTATCCACCCCTTCGGTATCTTTCAACCGGTAATTTTCCTCGGTATCTTTCAACCGGTAACCAGGGCTAGTGTGCCCTACTACTACTTAACACATACTCAGCACAGATATAGCAACCAGAAAGTTATCACAAAGATAACTATCTCAACCATAATCACTTACTGGGGGGCCGACATTGGTGCCTTAGACCCACCCCTATTGGAAGGTAACTCACCTCGTAAGGCTGACTGCTGAAAAGCTGATCGACAGATGTCTAACTGCTGCTCCGGTGATCCTCCAGCTATAATTCCCATAAAACACATAGTCAGATACTGATAATTGTTCTTAGGGTAAAATGACTATTTTACCCCTGACCAAGTCAAAGTCAAAGTCAAAGTCATCCTCCAGTTGACCTGACTCGCCGAGTTGGGCCTCCAACTCGTCGAGTCCCTACCCTTCATCTGTCCTTCCTCACGCTTCTACTCGTCGAGTTTAGCAATGACTCGACAAGTTCTCCTTCTAAAACAACCTCGAATGAACCTTCATCCGACTCGCCGAGTTGTATGAACAACTCGTCGAGTTCATCCTCGTCTTACAAACAAGTCCTGACCTTGACTCGCCGAGTTGTATGAACAACTCGTCGAGTTTATCTTCAACAGTTGGGAGATTGCCTTGGACTCGCCGAGTCTGCTCATGCACTCGTCGAGTCCTATAAACTCCATGTCTATGGCTAAGTCCAATGCGTTGGGTCACTCCCCCGGACCCTTCTAAGGCCATTCTAACACTCACTGGGTTCCTTTGAACCCTAACAGAAAAGGGAAGTCAAGCCTCGGACTCGCCGAGTCCCAAGAACAACTCGCCGAGTCTAGGTTTTCCAAGTCTCATTTCTCGATTTCTTATGTACAATACTTGTCCAAATGATAGATCTAGACTCCTAAGATCGATCTAGCACGTAAAGTTACGAACGTTACGTGCATGCATGGGATTATGAGCTAAAAAGACCCTAAAAGAAGACCTTGAGTTGCATGGGGCTTTCCATGGGTGCAAAGGCAGTCCCTTTTGCCTTCTAACCCTTTAATGAGCCTGGATCTGAAACCTTAGCCCCCACCATGCTTGCAATCATGGTTGGTCACCAAGAATGGCTTATAAAAGCCCTAAATCTCCCCAAAAAGGGATCTAATACAAGAAGGAGCAAGGTGTCGACTTTATACCTTCCAAGAACTGTAGATGATGCACAAGCTTGAGTCCTCTGGCCAATCTCTTGGTTCCTCAAGCTTCTCCTTCCTTCTTGCCACCACAAACCACCAAGAATAACTAAAAAGGCCTTAGATCTTCACCAAGGACGATTAGGGTTTGATGTAAGGGGTTCTGAGAGCATAAGGGACAAGGAAGGCTGAATAAGATGTTTAAATAGGGTTTTGTCCAGCCAGAGTCTACTCGTCAAGTCATGCCGCCGATTCGACGAGTCCTCCACTTAACCCCCTGGTCCAAGTCGCTACTACTCGACGAGTTGTCCATCAACTCCCCGAGTCTTAGTCCAAATTGAAAAACACTTGAATGATATACATACCAGGAACCGGGTGCTACACCCTCTCAGGATGCTTTTTATCTATCCACCTGACATATAATAACTTGGATCAGACCAGAAAGAACTCCGGTATATGGGTTTCGTCGAAAGTCATGGAGTCCACTAGTGGCCTAAGAGACTCTAAGTACTCCAATGAGTATTTTAGAAAGTCATGAACTATATTAAAAGTAGAAAATAAAATTAATATTATTTGTTGTTTATGTGCAGAAAGTTAATATATGAAAAAACAAAAAAATTGGAAAATTGAGAAAAGATTAAAAAATAGAAAATTTATGAAAAAGAAAAAAAAAGTACCAAAAATGAAAGGACGGCGATTAATAAATAGTTTTAGTTTATGATGTCTAGTATATGGTATTTTCTTTTTAGTTGTGTCACTTTGGAACTTGGTAATAACTTTTGAAGCAAAGGGGTAACTAAAAGGGTATATTTTGAAAGAATTTATAAATGAATATTGTTCAAATTGAGTGAGGAGCATTTATAAGGAATGTGAGTATTTAGATTTGGGAAGTAATGAATTCTTTAGACACAAATTTACGCATTGAGCCTTGACATAATTAGTGTATTCAAATTGGATTATTTGGTGTGATATTGTGGAGCAAAAGCTTTAATGTTTGGTGATAAAGTGAAATCTTGATATAAATCAACTTTGCTTGGGGACAATCAAAAGATAAGCATGGGGTATTTTAATATCGTCATTTATATTCATACATTTTATGTGATACCTTAATATTTTTAGCAACATTTTAGTCTTAATTAAATATATTTGATACTCAATATGTTGAAATATTATTTTATAACTACGAAGACATTATTGGTATAAAAGGAGTTGAATTGCGTCGTTGAAAACTGGATTGCTGGAAAGAGTAGACAAAAAGCAAAATATCAACAAAATCTGAAGACTGCGGTGTGGTAAAATAACATTGGCGCCATGGATCGGTGACTTGGTCGATATATACATTGGATATACTATATGATGGATTACTTGGAGGGTATGTGAAGGATGTTGGAAACCGCAACATGATAATACCATAACCACCACACTATTGTCAGTTATTTGGAAAGTCTACATATACAACATTCTTTCAACCATGGGAGTATGCAACAAGTTTTTTCGAAATTTGATGACCAGAGAACCTTTAGAATGCTTTTAGAGACCAGAGATGTTATTGGAGTGAGATTCGAAGGGATCGAAAGCCGATACACATAGAATCATTTGTTTTGCTTTGTTTTAATATGTTTAGAAAAGTTTACTTCATTTATATTTTTGTTTCTTCTTTAATCATGGGCTAAAACCCCTATACTTTCATTTAGAGTAGATGGGCCTTGATACTATGTGTTGATTTCAATAATTTCGGATTTAATCTAGTTGTTTATTCATTATGTTAGCTTGATAAAAATGCTCATTCGGTAATGATCACTCTATCTTAATATAAGTCCCTAATCTGCTTGTGTATCAATCAGATCCGTTTGATGGTGCGGAATCCCAATCAAACGGATGATGTCAGATCAAATAGAAGAGAAGGAGAAGAAGAATAATATGAATCTCAATGTATTAATGAATAGAATGATGATCCTTTACATGAGATTCACACACACTTACACACACTCTCTTTTCTCTCTCTCTAGAACACCTTCAAATGCACACACTTAAGCTCCTCTATTGTTCATCACTCTACTCCTCACCCCTTACACCTATATTTATAGGGAACATGGGTCGAACACAGTTCACGGTCGTGATCGGGTTTACGGCCGTAAACACCTACCTAGCCGTAAACACATAAAATATTACATAAAAATACAATTTGCTAGAAAAGTAAAGTATAAACCATATTTTTGACCCAACAATCTCCCCCTTGGTTTATAGCTTTCTTTTCTTTTCTTAAATGACCCAACAAGCTCCCCCTAAAAAGTAGTTGGCTTTCTTGTTCATCTTCATTGTAAGCTTGGCTTCAGCATTTATCTTCAATGAATGACTTCATCTTGAGCACTTGGGCATTTATTCAAGATTTGACATTGAACGCACATTGGGTGAGGAGGCTTTTTGTACTGACTCTTGAAAGATAATGCTTTCAGTTTGAGAATCTTCATAGAGAACATCAGAGAGAACTAATCTTCAGGATCACTTCAGCAGGTTCAAGATAGCAACGGACTGATTGAGGAGGCTTCAATGCAATCTGTCACATAATCTTCAATTGCATATTCACCTTGCTTCTGGGGTTGAAAGATTGAATGTCGAAAGAATAATCTTCATTTCTTGCTCCTTCAAATGAGAATTCTTCGATGATCACGGATGAAGCCTTGGCTCAGAAATCTTCGACACAAACTCCATGAGTTTCATCTTTACCTGAATTTACTATTCAAGACAAAACAAAACTAAAAGAAAATTTTAGCTCACAATATTTTTGGATTTTTCATATTTTCTGAAAAAGAAATAAAACAGAAATAACACTATTTTTGGATTTTTAATTTTCTGATTTTTGTTTGGTTTTTTTTTAATTTTTTTTTAATTCTCCCCTAATATTTAAATTAGAAGGAAACTATGAACAAATTTAACAAAAATCAAAATGATATCTGACTTTAAGAGTGATTTGGGATCAAAGTTTTTAGACAGCCTTTATCCGTTTATCAGTACCTCTCCCTTCATGAATAGATCTGGTCAATTGCCGATATTGTGGCCCACTTAAACACGAGAGATTGTGACAAAATTAGGACATACTATAAGTGACAAGACAATGTGATCCTAAGTTCCTAGATAATATTCCTTAAGGACCATTCAGCTGACGACGACCAAAGATATTGTTGTCCACCTAAATTGAGCAGCGAGATCTACAGACAATCTGTAAGTGTTCAGTCTTAGTTGTATCAGAACATGTTTCCCGCTTCCTGATATGATCCAGTAATCAAGGACTTCCAGAATACTCCTTACATCGGGTGAGCAGACAATTATTAAGAGAGAAGATAGATTTAGAATGCATATGCTATACACCCAGGTCGGATCTCTTCCAATCACGCAGAGGGTGAAACATATAACAAACTGAAGTTTTAGAGGGATTGAGAAGTAGAATGGTGCATATACTGTGTACCAGGTCGGATTGTGAGTCACGCAAAGGAGACAGTATATGGCTAACAGATAGAAAGAATTGCATAGATAGAAGATGCAGAGAGATAGAGTTGCATATGCTACATTCCAGGTCGGATCTTTCGATCACGCAGAGGAGGCAACATATGACTAACAGATATAAAGAAAGAATATAACCTTCTACAGACCTAACTTATCGGAATTCATCAGTCACCCCATCAATACCGGGATTAAGGACATAATCCGCACATCGAGGAAAAGTTAATCCACAGTTCCAGATACGAGTTCTTTAATATGACCAGTAGATTCCCATATATATCTCCCTGCTCAACCTATCCAAGCGTCGTATTGTCAGGCTAAACGGATATAACTAGGTCAAAATTTGTCAAGTCTATGAATTCCTTAAGTTCATTAATGCCTAGTCAAGTCCATTTTAATCTCTCGTGCCTACCAGCGCATCGAACACAGAGCCTAGACAATTCAGATTCAGTCCCTTACACAGATTTAGATTGCCTGTTTTCACATGATTATATCACTTCCCAAAACATCTCCCTCAAGCACATTTCATTAACACCATATATATATATATATATATATATATATATATATATATATATATATATATATATATATATATATATATATATTAACTTTTCTAATTTTTGTTTTGTTTTTATTTCTCCCCCTAAATTTGTGCATAGGAGAGAAACAAAAGTAAATGCGCAAATTTAAACTATCCTAAAACAAAAATTAGTGTTTAAAGCGAATCAGCTTAAGAAAAACTCAGGAGTATAGAGAAGAAAACTCAAACCGTAAGTCACCGATTGAATTTGCATCCAGAAGGTCTGAGAACAGCACGCGTAATCTCAGAACAGATCCAAAAATTCTTCATGTCATTAAGCACTAACCCCATTTGTGATCCCTTCCTTTCTTCCCTTCCCGCAAAGGACACATACTCTCAAATAATGTTCTGAGTGTTGTACAGTTGAGAGATGTCCCCTATCATGTGCCTGGAACAGCTACTACCAACAAACCGAAGTCTGATGATATGCCTCCATAGCTGCTCCGACACAGAGCGGGATTAGTTGGTCTTTGGAACCCAGTCCATTTTGAAACTGGGTCGACCTTTGTCATCCTTGCACGGTACTCTCTCCCATGATATATCCTGTTTATCACAAACAGAATATGAGGAAATATTAGATTCATTAGTTGATTTGGGAGAGTGAGCCTTTGGAACCCATTTGTAGTTGGGTTTAACCCATTTCTTTTTCGATCTGATGGGTGGCTCAGTACTTTCTTTTGATCTTGATGTCGTCCGTTGAGATGACTTTGATTTTGGTTTCACGGGAGCATCTCTTGGATTTGGCTTCTTGGCTGGCATTCCCTTATTTCCCTTAGGATTCGGATTCTTGGCCTTGTAGGTTTGATTCTTTGCCTTCTGCGCGTTCCAGTCACCGTGGTCTGAACGTGACCTTGAGGGGTTTCTTTTGAAGTATCTCCCTCTTGGCGCGTTCTGCCAGCCTTGTGCATAGTACGGAACATATGCGCGATTAGGACAATTTCGGGCAATGTGACCAGGTGTTCCACAGTGAAAACATGTATTTTTCTTCACTGTGAAGTTGTTTCTTCCTGCCCCTGGCGGCGTATCTTTGCCTTGTTTCTTATTGTTCCCACAAGCACAATTGCAGGAGGCACTCTGTTTCACTGGAATTGGTGGTCTCTATTTCTCAACAGCATGTTGATCAGAAGCAGTTGAGTTCGAAGCAACAGATTCAGAGCTCAAGGAGATGTTGGTTTGTTCAGTGGTGTTCTCCTTGTTCTCATCTTCTGCTACTTTACCTGCATATGAAGTAGATGTGCTAGAAACAGGAACATCAGTATTTTCAAACAAATAATCAAATATGTCAAAAAAATTTAACTCAACATGATCCGATGCAAAATCATCAAAGGCATCACAAGATGTATCATCAACTTTAATATCAGAAACAGAAGGTTGTTCATTGGAAACAGAAACATCAGGTTCAGGCTCAGTTTTGTTATCAGAAACAGATCCTTCAACTTTGTGCTTTGACTGATCTAAGGATTGATCTACAGGGGAAGTAGAAATGTTAGTACTTTCAACATTAATAAATCCGCCTGAAACAAAACCAGACGGCTTTCCATAAACCATAAATGGTTCGTTGGCAATCTCATCCTTGAATAGGGGTTGATACTGATATGTATGATTATAAGGAGGAGGTACACTATCATGTCCTAAGCCCTTTTGTTGGTTTCGTTTGAACTGCATGCAGTGATCAATCATGTTGGCAACTACCTCGCTTCATCCATCAAATTTTCTAAAATCAAAATTTGCAGTTTCAAACTGTCTTTTCAATGTATCAAGCTCGGTAATTAACTCATCATTTTGTCTCTTAACATAATCATAAAGCTCACATTTTTCATTGTATTCTGTCTGAATTCTTTTAAAATCTTTTATTTTTGTCTCTAACTGGGCCTTAAGGGTTTCTGTCCTTTCCTGAGTTGATATCCTTCATATGTCAGGTCCTCAACTTCTCTTTTTAATAAATCAATTTGTTCCCGAAGAAATTTAATCATAGTTTCACAAGATTGAGAACATGAAACTTTATTGACTGGAACGTTTGAAGAACTCATTGTTTTAAAAAAATATGCCCTTTGACTAAAAACTCAAAAGTCAACCTCAAAAGTCAAATTTAAAAAGTCAAACTCAAAAGTCAAACTTGAAAAGTCAAACTTAAAAGTCAAACCGAAAAGCTAAATTTGAAAATTTAAAAGTCAAACGAGAAAGTCAAAGTTTAAAGTCAAAGGTCAAACTTTAAAGTCAAAGTCAAAATTTTAAGTAAAAAGTTAAAAATAAAAGTCAAAAATTAAAAATTAAAATTTTTGGTTGAAATTGGAATTTAAAATGAAAAGAAATTGAATTTTGGGCTGAATTTGTCAAAATTGCGAAACTTGGATCCGAAAAGGAGTGTTTTTGAATAAAGAATGCGAAGGAAAGGAACAAAGGTGATGCTAGAGGAGTTGGTTAAGGCACTGAGTTGATGAACTAGAGGTCGCAGGTTCGATCCCCGGCACCCCCAAAATCCGTTTCAATTTTTGAAGTCCGAAGGCGAGGCTGCTGCTTGTGAGGACGAGGCGCGATGCGAGGACTTGCGAGGATCAACTCCGAAGCGAAGACCGACGACGCGATGCGAGGACCTGGTGCGAACCAGAAACTGCTGCTGACCGAGCCGTCCTTCAAGCCGTTCACCGAGCCGAATTCCGAGCCAAGGCCGCAAACTCCAGTGACCGTAAACCGCCGGCCGTAAACTCCGGCGACCGTAAACACGTTTACGGCCGTAAACTCCGGACCGTAAACCCTTCAAAGACCGTAAACACAGCTTCAGATCGCGAAAAAAACGACGTTTTTCACCATTTTTGCTCCAAAACTCGATCAAAAACTCGTTTTTACGAAAAACGCGAAGAACAAACCCCCCCTAATTTTCAGAGATCTATCCAAAAACGCAAGAATATTTCCAAAATAAGATCAAATCGGCTCCAGATTTGACAAAGATGAGTGATACAATCCAAGCTCTGATACCAATTGTAAGTCCCTAATCTGCTTGTGTATCAATCAGATCCGTTTGATGGTGCGGAATCCCAATCAAACGGATGATGTCAGATCAAATAGAAGAGAAGGAGAAGAAGAATAATATGAATCTCAATGTATTAATGAATAGAATGATGATCCTTTACATGAGATTCACACACACTTACACACACTCTCTTTTCTCTCTCTCTAGAACACCTTCAAATGCACACACTTAAGCTCATCTATTGTTCATCACTCTACTCCTCACCCCTTACACCTATATTTATAGGGAACATGGGCCGAACACAGTTCACAGTCGTGATCGGGTTTACGTCCGTAAACCCGTTTACGGCCGTAAACACCTACCTAGCCGTAAACACATAAAATATTACATAAAAATACAATTTGCTAGAAAAGTAAAGTATAAACCATATTTTTGACCCAACACTTAATATGCTTAAATCATATGATTATATGAATCTTAAGATTGTATGACTAGAGTTTGACCAAAACATAAGGTTAAATAGAAAAGTCAGTAACTTCAATGTGTGAGAGCATATGTGATGATAGTTCATATATAAATACTTGGTTTTCGTTATCATTGATATCAATTTAATATTCAAGTCTTTCATAATACAAACTGAACACTGATTTTTATGATAATTAGTTTACTTGATCACTACAATTAATAATGTGTCAAAATTCAAAGGATTAGTAATCTGATCAGGAATGTTAGTCAATTAAAAAAAAGTTAAATCCATTACACTGTTAAAGAAATCAACCATAGTCAAGAGGTGGATCGAGTATAAACAAAAGTACCTTAATTAGCTTCTTTTCAATCATAATCTACTCTATTATGCTTAGTTTAAATACTTACTTGCTACTTAGTTGTTTAAAATTGATGTTAGAACTTTCTGAACATTAAAATCAAAAATTCTCAAACTAAATAATACACGTTCCCTAAGTGTTCGACATCCCAGTCTTACCCTTGTTATATTGCTATAATGATAGGTATACTTGCCTAATTGTGTAACAGTCCCTAGTTGTGATTAATTTTTTTTTATAAATATAAAAGTAATATTAAAAAACTCATCAATCCCCTAGCTGGTTTATAGGGTAATCATGTACTATCATAGATGACTATGAAAAACATCTCAACGAATAAAATGATAGTTCATGCCTCATGCAAGAAACCATGATTCTAGAGTTATAAAAGAACTTACACAAATTTAGTGTGTATGGCATGGTCAACCAACTTAAGGACATGTTCCTAGAGAAGCTTTGTTGGAAGAATTTGAGACCATGAGAGCCTCGATGGGATGCAAGCTACAAGTGAAGAAAGTGACAGTGTTCACGACTTGGAAATAAAGGCATGCATTGACCAGTTGGAGCATTTAGGATTTCCAATTAGTCAGGAGTTGGTTGTGGATATTATCCTCAACTCAATGACTTTACATATAGTCAGATCATTCTAAACGTCAATTTCAACAATATTGAAAGGTTAATTATGCAGTTATATGGCATGCTAAAGACTATAGAGTCTAACATGGCTAAATGCAAACATTCTAACTCAAGTTCTCATATATTAGCCACTAGGGCAGGATGATTTAAAACAAATAGGCCAGACCCCTTTATGGGAAAAGGGAAGGTCAAATTTGGTTCTTTTAACTCTAACCCAAAGTCCAAAATGGAAGGACACTGTTCATTCTAAGATAACTGAGTCGAAGAATCCTAAAGAGGATATTTTTTTTCCACTACATGAATATGGAACACTAGATGCATAGTTGTCCAATTCTGGTGGGGCTGAAGAATCTTAAAGTAGGGGGTTTGACAGTTCATCTATATTTATGATTGAAATCTATCACGTTTTACTTGTTACTAATGGTTATTGGAAATAGGATGTAGTGCTCACATTTCTACTAAGATGCAATATAAATTTGAGATATGGAGAGTTGGAGCTGATCATGGCCAATGAGAAAACTATTGTTTTCAATAGGATTGGGAACTATAACCATATGGTTTGTATTGATTTATCTTCGGTTTTATTAAATTATTTTTATTCACCCGATATGGCTAGAAACATCTTTTCTTTTCATACTTTATATAGAGATGGCTTTGACTTTGGTTTTGATAATGGTTCTATTTTAGTTTAAAAAAATGATGCTTTTTTAAAAGCAAACCATGTCATGACGTCTATGAAAGTAGTATAAAGCATAAGAATCAACAATAGTTCAATCTCTAATGTTCATTCGACTACACCTAAATATGATTTGGATAATATGTATTTGTGCAATTTTCGTCTTGGATATATAGAGAATAAATGCATCGACAAACTCCAAGAGGATGTGTTTTCTGAATTATTTAACCAAAAGTATTATGATGAATATGAGTCATGCGTATTAGGATAGATGACTAAATCACCATTTATAAGAAACTATTGGCCATGAAAGGATTCATTGGAACTTCTACACACAAATGTATATGGATTGTTCAGATAGACCATAAGACATGGCCAACGATACTTTGTTACTTTTACTAATGATTTTAGTAAGTATTGTTATATTTATTTAGTTAAACATAAGTGTGCAACCTTTGAGGTGTTTCATACATTCCAAAAGAAGTAGTTCATCAACTAAATAAAAGGATTAAGATTCTTAGAGTCTAGAATTTCATGGTCATATAAGGAATTGTGGGTTTAACTCATTATTGATTCCACTCGCGACACCGCAACACAACGATGTAACTGAGTGTAGAAATTGAACATCAGTGGATATGGTTTGATCCGTGATGAGTCATATTATCCTTCCAATTTGTTTCTCATTTATGCCTTGGAGATTACTACAAAAGTCTTGTACCTAGTACCAACAAAGAAGGCTTCCAAAATACCCTTTAAAAATGTAGGAAGGTTCCATCACTAGCATATTTAAAAGTATGGAGTTGTGAGGATTACGTTCATTATGAAGCTCAAGAAAAACACAAACCCAAACTAGAGAATTGTTATTTTTGTTGGATATCATACAAGACCTTTTACTTTTATAATACTTTTTAGAACAAATATTTTGTTTCTTGAAGGGAAGTCTTCCTTGACATAGACCTGGAATCCAAAGAGATTTGTGGGATCTGTATTCATCTTGAATAAATTCAAGAGTTAACCATCAAATAACTTAGTGTTGGCACTAATTCTGAACAAGGGTTTGAAGAACCTATTGAAGCTCAGTAAGGAATTATTAAGGAACCTGTCATCGAACTGCTTCATGTCTGTAGTTATGAGAGTGTATATCATGTACTATAAAGATTCGTTTACTCATTTTGATAGTGATATTTTCATGTTTGATCATGGTGTACCTACCAGCTATCATGAAGCCATGACAGACCTTCAGTTTTCTAACTAAAAGGGGTCTATGGAAGGTGATATGCAATTAACATACGATAATCAAGTATTGTAGTTGGTTTATCACTCACCTAAATATTAAAATGTTTCATGAAAATTAGTCTTGAAGAAGGAAACTGACATGGATACTAAGTAAATAAAAAGTGAGACTAGTTGCAAAGGCTTACATGTAAAAACTACTTTCTTAAATATAAAGCTTTTTAAGGATTTTTTTTTATGAAACAACTTGAGGGATTTGTGCATCCTATGTATCTAAATAAAATGTGTAATCTTGAGAATTCATATTGTGGAGTAAAAAAAGCAACCTGTAGTTTAAATCTTTGCTTTGATATGAAAATCAAAGAGTTAGGTAAATGAACCTTGTGTATATGTCAGGACTAGTGGGAGTTTTGTAGTCTTCAAATTTTTGTATATATAGATGATATACTTGTCATGAGAAACAATGTATATACTTTGAAAAGTATAAAATCTTAGATATGAAATTGTTTCTCTATAAAAGATATGGTAGAGGCGATATATATATATATATATATATATATATATATATATATATATATATATATATATATATATACCGCCTCTACCATATCTTTTATAGAGAAACAATTTCATATCTTATATATATATATATATATATATATATATATATATATATATATATATAGTCTTCATTTTTTTTTGTATATATAGATGATATACTTGTCATGAGAAACAATGTATATACTTTGAAAAGTATAAAATCTTAGATATGAAATTGTTTCTCTATAAAAGACATGGGAGAGGCGGTATATATATATATATATATATATATATATATATATATATATATATATATATATATATATATTGGGCATTAATATCTATGGATATAGATCTATACGCCTCATTCGGTTAAGCTATAGTAAATATATAGATAAGGTCTTCAAGAAATTAAAGATACATGACTCCAAGAAGGGGTCCATACTTATATAACATAGTTTGACATTAAGTAGAGCTTAGTGTCCAAGTTAAACTAATGTGCTACGCATTATGAGTCTTGTTCTATATTGTTTTGATATGGGGTCAATCAGTATGCGATGATATGTACGAGGCTTGATCGATATGACTTTTTTTTGTAGTCAGGATGAATATTCTTATTAAAGGGCAGAGTAGTGGCTTGTATGAGTTCGAAATAAGATGTCGTAGGTGATATGTCAATGAGGGATGAGTATAGTGTATCAAATGAGGCTGAAAAGAAGGATATATGGATGATTCAATTCATCACTTTATCGCGTTGTGGTTCCGAACATTCATGGTCCAGTTAAGATCTATTGTGACAATAAGGGTGCACTCATGATAGGTAAATAACCAAGGTCACACAAACAAACACGATATATACTCAATAAATATCATTATATTTTCAATATTTTTGAAAAAACAAATATTATTATTTGTAGAGTTGCATCAAATAGGAATTTGGCTTATCTCTTCACCTTCTAGTTTTGGAATCACTAGTTTCCATGGATGATATACATTTTGCTGGCTTTGGGAAATAAAGTATTACTAAAGATACAAATCATTTTTGATGTTACTATATAATTGTTGTACCATGTGTAAGTGTAAGCCTATTGGATATGTGTGATATGCCACTAACACAACAAGTTAATAACATTGCAAATGTTGCATGGGGCTATTGGTTTGCACACAAGGTATAATCTAATGTCTAATTTTTCAAGAATAATAAATAGTGGGTATAGTTTATTATTCGACATTATTATAATGGTTTAATTGGAAACTAATTAAATAGAGATATTAGTTTATTATTCATCATTAATATGGTCACTTAATTAGAAACAAATTAAAGTTAGGGATTTAGCTTGCAAAAAGAAATAATTTGATTATGGAATAACTATTTATGGTAATGATCTTGTAATCAATGTGTTTGGTTAGCATGTCAATTAAAAGGATAAAACCTATACTATTCTCTTATCTCTTTCTTTCTTGAACCCCTAGCTACCAAATCTAGGCGATTTTACCAAAGCCATAGCGAAAAGAAGATGTTCTAGCTCATTGGGTGAAAAAGATTTTACATAATGTTTCTTGTATTTTTATTTTGTTGAACATAGATCCAAGGCTAGATCATGCTATTTTTTTCCTTGAAAATTACTTTTGTTGCTTTAATTATGTTTATGTTTTGAACCACCATCAAGATCCAATATTCATCGTCTCCAACGGGAACTTCGACATCAACATGGAGTTTATTCAGGAAAAGTATCCAATATTTTACATCATGGATGTATGTTTTTGGGGCCTCAGTGTATGAATTGAAATATCCCAAATGATGGTACCGTAATCAGAAATATTCCGAGTGAAGATTCCCCAATTTAGATCCAACCAAGACTTGGTCGGTGTGACTATACCTTCGATTTTTTGAAATCAACATCTATATATGTAGTGCTCAAGGAATAGTCAAATCTTAGGAAACTTTCCTTTCCTGAATTCTTAAATGAATTGTAAGTTTTCCAAATAACTCATATTTTATAATTTTTTTCTTCTAATATGGTTTCTCGAAAATAATATTTTTTTAAGAGGAGGTATACCAATAGATAACTTCAAAAAATATTTCGTTTTTGAGCATATAAATAAGACTATTTGCATGATTTTGAGTACATAATCTTATTTTTCTATTACGAACAATAGCAAAATAATCCTTTGAAAGAACTTTAATTAGCACCTTTGTATTCGTTTTGATAAATAGAGAATGAAGAACATGTTTACTTAGAACCTCAATAAGAATGTGAATGGAGTTGTCATACTTAATTATATCAAAGTTTGCTGGAAAGTTGTAAGAAGCTAGTGATTTTCTTCTTCTTGGCAGTAGTTCTTGATTCTACATGCCCTGATTTAATGCTAATACCACTACATTAAATGGAAACAATGAATGTTGACCCTTAACATAAAAAATTAGAACTCTTTTTACTAGCAAGGATAATTGACCATCCATTCACGTCTAATCATAGAGAACATGGAGAAAAAGATTTATTAGTATAGTGACATGTATCCTTATTTTTTATAAAGAGAATGTATTTAATATTTAATAGTTTAGATCTAATATCAAGAACATTCCCTTGATGTTACAAGAAGAAATAACTTTGATACAAATCAGTTTTAAATCATAAAACTATGTTCATTCCATGCTAATAAATGACTTTAAATCCAAAGGGAAATTACATAGATTATCATTGGAATAACTATCATTGCCTTTTGGGGAAACAAATGTTTCCTGATGGCATGGGACGTAGGGAAGAATCAAAGAAACTGAAAGACAAACTTCAATAAAAGTCTAGAGTAATAATAAATACTTATGATCATTGAGGCACTAGAGACATATGCAATATTCAAGGAGAAGAGACTCGTTTAGAAATACAATAACTCTGAGGATTTTATGAATCAACTTTATAAGGTAGAGTTAAACTAATTATATAGGGAAAAACCATATTATCTCCTAAGAAGGGGAGTTTCAACAACTCTATTAAGTAGAATTAAACTAGGTCTGTAGGTGTAGTTAAACTAACTATAACATATGTAGCTACAATAACTTTGCTAAAAATATTAATGTAGCTCTGTGAACGGGAATTATGTCAATGTTTTGGGGAAAAGCTATGGTTACGCTATAGGGAAGAGTCAATTGTGTTTTAAGAAATGAGGATTAGAATTCATTATTCCTGCATATTTAAAAATTAAGCAAATGTTATTCGATCAAGTGCTTTTGTAAAGAGATAAACTATCACTTCATTATATTTAATAAAAATTTCCTTTTAAAATGGTGTCCTTAATGAAGCAATATCTTATATCATATCATTTGTTATATATGATTTAATATGACTGTCTGATATAACAATTATACTCTTGAAATCACAATAGATTAGTACGTGAAGCATACGATATTCATAGTCCATAATTCGAGACTTCATCTAGAGAACATATGAGAAATAGTTTGGATAATCAACATATTGCGCTTTAGTTGTTATAAGGACAAAAAATTTTGTTTGTTGGATAAAGAAGTTACTAATTTGCCACAAGGTAATTGACATCCTTTAGAGTTTCCCTATTTCCATTTTGTATTTCCCCATGCTAGTCATCCATGAAAACTTGGGTCTGAAGTTGTAACACCCACTTTTGATGTATAAGTTATTTATCAAGTTGATTTATTTCAAAATATAGAAAAAGGGTTTTTGGCAATAGCTTGAAAGAGCTTGGTCGCAACATTGTGCTGCTTTATGCTTAAAGCCTTACATCTCAAGCCTCCACCCAAAAAATGTAACCCTAGTCTCCTTGCATGTTCTTGAGAGACTTTGAGGGAATTTGAGTGTTTCTTTGTGAAGAAGAAGAAGCTCTTTGTGTGTGGAGTGATCTTATACAAAAGAATTTCCCATCTTCTAGGCTTTGGTTGGGTTTTTGATCACTTTTAGTTCTTTAGACTTCATGTTCTTGGAGTTTGGGCAGCTCAAGAACCTTCGAATGTATATTAGTTGATTTCTGGTCATTGAAGAGTAGAAAAGAGTGAGTGCATGGGATGTCTTTGAGCCGTGCACAAGATCTTGGCCTTTGTAGGATATTTATGAGTTAGGGTTTGAGATTGGGTTTGATTGAGTCATGAATCTGGATAAAGTTGGAAACTTTATCCATTAAGATTCTTATTTGACTCAGATCTGAAAGTTATATTTATTGTCTGAAAGGATTAAGCACTAATCGAATAAGTGCATCTTCGTGAAAAGTGTAATACGGCCATAAAAGGACAATGACATGAGGTTTGAATGGGAATCACGAATTTTTTGTTTCCTTGTGTCTACGACGCAATGAAGATTTTGGTCGTGGCAGATTGACCGTTGACCGGTTGACTTTGACCAGTTGATTGTTGATTTTTTAACTACTTTTGCTTTTACAAAATTTGATGGATTTGAGCTACAGACTGAGGTTTGACCTCTGTTTGATTTAGGTTATTCATGTAACTGATTCTTTGAGGACTCATGTAAGTGTATGTTTTCAACTCTTTAGATTTAGGTGAGTTTTCTCACTATACTATGTGTGATTGTTTATGTATTTTGTATGATAAGATATAAATACTATTAGTGCATGATTATACAAGTAGACTAAATTAGTTTTTTGTATGTATGTTGAGTGATTGATTGCATTATACTTGTATGTGTCATGTTTGAGGGGTTGATGGTCGAACATCGCTAGGTTGTGAACCTAGATACCTACTGTTGATGACAGAATAATGCTTGGCTGTGAGTTAATTATTGATGACTGAGCAGAGTGGTGCTCGGCTGTGATTCGATTATTGATGAAGGAACGACGTCAGGCTGCGAGTCAACTGTAGATGTCACAACTAGCATTTTAGCTAGAAAATTCTATTCTTGTGTAACCATTCGACTATTGTAAATCTTATACTCTAAGTAAATCTCACTCAATTCTCATTTAGATTCATCAATTATGTTCCTCAAAGAGTCTGAAGCCCTAAGAACCACGGTTTGAGTCCATATTGGACTAGGATTTCCTTATTGGGCCTAATGGACCAATAAGCACCCAATTCAACTTTATTGGACTTAGAAGCCCTAATTAGATCCTAATTGGACCCAATTCATAAATCTAAAACATTTTGTACCATTTGGGTCTATAATGATTCATTCTAACCCTAATGGGCCTTATTGGGCCATAACTAATCCAATTAACCTTAGTGAGCCATAAGCCCATTCTTTTTATTCTATTTGGGCCGTGAATGCTTCCAAGAGCCCAATGGGCCGAAAAAGTTTATGTTTAGGACCCAAATATCCTAACTAAAGTTAATGGGCCCAAACTACTCCATCCTTTCTTCTTGGCCCAAAATCTCGGCCCATGTATAAAACAAAAAAAAGGAAAAGAAGAGAATTAGGGGGGTTGACTTGGAGATGCCACCTCCATATTGCCCAACATGTATCAATGTTAAGATCTCCCATGTATCCATACTAGTCACCTCACCTCTCTCTCTCCCCTCTCTTCTTCTACTCTCGGCCGAAGACAACACACACATACACACACTACACCAAATTCTCTCTATTACTCTCAAGAATAATTCACCTTCTTCCTCCAAAAATCTCAAAACTTTGCTTGGGTTTCAAGAGGATTTTCACAAGATAATCATCATTTCTTGGTAAGTCTTTACACATCCAAGTTTTATAACTCCATTTTCATGTTAGATCACTCTTTTAAGCAAAGTTTTTGGTGATCATACTCCTAGAAATCTTCTTAAGTTCGAGATCTACTCAAGGGAGTTTGCTAGGGCTGAAAATCACTTCATCTCTTTCCATTCTTCTTCAAAACCGAAACATCAAAGCAAAGGTGAGTTCATACCCCCTATTTTCGGTTTTCATATGATTTTTGGGGAAGAATGCAAGTAAAATGTGTAGATCTATGTGTTATATGCATGTTTTATGTGAATCCTTAGTTTATTTGGTAATAAGGTGTTAGATCTTAGCAAATCTCGAAATTTTAAGTATTATTTAGCAAAGACCTATGAACTATGACATTATATACATCACATAATCAAGCCAAAAGTGATTACATGTTTAAGATACAAAAGACTTCAACAAAAACCTTGTTAGAGGTCAAAATTGTCAAGAAAACAAAAGATAAGGGCTAAAAGTGACATTTATGTTTTTATAAGGGCCAAACAGATCCTACATGTATAAAAAGGTGTTTTTATGTTAAACATACTTTAAAAAGGGCCAAAAATGCAAATTTAAGCTTAATGGGCCAAAACTTTTGGGCTTCACGGTTTTGGGCCCAAGTTGCAAAAAAAATGAAGTTTTGGGGTTAAAAATGTTATTTGACAAAGTTTGAGTCATAAATGTGAATAAACCAAATTTAGGGGTGAAAATAGCATTTATTTTCAAATTGGACAAAAAATGTAAGATTTTCCAAAATTGGGCCGAAAGTGTAAATTTTTACAAACAAGGGGCTGAAAATGCACTTTTCTGCAAAACAGGGTTCTAAATGTGAAAATATAACTTTTTGGGCTAAAACCGTAAATTTTTAGACATTTGGGACAAAATTGCAAAATTTTATAAATTATGGACTAAAGTGTCATTTTTACAAAACTTTGGGCTTTAATTTAAAAATTGGAGGATTATTGGCCAAAAACGTCGTTTTTACGAAAAGAAGATTTTTATCATCAATCTATTAAACCCCGAGCTAAAACGAACAACGGAATAATACAAACGAACGGAATACGTCGATAACTATTTATTGGGCCTAATATACACGTTACTTGGCTATTGGACCCTAAGGGCCCAATTAAGTGTATATTGAGCCCAATGTTTTCCATGATGTGTTTATTGGGTCTTGCGACCCACTTACATGTTAATTTGGGCCTAAGTCAAGGATTACATGTTATTGGGCTTTTGTGGCTCATTTATATGCCTATTGGGCCTAAATTACCCTTGTACATGTTATTGGGCCTTTGTGGTCTAATTACATGCAAATAGGGCTTGGAATGGAAATTTCACATGTTAGTAGGCCGTAACTATACCTTTGCGTAATCATTAAACTTCATATACTTTTATATGTACCTTTCGAATACAAAAACATACCACATATACGTAAACATTAAACATAGAACAAAAAGAGGTTGAGAATCTAGTGAGACATGTCGGTTGGCACCTCCGAGTGTACAATAGTCGCCTGTAGTTATAATCAGAGTTTCCTGGTAGGAAAACGGGAGTTTGTGTATAGATCTATACGGGGTGACCCCCCACGCCTTAGCTGTTCGCTACAGCTAGAGTAGGCCAGTCTAGGGCGACAACATCCTTAGCAAGACCGGCATTTGGAAAAATACCAAGACGGGCGACCTAGTCATTATCATGCATTGTTATAACGGCTCATATAGGGATTCAATACCAAAAGATAACCTTTTGAAGATAAATTCTTTAATTGTGTCAATGCAAAACGACTTATTTAACGATACAAGAATCTAAACGATGTTATAAAACTAGAAAAATATCGGATTTTCTGGGGAAATTATTCATATACAATTATCATTTATTCAAAATACAATGAATCTAAACTGCACTCATACAAGTTGTAACTATGAAATTCACACATATATTTATACTCGATTTTCACATCATTTTCAAAACATTTTACAGAAAATATCGGATTTTCTGGGTTTTTATGAAAGATACAAAGACTTTTACTCAAATATACTTATGAACTCACCAACATTATATATGCTGACCGTTTTCAAAATAACTTGTATTCTCAGGTAATCGTTAAGCTGGAAGATATGCAAGTGTGTATGGTTTTGTTTATGTAACATCACTTATCGTACTTTGAACAATTTGAACTTATGTATTTTAACAATGTACTTGATGTGAACAATGTTGGTTGTAATATGTAATGTTGGTGATGAATGTGTTATGTTTCATGTATATTCATTGTGATGATTATTCAATTGTTAGTCACACGAGCCCCCGGACGTTTCCGCCGTCTGGTTCGGGGATGTGACAGTAGATATAGAAACAATGCTAGGCTTTGAGTCGGGTGGAATGATACGAGGTCGTGAGCCATTGTTTTTATGCATTGTATGTGTATTGAAGTATGCAATATCTTGGGTAACTCATTAAGATTTATGATTATAGTTGTTGATATAGGGAATGGCCTAATATAATTGTACCGCACTCGCATCGATGATGATTTCATGATTTAGACATATGTTGTTTTTGTGATGATTCTGATGCATTTTTGTGATATGGTTTGGTGATGTTAAAACAATATGTTACCTTGGTCTTATATGAAAAATGTTTTTGGATGTTGTACTTATGATTTTAAAAGAAAATTTTGTTTTGAAATTATGGACGTTACAAAAGTTATTTCTTGAAGGTTACCAAATACCAATGCTTTTGTTCAACCATATATATGAAAATATAACTGACTCTAATCATATGGGATTGGATTGATATCTAGCACATATACAAGTGGAAAATATTATATCCAAATGACTAGAAGTGCCATGGAGAACTGGACTAATCATGCCTCACATTTCTAGTCCATAGAATACTTCTCAAATAATTATATATTGTATCTCTCCCAATGAAGAAGTATAACATGTTCTACCATATTGATAGAGAAAGCCAAGGAAAGCTAAGTTCTTTGTTTATATTATTTGGAATTTCTTATATATGATCCTTTCAAAGTCTACTACCATCGGTTCATCAATATTTTCAAATCTAATGTTGCATATATATATATATATATATATATATATATATATATATATATATATATATATATATGCTCAGTCATGAGATGCAACTAGCTTGACCTACATAAGAAGGTTTGGATCTACATCAACATGCTTGAGTCTAGAGTTGGTTAGACACTTATATAGATTCTCATACTATGCTCGCAATGCCTTCTTCAATCCATTCCCATCTTTCATCATTTGAAATAAGATTTTGGAAACTAGAGATTCTCAAACCTCGGAGATTGATGTAAATATACTTCTTCTTCCAATTATCCTCTAAGGAATGCATTTTTAACGTCCATCTAGAATACTTTGATTTTTTTGTGTCACATATGATAGGAAAATGCATATAGCCTCATGCCTTGATACTGGGGCACAGGTTACATGATAGTCATTTCTATCTTGTTGATAATACCTTTTGCAACTAGTTTGGCTTCGTTTTGAATGACTATGGTAAAGTTAGCAAGTTACCTTCTAACTACAGAGTAGCCACTCGTAGTAGGAACCAACTTACAAACGTTATTACCAAAGCATAATATGTAGGAATGTTAAAGAAGATCCAAGATAGATATCATACCAGAACTCAGACGTTACATTTTGTCTATCATGAAACTTGAACTGTAGACCACTTAGGGGAGGGGCATATTTCCAATACACCTGATACCGTTGGGCTACAAAAATTTTCGTAATTATTATTCATTTAATACTTATTATACCTCCATTTAGTATTTATTCTAACTACATTTAGTATAAAATTGGTTTTTAGGCTATCAGATTCCCGTTAGATCTAAACTCGCTTTTGTCGGAATTTTTATGAGATATGGATTTACAGTATATATGTATTGAAGGGTTCCAATAATCCGTGTTTTTATCGTATTTTTGCATAAGATATGTAAATTTTAGGAACCAACCAATTTCTTATTTCTTTTTCTTACCTCTTTTGTAATAATTTAAAATCATTTATATCGGATATCAAAAAATCAATTACGTGACTTAACGAACAAAGTATTTTTTTTATTAGATTCTATTGGAAAAAAATATTGGATCCTGTTATTGAGTTTTTTTTTAGACATTTTGTTCGTTTTTGAGTTATATATATTCCGATTAGCCTATGTAAGACTTGACATTTGTTTCAAATTTCGATTAGCCTATATATTAATCAAATTAAAATAAGTAATCTTACACCTAATTTCTATTAATTATATTCATATATAACAAACCCTTTTATACTTTTTTTTATAAAAAAAGTTTATAAAAACCTTTACAAAAATAATAGTTATTTGACATTATATGCTTTATATAGTTAAATATTTGAATTAAAAGATACTAACTATATATGTATATTAAAAACACAAGAAATAAAAATAAAACATGATTGTAAGTCGCAAAATTGAATTAAGTTATGAACTGTGATTACAGTGGTCACAAAACCTTTAACAAATATAAATAAAAAAACATCATAAAAACATTTTTAATTTGAATAAAACATTAAAACAATTTAAAATAAATATTCAAATAAAATGTCAAAAAATAATAAAATATAAAAAACTTTAAACATATTCAAACAATATATATATATATATATATATATATATATATATATATATATATATATATATATATCATAAAAAATATGAAAAAAAAATTAAATAAAAACAATAATAAATAATAAAGTTATATATAAAAAAAATAAAAATAAAATAATCTATCCATAGTGTTCTGTATTTGTTAAAACACTCTCATGGCCGACCGATAAAAAAAAGTCTAAGAAAGCACATGAAAGAGCGATGAAGGATAAAGAACGAGCCTTTAGAGCCTTCAGAAAAAGTTGGCAGATTCTAAAAATCCCAAAACTTTTTGTTAATGAGAACAAACTATATATTCATCGTATTATATAATATGATTTTAGAAGACGAAAGATCAATGATTTGAGTACGATGAAATGAAATCGTTCCAAAGACATAACCATTTGGGATTGGTAGGGAAGAATACATGGCTAGAAGAATGACGATATCTAATGTGGAAGTCCATCACAATCTTCATAGCGACTTGGTAAAACATATTTCGACTGTTGACCACATTAACTTAAACATGAAACCCGCAGACAATTTCGAAGAGCAATTATCGGACGAATACTTTATCTAGTTTTTATTACTTGCTTATTCTAAGTTTTTAATTTACGAAGTTGTTAATTGTTTGTTATGTATTCCTTTTATTTCAATTTAATTGAAATTACATTTTTTGTTTTCGTATATATTAGATGTACAAAACAAAAATTAGATGAACGATAAATTAAAATAAAAGTAAAACAAAAATTAGATGAATGATAAATTAATCATAAAAGTATGGTGATTGAAGGAGTGTTTGAGTGGTTCAAGCTTTAGTTGACTATGATACACCGGAACAAGAGAACATATAAAGGTATTACAATGATTGTAAGCCTTAATAGAACAAAACCTCTTCCTTGCGAGTGTAAGGATGGCAAATAGGAACCGAAACTAAATTTGTATGTCTATTCATCCCATACATAAATGCATCAACGGTTGACAAAAAAAAACTAATACGTTTTTACTATAATTTCTATATTTTTAAGTGACTATTTATTTCAATTGCAGTTTTTGAACTATGTAAAAAACAAAATAAGCACAATTGCGGCTTATATCCCTGTGTTGAATTTAAGGTTATTTTTGTTATTATTACTAAATTAATTATCTGTTACGAGTTCGGTATAAAAATATAGATTCCTTAGACGAAAATAGACACACGTAAAGTAATGGTCTCACTTCTATTCTCCTTACACTGTTGTAGTGGATTTTCTGACTTTCGTCAAACGAATAACTGGACGTTGTTCATTTCCACGGTCTTGAAAAAACGTTATAACTCTTGTATCTTGAAATCAAACGTTAAATCATAAGATAAATTTATTTTCAAGGAGACTATAAGACTATTGTTTAACACCTGCTTGGTTTTCAATTCAATTCTTTGTTGTTATTTTCATATACCCTGTCGGCTGTCCATATATTCCAAGAATTG